>NW_024368485.1:0-738897 GCF_014805655.1 Passer montanus | reverse complement strand
GGCCCGGCCGCGGCCGGGGGCGGTGGCGGCGGTAAACAGGCGTGCGGGCCCGGGCCGCGGCCGCCGAGCCGAGCGGAGCCGGACCAAGCCAAGCCGAGTCGAGTCGAGTCAGTGGCTGCTGGGCTGTACCGTGCCGTGCCGGGGTATGGGAAGCGACCGCGGCAGTGGAGGGGACGGGCTGGGCCAGGCCGGGCCGTGCTGTGGTGGCGGGGTGGGGGCGGTGGTGCCCCGGCACCGGTGGTGCGGGAGGCGGCCGGGGCCGCGGCCTTGCCGTGCCCTTGGCCGCGTCCCGTCGGGGTGAGAGCGGGGCCCGCCTCCTGCCCGCTCTTGGCAGCGCCCGGCCGGGAGCGGGGCCGGCGCTCAGCGCACCCGGCACCGGTGGTGCCCCGGCTGTGGAGTTTGCCCGTTGCCGTGCGGCGGAGCGGAGCGGGAAGGGACGCGGGGGATGGCGGCGCTGGCGCTGCCGCGGGGAGGACGGCCGTGCCCGGCCTGGCGCCTCGGGCCGGGCCGGGAGAGGCGCGGGCTGAGCGGGGAGCGCAGCCCAGGGGGGATCGGGGGAAAGGGGGGAAGCCGCTGCTCCGCTCCGTAAGGCTCATTCCCTGCGGAATGCCCGGGGATATCACGCGGAGCTGGTGCCGTGCTGCTTTCCGGGCTGCTCCGGCTTGGAGCTTCCTCTGTGGCGCTGGGAGCGATCCGCGCGTCTGGGTGGAGGCGGCTGTAAAATAGAGCTGTCGGCTGGTTTTTGAGCTTTGCTTGTGGCTGAAACGGGAGTAAAAAACCCCCTGTGAGCCCCCTGCCTCTGGTAAAGTGTTAGAGGAAATAATCTTTCTTTCTATAGGCAAACAGGCTTGTAAAGTCTTTGTAACAACGTGAACAGGAACTGATGGGGAGATACTTAGTTTCAAACAGACACCGAACAAGCTGCTTATAAATAACTACGAGTATGAAAGTTTGGTTTCACACAACATTGTATAATGTTGTTTTCGTGGTTACTGACCATTTTTTGATTTCTTCAGGGCTGAATAATAAGAAATAACACTATTTCTGGTAGCCCAACAAGGTTATGTGCCACCCGGCAGGAGCGTAGGTGGGGAGATTCTCTGTATTCCCCTCCATGCAATGAAAATCTATACTTTGTGGTCAGTGTTAGGAAAGGAAATTAAAGCTTTTCTTTCCATAACTGAAAGTATTGTTTTCCTAAAAAGAATTGACCTAACAATTTATGATTTTTTCTGTGTTGCTTGTCTTTTAATTATATTGTTTTACTAGACTCAGGTGTATTAATTAAGAATATGCAAAATAAGTCTTAGCACTGGGTATAGAAGGATAGTGGCTAAAGTCAATAGTAGCTCAATCAAAGACTTAAAAAAAGAAGGGATTAAGAAATTGTTCTTTATACAGACTGAATAGAGATTGATGTCTAAAGGTATATTGGTAGTTCTGCATTTCTCTGTCATGGGGTAAGAACATTCATATGTTATCAGAGGGAGTTTAGTTCACAGGAACTGCAGCTAGCAAGAGCAAGCAAGGACCTTCTTGCTCTTAGACCAGGAGAGTTCTTTTTGTGTTTTATAGATGTTTGTTTCATTGCTGTTAATTAGCAGTGACATTGGTAACCTTGAATGAAGTGTGCTTAGAATAAACAGTTTTGTATTGTCCAGTCTTACGAGAGATGGGGAAAAAAAGTGGGTGACCTGTTGTGCTTTGGCAGTGTCTCCCTTTCAATAATGAGCTAGTGAGATGAGCAGAAGAAAAGGCCAGAGGTGGAGGATTGCCTCCTTTACTGTCCAAGTGCTGATCACCTTGGCTGAGGGGAATTCTGTGCTGTGCAGTGGAGCTCTGGTTAATTCATTTGTGATAGTGAACACAATAATAGCTCAATGCATGCATGCAGCAAGAACTGAACTTTTTTTGGCTCCTAGTCTTCCAGTAGTCCTTTTAAAGGCAGGTGGTGGTCTGTTGTTTCACACCCTGTTTGTCAGGCTGTATTGTTTTTCTGGAGACTGAGAGGGAACAAGGGACAGGAGCTGAATTCCTGCTTCTTAATTTTTTATGCTAAAACCAGTGGATTGCTTGTGGAATTGGGATTTATTTTTTTTTTAGGTAGAAGTTGGTGGTTTTTTTCTGTCTGCATGCGTTTTTTCTTCATTGTTTTAACCAGGGTGCAAGGGATGACGTGTGTCTCATGGTCTGTCATCTTGTGTGTCAGTGTGTGTGGGGTAAATTGTTTGATCCAGGTGTCTTGCCAAATACATCTCAGGACTTAGCTTAGTGCATGAATAAGCATTTCTCCTTTTCCTTAAATCTGTCCTGCTGGGTGAACAGTCCAGCCTAGGACAGAGGCAGTGAGTCTGAAGCAGTATTTAGGAACCACATCTCCAGTGTGATGTTGTTGGTCTTCTTGTCTTCTCCCTCTAAAACTGCAAAAGAAAGAAGTCTGGAAGAGGAGGCTTTTTGCTTAAGGAGCTGTATATTCTGGAACAGAGCAACTTTAGGAGGAGAGTAGCTTCTCTTTCAGCTTGTTTTATAAAAGTGCTGCCTTGTGCCTGCTTTCCTTCAGGTTCTGAAGAAGAAAATCAGTTACTGGCATGTGGAGCTAAAATGCAGGCTGGCAGTGAAGCACAGTAGTTTGAGGGCGTGGGTTCAATCACTGTCTGCTTTCTCTCCCAGCAGTGAAAACTCATTTTATAAGCACATTCTTATCTTCACATTAAATTTTTTGTCTTTAGCTTCTTCTTTAGTTTTTTAAATGCCATTTGTTTTGTTCCTCTCACCTCCCCTTCTTCCATATAGTAGATGGCAAAATTAAATCAATCTGAGCTGGTGACAAAGACACAAGAAATAACAAGTTTTGTCCTTTCTTTGCACAGTTGTGTTTCTACACTTTATTTTAATGGCTTTTGTGTTTTGTCTGTCAGTAGAGGTATGGAGCTAAATAAAGCATGTTCAGTTCCCAGCTATCCAGTCTCTGAAATGTTCCGTGTGCTTCTCGCAGCATAGAAAATGACATTACTTGCCCTGAAAAACTTAGCTGTCAGTCTGTGGAGCTGGCTTTTAGAAACTTGACAAGTTTATATGTTTATTTAAACAAGTCTGCATGCATGTCCGTAGTTTAAAAACAGGTGTTTTTTTCTGGAAGCTGCATAAGACTTTGTCTTTTTTGTAAAAACTGTATTCTGTATGTGGAGAAACAGGGAAAGATTATTTACTTGTGCTGTCTGTGGTCCTAGAGCTGTTTTGTGATGTGCAAGTGATAATTTCCACTACAAAGTTCTCCTACTGTGTTTGTTTTCCTTCTGTAGTTTGTTGTAGTTTTTGGTGTAGATTACATCTTCATGTGGCTCCTTTCATTGCTATCCATGCCTCCTTTTTAACCAGTTACATGCCTTGGTTTTTTTCTGGGTCTGCTGAACAAGTGAACTAGAGAAGGGCTGGGGGCATTGTTCTGAAATGTCACAGCTCTCCTGCTGTCTGGATTGTGCCATTTGGAAGGATTAAATCCTCATCCTAATTTGATCTGGTCAAAGTGCTCACCAACAGAGTATTTGGGATTAGGGAAGATATGGCAGGGAGAATGACTGGGCAGTAAAACTGCAAGTGGATTGAGTGTTTCCTTTAGAGAGCCCTTCAGAAATCAGTGAGCCTGATACAATTTTACATTGCACAGCAAAGCATTGTGGAGCATGGCCTTTCAGATTCACTCAGTTTGGGGATTTTTATTTTTTAAACTGTACAAACTGCAAAAAGCTTTGGTTTTTCTAGTTTGGAAAGGCAATGTATTTATATTATGCAAATGTGATTTCAATGGCCTTTCAGATTCACTCAGTTTGGGGATTTTTATTTTTTACAACTGTACAAGCTGCAAAAAGCTTTGGTTTTTCTAATTTGAAAAGGCAATGTATTTGTATTATGCGAATGTGATTTCTTAAAGTCTATACATAGAGAGCATAAACAACTGCAGATTACAGATTCTGTATCAGGTGTGAGAGCTTGCAGGTTAGGCTTAGCTATAAGAGAAATACAGAGCTCATTACTCTCATTTACCCTAGTGTCAAAAGTACCTATGGGTGGAAAGCAAACAGAAATAACTTGTCTGTGTTACAGCTGCCATGCAGGAGCTGTGGGTTCTGATAGACCATGTTCCCCTGCAGCACAGAGATCATCTTATGTCTTCTTGAGTAGTCCTTTTTTGCCTATGGTCCCCTTCTTGCAGGGAGGATTTGGCACAGCCAGAAAAGTGGGAGCTCCCCCAGCCAGGGCACTGGTGTGTCGGGAGCTGTGAATAGACTAGGATGTGCTGTAACTTGCTAAATTGGAACCTAACCCCAGTTTCCAGGGCAAGGTTGGAAGCCATGAGATCTATATAGACAGGAATGCCTGCAGGGTCAATAGTGGGATCAGTGGCTGTGGTGTTTGCCTGCTGCTCCCAGAGGTGACAGAGGGATTGCTCTGCCACCCAGAGACACCTGTGGGGGTGCCACTTACAGGCTTGGTAACAGCAGCTCGGGGTGTGCTGTGCAAGGCTCTGTCCTGGTGTACACAAAGGGTGATAAGCAAAATTCTTATCCTGAGGAATAGCAGCTGTACAGCTCAGTTACAGGCTGTGTCTAGTTCTTAGCAAGGTTCTGACTAGATGCCACTGCCAGCATGGCATTTAATGGTGACTGTTGGCAATTTATCGTTTAGGTGGTCAGCAAACCAGCTCTAGATCCTTGTTTGTCTTTGATCTATAGAGATGGGTGTTTAGAGGACTCTTAGGGATAGGCTGTGTGCTGTAAGGGTCACTGTACTATGGAGAGCATTGGGGGTTTTCCCTGCCTGACAAGCAGTGTAAGTTTGGGTAGATCACTTGTTCTCTTCCCTCTAAAGTAGACAACTGGTATCAGTCCCATTTCCTGAGTTTTTTGACAGTTATAAGTGAAGAGAGGTGTTTGTTTAAATGCAAGAGGAAGAGCTGCTGTTCTTCTCAAGAGTTTTGTTTTAAGTAGTGGTGTATTTGGTTCTAAAGAAATCTGCACTTGTTTGTGAGGCACAGCACTTTATCGGTTTTTAGTTCCTAAATTAACCTTGGTGTGCTTTTGGAAAGTCAAAACTTCCAATGAAAACAATTGTACCGTAACAGTGTATACAAAAAAAGAAATTAGCTGCAAGTTGACAACCTCCTTAATTTATACTTTAGATTCTAATTCAGAGTGCAAGACTAGTGGGGAACTCTGTTGATTCCTGTGCAGAACTGTGCATCAGAGGGAGCTGAGCTTTGGTGATCTCTTCTGCTCTAATGCTGAAGTGACTGAGAGAATAGAGCTGCTCTGCAGACTTGGGGAAGGTGTTGGTAGTGTTCAGTGTTTGGGTTTGATCAGTGAAGAGCTTTCGTGTAACCTTTTTATAAATTCTGCTAGGTAGAATTATTCCATACAGATGTGGGGGATTTGTTTTCTCAAGTAGTGCTGTATGTTACCATTGATGGGGTGACTTGGAACTAGTGAACTGTGCTTTCATATAAAGTTGCTATAAACCTAGATAAAGGTTTAATCTTGCAGTAGTTCTGTTTAAGTACATGCTTCAAATATTGCATCTTCCAAAATCTCATATTAATCTGTGTGCTTAGAGGTCATGCTCCAATGCTTTTGATTTTAATATACTGTTCTTGTTGCTGAGTGAAAGATCTACTTCGTGCATGGGGAGTAACATGAATAATTCTGATGAACTCTGGATTAATGTGACTGAAGTTACACTTAAGGCTTTTGAGCTAAGCAGAGGATGCAGTGCAATGCACTTATAAGCACAGCCCACTATGTAAACAGAAGAGAAAACCCTTTTTTTTTCCTTGTCCTCTTTCTCCCTTTCCTCTTGGTTATAGAGGTAATACAAAGATTGTGTGTTGGGTATAAATACAGCTCTAGATTAAAATCTCTCCCCATGGCCCAAAATGTTTTGCCTTGCAAATGAGATAAATTGATTTTTTTTAAAAAAAATTATTATTTTGGGCCCCCAACTGCCAAGACTTAATTCTCAGGAGCAGATAGAGATCACATTCTTGGGGAACAGTGAATGAGCAGTGACCTTAAAATCACAGCAACTGAGTTGGATCTACCTCAGTGGAACAGCAAACAGCCTGTGCCCAGGGCAGGATTTATTAGTGCACTGTGTCAAAGCATATCAGAAGTGACCTGTAGTGAGGCCTGAGCTCTCTTAATTGTGGTAAATCTTAATTGTGGCTAAATTATTTCTAGGTCTGCCTAGATTATTTTCATCGGTGGGTAGAAGGATCCTGTGTTAATTCCAGGCATGTGGGCTGTGACTGTGCTATTGCATTCCCCAGACATTGTCCAGAAAGAAGTAAACAGGACTGTTGGTCCAGAGCATTCACGGATGTATCTGTGCCTAAAATAGAGCAGGCCTTGCTGAAGTGCCCAAGCATTCTTTTCACTCTTATGTGTGTCAAGCCATTTATGGGGAAAATTGGGTTTTGAACTAAGTGTCATTTGCCAAAAATGAGTGCTAAGCCTTCTGAATTTTGTTGGAAAGAGGCATTTGTCTGCCAAGCAGCCCATTTTTATCAGAGTGTGTACTGCTATTGTAGTGATTAGAGAGCAAACCAGTTCCGCTTGCCCTTCAAAGGTGTTTGTTTGAAATGGCATTGGCAAAGTGCTTTGTGGAAGGGTGGTTGTAAAGCAGCTTTCAGAGACTTGATGAATTCAGCTTAAGGGGGCTTGAGTGCAAGCCACAGGGCAGGATCAAATATAGGGGTCCTTGCTTCTGTTATAGGTCACATCTTTAAAGACATTTCTTTTGGAGCTGCAATGCAGAGGAGTTATGGGGAGGGGAAGAATGAAGGATAAGCAAGGTGGATTTTCAGTTTGGTTTGAAGGATGATGGCAACTTCTTCCTTTTAAAATGCTGGTTTTGTGCCCTGCATGGTTAAAATTTGGGTCAGCTGCAACCCAAGGAATCCAGCTAATGAAAATACCTCTAGGCAGTGACCTGGCAATCTGGTATCAAAGGAGCTGGTGGGGAGGTGTGTGATGGAACTGAAAAAGGCCATGAATGAAAGGATCACATGAAAGGGTTGGTATGGCAACAAACATAAAAAGAAATGGAAAAAATCCGTAAAAGAACAGTTACAGACCAGCTTAATGAATAATAGTTATATTGAACTTAGTCTGCTGTTGGTTCATGGCCATGGAACAATGTCCTGAGTATCTGGCCTTCTGCATCTTGTTTGTGGTGTTTATTATTTTAATTTCATTACACTCTTGGCACACTTGCTCTGATGGTGTGGGTGGTTATAACACTGAAGCCAGGGTTTTAGTTCTTGTTTAGATACAACCAAGATAACAGTGATTGTAATAAAGGATAATGGAGAGAGGGAAGATGTAGAGGCTGTTTTCTTGCTATGTGATATCTAATTATCTGCCTTACTACCTGTCCAAGCTAACACTATTTTATTATTTATTTTCATTTATTTAGAATAAAAGTTGAAGATAAAGAAGGCAGCTAAAACTGCAGACCTGACAGGGGGAATATGGGCTGCTGTAAAACTGCTTTGGTTTTGTTTGGGGGATTTTTCAATGTTTTTTCTTTGGTCAGTTATTTTGTGTTATATTGTTTTGCTTTTTAAATTATTCAACAGTGTTTGGTGTTTAGCAAAGTGTTGAGAGTAGAATTAGTTCCCATAAACTGAGAGAGGCTGTGTTGTCATGCACAGAAAACTTTCAGATATGATTCTGCTATTTGTATGATTAGAAATGAGAAAGTTCTGTTTAAACTTGGTCCATCCTATATATATGTGTGTGTATGCATGTGCATATGTATATCTGAGTAAAACTTTTCACTGGACAAGCATCTCAAAGAAAGCTCATGGAGTCTCAAGCAGATCTGTGTGTCTGTAGGAGCACATATTAGCACATGGAAAAGAAAGGGAATGAATGGAAGAATGTGTTTTTAAAGTGGGACAAATACATGATTTGTTGTGTTGCTTGTAGCAAGGCTCTTGGTTTCTGTTATTTGCCCTGATAAGCTGAGTGATAAGCAAGCTGCACTTGCTTAAACCTTCAGTCCAGTAGTCTGGAATGTTGAAAAGGGGAGGAAACACTTGGCAGTCAGTGACTCCAGAGAATTGTGGGTTGTGAGGCTGAGGATTGCTGCACACAGGAGGATCCCAGCAGTGGTTTAGTTTTGCTGTTACAGCAGGGCTCTGAATCAATCCTACATCTACCCTGTAGGAGCCCTCTGCCCACCGTGTGTACCTTGCCTGGTGTCAGGATGGTTTGGCTCCAGCTTCCCGTGCTGGAAGGTGTGGGGGTTTTCCAGGCATTCATTCAACTGTGAGAAGCTTGCTAAGTCAAATCTGTGACTTTATTTTTGGAAAAGGACTCATGATCAACACTTGTGAGCCCTCTTCAGGCAAGGTTAGAGGCACTCTGACAGCTTGTGTAGACACCACTGACCCGTCCATGCTCTGTGCTAGCAGTGCCCCACTTTGCTAGTGCTGGATTAAAAATCCTCAGGGAGCAAGTCAAGTGTGATACAGACTTTGTACACTTGCACTAATTCCCTTTGGAACCACTCCGTAAATCTCCTTCTGATAGAGCTTGATTATACTGTGTTTATTGATTTAGTAGGGTAGGAATAGAATTTGTCTTAGGGGGAAAAATGCCTTGCCTGCTGTCTGTGCTGGATATTAACACAAGTGTAGTTGGGTACAGTACCAGCCTTCTCAGAAGTGTGTGCTTCCTGTCTCAGTTTTTGTCTGTTGTCCTTGTTTGTGCTTATTGCCTTTTCATTGAAAAAAAAAAAGGTAATTTTTCTAATGCTTGGTTTTGTTTTTTTTGTGTGTAGTGTTTTACCTTCTTGATTATGTAGCATATATTTTATTTGGAATAGCCTGTCTTTTGGCAGCACTGCATAGGAGCATGTTGCTGCTGTTTCTGAGCTAACAAACCACTTACCTGGTACCTAGGTGGTTACAGCTGCTGTGCAGAGCCAGTGGGGCTGATGAAATGGAAGTCAGAGAGAGATTGGTAAGAATTTGCCCTGTGCAGTGTTGCCAAATCTGTGCAGGGCAGTAGGTCCTCTTTGCATGTTGATATATTTAGCAGTGGAGAGTTGAATGAGTGTTGTGCAATGTATGTTTTCTACTTGTGGCTGCATTAGCTTCCCTGAAATTTTGTTTGGAGATTTATTTATTTTAAAAAGCGCACATTTAGCATATCATAACTGTCACTTTATGACAAGGCCTTTGGCTGGTTTTGGGTGAAAGACGTGTATAGTTTTACTACTGTTGATTAGTAAGAATACTGTTAAAATGTATAATGTTAAAATAAAAGAATAATGTTAAAAGTGGATTTGTTTTTGCGTGTGTTGTCCAAGTCTGCATTGGCTTACCTTTTGTTGCCCTTCTTGGGATGGAGGAAATGAACTTTTTTGCACTCAGGCTTTCCTTGCTGCTAATACTTGTGATCACAAAAGCACTTATTTCTTAATAGCGGCAACCTTTGAATGGTCTCATTTCAGCTGGGACAGTATTGGGTTGTTGGCTTAGTTCTTTGCCTGGCTCTGAATTGCAGGGACAGCCTGCAAATAAATGCTTTGGGTGAGATCCATGTGGAAATTTCCAATGTGAAGATGTAGGGGTAGAAAAACACTTCCTGTTGACAGAGTAGATTTCCTTACCTGACAGGCAACTTTTGAATTTAAAAGGGCATTATACAAGGTTAAAACAAATCATAGTGGTTAAACTCAGAGAGATGCAGGAGTAACACTTCTCAGAGGTCTGGAGCATATGGATAGATCTTGTAATGAGAACCACAGAAAAATGACCTAGGTGGGCTTGGTTTTTATTTTTGCAGCTAACCTGTTATTCCCAGGTTCATTGTAAGCACTTGACTGTCCTTTTAACAGTGTACTTACAACATGTAAGTGTAACACTTCCAGGCTGCAGTGCTTGTTCACAGTTTTGATCACTGATAAAACAGTGGTTGATCAAATATCCCAGTAACTGGGCTTTATCCTGCATTTGCAGAATAATGTCTCTCTGAAGTTCAGCTGTAGTAATCTGTGCAGTTCCCAAGTGATTGCAGCAAATTTGTGTGCTTAGACAGAAATTTAGCTTTAGCAGTCCATTCCTCTCCTTCATGACAGGTACAGCAGACATGTTCGAGACAGGGCTTGTGTTTCCCGAGCAGGTAACTGGATCCAGTTGCTTGTGGTCTGCAGCTGGGTGTAATGCCTTGTGTGCTGTTGACTCCACACCAGTATATTAACATTTATAGCTCAGTATATGTGCATGTTGACAGGCAGTCTCCTAAAAATGGATTGGTACCTGTGCACCTGCCTAGGAGATAACTGAAATATGTGGCCTTAGGCGAGTGCTCTCTGCCTACTGCAGTCAGAACTTTTTTCTTTCTCTCCAAATCATTACAGAGACTGCTGTATGGGCAAGGTTGGACCTGAGTCAGCATCTTGTTCCAACTGCATGCCTCTGTCTTCTGTGTCAGTAAAGATGGGAACATGTGCAGCTGAGCCAGTCCCGGAACTGTGACCCTGTCTGTGCTTTAAGGGTGCAGCAGATGAGTGGAATAAGCAGGTGAAAATCTCCCCAGCCAAATGGTTTTTCACCCCAACCACTGGATTTCTTTTACGTGAACCACAGTAATGTAGGAGAGCCAGTGTCCTGAGCCTGAGCTAGGTTCTAGTCTGAGCCAAAGGAGTTGATGGAAATTACTCTTGTCAGACACACTCTGTCCTCCGTCCTGCAGTGCCCAGTTTGTATTTGAAGATGCTGAAGGTGGCACAGGCTGTTTCAAATCTGAGATGGAGCCCCTTGAAAAGGAAGTGGGGCTGAGTCAAAAATTGACTGTAGTGCAGCACTTTGCAAATGCTGTAGGTGTTGTGGGCATGCTTAAACTTCCTATTAGAAGTAGCAGAGTGAGCTACAAGTTGGGGACAAAACAGACTGTGGAGCAGGCTACCTTTGGAGGATGACAAAGCTTAATCACTGGTGTGGCAGTAAAGAAATTTAGCTATGTAAAATGAGCAGGCACAACTCCAGGGCAGGAATGGAATGTGACAGTGAACTTCATCAGTGTTATCAGGACCTGAGAACGTGTTCCAAGGCCCCATAATAATTAAAGGTCAATGTGTTTAATCCACTTTTAACATCTGGAAGGAATCAAGACAGTCTTTGTAGTGTTTACTGACATTTACTGTCTTTGCTTGCCTTGGTCAGTGGTAACTTGGATATTTGTGTAGAGTCCTGGAAAGTTATCCTGATTCATGAGAGCAAGGAGAGTTCTCTTTTCCTGGTAAGATCAGCTAACCAGGCCTTCAGGCTGCCCTGGGTGCTAGCTGGGCTGCAGACAAGTTCCCATGGTGGCTGCTTGCCAAAGCAGAAAGAGATTTTTCAGAGATCTGCCACCAGCTCTCAGGGGGCATGAAACCTGTTGCAAACTCGTTCTTGACATCTTGTCTCTCTGCTCCCTCTCCCTGTTTATCTTTCAGCACAGAAATTCATCAGTCATGGCAGGTGATGCCATCATGGTCATGAGGGGCTTGACCAAGCTCAGTAAAGCCATCCTGGAGACCCAGGCAGGACAGCTTCGGCAGGTGCTCCTCGGGGGAGATGCAGTCACCATTGCAAAGACTCTGCAGGCCACTGCTGAGGAACAGTTCAGTTCTGCCTTGGGGAAGGTGCAGGTAAGCACAGTCTAGTCTGACATTTTGCTTTTTTTCCAGGTACTTTTTTGGTTTTGTTGTGTGAGTGTCAGGGAACTCACATATTGAATAAGAGCCTAGTTCTGAAGTGTGGGATTGATAATAGTAATGTTGCGGTGCTCTGGGAATTCTTTGGAATCTGTCATGTGTAGAAGGTGCTTGGACAGGAATGGGAGGGGAGTGTTAGTGTTTCCATTACTGAGTGTTTATGACATGCTGAATAAGAAAAATGCTCTATTTGTCCCATCTTGTCAAAGATCAAGCTCTTGCTAGGATTGGTCAGCAACTTTGTTATTTAGAGTCTCCTTTAGACTTTGGGCATTGATTTACCTCTCTTTTAGAGTGCATTGGATTTATCTCATTGCTCCTGCCTTTCTTGGCAGAATTGGTGCACGTGATATTTTTCAGAGTGGCTCAGGTCAGGGGTTTGCACATTCACCACTTACAGCCCAGGCTGGATTTTTGGAACTGGCTTTCAAATGAGGAATATAAGGAAAGCCAGACAGCAGCTTCTCTCACCAGAGATGGGGATAGATTTAGAAAAGCTTCACAGTTGCTGTGCTGCCATCTTTTGAAAGCAAGGGTATTATCCGGGGTACTCTCTCTTCATCCTTTAGAAGGAGTGTGTAGCTGAGATTATCATTTTTGAAGCAGAAACTAAGGAATGAGATTTTGATGGTCTTTATGCAATGAGCAAGCTATAGCTTCAGTCCTAGAATCTGGGCCGGTGTTTTTTTGATTCTGTTTAAGCTTAGTGTAGAACTAACTTGGCTGTTTGTTTGTGGGGGATAGTGCTCTGTCTTGTCCTTGTCCTCCTCTTGCACCCAAGAGGACAGAGAGAGATGTTCTGTTTCTGTGCATGTTTCTCTGCACAAGAGAAGCCCAGTGAGCACAACTGCAGAGCACTTGCCCTACTTCAGGTAAATGGGTTGCAAGAGAAGCTCCTGTCAAAGCAGAGCTCAGTAAGAAATATAAACATACAGCATTTTCTGTTTTGAAGAGAGGAAGATCTTTTACATTAATTGGCAGGGGTTTAGCTGTCTGGCATGTTTCTAAAAATTTAAGTATGGAGGTAAGAAAGCTTTCTTACTTGTAATCACTGGAACTGTGGGCCACAGTCCCCATCTGTAAACATCTCTCCTCCCCCACTGTGATGTTGAGGTTCAGAATAGTATGAGACCTGCTGAATAACAGGAAACACCATGTTCTGGTTTTTTCTCTAAGGAAGAGAAATGTAATTAGTGTTTAGGAAAGAGCCTGAAATACGCTGCCTGCTTGCCTGACCACAGCAGGATTGAAAATCCTGTTGATAGCCTGTAATAGTCATCAGTTATTTTATGGTATTGCCACTGCTGAGATAGGTAACTAGAGATAATGCTCTGCTGTTGATTTTTATTTATGTATTTATTTTTGACTGAAAAGTATTATGAAATATCTGGACTTTGTGGGGCAGCTCTTGCAAGGTTAGGACAGAAAAGAGTGTCAGGAGAAGCTTGCCTGGAGTGTTGCTGTGCTTGATGCTGTTATCCTTGCTCCAGGCACAGAATTTTATTTATTTTGGGATGACAACACATAGTTTGGTGGTTGAATAATGGAATGTGTTTTGCAGTTGGTAGTGTTATGACTGTGAAAGGTTGAGTTTACTCTGCCTGTAAGTAGGTATCTGGTATTGCTTCAGGTGGCTTTGGGCTTGGAAGTGCTCATGTTGTGTGACTGCAGACAAGATGGAAAGAGGGAAAACAACGTTATTCTTATGTGGTATTGCAGCTCCAATCACCTGTTGTTTCTGAGCAGTGCATTGCTTCCAGTGAACTCCATATTTAGTGACCCTTTCCGGCAGTGCATGTAAAAACAGGGTGTCTCTAGTTATGGAAATTTGAGAAACTGTTAGAGAATTTGTCCCATCAGTGGAGTTAAAAGGTTGTCAGGGATTCCATGCATCTTCAGTGTCTCTTCCTTTCTTTCTTGTCTCATACTGTGAGTGTCTACACTGCTGGAGTCTCTGTCTCTACAATTCTTTACTGTGGAGACATGACACCCAGCTGCATGCTCATCTCTGAGGACCATGGGTGGGTAGGGAGCAAGGTTTAAGATCTTTTCTTAAAGTATTTCAATTCTTGTTTGCAGGAGTTTGGCAAACAGCAGGAGAACTTTTCTGACTTTGGTGAAGATTTTGGGAAAGACTATGACTTCTCAGCCCGAGAGCCGTCAGATGCTCCAATGGACTTCTCCACTGCCCCTGGCAAGCCTCAGGAACACAGCACTGAAGGCCCTGCTTATTCCTACACAACAAATGGACCTTTTAGAAATATTGATGAGACTGGAGACTCTGGCATGGGTCAGAAGCCTTTCCCTCCCAAAATGGACGCAAGGTTATTTGGAGGCATTAGGAACCCTGGAAATCCTTTTGCTACTGCCTTTGGACAAAATAGAGCTTTTCACCAAGACCATTCCTCTGTTGGTGGATTAACAGCTGAAGATATTGATAAAGCCAGACAGGCCAAAACAGGTTCAGGGCAGAAACCCTACAAACAGATGGTATGTTGTTTTAATTAAGGATTCTCAATACTGTGGTGTCTGTACCAGATTGCCCTTACTCACCTTCTCCTATGTTTCTCTCATTTCTTCCTCTTCCACTATTCCCTTCTTTGGAGGCAAAAGAGGGAAGTGTCAGTGCTCATTAACCCTGTGATATTTGTTCTGTCAGTAGCTTTTCAGTCTCTCTTTTCACACCTGCTCTCTCTATGTCAGATAATCTGATGCAAGGGAGTGTACATAGGCTTAGAATTGGACTAGGCTCCTCACAGTGGACACTGTGGCTTCCTGTGTGGCATCTTGCAGTTGTAGAGGTGGAGGCAATGAGCATAAGTAGGTTGGAGAGAAGCATGGTTCACTTTAGTGCTTCATGCCCTTGTGTGATTGCAGAACCCACAGTGCAGACACTTGTCACCTGCTCTGACCTTGTGCTCCTTCCCCACATCCAGTGTCAGATGTCACTGGGCTCTCTCAGGTTATTGGATGAAACTGTATACTTAGCTGCTCCTGCTGTTGTGTGTTGAGGATCTGCCTACAGTCCTGTGAATCTGATGACCCTCCATGAATTCCAATTCCATGCATGGAAGGGAGTTTGGGTTAGCATTGTGTGGCCTCTCCAAGCTCAAAATACAAGGGCTGCTGAGTTGAAAGTGAAAATGGAGTTTCCCAACATGGTTATCAGCTCTTCTGTCTTTCCCACCCTCTTGTCCTCTCCTCTGCTCAGTGTGTATTTCAGTTCATTGTGTCCGTTCTGCTCTGTATTCCCTTGAAAATCTCCAAATAGATACAAGGCTCGGGTTCAAAGAAAGCTTTGTGCAACATGCAGTTCTGAAAGTCAGAGCACTGGAACGTGTCTGAGCATGTGCCCAGTTAATTTGTGGATTTCTCATTTTGTTTTTCCCCTCTCTGTCCCCTGCAGCTCAGTGAGAGGGCCCGGGAGAGGAAGGTTCCTGTCACCAGGATCGGCCGACTCGCCAACTTCGGAGGTCAGTTTGCACTCCCACCTTTGCCATGGCACTTGCACGTGCTCTTAATGGCTGCCTGTGGCAGGGCTCCTGCTCTGCAGCACTGGGTGGTTCTGTCTGCCAGTTCAGCTTGCCACAAACAGCTCAGTTTGGGCTGTGTCATTGCTCTTAAGAGTTTGGGGCAGATGATTTGGGGTGCGCAGTAGAGCTTCACATCTTCATGGTGACACGCACCATGTGGGCTGTGCTGTTTTAATGGGAGACTGAGGTGCAGGTTGTTCCCCAGCCTGTACAAATACCCTGGTCCTGCACATGTGATTGCACTAGGAGGAAACTCTCCCAGTCCTTACAGTCTGCTGTTACTGTCAAGCAGAGACAGCTGGAGCAGCTGTTATTTTAAGTAATGTTTCCCCAACCTTATCCTTGCTACTTCTCTGAAGAGTGTTTAAATATAAAACATTCCTCCTGGTATTCCTTTTTGAGCATGGGGAGATGATAATAGTCAAGGTTTGATTTACTTAGCCATTGCTGGTAGACCATGTTCTCCCAGGAAGGATGTAAATTCTGAGCTTGTAAGATCAAGCTAGCTGAAACCTAAATGAAATTTACTTGCAGAATGGGACTTAATATATCAAAAAGCAGCTAAATATCTTAAGTAATATTGACAGATGATGCTTATTTAATGGCTTGTATCCAAAATCATCAAAGGACTTAACATGTTCCTAAGGAATAAGGTGTAACATATTGCAGGTGGAGAGATGAACACAGCTAGTGCTGCTTAGGTAATCCTCCTCCATGGATGAGGAGTTTATCTGTTGCTGTGGTTTGGTTTTTTGGTGACTGTATGGTTTTGAGATGATAGTGGCCTATCTAGGTTGTGAACAGTCTCTTGTGGCTCTTGTGATTCTCTTCCACAAAATTTGATAGAGAAGCACATGTACAAAGTGGACATCCTTGTGTTACAGATCCCAGAAGAAAGAAAAATAACCTGTCAAATGTAATTCAAATCAACTATTATATAAAAAAACAATTATTCTTTCTCTGTGTGTCCTTTTGTCAGACTAAAAGGCACACTATGAGGAGCTGGGGCTGATCCTGTGCAGTGCAGGAGCAAGCAGCAAGTGAATTTTGTGATAAGTTTTTCATGCTTGTCAGATCTCTTTAACTGTGTAGTCTGTTGCAGGCACTCTGGCTTCACAGCATGCTTATTATTCCTTGAGGGGAAGCAGGTTCATGATCTGCTTTTTGAAGTAACAAGACACTACTTTAAACTCTCTTGACTCTTCTTCAGCTCTAGTAGCACACAGGTCTGCATTCTAACCTAGCCTTGAATGTTAGGGGAAGCATCACAGCACTTTTAGCTGTCCTCTTCTGAGTTCATCTGTTGCTGCTTGCTGACAGCAGGTGGATGTGAAATGGCAGATGACCAAATTTTCTGTGAACTTTGGGTTCCAGTGCTGTTTGCTTTAGGTTCCAGCTTTTGGCACCCAAGGCTCTTTTTTTAACACTTTTTTTTTTAAAATAAAACCCACTTTCCCCCTTTATTTCCACATTAGAACAGTATTATTTTAATGTTGGATAGGATGGAGTGATATTGAGTGGTCAAAACCTGAGTTCATATAACTGTTTCTGGGGTTCAGATAGCTGAATTCCCATGCCATTGGCACAATCCCATTCCTCCTCCTGTCTGCATGTTTTCTTTCCCCTCCAGTGTTATAGGGAGTGTTCAGCTGTGTCTCAGCCATGATGTCAGGACACTCTGGTGAGTGATGGACAAATTAGCAACAGGAGGCAGAAATACTTGGACTGCTGAGTTTGCCTGGCTTCTCACCTCTTCTGTGGGCAAAGAACATTTTACTGGAAGGGCTGAAGATCATGTTTTCCAACACTTGCCTGTAATACTGAGCTAATATTGCTCTGTGATCAGCACAAGATCCTCTACTGAACTTCTTACTCTTTTATATGTATTTTTGTTTGCTTCTTGCAGCAGCCAGAGTGACTGCTGGTAGGTGTATTTATAGTACTAAATAGCATCCTTGATTTTTATTTATTTATTCTTCCCAGGATTGTAATTGACAAAACAGATTTTTCTGTAGTTTTTTTTTTTTGTTCCATGCTTGTTTTGTAGCCTGATGGGTCATCAGTTCCACTTACTCAGTTCTTGATGTTTTTTTAATTTCCATTCTCCCTTCCTTGCCTTATTTGACTTTTCTAAGCTGCTCCTGCCTCCCTTAATCATATTCCTGGTTTCTAAGTTTATTATTTTAATGCTATAATAAGATTCTTCTGCAATAAAGAAAATTCAAGAAGCTTGTGCTGAAGTCTAGATTTAATGTAATTTGAACAATTTTGAAAACAAAAAAAAGCAAAAACCTACTCTGCCGAGGTATGTTAGTAAAGTATGTACAGGCCTGACAGCTGCAGGATTCAGATATTCATGTGAGTGGATTGGATTTGCTTGTCAAGGGTTTGGCTGCAGGATGGCTTCTGGAGAAGCTGCCAGAAGCTTCCTCCATGTCTGACTCCAAGATGGCTCCAAGCCAAGGCCATCAGCAGTGGTGGCAGTGCCTCTGGGATAAGAGTTAGGAAGGGAAAAAAATCCAGAGAGACACGCATCTGGAGAGAGGGGTAAGAGAAACAGTGCTGCAGACACCAAGGACAGGGGAAAAGGAGGTGGAGAAGGTGCTCCAGGTGTTGGAGCTGGCATTCTCTGGCAGCCTGTGGTGGAGGCACGGTGAGGCAGCTGAAGTGAAGAACTTCTGCCCATGGAAAGGACTCTCATTGGAGAAGTTTGTGGAGAAATGTCTCCTGTGGGAGCAGGGGCAGAGTGTGAGTTCTCTCCCTGGGGAGGAAGGAGCAGCAGAAACAAGGAATGGTGGAATGGCTGTAACCACCATCCCTTTCCTCCTTTGGTGCTGGGAGGGGAAGTAGGTAGAGAATTCAGGAGTAATGTTAAACTCAGAAGGAAGGGAGGAGTAGAAGGAATGTCTTTTATGATTTAGTATTAGTTTCTCATTATCCTACTCTGATTTGATTGGTAATAAATTAATTTCCCCAGGTCGAATCTCCTTTGCCTGTGATGGTGATTGCTGAGTGATCTTCCTGTCCTTATCTTGACCTTTCATTATATTCTTCATTGCCTTGTCCAGCTGAGGAACTTTCAGTGTGTGCTGTGTGGTGATTGTGGTGTTTTACTGACCAAAACCATGGCACAGTCTGCTCCAGGGGAGGGTCTTGCTCCCACCCTGTTCTTGGCAGGCTGAGCAGAGTGATAACAGCCCATTCAGCTGTTTGTTTTGTTGTCTCAGTTGCTGAGCAAGAGGTTTTTGCCCTGAAAAAAACTGGTTCCAAATCATCCCTTGATAAGCTTGGTTTGAAATGTACCAGATGCTGCAGATGCCTGGAAAATATTTGAAGAGCCAGTCTGCTGGTATAGAACCAAATGGCACTTTCCAGGCCTGAAATAATCTGCATGAAGTACAAAATGCATAATGACTTTATAGAGGTACTTAAGGATATTATTTTTTCAAGGTGCTGAACAGTGGCCATTGAGCAATGCTGAGAAGTGTCCCAAAATTATTAATCTTGGAGGAAATACACCTCTTGTAGACAAGGGAAGTGAAGCACATCAGGAGTGTCCTGTGCAAGTAGATGAGTGGCCCAGAGGAGCAGAGTGCTTTTTTAGCACTGCAGCTTCTTTGGAGGGGTGACTTGTTCCTGGTGACAGGTGAGCAGCAGCAGCTCAGCCCCATATAGCTGCTTACTCATTTCCTCCCACTGCAGGAAGGAATAGGAAAGAGCAAAAACTTGGAGAAAACTTGGGAGCTGAGATAAAGACAGTTTCAGAGGCAAAGCAAACAAAGCTTCATATTCAAGCAAAGCAGCAAGAGGAGTTCATTGATGACTCCCTGCTGGCAGTCCTGTACTTCCTGGGGAGCAGGACCTCAGCATCTGTAGTAACTTGGGAAGGCAAAAACCTTAGCCCCAAACATCCACCCTTACATCCTCCTTTTTTGCCAGCTCGACTGCTAAGCAGCAGCAAACACTGTGGTTATAGTTTGAAGATGCTTGAAGACACTGTTTAAATTTCAGATCTTTACAGTTTAGCAGCTGTCTAACCATACACTTTGTTTTGCCTGACTTTAGTTTATCTGACTTTAGTTTAATTTGGTGATTTGGGTTAATTTCTTTTTTTTTGGAAATTGGACAGAGTGAGCAGTGAGGAAGTTGTAAGAGCACCTGTTGAATAAGCAGCTTTTTTAATTTTTTTTTTTTTGGAAATTGGACAGAGTGAGCAGTGAGGAAAGAGCACCTATTAAAAAAGCTTTTTGTCTAGTGCAGTCTACAGTATTAGTATAGATGCTTAGCTGTGCACATCCATGAGAGGGAAGGTGCAAAACACGTTCATTTATAGTCTGATCTTGCCCACACTGATGTAAACCCAAGCTGCTTTTAAACAAGCTGTAACTTCTTCAGCTTTATTCTGCAAGACAGCGTAGAATCTGGTTCCTAGACTTTCATTTACCTTTGAAGTGGTTTGTGTCTTTATGATGAAGAGATTAGAAACTTCAGATATGTTTTATGTCCAGGCAGCAATTTTTTATGTTCAGGCTGGTAATTTTTAATTTTAGGCATTGAACATAGAGCCTATAGAAGATGTGATGTTTTTAATCTGAAACCAATTACTGCCAATTAATTCAGTCTAGCTCTGATAATGACCAAGCTGATTTATGGTGGGGAGCATTGTTTTGGAGGTGGTAAAATTGGGATCAAGACCAACAGAAATGTTCTGAGTGTGGTATTTAGTCTAGAAAATCACATCTTACTGATGAGATATGTATTTATTGGCTTCCTATCTGACTCTTGGTACTGCCTGCTCCAAGTTAACTGTCTTGTATGTGGGATCTGATTGGAAATGATCATGTATCAGCATTTTAGTAGGTGTTTATGCTGTGTTTGAAGAGCCTTTTTCGTTGTTTTCTGCCTAGGGGTATTTTTGTCACTTTGTTTAGCTAATAAAATCTGTGGATTTCTGGTGCAAAACACTTGCTAATTGGTGATGCATGGTTTGGCACAATTAAAGGGTCTATACAAGTTAGTTACTAACATGAGACTTCCTTCAGTGCTGTGACTCCATAGAAAAACTTGCAGAAAATATAGAAAAAAAATTTTAAAACCCCAAACAAAAACCATCCCACAAAAACCCCCACCAAACCAACCAAAAAACCCAAACCCCATCCACCTTGTAATGCCATTGATGCCTCTTGTGCTTCACCTTATGCAGGATTCTCTGGCCCCAGTGCATGTGGTCTGTAAGATTAAAAGTGGAGCTGTTTGTGAAGCAGACAAACTATACCAGCCTGAAATTGTACTGGGAGAGGGTGTTGTAATTGCCTGGTGGGAGAGAGGAAAAGCTCCAGTGCAGGATGGGGGTCACCTTGTTTGTGGCCAGGCTTTCTTGCTTGAGTCTACAAAACTTGTGCATGTGGTTCTTCCTGCACACGTGCAGAATGCCATGTGCTGGACAGCTCTGCTTCCTTCATTGTGCTGACTTTGTTCCCTGGTTGTTTTACCTGGGAACTTTTCCAGTAGTGCCTTGAGGAGGGCTTGGGGTGCTTGGAAAGCAGGTGCACCCAGCACTGTCAGCAGTGTGGGAGTAGAGCACAGCAGGATGTGCCACTGCTGAGGAGACCTGGAGCAGCACCATCTGTTCTGATTGCCCATGCCATTTATTATCCAGAAAAATAAATATTTTGATATTAGGAAGGCAGTGAGACCTTTGGTTGTATGGATTGCTGCATGATTAGAGCTGTGCCTCATTTAATCTTCGGTGCCTTTGCTCTGGTTAGCAGAGGCAGATAAAGCTGATTTTGTAGTCCCGGCTTAACCTGTGGCTGTGAAACCACCCTGCAATTCACTGCTTGCCAGGGTGGTAGTGCATGGGGAGTGCTGGTGGTTTGTCTCCTGCTCTTACTGCTGTGTGGGATTACTCCCCAGCCCAGCTCCTTGGACTGCAGGTTGCAACACTGCTGGTATAAGGTGAGCCTTGGGGTAAAACATGTTTCTGTTCATCACGGTAAATGAGCTCATGGAAGGAAGAGCAGCTAATGAGCACAATTAAACCTAATGCTTAGGCAGCAGGGTTGCACAACTTTACACTCTATTGGCAGTGGCTTCATCCTAAATAGGGTTTTTCCTCCTGCTGTTGTGGCATGGTGGGCAGTGAGAGGGATTCTGTTCCTTCTTGAGACTTGTACTTTGAGAACCATGTTTGTGAAAGTTTTGGCTTCTTTTTCTTCTCCTTTTTAAAACTCCATGATTAGAGTCTACAGCAGGACATCAGCCAGAGCACAAAGCTCTGAGTAACACTTGTGACATGCTTTATGAAAGCCAGATGTCCCAGACTGGCCTGGCCTAGGATTCCTGGCTGGCATGCTGGGCTGAAGGAGTACAGGAGAACACTCTTCAGTGTCAACTGAAGATGACTCCATTGCAAAAGCCAGGATGTTCTAATGGAGCTGTTGTGCATTTGAATGTGTGGCTTAATTACAAAAAATGCCTCTGTATGTGGCTTGGAAGGTTTTTTCATTCTGACTTGAGTCTTTTTCTTCTTATTTTAAAGGACTAGCTGTTGGTCTTGGCATTGGGGCACTGGCAGAAGTGGCAAAGAAGAGCCTTAGATCTGAGGAACGCAGTGGTAAGCCATTTCAATGTCCTTCCATTTTCTTTTTATCTTCCTCTTTATTTTATTTCTAGACACAGTTTACCTGCATTTGCAAAACCCTTTTGAAGGCTGGGTAATGAGACAGAATAACAGGGGATATGGGTAGTTCTTTTATTTTCAATATTATTCTTCATCTCTTGGCTCTTCTCCCATCTCAGTACACCACATTCTCACTACACAGACAGAGGTCAGAGGAATATTCCAGAGAATGTGTTTGTGCCAGCACAATTTGTACAGCTTTACTTTCCTATAGCCATCCCTGAGGTTCAATACTATCCCTATGCCCATTCTTGGATTGTCTTGACTTTACAATTCTTTTTAAACTGTTCAGTGAAACAATGCATTTCTATCAGTACAGAAACTTTATATGAGCCTGTGTGTCTGAGAATTTTGTTAGTGGTTGCAGTCTGTTTGAAATTAAAGGATGTTCTGCCTAGGAAGAACTTGCAGGATGGCTGTTCTCTTGTAAGAGACAAAGCACTTTATGCTCCTGTTAAATGGGAATTACCTGTTTCCAGTATCTGTCTTGTGCTGCCTTCTAAAGGATTCTCATAACATGAAAAGGCTGTGCTGTGCAAATTGACCTGGTCTTTCCTTTCCAGCTTATGTGAATTGGAGGTAAAATGTTCCTAAGTTGTACCTGATCATGTTGTGGTGGCTTTCTTCTAAGCATATGTGTTGGTAAAATATTGTGGGGGGTCTGTGGGTGAATGGTTTAGGGCATAGAAAATCCAGATGTTCTTCTCCAGAAAACATGAGATTACTCAAAAGTTTGTGGTTCCATTCACTTGTTTGTTATCCAGAAAAAGCTTTGGTGGAATACTGCAAAATGTCAAGGTCTGTTAGAGTTGCTGCAGGCTGTTTGCTCTTCAGCTGGTCTCTCTGGTTTGGCTGGTGTGCTTGTGTGCTTAGGTTACTTCCAGTGACTGGAGGGAGCTGATGAAAGGTTGAAATACTTGTAGCTAGAAGTAAAAATGAAGTCAGATTGTTCCTGGTTCAGAAGCATTACTTTCAGATAATGACAACTGCTGGGTCCTTGTAATTCTACCCTAATTCAGTTTCTGTCTTCACTCTGGTCATCTTTAGGGGTGGAAGAAGGATGGAAACTGAACTTCTCTTTCAGGAGGTACTGGAGTGGCTGAAAAATGAAGAAATTTGGAGGGGAGAAAAACACTGGAAAAACAAAGCAACTGAAAAAAAAAATCCCAACCAAAATAAATTCCCAAACCACAAAACAACAGTTCAGGATATGAAACACATTCCCATTAGTGGGAGGCAGGGGTGGATGACCCAGGACTCTGCTTGTATTTGGAATACCAAAATGCAAATATTAACATCAAGGCAATACAGAGCAGCCCAGCAGAGAAAAAGGATCCTTGGCAAAGAGTTCTTGTTTCTCTCTAAGACCTGAGGTGTTTGAGGATGGATGGGTTTCTTTGCTTTGATTTAAAAACATGCACTCAGGCAAACACAGCTCATCCTGCAGAGAATCCTTGAAGGCCTTTTGCTTTCAGCACTTGGGATGTTTGACAGGTTGTTGATACCTGTTGGAAACTGATGATTTGTGTTGCTTTTAACAGAGGTGGAATTGCACAACTGTTGATATTTCTCTGCTTGCCACAGTGTTTTCTAATTAGGCACACCCTAAATGAAAACATGAGCTTGCAGAGCTATGAAGTTTGAGGGAAAAACATGAGCTTTGTTCCTCTCTCTTACAGCATGAGAAGGATTACTTTTATTTTTTTATTATTTAGAAGGCAGAAGACACTTTCTCCTTGCAATAAAGCAATTGTACATCTAAACTTTTATCTTCTTGATGGGGACAGTACTGTTTTTCTCTGTCAGAAGCCTGCTCTACAGTCTTGAATCTTGCTTTAGGAAGAGTGATTTTCTTGAATAAACTTTGATTAAAAAAGGCAGCCATGAGAACTGCCAACTTCAGTGCTAGGCAGGGAATAAGAAAATGACCTGGCTTTTATTTTTAGGTGTTTATTTGTCTTTCCTTGTCGCTTCCCCTCTTGCTGTCAAGTCTGCTTAGATAAGATCTTGGAGCAGTGGTCGTGCTGTAAAGGAGAGTAATATCAATAGTGGAGCTGAGAATGGGCCAAGAGCAGCAAGTGTGGAGGTGAGACAAAAGTGAAAGACTTCCAGCCTTTGTGCTCTTCTGGAGCTTCTCAGCAAAAGGCACAGGAAGGTTTCCAGGTGATTCAGGTACAGCCTCTAGCTAGTGTCCTTGGATGTGTTTTCCACAGTATTTTAGAGTGGTGGGTAAGGCTCCATGAGTGAGAGCTCTCTCCATGGGCTCTGCTCCTGCAGAAATGCACAGCAGAGGATAGGTACACTGTGGAAGTCCAAGATTCCATTTTCTTACTGTTCTTCTGACAGTACCAGCCTGAGCTGTTCTTGGGGGAAATCTCATGACATAAGTACTTTTATATTTCTTTAAAAATACCTCTGCATCCTTTTCCTGATTTCAGCTTGAGACATTTGTTCCCAAGTTTTGTGGCTGCTAGCACCATGAGTTTGGGCTGTCTCTTTGGGGAATGACATATTGTCCTTATTGTCCTGTTCCTGGGAAGCTGCTGGAGGATGTAATTTTTCTCCCTACTGCTGCAATATTAATAGTAACTTCTTGGCACTCCAGACTTAAACAAGTGGGATGTGTGTGTATGCCCAAAGGCATGCCTAAGAATTTCGCACTCTCACTGGCATCCACAAGTAATGAGGAAGAGTTTTCTCTTGGTTGCCTTCCTCTTGCCTGGTTAGTACAAAGTGAAGTGTCTTTACACCTTTTAAATGGAGTTAGAAACACTGGTCCTTTAATCCCAACCCCTTAGCCAGGCACTCCTGAGCTACACATGATCCTGATAGCACAGCTTGTACTTCTTCTTTCCATGGCTGTTATCAGAGGGACTGCAAATTCCTACTCTCCTGCACATTCTCTAGCAACTGTGCTAGTGCTGATCTGTTTTTTCCTGCTCAGCTTCCCCATCTTTGTTTACCAGCCACAGGACCCTTCTCTCCCTGCTTTGGATTGTCTCTTTTTCCATAAAAAATTCACTTCTCAGGGACTTAGCCTAGAACAAATATGTCTGGTGCAAGAATTGGTGATTTTTTTTCCTTTTCTGTCCAAGCCTGATGTCCTGGACATAAATTCATTCTGCTGCCAAATTCTTGTAAGTAGGTGCAGGTTCTTTGTTGTTAGGTTTTTTGTTTGTTTGTTTTTAATGTTAAAGCCTTAATGCTGCCATCTTTAAGTGGTTTGGCTCATCTTACCTTGTTAAAAAGAGGATGACTGACTTGATTTCCAGTTTGAATTTTCCTGGTAGGCTGAAAACCTCCTCTCTCGCTGGTGACCTTGATGGCAGCCTCAGTATTTAAAGTGTGTATGTAAATACACATTTGTATGTAAATATAGTAGAAGGCCCACACAGGGTGGGAGTGGGAAAACAATAAATTCCCAGGAATTAGAATGAGAGTGCCCAAATAAACAGCTGCTGTTACAAGTGTAGAGACTGGGTTCAAGGACAACTTTGTCACTTATTAATGATCTGTCCTGGTCAGTTCTTCAGGCACTGCACAAATGCCAGGCTGGACAGAGCCCTGGCAGGCTGGCACTTAGCCTGGATTTGGACACAGGAGGATTTTCTTATGAAAAGCAGTAATGCAATATTCTTGGGTTGTCAGTCTCAAGTGCTTAGGCCATGTTCTTAAATATTCCTTTGCCCCAAAGTTTCTGTGGCAGATGGTCCCAAAACAAAGTCTAGTCACTAGTTCTCCATTTGATAGTGGCAAAAAAGGTGGAAAAGGAGTGATGCAGCAGTGAGTTGCACACAGGTTTGGAAAGGTTCATGCTGATTCTGAATTTGAAAAGGAGAAAAAAGTAAAAGTGGGTCAAGCACTAAGGGAGGGTGTCTGCCTGCTGCCTGTTCTGTGGAAGAACTGACAGGCCCAGGCACTGTGGCTGCAGGAGCCATTTCTGAGGTGTCCATGTTGCCACAGCTTGTATATGACTTCTATTTGCCTTTTTCCCTTTCCCTAGTGAAATAGGTGAAATGAGCTTTGTGATCTGAAGATGGGGAAGACATAATGTGAGACACCAAAAGGTGCCAGCCATCTTTTGGGTAAAATGTTAACTCAATGCAAATTAGTATATTTTTTCATGAACTTGTGGTGGGTTTTATCCCCACTTCCTTTCTGCCCTGCCTTGGAAGCCTGTGTCTGTTTTCTCTCTGCTCGCCATCGTCATAGCACTGCTTTTCACCCCTGCTTCCAGGTCACCTTGTTCATGCACACTTGTTCCACCAAAGTACAAGCAAGAGCTGCTCCCATGCTGTTGGGCTGCCTGGTGATCAGGTATTGCCCCTGGAGGCTTGACTTCAATGAGAAGCCTGCCAGGAGAAGAGAATTTGGGACTGCCTGTGTTTGGCACTTTCTCTGATAAGAGTTAAAATTGTCAGGGTTCACTGGCTTCTGGATGTGGCTTTAATCATTAACTAACCCCTTTATTCTGCTGCTGACTCAAAGGAGGATGTTTTTGTGTGCAGTGGTGTGAAGGGAGATATGGCTTTGATTCAGTACTTTCCCTAGGTCCAGTGTGTCATCTCGTAGAGGGATTTGCTTCATCATTGCTAAGGACACAGTTTTCTTGATAGGACACTTGAGAGACAACTTTTCAAGAATGTAAAGCCAGATCCTTCTGCCCTGGGTAGCTCTACCTGTTTAGTCTCTATGTCTCTTTACATCCATTGTCCAGAGCAAAATGTGTTTCAATGATTGCACTGTGCTGGAAATGGTGAATTCTGGACCTGTTCTTTTCCATATCTTGCTCTCAAGAGCAGGATGGCTGTCCTGTGCTCTCCTGGTGTTTTTATTCCTCTTTTGCCTGTAAAGTATTCTAAAAACAATATAGCTGCAAGATCAGCATAGGAGCTGTGAGCTCTGCAGCCTGGCTGCAAGGCTGACCTTCCTCCTGCTTGGCTGGCTGTCAGCAGGAGCTGATCTGCAGCCCCAGCGAAAGGGGTGGGTGGCTGGGTGTCTGCCTGCCCCCTCTGTCCCTGCTCTGCTGGGCATTGCCCTGGATGGTACCTCTGGGCTGCTTCTCCCAAAGGGACCACAAACTACAATCAGGGTCTCCTTCCCCTCTCCCTTAATTAAAAAAAAAAATAAAGTGAAGTGCTTCTTATGCCACACAATCCCCCGTTACATACTTGGAACTGTGGCACTGGCGTGTACATGGCTGTGTGACCTCTCTGAGCCTGTCAGACACCAGGCTTTACACATGCTTGGGGACAGGAATGTGTGTGTTTGAGTGTGTATATTTTGGCCTTGTTGTGTGTAGGCTTCCACATTAAGAGGTTGGAAGAGGCCTGTTGGTCTGTGCCAGTGCTCTTCCAAGGCTTTTGAGGATCCCCCCTGGTGGCTCACTCCCACTGCCCCTCTGAGGCTGTGGCTGGGCTGCAGCCCCTGGTGTGGGACTCCAGACACCTTTGCACAGTGTTTTAGTCTGTGCTGGCTGGCACAGTGAGTTCAAGCACCAACATCTACCCAGGCTCCCAGACAGTTTGCAGAGCAGCACATTCTTGGAGGCTGTAACTTGCTGCTCCTGGCCCTCAAGCCAACAATGTCAAAGTTGTCCCAAGATGTACAATGCAATCTGTGCCCTTGTGTTGCAATGAAGGCACTCAGTGTAGTCCTGGTTTGATTTGCCCTCCTGTTGAATGTGGGCTGACAGAGTGGAGTGGGCTTGCCAAGATAAGGCTGTTCTTCCTTCATACTCTCTCTCTCTCCTTACCCTCAGGGAAGAAAGCAGTGATGGATTCTAGCCCGTTCCTGTCAGAGGCCAATGCAGAAAGGATCGTGAGGACCTTGTGCAAGGTCCGGGGAGCAGCACTGAAGCTGGGACAGATGCTAAGCATTCAAGGTAAGTGGCAGCACAGGTCCTCAGCTGTCCTTAGTGCTGCCAGGTGTGACACAGGGTCAGCTGTCTGCAATCAGGCAGTGTCAAGTGAATGTGGAGACTCTAAACAAATGACTTTTCCCTGTGAGAGCAGTGATGGAAATGTTTGAGTTCCATCTAATCCCAGTATGAAATAAATAGGTGGATGCACTTAGACACCACCACTCTCTTAATGTCCTTATTGTAACTGAAATTGGTTGACAATAGGGTCACACTGTGAATTTTAATGTTTGTGTTACAAGCAATTGTTAAGAAGGAGAGCTGTATTACACTCTAATTGCAGGTGTCCTGCTAGAAAGGAGGAGGGTGACAACAAGAATGTGATCCTGTTCTTTGTTCACCAGAAGTGGTCAAGGTTATATCCACAATACTCTCCCATTATAGCAACCTGGTTGTGGTTTACATGCTCTGTGGGCACTGAAGCTTTACTGGAAAGGCCAGTACAGCTGATAATCTTATCAGTTATAAAACACTTGTTTCCATCCTGAGAAGACTTCAAACTGCTACTTAACCCATCAAGCTCTGAGGCCAGTGACCACGGGTGAAGGCATGAGTGACATCAGTGTCTGCACTAAACTGTTAGGGAGTTGGCAGATGTGCTCAGTTCAAACCTTATCTGGATCTTTCCAATCTGCCTTCCTGCCCAGCCTGATAGGGAAGGAAAGAACTAGCCAAAAATAGCTGTGAGACTTGTCTGGAAATAGCTTTCAATATGTTTCTGAAATTGAGTAAGTGTCTGAGTGTTTGAAGTACTCACTTTGCTTGGCTTGTGCTTCTACTTGAATTTTTGTATGTATCAACTGATGAGACTGGATCTAGTAGAGCATTAAATACTTTGGGCTTGTCAACAAAACAAGATCAGTTCACTGTCCCAGAGAGCCCAGACTGGCATTTCATTTGCTAATCAATTGGTTTAGGTGGTTGCCAGGCTGATGGCCACCTGGCAGAGCCCAGTGGGAGGCATCAGCTGCTGTGTCAAAGGCTGCCACCCACATGCTGTTTCCTCACCCTCCAGAAACTGCCAGGTGCCACTGATGGCTCACAGTGCAGATCCAGGAGGAGCTCCTGTGCTCCTTGCTTTGCAGGGCCTCTGGTATGTGGGCTGAGCAAGCCATGCCTGGAAATCAGCTCTGCAGTTAAACTCATCTTCCATAGGTGGGATTCATTTCAGATTCTTGGGACACCACTGAGTTGTGCCTGCTGTGTGACCAAGGTTGGTCTGGATGTGAGTGCAGAGGAGGGAGCTATGAAAGGCTGTTTCTGAGGAGCAGAAATGTTCTGGATTTTTATAACTTGCTGTCTCCTAATGTTACGGTGCTCTGGCAGGAGTGTCAAATACTTGGTGATTGACTTCACTCTGGTGTCAGGAACAGCCTTCAGCAACCTCGGTGGCTGTACCCAGCCCTCATTTGGACTCTTGCTATAAGTGTGTGGACTCTGCTGTGCCTGGCAAGCACACAGGCCCATGGTGACCTTGCTGGGGGACAGCTGTGGGGAGATAAATCAGACAATGCAGAGTGTCTGTTTCTTGGGGTAGCTGTTCGTACAGGAGGGTTTCACACAGGTCCTGCCACTTCATGGGTGCTAATTGGGGGCAGGGGCCCCCTGTAGCTGAGCACAAGTCACAAAGCAATTTCCTTAAAATTCCTGGTGTCTGTTGTGCCTCCCTGATGTGGGAGTCAGTGGATTTGTTAGGGACACACATTCCTAAAGGTCATGCACAGAAAAGATGCCAAAGGCCCCCAGTCATCCTGTGTTCTGGGAGATGGTGGAAAGGCAGCTGTATTTGCCAGCTGAGAGTGCCCTACCTTGGCTTCTGCTTCGTGTTTTGTTCCACTGAGGCCTCAGCAGTTGACCACAAAGATGTAAAACCTTATTCATCAGCATGTTGTAAGCCTGGCAGAGCTGCTTCCACGGCAGGACTGATTTTTGACATTGCTGCTGA
The DNA here is from genome assembly GCF_014805655.1 of Passer montanus. NCBI lineage: Eukaryota > Metazoa > Chordata > Aves > Passeriformes > Passeridae > Passer > Passer montanus. The sequence continues at coordinate 709,054 of NW_024368485.1, read as the reverse complement.
GTTTCTGTACAGTCAGCCTGGACTTGCAGGTTCCTTGGCTATTTGACGTTGTGCTCATGAACAAAGGGTGGGGGTGATCAAGCACCCCAGCTAAGGATGGATGCCCTCCCAGACTAGGGGTGAAACCCCTTGAGAGGTTTATGGATGTCAGCAGTGAGCAGAATGAAGGAAGCTGATCCTGAATGCCTGTGGCAGATGCTGATGCTTTGACACAAAGAGCTTCTGGGAGTCACTCATAGTGAGATCCCTTCTCCTTTTGCCCAGTCACCCTTGGCAGTGCAGGTGACACGTTGCAGCATGGTGGTTAATACCTTCACACAGCCCAGAGAATATTTTTTAGCATGTTCAGAGGCTGGGCAGTGATACACCATCAGTGACAGAGCAGGTGTTTCTTTCAGGGTTCGCAGTGCACACGCAAATGCAATGTCTCACCTTCCTGCGGGTTTGTAACGTCACAGCAGGAGCTCTACTCACTGTTCCTGCAAAGCCTGCTCCTCTTAAAAACTTCTGTTGGTTCCACAGTGGGGTTTTGTTAGTACTTTTAAATGCTGCTATGGCTTCAGTGGGAATTTGTAAACAATGCTGAGTGTTAATGTCACATCTCTGCATTATTTATCTTTTTTCTCCATTCCTTTCCACCCTTCTTCCCAGGACAGTCCTCTTAAGGTCACTGTTTGTTTCTAGTTTCCTGGGATAGACATAAGGTGGTTCATGCATGTTTATTTAGAGAGGAACAATAAATTTTTGTTTGAATGTCACAATTGCATGTGCAGGTTCAGTTCTCAGGATCAAGGCTTGTAGCCTGGACTTTTCCAGAGTTGGGAGAGCAGCAGATAAATCTGATTCCTCTATAAAAACTTCTGTGACCTGCATTTCCATGAGGCAGTGGCCTCTCCTAGACCTGGATGCTGTACTGCTGCCAGCCAGCAGATGGGCTGGTGTGTGACAGAGGCAGAGCACCCTGCTCTTGGATCTGTGCAGCCTGTCACCACACCAAAAGAATTAAAGAATTACTTCTAAAGCCTTCACTGGGTGTGCCTGGGGCAGGACAGCCTGACTTGTCTGAATGCAGGAGCACATTTCTTTGTGTGTTGAAGGAGGCAATGCCTGCACTGACTGCTGTGTGCTTTCCCTTGGCAGATGATGCCTTCATCAACCCCCATCTCCAGAGGATTTTTGAGCGTGTGCGCCAGAGTGCCGACTTCATGCCAATAAAGCAGATGATGGTGAGGAATATTCCTGAGTGCCTATCAGGGAAAGAGACAATGGACAGAAAAAATGTCACCTGTGACATGCCCTAGTAAGGGAGGTGGATGGGGATTTTATAGAATATTTCAATAATGTCACATATTTTCAGTTGGGGGTAATGTGTGATTCCTTCTCTCAATTATGTGCTGTCTTTTCTCTCAAAAAATTGGAAGTTTGAGTCTAGACAGAGAGGAAAACAATGTGGGAGTTTTTCATGTCCTGAGATTAATGTTGATATGGAGCAGGATGCTGCCACAAATATGGTTATAGGGTCTTGTTGAGTGTAGCCTCCTCTTGTCTTTCCTCATCTCTTTCTTGTGGGTCTCAAGGTGGTGTCTAGATATGTCTACATCCCATTTTAGAAACAAACTTACAAGTCTGTTTCTAAATTCTGTTTTTCATTCTGATGGAAAATTAACAGCAGCTTTGTCCTTACCATTTTGGTTAACTTGCCATCAAGAAAACACAGAATGAAGAGAACTAAGTTTGCTTCCCCCAGTGTATATGTTCTGTGTAAATTAATGTGTAAAGGGTGACACCAAAGGAACTGCCAGCACTATTTATCTTCTGAAAGACACTAAGCAGAGCTAGAACTTAAATATGGCAGTCTGGCAGGGTAGAAAAAAAGATGTTAAAGCAGGCTGTGATGTTTAATTGTCAATATTGCCTTAAAGAGAGTCATGCCTGGATTGCTTCTCTTCAGCTTGGCAGGGTGATGAAAGAGGAGAAATAGCTGACTCATTTTCTTTGCTCATTTTCTGGAAGATAGCAAGTGGCACCTAAAAGGGGATATTTGTGTGCCAAGGCAGCAGTGTTTGTGTTCAGGATTTCTGTCTCTTAGGGCAGAGCCCCACAGAGATCTGATCAGCACCTGTTCAGTGCTGGGGCAGCATTGCTAGCTGGAGCACTCCTTGCCTTGGTGTGCAATGACAAGGCACAGAGAAAAGCAGGTTATAGGTACTCAGAACTCAGTCACCTTAGAGGAACGTGATTTCCAAGACTGAAAGTCTTAAATCTTTGCTTCCCATACCCTCATCCTTTCTATTTATTTGTAGAAAACTCTGAACAACGATCTGGGCCCCAACTGGAGGGATAAACTGGAGTCCTTTGAAGAACGCCCCTTTGCTGCTGCTTCAATTGGTCAGGTTCATCTGGCACGCTTGAAAAACGGGAAGGAAGTTGCCATGAAAATCCAGGTGGGCTTTACAGAGCAGCCGTGTCTTGTTTGTGCTCATAGAAGGGCAGGGGAGCTGTGTCTACTGCTAGAGAAATCAGAAACACTTTAATGGAAATGAAGATGTGATGTCTTAGGTAGTGCAATCCGAGTGGAAAAACAGAAAAGGTTTTGCAGCTTGAGCCAGTCTGAGTTCAGATGAGCAGGAGACATCCCATAGTATTTTCACTGCACTATGGGATAATGGTGCTGAGGGACTGCTTGTACTTCTAGGGCTGTATGGGAGGGTCCCACTTGTTCCCTAGGTCAGTCCCCTTTCTGGGATGTGCACATGCCCCAGGCCCCTTTCTGGGTGTCAGCAACCTCAGGTGGCTGTTTCCAACAAAATGACATTCTAGAGCTAAAGCTTCTGGTACAGCATGGTTTGTAATCCCAAGGAGTGAGGTCCCTTGCTGGCTGAGCAGTATCCCAGGCAAAGCTGGTCTACTCATTGGTGGGTTTTTGTAGTATGGGGAGAGTTTAGAAATAGTATCAATGGGTGTCTTCTGAAGCCATTTGTGTCCCAAGTACTCTCTGAAGTTAGGCCAAGGTAACAGCAGCAGAAACTCAACCCTCTGGCATCAGCACACATTTTCCTCAGCAGTGCAGGCTCCTTCCCTTCTTGACAGACAGGGTGAGAACAGGGTGAGGTGCCTTTGCCAGGACTGGGCTGGGGCCTCACCACTTGCCCTACTGCTGGGAATGACACACTGGGGCTTCCAGGGGTGTGTGCTTTCAGCTGTGGGAGGGACATGTCTGACTGCCATGGCTGTGGTGAGATTTGTGTGTCTGAGAACCCATAATGTGTTGGAAGAATTCCCACCAGAGGATCTGAACAAGCCATTCTGATTGCAAGGAGCTGCATCTTAGCCTTTCTGTGTGTCCCTTGGTTTAGATGCTGGGCTTTGAATAAGCTTGTAGAGGAGGGATGTGTGGCTCAGGAATGCCCTGGCCCATTGCCAGGCTGTGAGTGGCTGTGGTGTGGGGGCAGGGGATGCTGAGCCAGGTGTTTTTATCATGCCCTGTACAACCAGGCCATCTAATCTCAACACTGCTCTCTCCCATTCTGTCCCACAGTACCCTGGAGTCGCCCAGAGCATCAACAGTGATGTCAACAACCTGATGGCTGTCCTGAGCATGAGCAATATCCTCCCTGAAGGTAAAAAGTCAGAGACCCTGGCAGGCCCTGTGTTCCCAGTGGTGCAGGTCGAGTTCTGCCAGCCCCTGTCAAGCAGCACATTTCATGTGTCCCTCCAAAGACTGGGGGAAAGGGACTTAAGGATCCTAAGTCTGCCCAGGAGCAGATTTCCTGCAGAAAGCAGGAGAGGCAGCAGATGTGGGCAGAGGGTGCAGGGCCAGCTTGGGGAGCCATGCTCTGTGCCCCTGTTCTGCTGCAGAGCTGCTGCTGCCTTTGCTGGGGCATGTGCAAGCTCCAGTGCCCACCTGTGTGTTTGTGGCCATGTGTATGCACACACCTGCAGGGTAACCTGCACTTGTCTCTGTGTGTTCTCCATAGAGACAGACCCATAGGGATGCTTGGCAAAATATAAAGTGCCTGGGAATACTCACTTTTGGTGGCTTTCTAGGCTTGGGGTGTGGGCAGTGTTCAGGTGAGGTAGTCTTGCTTTGTCCCATTACTTTCTGGTACATTCGGCAGAATTAATTCTTCTCCATGTTCCCTTGTAGCTTTCCATCCCTGCCATTCTGTGCTCTTCCCAGATGTTCTCTGTTCTTTCAGAGCTGTGGAGAACTGTCTGACTTAGAACCTGCTCAGTCCCAGCACATGGATAAGTCCCTTTTCTCACAGGGAATGCAGGACTTACTACTCCTTTTTCCAAATCCGTGCCTGCAGCAGCTATAAATATTGGTGGGACTGTACAAATGCTGCTCTGAAATCAGGCTGGGTGCTGACAAAATCTGGCACTGCTCTCTCTGATGGCTGGGCAGGGCCCTGCAGAGGTTGCTGCAGCCCCAGCTGTGTCTGGCCCAAGAAGTAGATTGGTTTTCCAAATTCAAGACTAAGAAAACTGGGCTTGGCCTCTCAGGCCCTGGCTACGTGCTGCTGCTGCAGTGCACTGTATTAGTCATGCTGACTGTTTCTACCTGGCAGAGCCTGCTGCCACTTGGAGACAGATAGGGAGCTGTTTTTGCTGCTTTTGCCCAGTGTTTGGGTGCTTGTCTTTGGTGTGTATCCCTGTACAGCCATGCCAATGGCAGGAATGGACAGTTTGGGCTGTGGGGTGGCAGCTGGGAGAGGACAGAGCTCTGCTGCACTAACAGTGCTGTGGATGTACCTGGACTTAGGAGCAGCTGTGCAGCCTGGGCCTGTGATTACTGCACAAGCTGCATCCAGCTGGAACTACACCATGGCTCTCTGGGCCTCCTGTGCTCCTCAGCTCAGCTGGCTGGACAGCAGGCTGCTCCTCAGCTGCAGCTCTGGAAAGCTCAGCCTGAGGAGGTCCTTTTTTCTAAACCTGCTCTCTCCTGTGCTGTTTGACTTTCAGGTTTGTTCCCAGAGCACTTGATTGAAGTCGTGAGCAGAGAGCTGGCCCTGGAGTGTGACTACCTGAGAGAAGCTGCCTGTGCAAGGAAATTCCAGTATGTTCCCACCATTTCCTTGAATCCCTTCTCTGTGTGGGCATGGTTTCAGTCAGCTGAACAGTGATCACCTCCTCCTGTGCAAGTCTGTCTGTTGTGCCACATGTGAAGGTGCTGCAGGAACTCTGAGGCTGGGTTGCAGTGCTCTTCCACATGCTCTCACGTCAGCCTGTTGTGAGGTTTTCAGTTCAGCTCTCTTAAAGTACTTACCACCATCAGTGCTGCCTGTTCTCTTGGCTTGCCATAGCATCCAGCTTATTTTTACATGGTGGCTGGATGCTCTTTGTGTCCTGCTGCAGGGCTGCACTGCTCTCCTTGGCAAAGCAATTCTTCCATGTGTGCAGTCTGGCCCTAAAGCCAAGTGGGGTAAGCAGAAGAGCCCAGTGCCCCTTGATGCACCGGCCTGGAACCTTCTTAGTGTCACTGCTCTGGCAGGAGGTGTGAGCTCAGGAGCTGGCAGCAGCTCTAAGTCACTGGCAGGGTTTCTGCTGACTTAATCCCTACTGTAATTGTGAGGAAAACATATCCTGGCAGCCCCAGCCAGGGTGTGGGGAGAGGCTGCTCAGGGGCTGTGTGAGGTGTTGCTGATGGGTCTGTCTGCTCTCAGGGCTCCTAAACCTTTTCCTCTCCTTTCTCCATCCCTAGGGAGCTGCTGAAAGACCACCCCTTCTTTTATGTACCAAGAGTAATAGACGAGCTGTGCAGCAAGCATGTGCTGACCACAGAGCTGGTGTCTGGCTTTCCCTTGGATCAAGCTGAAGGACTGAGCCAGGAGATTCGAAATGAGGTAAATTGGGGATGTTGGGATTCTGCCCTTACTCAGAGCCTGTCCATGACTGCCAGACTGGGGGATGCCTTGTGGCACAGCAAACCCTGGCCAGGTTTTGGGACTGTCTGGAGCCTCTAGGAGGACTTGTTTAGGGAAGGTGGCAGTGACACTGGAGTCTCTCCAGGTTAATTTGGGCCTTGCAGGGAGAGGTTGGAGGGGGTGAATGGCAAGGGCAGCTGAAGGGGAGGTAGCCTCACAGTGTGATGCCATTTCTGATGTCCTTAGGTTTGGGGGGACTGTCAGTAAGGGCAAAGGGGTCTCCTGCAGCTGCTCTTCTGGGCAGGATTGCAGAATCATCCCAGTACAAGCAGTTGGGTGTCATTCCTGTAGGAATGGCCTGTGCTGCACAGGGCTGCTGGAAAAGTACCTGTCAGTAAACAAAGGCAGGGATGTGGGGGTAGGTGGGTGTTGGTGCTGAATATAGCCAGGGATTGGAGTGCTGTGGTGGGACAAGCAGCTGTTCTAGTAGCAGAAATAACTGTCCTGGTATTTGGATGTGTGTGTGTGTGAGCTGTCAGCTGTTAGGTCACTGGGGAAGAGGACAGAGTCTGTTCCTCTAGTTAAACAGATCTCAGTGTCACATTAGATTTGAAGCTGTGCCAGAGCTGTCTGGCTATTCTTAGGGACTGTCCCAGCAATGGGCTGCTCTACCACCAGCACTCATTTTAAAAGGCTGTGAGCTGGGGTGTTGCTGCAGGAGCAGCTCTTCTTTCCTGTAAGGCACTGGCCTGGCTGACCCTCTGCCTTCAGACCCACATGGCAGTGTCCTGTAGCATGACTGAGCTTGCATTTGGTGCTCTCTTCCTTCCACCTTGGATGTTTCACTCAGCTTTGCAGAAGCTGGAGAGGGGCAGAGTGAGGCTGGCAGTTCTGCTGAACAGGCTCCAGCCTAGCAATTCTCACAGAAAAGCTCTGCTGGAGTTTGTAATTCAGCAGGGGGGCTTTCAGGGACTGCTACTCTTGCTGCTCTGAGCCTGTTGTTCCCAAGGTGTGCCTCTGCTGCTCCTCCCCAAGCTGGGTCAGTGCTGAGCCCACAGGAGTGCATGCTGGGTCTGGTATCATACAAGATTCCCATTCCTGCAGCCACCCAGTGTGTAGTCAGTGCTGGAAAGTTAAAAGGCAGGACCAGAATGCAGTTGGATGAGCTCTGGAGCATCTGTGCCATCTGCTGAGGATGTCCCATGGCAGGGGTGGGCTGGGAGTTGCTGGTGTTGTGGTGAGAGGTGTCCCTTCAGCTCTGCAGGAGTGTGGCAGCATAGAGCAGATGGTTCCTGCTGGTTTGGCAATGTGTTTCCTGTCTGATGCCTGCTCCAAGTTACAGGTGTGAGCAGGGCTTGCTGCCCTCCTGACTTGTTTCTTGTTTCTCCTGGTTTTTCAAGATCTGTCACAACATCCTGGTGCTGTGCCTGCGGGAGCTGTTTGAGTTCCGGTACATGCAGACTGACCCCAACTGGTCCAACTTCTTCTATGACCCACAGCTGCACAAGGTGAGCCTGAGCAGCCACTGTTCTGCCTATACAAACATTAGTTTTCACCAGCTTTTGATTATTGCTCATTCCCACTCCCCACTTAAGGAGTCCTGACTGAGATTCTCTGTTTCCTGTCCTTGAGGCATGGGCAGATAGCACAGGGAAACTTCCCTTTGCCACTTGCCCTCACTAGGGCTCAGTAGGAAAGCAGGGCTGCTGTAACCCTGGCCCTTGAGCAGTCACAGCTACTTCCTTACCTCAGGATCTGTTTTGAAGGTGGTCAGTGGGAAGCTGCAGCAGGCAGTACTCTACCAGGACATACCTGAGCCCAGGACTCTTCAGTTAAATGCTCTTGTGCTGTGCTGAAGACAAGGGTAGCAATTCCTGCTCCTTGGATGCAGATGGAATTGCTTTTTATTCCTGAGGTCTGTGCTGCAAAGTGCTGGGAAAAGGTTCAGTGCTGCTCTGTCCCTGCACGTGGAGCTGCCAGCAGAGCAGTGTGGGCACTGGGCATTAGCATCAGCCCTGTACTGGTGCAGCTGCTGGGGCTGCAGACTGGGAATAAAGGAGTCAGGGGCAGCTGGGATGCAGAGGAGAGCTGGGAAAGCCAGCTGAGCTTCCTGAAGAAATCAGGAGCATTCTTAAGATCAGGGTCTACCAGAGTGATTGACTCTAATACAAATGCCTTTGTCCATTTCCAGGTGGCCCTGCTGGACTTTGGAGCAACACGAGGGTTTGATGAGAAGTTCACAGATGTCTACATAGAGGTGAGGGCTTGCACCGTGTCCTAGAGAGCTGCACTTGATTTTGCAAGTACTCTTATCTCTTAGCTGTTATCTCTTTGTACTGGAATACACTTTGGGTGTGGAGGGAAGCAGGGCTGGAGGCAAGAGAGCAGTCTGAGTTCCTGTTTCATCCCTTGCCACGGCTGTCTGCATGTGTGCTGCAAGCTGCTGGCTCTCTGAGGTGGGGAACTGCAGTGATGCTTGCTGGGGGCCCTGGGCAGCAGGGTGTATCAGAGCACTCACAGAACTGTGATTTTTATATGAGGATATGCAGGAGTTGCTTGTTCCCCACCTCTTCCTGAGATTTTCAGGAGATTTTCCACAGATAGATGAATTGATGTCAAGTCAAACATGCTTCCTTTGTGATCACCACGTGGTAACTGAGCTGCCAGGGCCAGCAGCTGCCACCCAAAGCTGCTCACAGCAGGCTCTGCTATTTCTTTGGGGAGGGGCTGACTACTTGAGAAGTTTTTTTTGCTGTCCCTTACGTTCTCTGGGCCATGTGTAGCCCTGTTGGGAAGATCTTTTAGCCAGTAGCTCTTAACCTGCCCAGCCTGCAGGCCCCTGAAGAGAGAGCAGAGACAAGGGAGGGAGCAGGTGGGTGGTGCTGATGTGTGTTCCTGTGGCCTGTGCAGCATTCCTGTTGCTCAGTCTTCTCTTGGCTCTCCTGAAAGTATTCCTCCTTCTCAGGTAATCAAGGCAGCTGCTGACATGGACAGAGAGAGAGTACTGAAGAAGTCCATTGAAATGAAATTCCTCACTGGCTATGAAATCAAGGTATGGAGCAGAAGGGTCTGATTTTGGTGTTGGCCACAGATAAGGTGATTGCAGGTCTGTGAACTTTCCCAGACTTCTTGATGTGGGAAAAGTGTCAGTCCATAAGCCCTTTTGATAAGCATGAGGGAGGAGGGTAAAAAAGGTTTTGGCTTTTGTTCTCACTTCTTTTTGGGAGCAGGAAAAGTAATGAGGATACAGCTAGCCCCAAAACCACTGTCCTTTCTCTCCCTGTGCAAGACCCTGCAGCTGATGACAATTCCTGAAGTTTCATGACTGGGGAGATTGTCTTCTGGAAGGTTTAGTTGCTCAAAACTGGATGAACTAAATGTTCCTCAGTCTTGCTGGGGTCGGGATGATGCCACTTCTGATGGTTCTGGAGGTTCCCTTTCTGTGGACAGGGCTGTTTATCCTGAGCTGCTGCTGTTAGCACTAGCATTTCTTTTCCTTCTTGGTGGTTGTCATGGCTGGTGGTGTTACTTACCTCTCTTTTCTCTTGGGCAGGAAATGGAAGATGCCCACTTAAATGCTGTCCTCATCCTGGGAGAGGCTTTTGCATCTAAGGAGCCTTTTGATTTTGGCAACCAAAGCACCACTGAAAAGATCCATGGTTTAATCCCAATCATGCTGAAGCACCGGCTCATCCCCCCGCCAGAGGAGACCTACTCTCTTCATCGGAAGATGGGCGGCTCTTTCCTGATCTGCACCAAACTGAAGGCCAAAATTCCCTGCAAAAACATGTTCCAGGAGGCATACAGCAAATACTGGAGCAGCAGGGGCAAGAAGCCAGAGGAGTAGTAAGAATGGACTTGTCTTGGTGTGAGGGCCCGGTTCAGCTGAGCCTTGCAGAGAGCGTTCCAAGCCTCCCCTGCGTTGCTCCCCAGCTCTCCATCCTCTTGAGATGCAGCAGCCCCGTGCCCTGGAAGCCAAGAGTGCATTCCACGAGGACAAAGCTGCTCTTTCCGGCTGTGTCTGTCCTGCCAGCACAGCCCACAGCTTGCAGGAAAATCTGAGTGCTTCTGTGCTGCTTCAAGGCACCAGCTGGCTACCTTGAATGCATTTGTAACATTGTGATGGTGGCTGCATATTGAGAGGGTTTTATAACAAGTAGGGGAAGGAGGATGACAGCGGAATTTAATATTGAAACATATTTGTAATTGTCCACAAATTGTTTTTTAAAAGCCTTCCCTCTTTCAAGCTGAGGTGGAATTGGAGTAGTTTTCTTACTGTGAATTTAGAGAATGAAATACCAAGGTGTTCCCTACCACAGACACATCCAGCACCTCCCCCACGTTTTTGTAAGTCAAGTGGTGGCAGTCTGAGAACCCTCCTGGATTCTACTGACATTGATTTAATGCAAGGGGCGTGTGTGTACATTGAAGTTTTACGCTTTCTGCCTCTTTCTGGCTTGCAAGCTAAACATAGGAAATATTTTAAAAGTCCGAGAATTGAATGCCAGTCTCTTTTAAACACACACACATACACACTCTCACAACCCATCTTAGTTCTGGGAGTCAAACATGTAATCAGCAGAGCTAGATCTGAGCACCAATAGTGGGATTCTGCACTGTCTGGTAGGTATCAGCTTTCCTGAGGGCAAGTTAGGTAAGCTACAGCTCTGACACCCACTGCTTGCTGGACTCCTGACTAAGACCCTCCTCTGTGTCTTTCCCTGTAAGGCAGAACTTGCAGCAAGGCAAACAAATGTCCTGCCTCTGGTGAGCAGCTGCAGATCCAGCTGAAATGTCACACAGTTCAAACCAGACGCACAGTTTTAAACTCTTTGGAGTCGAGCTAGGAAATTGACTTTTGTAGGTTTTTGTACAAAGCCTGTACCTGTACCTGATGTCAATAAACAAGTGCTTGTGCGGTGGGCCTGCTGCTTGTGGCTGTGTCATCTTCTGGGGTGGGAATGGACACTCCAGTGAGCAGTGTCCTGTTCTGGGGGATGAACTGCAGCTCAGCAGAAGCTGAGGTCTGTTCATGCCATGAAAATCCCATGTAATTTACTTGTTTTTTAATCTTCCTTTCTTTTAATCGCTCTGTTAGCAGCCTGAACACAAGTCTCTTTGCCTTTCCTCCACTTGTGAAGGAGAGGCTGCTGGAGTTGAGGCTTCCCTGGTGCTCATAAGGCAGGTGTCCTTGTCTGAAAATCCCAGCTGGTCCTGCTCAGTTAACAGAGCCCAGGAATGCCCAGGCTGCCTGATCTTACGCTTCAGCATGTGTGAAATCCTGACAGCTGACACTTCAGAGGGAGAGAACAGGTAAGTGAATAAATGGTCTCCCTCAGGAGGGACCTCTGAGAAATAGGAGAACAGGTTATTATTGTTATTCCAAAGCCATAAACATAGAAGCCACTTCATTTAAGACTTTATTGAACAAGATGCAGTGCAGTTCAGTTCAAAATCCCAGTCAGATTATTCTTAACCTTTGAGAAGAGTTAACTCTGCTGTTCAGTGAAGTAATAGTTTTGCACCAAGCAGTTTATCAGTGTACAAATTTACAGTAACTTTCCTTGTTTTGAATTCTGATAGACATTGTTTAGTTTTTCTCCTTTGGCTCTAGACCTTGCAGCTGTAAAAACAGCAGAGTTGTTTGAGCTGTTAGATGCTTACGTTAAAGTTTAAAAAGCAAAGTATAAAAAGCTGACAAGGGAATTAGATTATGTGAGCTTCAGAGCAGATTTTCTGAAACTGAAGATTCAAGGCCAGCGTGTTCAGTGAACTTGCAAAGGTGGCAGAGTAAGCTGGAGCACTGCAGTTCACTTTTCCACTTGTTCATCTCAGCCCAGATCTTGTGTATACCATGCTGGGGCAAGAGTGTTCAACTCCTGGCAAACATTCCCCTTCCTAAGAGGGTTTAGGAATGACATCCAGCTGAACAGTGGAGTTGTTTTGCATTTACAAGAGGGTAGCAACTTGCAGAAGCTGAGATGTTGCTTTATTAGGAGAGCTAATTAGAGCCCTCAGTCACTAATTCTCCTGACCTTTTGTGTATGCTCTGAAAGCATAAATAATGGCTGTAGCTTTGTCAAGAGAGATTTGTGACAGGAGGAATGGCACGTCAGAGGAACAGCCGTGTAGAAAACGTGAGCTAGAAACTCTGGCTTCAAGTCAGAGAAGTTGTGACATTGCACAGTGAGCAGGAACACTTGATCCATGCCAGCCACTGCATTTGCTTGAACTGTGCTTGCAGGGTTGAGGATGTGACTGTTTCTGTGCTGCAGGAAGCTTCTATGGTCTAGAAAAATCTCTTGTGAAAACATTTCTTCTTTGCAGAGGGCAAGCTGCAGATTAAAGCTGCCTCTCAAATGACAGTGATTTTCCATTCTAAAGGATCAAGACTGAGGCTGCCTCTGCTAGCAGAGATTTTCCTACCTTCTTTCTTTAGTCAGCCTGGCTGCTGCATCAAAACAGAAAATGAATGCTGAGGAGCTGAACAGGAGGTGAACATGCAGTTCAGTTTCTGCTTTTCTAATGCCCAAATCCCTGACTGCAAGGCTCATTTCCCAAGACCTTCACAGCTGTGCTGTGCAAGTGGGCCCCTGGGAAATCAGAAATACAGCACTGATTGAAAAGTCAGAGCACAGGAGCCAGGGTATGTCCCAGAGCTACAGCAGCTGCCTCAGTGGGATGAGCCATGGGCTTAAACCCACATGAGCATTTTGACTGAAAGAGAGGGACAGTAAGGCAGCCTAAGGCCTTGGAAGAAGTGGGAATCATGGTCCTGGTAGGATTTGGAAATGGAAGAATGCCCAGGCTGGCACTGCTGGCAGTGTGGGATGAGTAACAGCCCAGTCCTGTATTCCTGCTGCAGGGGGGTCACTGAAGCAGGTACCAAAGCCAGGACTTACCCCAGAATCACTGAGGTTGGAAAAGACCTCCAAGACCATCAAAACCAACCTGAGGCCAGCACTGCCTTGTTCACCATTAAACCATGTCCTTAAGTGCCACATGCACACATCCTTTGAACACTTCCAGGGCTGGTGACTCCACCACTTCCCTGCACAGCCTGTTCCCATGTTTCACATGCCTTCCTGTGAAGAAATTTTTCCTAATACCTAATCTAAACTTCCCCAGGCCCAATGAGGCCATTTCCAACATTACACCAACAGGGGAATGAATGAAGAGGAAGATGTACCAAGACACTGTGGTACAGGAAAAATTCCAGGCTGACTTGGGAGGGAAGGGATGACAGGAAAGGGTCAGGGCCAGACATGCAAAACGTCACAGGTATTCTGAGATGTATTTAAAAGTGCATCAAGGCCAATGTGATGCTTTTAGCTCAGAACTAACTAACAATCCAGGCTCCAACACTAAGAGAGCTGAAGTATTTGATGTGTAACTACAAATGAAGGAGGAACACCAAAACCAGTGACTACAACTACATAACCACCTATTTCTTAGGTCATCACAGCACAGCTGACCCAAGAAAAAGGTAGGAAAACTGTAGTTCAATATAGCAAAGTCTCCAGTGACTTTGATTTTGTATTTTCAAAAGTATCTGATTATTTTTCCTGAAAGCTGTTGAAGGGAAATCTATTTTCTCACTTACTCCTTTTCTTCCCACTGTGCACTTGTGCAGATGTGTTAGAACCAGCATGTTGCATCTTCAAGAGCACCATCATTCATTCCCCTTTCCATTTCCCCCTCAAAGCTTAATGAGGGGAGGTGGGAAAAAAGACAGAACATCTACATTTCTAACAGTTCCCTGTTTTATTGCAGTACATCAAAGTAGGTTAATATTAAGTGTGTTACCAACATAAAATATTGGTGGTAAGTCATTTTTACATTGTTGACCGTTCCACCTTAAATATTTCTGTGCAAAAGAATCTACATCATTGTTCTGTAGCAGAGAATCTCTTACAATGTCCCCTACAACATTGAGGGCATTAAACAAAAGAGTGAGAAGAGGCAAAAAGCAGAATTTTTCCCCCACACGCACACTTGTCAGCTTTTATACTCTAAAACAAAAAAGTGATTACATCTATGCCATGCAAAACTGTACAATAATATTACAATGAAAAACCTAAAAAACATATTTTAAAAATAAATGATATGAAACTGTCATACATAAAAAGGCAGGTATAGCAACACTGGTTTGTTTGTGGATTTCTTCCCTGTAGATGACTGTCTTAAATGGAGAATGAAAACAGGTTTTACTGAGCTGCGGCTGGAATGAGAGGAGCTGGAATTCAGACTGGAAAGCCTGCAGCAGAGCGGCCTCTGGGCGTGTTTATCAAACCAACTGAACACAAAGTGCACAGAAGGGTGCTAACACTTTGTGTTAGTGCAGAAAAGTTGTCCCATTTCCTCCATGGAACAAACTCCTATTAACAAAAGAACCCACAGCAGGAATTGCTATGTGCCACTTTGATTCTCAGACTAAGGCTCAGGAGCTGTGGGTACTTGCACTGCAGTAAGTTTTACCCTTAATGCATTCATTTAAAGTTAAACAGCATTCATAAAATGGAAAAGAAAACTTTTTTGCACCCAAGAGCATGTTTGTCCTGTCATTCAAGGTCTGGCCATGCAATACAACACAGGGCCAGAATCTGCTTCTGTGTTAATAATCCAACTGTTCTGTTTGGAAGGGCTGACACACTGTGAACCAGTTAGGTGCAGTTAAACAACATTTCTATAAATAAACTATGCTTTTTGGACTTTTTTGGTATGGCAAGACCCTTAACTTCCCTCTGCCATGTACCTGAGGATAACACACCTAGGTTGTAACTTATTCAGAATCAAATCAAAGAGAGAACATTCCTGACTCCGTTTTGAAAGTCATTAAAATGGGCAAAATGCACATTCATAACAAGCCACAGCAATTAATGGAGGGGAAAAGAAGCAACTACTTCACCACAGCCTCAGGAATGTTTTTTTGAAACCACCAGCTGTCTTCTACAGGCCAAAGGCAAGAGAGAAGAGAGTACTGCAGCCCTGCTTTTGGGTTTATGAAATGTGGGAGGAAGCCACATACCTGTGTGTGCACACGTGCAGGGGAAAACTATTTACCAAACCTATTCCATCCTATAACCTGGAATCCTTAGTAGCTGCCTGAATCTGTTCAGATCCTTGTTACCATCAAAAGAGAGGAAAAAAAGGCAAAACCCCAACAACCATCCGTTCAAGCACTGTCAAAAACGCAAACAAACACCTTCAGTCTCAGCCAAAAGGAAAAAAACCAGCTAGGTACACATCCTGTGTACAGAGAACATGTGCCACAGTCAGGCATTCAGGGGGAGATTTTAAGCTCCCAGAACAAAATGCAGCCCTCGACCTGTGAAGGTGAAGCAGTGCTACAGTGCAAAGGAGCAAACATCAAACCTCAGGAGACGACTGCCTTGGAGATACCCAGTCAAGAGTCTTACAGTTCAAATGACCAAGTTACTTTTCCTACCCAATGAGTCTTTAGAAAGCTCAGCTGCAGTATGCATGCCAACAAAAAGAGATGAGTGTGGTTTAAATTGAGTCTGTAACCAAATGGTCCCCAAATTATATAAAACTATTTAAGCCCTAGGACAATTTTTCTCTTTTCAAATAAGTGATGTGGTCATTTGCTTTTCAACTGAGAGAACAGTTGCTGTTTCTCTCCTGAACAGACACGTATAAAAATGCATAGGACTGAGCTAATGATTAAATAAATCCTAGAGAAGGCTGCTGAGGCTTGGACATTGTAGTGTACAAACAGCGTGGGCCTGTGGAGCTCTCATCCTCTGAGCTCAGTGCTGGAACACAGCTGATCTGTGCTCTGCCTGAAAATGCCAGGGGTTGGTACCAACAGATTGCAGGCACTGGAACGGAGCAAACACAGGGCTTTACTCATTTAATTGTTTGCTGTGTGGTGGCTCTTCAGGTTCCACTTTCAGAGAGAGCTTTAGCACAGCTGTGGAAAAATAAAATCCATGGAAAACGATCCTGTGGCCCTCTCTCAGGGGACTGCCATGCAGGCTGCTCTGTCTTTAATGACTACTGTTTAAATGCCTTCTCTCAACATCAAAATAAGATTATTATTTAAATACAACATACAGTAAATACAAAACTAGTCTGCAAAGGCTTTGAAAAGTGTGTGGACATGCTTCACCAAAACAAGGGAATTGTGGGGAAAAAGCAGTGGCTATACTTGAAGCAATATGCAGCCTTTAAAAAGAAGCTGATGTGGAATTTCAATAATGCCAATAATGCCCTGCCTATCTGTCCCTCAGAAATACATAAACTTTTCTGGGAGGAATTACTTTCAGATGCTTTGCTGTTTGCTAAAGCTTTTAACTTCAAATGCCAGGCTTGCAAAAGTAATAGGTTTGAAGTGAAAACAAACAACACAACCAGCTTGCTACTCTGAAACACCCAAATAGGAGAGAGACAGGCTTTTGATATGATGGTTTCTACAATAATTTCTTGAATTCCTGTCCCAAAATAACACTGAATGAACTTAAACTTGGATAAGCCTCTTGATTCAGAGTGAAAGAGAAATCTTACCTAGGAGACCCAGCACGATTAAATGGATTAGATGATCTGTGTCTTGTTCCCTATGTCACATTTAGATCATACCTGGAAATTACTGTACATGGTTTGAACTTACCTACAACTTCTATTAGGGAAGACAGAAACTGCAAAACTCCAAACACCTCTGTGTGGGTGAAACTCTACATAACTGCTGACTGCAAGAATACAGAATGGTTTAATGAGAGCCATAACAAGTTTCTGAAACCCACAAACCCCAATATTCTAAATACAAAAAGCCCTTATGTCTTTGAGTATGGTCATAGTATGAAGTCAGCAACAACACTACTGGGAAGAGAGGCTCATCCTGAATGAAAATCACAATCTGCCTTGCTAACTAAAGAGAAGACACATCTTCCTCTTACCATACATCTGCCTATCAGTTTTTCATTTATTCTGTCGACTGGGTGACCACTTCAGCTTTTTATTTCTTTTTCCAGCTTCAGCGGGCTCTGCCTTCCACTGCAATACTTCCTGCCCTCCAACCTGCCCTGCTTGTGGAACCAAACAGCAGGTGAGCACATAGAAACAACTGCAAACTGCACAAACCCACAGCACAGGTAGGGGGCAGAGGAAAACCAACCTTTCCAGTGCAGCAGTTGTGGGTCACCAGGCATCTCTGACTACCACAGTGTGAACAGTGTGAGGTCAGTCTTCAAGGTTCTTTGTTGCTACAGTGACAGCAAAGCCAGCCAGGGCCAGCTTTGGGCTAAGGGCACTCGTTTGGCTGATGTGTATTAGCAACCAGTATTTGGTAATGACAGTAAGAGTTTGCTGCTTAGGGATGGTCAAGGAGGTGTGGAAGACTGCTCCCTTCTGAGCTAAACCTGCTGAAAGGCTGACCCAGGGAAGCAGTTTTGCTGCTGAATCCAGCTGCACTGAACTCCCCTGCTGCCTGAAGGACCTCTCCTGCAGCTGCTGCAAGGCTCCAGCTCACAGGTGGCACACACGGAACCAGGGCAGCCTGTGGCTGCTGGGACAGGGCCTGCTGCCAACTGCTGTAGTTTCTGAAAAGGATGGGGACTGTGAGGAAAAAGGGAATTACAGCTTCAGTTCTGCTACGGCCAGAAGGAGAGAAGTGTTGTGGGAGCACTGCGGGGCAGTGCTGCACACACGGGATCTCTGTCCTGCGGGAGGTTTTAGCCAGGCCCCCGAGTCTGCAAACCACCGAGCATGAAAACAGGGACAACACAAATCTTAAATTAAAGGCTCTCTTAAATAAGCATCCATCTTCTGCTGCATACACAATGCTTTTTTTTTCTTTGAATATATACATACGTATTTTACTCTAACATCTGCGTATTTATTTAAACTCTGTACTGTAGTAAAATATGCATCATTTTAATCAATAAGGATTTGCTGGCGACAATCAGATTGACATTCAAACGTGGTGGCTGAAAGCTTTTATGTGCCTCTGACATACTGATCATTCCCCATGGAGGGGAAGGGGTCTCTGTGCTACTTTTGTACAGTACAATGAGCTATTGTATGAAAACAAAATCCCTCTGAAATTTCTCTTGTTCACACTGGTCTGGTCTACTTACGCTACCTTTTGGGAAGTGGAAGGGGAGTGGGATAAATATGTCTTTAAAAATGAAGCAGCTGCAACCACAAAAATGAAACCAATACTATTACAAATCTACAGCATTTGATATTTACCAACACCCTAGCTTTGCTCATTTGCTGCTGTCAGATCTGGGGAGGTGAGGCAATGCTGAACGGTGCTGAAGGCAACCAGCTTTTACCTTCCTCTGTACCCCACTCCCAGATCCTTTTCCGACAGGGAATGGGGGGGTTAGGAGGATGAAGGTGAGAACTGGAGCAAGTGAAGGGGACAGCCATGGGGACAGCAAGCTGATGTGATGCCAAATCTGAATGCTGAAGCAGTTCATGAGTCCCAACTCACGTGGTCAGAGCTCTCCAGGGAGAGGCTCTTGGTCTTGTGAGGAGAAACTGGGCTGGGAGGGCTGCTGAGGTTGGAGCTGTTGGATGCCGTCGAGTGTCTTGGAGAGTCAGAGTCCTGCAGCCCAGAGACACACAAGAACACCAGTAAGCAACAGGATAGCAAGTTTGGGGATGACTGAGAGTGTCTCAGCAACAGTGGCTGGGTTCAAAGGCCAGATTTTGCTTGTGTCCAAAAATACTGAGGGATCTTTTTTGCTCACAATTTCCAAGGAGACCCGAGATTAAGTGGTCAGGTCACTCTGCTTTCAGCAGGCACAAGTGATACTGACATAAGGACACAGCACCAGTGGGATTCTGGCAGTCTGTGTGCTGCCAAGGCTGCTTGGCCAGCAGAGTGTGCAGCTTCAGGCCAGCAGAGTGTGAAGCTACAACAGCTCCTGCATTTTCACAGATTGTGATAGAGGTGCTCTTGCACTAAAGAGAAATCTTTGTGGCTTCATCACAGCTCCCTGTTCTATGTCAGCCCCAGGGTATCAGTTCAAACATCCTATAGAGTTACTTGATCTTCCAGAGCACAGTAGAATGCAGTTCTGAGCCTGAATTTGGGCTGACAGCTGCCTTTCAGCTTGCACTGGCAGGATATATCCAGTATGATGAAAAGCCTGTGTGATCTCTTATTTTCACACTCCTTGGTAAGAAAACGGGTTGGGGAAGTTTTGCAGGCCAGCTTCAGATTGAACCCTCCCATGTAAACATTCTTGGCTGGAAGGACTGAGTTTAGCACTGGGCAGGATTTCAGTCCTATCATAAAGACAGTCTCAGCTGCACAGAATAGAAATTACTAAATCCAGTTCCTGCTCTAAATGAAATTATAATTCTTAAATTACCTTGTTAACTTCTGAGTAAAAACTGTCTCCTGTGAAGATTTGCTAAGACAGCTTATGAATCTTTGCATGTAAAGGCCAAAAGGAATATCAGCACTTCAAGCTGTGATATGCCACTATCAAGCTGTTACTCTACTGGGCCAGTATTTGGGGAAGCCTCACTACCCACACATCTCCAGGTAAGGAACACAGAGAGCTTTTTCTGCATCTTAAATATCAGCAGCAGAGTTTGGACTTTGACCAAAGCCTTTTGTAGCCTGAAATACAGGAAATCCATCTGACATCCACTGTCAACGACTCCCAACCCTGTAGCCAACCCAACTGAAGTGGCTCACCTTTACCCACACCCGTAAGGTTTCTGCTCCTCCTGCAGCCAGTCACTCACCTCTCGCTCGTAGTCCCTTGTGGGTGCATCGCTGCCTTGCTCCAGGCCCCCCGAGGACAGGGACCCGTCTGAGGGGGATGCCATGGGCTGCCGCTTGGCTCCGTAGCTCCCTCCCGAGAATTCCCTCCGCAGAGCGCTGCCGTTCTGCGCCGACGATCCTACAACAGAGAATCAGACTGTGCTACAGACCCCGCTCAGCACACCAGGAACTTGTTAAGGTGTTTCTCTGGCTAGCTCTGCTTTCCTGTGGTGTGTCCCAAGCTCATGGCTCGCAGGCTGTGTGGGCTTTCACTGTGGCTGCTGCAGTTCTTGTGGATTTCCAGTCAGATTGTCCCTCGGCCATCATACACTTGTCAGTGTGAGAATACTTCACCCAGTCACCGTGTTCCCAGCAAAGGTGGCAGCTGTAGAAACAGCTGTGGTGGCTGCCTAATTCCACTGGCTTCTTTCAATGCAATGCCACTCTTCCATTCCAGCAGCCAGCTCTCCACTGCTTTATCTTTGCAATAGTGGCAAGAGAGGCATCAAGAGCTACACACAGCTTAATAACCACAGAGCATGTGAACAACTTGTCACTGATTTAAAACACCTGAGCAGGAGCAAAGCAGTCCCAGGGCTAAGAATGCCATTTGAATTCTAACATCAATTAAAAAAACCCTGACAAATTACCAACGTGGGACTCTCAAAAGCACTACCTGCTTATTCACGTGCTCCTTTGAACGCAAGACTGAAATGCTCTGCTGGCCTTGGCAGCAACACAGTCAGCCACCACTTTGTAAAATCCTCATCCAGTGTGGACAGAAGCAACTGCAGGCAGCCCTTTCCCTGGAACACTTGTGCCCAGCCCCCAAAACAGCAGAGCTCTGTTTGCTTACGTGCTGCCAGGCCGCTGCTGGCGCTCATGGACCGTCCCGGCTCCGTGCGGGATTTGGTGATTGACGGGATGCTGACGGAGCCGCTGAACACCGTCCGGCTCTCCTGGGGCCGAAGGTTCTGAAATGCACACACACACACGACACCTTCACTTATCCACTGCCGCCTCCACCGTGCAATTCTGTGTTGTAAGGCCCCGAGACACATGAAACCCCCCGACCTTACCAGAGCTGAGTATCTGGGCAGCAAGTCAGCAAAAATTGCAAAATAATATTCTGCAGTTTAGTGCAGAGACTGGCAGCACACGCATCGCGGCAGTGAAGTGCTGAATTACATGGACATATGCAGGCAACTGAAAGAATACATGGAGTAATTCCAGAATTTCCCTGAAAGGATGGCTTGCAAGCCTAATTAAGCTGCTGTAGATATATTCAAGTTACACTGCATAACGCCTTCTTTCTGAACACAAGCTTCCAAGGATCTCATTACCACTTCTCTTTGATGCCATCATCTGTGCCATGATTCTATAAGTTGACACAATATCCAGGTTAATCCCTAATGCTTGCAGAGTTATTAATAGATGGTGGATCAATCTGTATAGCAATTACTTATGAAATTCCAAAGGTGTTAACAGCATCCCTCCAAACTTACACTATCTGAGCCAAAGAGAGAAGCAGCCTCCTGTTTCCAGCCTGCACAAAGAGGAGGACCAGAGCCACTGTTTTTCTACATATTTTGATTATTGCTCCTATTTTGAATCCTGAGAGTTCCAGTGTGATTTTCTAAATTGATCAATTACTGGACTAAAGTGGTCCTTTACTGAGGAGATAAACCACAACTTCCCCACTTGGATATGGCAGCTCCTCAAACATAAGTTGCATTTAAAAGAAGGTCAAAGAGTACTTTGAAGTGAGTTCTGGGACATTTTATTTCTGCTTCTGTTAACCTACAGCTGACCTTAGGGGAGAAGACCTCTCAGACCCTTTAGCTCCTCTGTCTGTATATGAGCTGGCTTCCCAGCCCAGAGGGACTTGCCCATGTGTGTCATTTCAGCACTGGTTAAATAAAAGACCTTGTCCTGCTCATCCATAAAGTGTGATTTGCACTACTAAGTCAATCCCATTAACTGGGATTAGGCTCAGGGAACCTTCATAGATGCACAATGTTAAAGAAATGCAGGTAGCTCTAAGAATTACCTCCTTTACCCTCTACAGTCCCCCCTCTGCAATAACTGTTTCTCCCTATTTATATTTAATTATTTCTCCATCCTCACACTGAGAAGAAGTAGCCATATATAGAAAAAATAGTTGCAATTGCAGTGCTTCTTTAAACTAGGGTGTTAATGAAAATTTCATATCAGAAAAAAGATTTTACCCCCACAAGGATATTCTCAGAGAACCTTGGTACTACCCATGTCTCTATCTGTATTTTAAAATGGGTAATTAAATTGAGGTTTTGTAAGAAACACATTTTATACAGGTCAGACTTCATCAGATAAATTTTACCAACCTGCTGCCAAATCCAGTCTTACAATGATCCTTGGAATCATTGCTCTGACAGGCCCCTTTGATCTTACAGGCAACCCTTGGCTTTTCACTCTCCCAGGGTACCAGAAATTGCTGGTTTTTAATGTGCAGCAAATAAGAATTAGAATCTCTCGTCTGTTCCCAGATCTCTCACAAACACCAGCAAAAGAGAATGAGAGACCTTACCAATGAAAAAGCCCTTTTTACTTCTCCCTTCTTCCCCTGCTGCACCATGAGGATTTATACCTAAAGGCTTGAAACAGTCTCTTAAATTATTTGTGGGATTCTATTGCTGTCTCTTGCTTAGCTTCCTCCCTTCTTTTTTGCTTTTAATGTCAATAACCAACCTACTCTGTATTTTGTAGTACTTTGTAGTACAAAATACTGAGCTCCTGCTTTTTCCCCACGTGGCAAACTGAGCTGCAGAGTTTGAGCATCCTGTCTGTACCTAAACCATGGAGGCTCATTCCCCTGACCATACACAAAGGAACTGGGGGGCTGAGGGATGAGTTACTGCTGTGTCTTGAGAAAGGAAGGAAAGCCAACTGCAGCACTGGCTTTAGCACGTGTGCACTGGGGTTAGTACACTGGTGCTGCAAGCCTGGTATAAACCTACAGAGGTTCTTTTTGCAAAGAGAACAATTATGTTTAATGATAAGGTGATTAACCTCCTTCACAGTGACTGAGCAGACAACATACAGGCACCAGGGGAAGGAGGGAATGGGTGGGTGCACAAAAAAAGACTCCTTTGTTTTAACACTGTACTCCAAAGATGATTATTTTTCGTGACCTCAGTTTGCAACGTCCATGTAATTCCTTGTAGAAAGTCTCTCCACAAAGCAAATCTTTCCTCGTTCTTTGTTCTAAAAATAAAATAAGCACATGCCAGGGATGCTGGCATTTTGGACCAAACCTCCTGGAAGTGGTGTGCACATGATGCAGGAAGGGGACTCAAAGGAAAATAAACGGCGGTTATTAGCGGTAGTTATAAAGCAGCACAACGCAGCAGGTTAAAAACACAGGAAACAAAAGGAAACCTGAGCTTGCTTTAGAGAGACAAAAACCCCTCATTTCGAGTAACAATTCAAATCCTAGCAGGAAAATTCATCCCCACTGTTGGACCAAATGGAGAAAGATGAAAGGAGTGGGGGCAAAAGCAGCAGCAGAGAAGCGGCTGCTGGGCAAAGTGAATCACTGTGGAACAGGGAGGGAGGCCCAGATCAGTTGGGAGCATCCCATTCCAGCTGGAGAGTGGAGCTGTGGGTGCAATCACTGCCAGTGTTACAGAGCCTCTGCTCCAGCTCTCTGGGCACCTTCTCCAGCACTGGGATGAGGGACAGGATCTGACTGGACCGGTGCAGCACCCACAGCAGCTGCTTCTGTTCCCCTGTCCATTGTGCTGCTTGGTCTTGTTTTGGGGTTTGTTTTTGCTTTAAAGTAGTGCTCTGTTCATCACACTATAAAACTCAGCTTTCAACTCTTCCATGAAATAATATGACAGACCCTACTTTAACAAGTCCTTTTTCAACTCCCCTATGGATTCCACACTGTCCTGGTTCCAATATCCGATCCTACCTGGGACCACAGCACCCTTCCTACACTAACATCTCCAAACACCAAGGAGGATGAACAGACATGAAACCAAACTCACAGCCTGGCTTTCCATACAGCTTCCAGCACCTCTACCCTCAAGCCACAAAGCAGACAAACACTTTTCCTCACATGAAACTAAACCTCTAGGGCTCTAAGGAGCTAACAAGGCAGGATTTTGACACTCCAGGTTGCCCACTTCACATTTTTTCCCTCCAGTTTATGCTAGGAGGCTGCAACATTAGGATGTAGGATGCTCCTAAAGAAAAAACTGAGTTATTGTCTGAAGCACCAGGGGTCATTCCTTACTGATCCCAGGGAGACTACTCACATGAGAAAGGGAAGGTAGAGGGAGGGTCACAGTCCGGTGATACATCACTGCATGTTAAACACAGACAATTTTATAGCACAGTTGGATTAAAATAACCCTGTTACAACCAGACCTGAAATACAGCTTCAGTGACCCAATAATGACCCTCTAGGAGACAAACAGCTTTCCATTCTACTTAATAGTTTTTTTTTTTTTTTTTTTTTTTGCATTTCAACAGAGCATTCCTCTCGTGTATTAATGGCTGTGACAGCTGGGACTCACAGCAGTGACACATGACCATGCAGGCAACCAGTCAAAGCTCAGCTGTGCAAATTGGTTTTGGAGCCATAAGGAGAAGATTTATTTTTTTCCTGCATTTTTACATTCAGTCCAGTGTTGGATGCAGGTATGTTTCCAAAACCTTCCCAGTGACAGGGCTCCAGCACAGCAGCCCAGAGGCACTCGAAGCAGGCTGGCAGTGAAGGTTTGCCAGAAACCAAGAGCAATGTTCCCATGGCAGCAATGGGCATGGCCTGGACCCACACAAATCCTGAGTAAACAACATCACACACATCTACCTACAGGTTATTCCTGATTTATCTGTCCCAGGCAGAGCTGCAGGTCCCAGCATGGTACACAGCTGTGATGCACTGCAGGTACCTGTGTGCCTGCTTCACTTTGGTTTGTATTTCTACAGGACACAGCAAACCCCAGGTAGGCAGACTTGGATGCACAATGCAAGAAAAAAAGGGAAGACCACTTCCATCCTTCCAATCTACATTGCAACTGGAAGGATGTCCACACAACAGCATCCTACCTCAGCCTCTTCCTGAAACTACCAGGGTTAAGAGGATCTACATCAGCAAGTTGTCATCATCTTTAATTTTTATCCTGTTTCTACATGTTCTAATTTAACTTATTTACTTTAACCTAGAAACTGCTTGAGGCACTAGTTGTGTCTGTCTCTTTCCACCTGTGTCCAGTACAGTGCACAAGTTCTCACATTCCACATGAATTCATCATAAACAAACAGCCTGAAAGCTTGATCCAACACAGACAGATCCAGAACCTCTTCCTAATTCAACCTGGTACACAGCACTCTGACTGCTGGAGGATGAACACTGTGCAACAGAGAACTTATCATTCAAAATTCCCACATCCTTCCTGGTGATTAAAAATTTTATTCTCATAGCAAAAGGTTCAGCCCCAAACTCTTAATTTTTTTCTGAGGCCATGAAGTGTCTGTTTCTTGTCAGAGCTGTGGGAAGACCCCAGCTGATAGCAGAAAGTAAATTGTCTGGGACAAAAGGAAACGGAGGGGTGAAGGAACAGCTTACAAGGGGTTTTCTCCCACGTTAATAGCCAGGCAAAAGGAAAACCACACAGTGTTAGTAGAGTGAACACCTGACTCAGCCATTCATACCCTCAGAGTGACAAAGTCTGGAGTACCGAGGACAGAGCGTGGAGGCGGGGAAAATGCAGGGTTTATGGAATCGTAAGAGAGGAATTTTTCAGCTGAATTAACAGTCATGTGGTAGATGTGCTCAAAGTTGCTCGGAGAGGAGATCAGACGGGAGTGATGATGAGGGAATTGATAAGGGGAACGCTGCTATCAAAGACAACAGAGAGAGAAAGCAATGAAGGATGGTTGTACAGGTTACACCGCACCAGCAGTTCCACAAGAGCAGTGAAACACGGAGCAGGGACAGCAGACAGCAAACCCTGCTGGCTGTCAGCACACAGGGGCTGACACTGCCACCCCCACTCCTCTGGGCACCTTCCTGACACAGGGTCTGATGGGCCTGCTGCCCTTGCTGTTGGCTAAAACATTAGAAACAAATAAAACTTTTAACTCATTGGGAATCGATTCTAATATTTATTATTTTTTGATATTTCAAAGAGCACCACAGTTGTAAAAGGTGCTTTACAGACAGTTGAGAAGCATCAGTTCCCTGCCTTGAGGAGCTTACAATCTAAAATAGACATAACACAAACAAAGGAAGGTGAACACAGGTGAGGTGGTGTGGGGAGAAGAAAAGATGAGCATACACAGCAGTTAGAGATCGTTAAGAGAATTCCTTCTGTTATTCATGCATTTTAGTGATTCCATTAAAACCATCACCCGTACAACAAACACAGAGTATTTCCAACAGTGGGAGGAACAGTGTTTCGACAGGGTGGGGACACAGGCTGTGTGGGAAGGTGAAGGGGTTAGTGTCAGACCACTGGGACAAGTCTCTCTGCTGACAGGTGACCAAGGCCCATGCCCTGCTCTGTGGCATTCACATTCTCTGAACACAGAGAGACATAATTCTCTCTCACAGGATTTTTCCTGGAGAAGCACAGAGAGAAGAAGAGAAAAACAATTCTTATCTCTACTTGCTGCTCCTGTTGTTTTTGCACATGTGGAATGTGTTAGGAAGATTGTTTACCTGAAGTGATTTGTCAATTGGATTCTGCTGGGGATTGTTTTAATTTCTTGGCCAATTGGCTCAAAGCTGTGTCCTGCCTGTCTGGAGACAGTCACGAGTTTTCTTTAGTATAGTATCTCTTTAATATAGTATAGTATAATGTAATGTAGTTTAATAAAGCAATTGTTCAGCTTTCTGAATCAATGGAGTCGGATGCCAATCATTCCCAGAGTTGGGGTTGCCCTGTTTTTACTGTCCTGCTCCACACTGGCTCCATCCCAACAGTGCCAAGGGGAACCAGCACTGCCATCCCTGCAGAGGACAAGGCCCTTCCTAAGGTGTGAAAGCACCGGGAAATTCCAGTGTTTGTAATAGGTCAGCTGAGCAGTGTGCTCCCAAAGTGTGACATAAAGAAGGAGAGGGGAGAAATAACCCTGCAAATTAAACAGGAATGGCTCCTAATTCATCTCTATGGAATGTGCTGACACATAATTTAAAGTCATCTAAATCCAGATTTAATGGAAGAGATTTTCAAGGCTCGGTTTCCCTCCCTGTGCCATCTGTACATGCTCAGTCAGCCTGCAGTGGGCTGGTTTCCTATGGACACCAGCAAATCAGAACACCTTTTCTCCTTTCTAAGTTCCTCTTCCCCTCGTACAACTGATTTAATCTCCTTAAAACAGGTATTTCTGAGTAACATTAGAAATGTTAGGACTTAAAATATAAAATATGGTAAAAATATAGCTTACCCCTCCACTAAACCTAAGGCACTACTTTTTGTATGTGGAACGTATTAAAGTCTGGAAGAACATTAAGTCACATCCCAATACATATTATATCAAACATTATTGTTACTGTTCTCTTCATTTCAGCTGGTAAAATCCAACCTTTTTTTTTTTTAAACACACGGTTATTATGAGGCTTTGCCTGTTAACCAAAACATCAATTACCACATTATGGCATATAAGACATAATATACATTAAATTGTTCTTAGTAACTTTAGCAGCATCTAAATGTCAGTACAAGAAGCCACCATTCCAAAATGGTCCAGGACAGCAGACTTTGCTGAGTTCTCTGCAGAGAACTGGTAGCAAAGCCAGCTACATTCCTAAAAGCCAATAAGGGAGATATGGCAGTGTCTAAAACCACAAGCTAAAAAGCAGAGGGTAGGCCAGCTGCAGATCATGAAAATATTTAGCCAGCATTCATGAATGTGAGAAAGCCACGATATGGCAACATTTTAAAAATGAAACTCCATGGAACTTCCTCCATAGACTCCACCATTAGATGCATGCATGGGGTTCCCATTTTCTTTAAAGAATACCAAATATAGATAAGTATTCATTTACTCTAAAAGTTTCTCAATTGAAACAAGCAAAGCTTCACACATCATCTAGAATGGAAGTAGAATGGCTCATGTTTAATGAGGTCAAACTGAAGCATAATGTTCAAATATAATGGCAGTCAAGACCAGCTTTTGTATATAAAAATACTTAGGCATGCAGAATATGAAAGCAAAATCAATCCTGTACATCTGATGTACACAGAGAGGTGGTCTGTGCTGCAGTAAGTGCAGTTCCAGATTTCAGATCTTCACTACAAAGGAGCATCCACGATAAAGTGGCTTCAAGGGACAAGAGGGCAGAAGGGAGGCCAGACTGTACGGCCAGGTTAATTGGTGACAGGCTGCTAGGGAAGAAAAACATGTAAACAAATAAGTTTGGGGATACACTAACAGGAACGATTCCAAATTGTACAAAACAAGACAACGACCCAGATCCACAGCAATAAAACACAAATATGTAGTGATTACTGCTCTGCTAATAGGAAACAACAGCTTCTGCTTTCTGGTGTGTTGCAGCCCACAAATTTGCGTGCCAAAGCCAGACCATGAGTGCTCACCATGAAGAAAAGAATGATGCAAATTCACAGTTGCCTGAAACCCCCTAAATCTGATCTCTCTCTGAGCCTTGGGCATGGTTCTGCCCAAACACCAGGGCTCTACTGAAGTCAAGGGTGTCTGTTCATGGAAAGAGCAATGTGGGACTAGGCCAATAGACTGCAACTTCCACAAACACATCAGAGTGTCTGGTGCATACCAAGAAAACTGGAAAACACTGGAAAATAACACTCAGAGAAAGCATCTTTCTCCCTCATGTGGCTGCACCAGCAAGGGCAAACAAACAGGTAGATATGTTGTACACAAACAGGCACCTGATTCAACACATCAAATAGTGCAGAAGGTTTAAACTCTCCCTTTATTCCAGTTACAACACAAATTAAACTCTCTACAGCTGGTCTTTTAAAAGACATCATTAAAACAGTGGTGAGCAGAGAGCAAGCAGGCTCTGCACCCAGCAGGCCAGGCTTGGAGCAGCACAAGTGCAGATCCCCTGCTGCCCACAGACACAGCCCAGCCACCCATCAAGGGCCATCACTCCCAATCCTAACTCTGCTTCTCTCAGTTCTTGGTTTTTTCCCTAAAAAAGACAGTGGGGCTGAAGTGGTTCATTTTTTTCTGATTCACATTGCATCTATGAAGTGAATGTGTGTATATTAATGAATAAATATAAATACACACATATACATAAAACAGTCATTTCCTTTATAAAGTTCACCCATTTGTGATATATAAAAGCTGGGCTGAGCCAGCTATTTAGCTTGTGACAATCTCATTCAACACAGAGATTAAAATACCTATTCTCTATTAAAACCTATTTATACCTAAGGACCCTTTTGCCCATACAGCACTATATTGACTTCTGTGAAAGCTCAATGCTGGGTGAAAAATTTCTATTGGTAGATCCAGCCAAATCTGAAGGTGCTCAAATAAACCAGAAGAAACTGCAAATGAAAAGTCCCACTCCACTTTTTCATGCACTTTCTGCATGCCAGTACCCCATAAAAAAAGAAGCTGTACCACCTAAAATAGCTGCAGGAAGAGAATTTAAGAAGACTATTAGCCTTGCACTGCTTGCTACCCCCAGCCTCAGCCCCAAAAATGTGTTTACCATTCACTTCCACAAACAAGAACAGGCATTCCCAAAGTAAAGTGCTGCAATCTTTCCCAAAGTTTGTTAAAAATAAATACTTTCTCTTCTGAACCGCACTAATCTATTAAAAAATACAAAGGAGATGTTCCAGTTGCAAAATCAGGACACACACTTAGCAGCACAGAAACCCCCCAGTTTTTCACCTTTTGGGAATAAGGTATGAAACTGGTGAAATAATTCCATGTCCTGGAAAAGGAACCACCATACAGATGAACTGCACACAGGGCTGGATGATTATTCTTTACCTTGTGTACTGATTCTCCAGGAAACATCCTTTGTTTCCATGCCCTCTTCTGCTTCTAAATTTTTTTCCAGTAAAACATTAGCCTCTACACATAACCTCAAATGCCCACACAACTCCTTTTCTTATATTCTTGTGCCTGAGAAACAAAGTTCTTAGTCTGGAATGGATTAAATGGAAA
The DNA here is from genome assembly GCF_014805655.1 of Passer montanus. Classification (NCBI taxonomy): domain Eukaryota; kingdom Metazoa; phylum Chordata; class Aves; order Passeriformes; family Passeridae; genus Passer; species Passer montanus. Next base: position 679,276 of record NW_024368485.1, on the reverse strand, counting down.
CTCAGTCCAGGAAAATACCTTACAGGAAGCTGTTGGAAAAGAAAAAGCTGCCTGAACTGAAGTTGCTCTTGACAGAACATTTATTTCCTAATTTCAAGTTACATTTTCAAATTCACACACTTTCAAGTCCCGTGCTTGATGCAATTCTGTATCAATTAAGAACACAAATACAACATGACATTGCAAGGAACTGATGGAAAAATACACAACACATTTGCTTTGTCTTGCAGCAACATCTCCCAGCATTAAGACTGATACTTACTTCCCAAAAGGAGGTTTTAATAATAACAACTTTTAAAAAGAAGCTGCAGCAGTGGAACTAGTGCAGGAATCAACTGTACATTGTACACATTTTCTAAATCTTCTCATCACTTTTAAGTGTGGGAAGAGACTCATGAATTTTTTCAAAGCATCACATTGATTGGTAATAGCACAGTACCAGTCCTAACCTGAAACAGGACCTGTGAGCTAATACAAGGCAAGTGCAATTAGAATGGGTCCAAAGCTGAAAGCCATTGAGAGATGATAATGTTGAAGAAATTATGTAAAAAATCCCCTTCTATAGATAGAATCATTCTTTGTTTTACATTTGTCAGATGTGGGACTTGATTAAGAGTCCTTGCAGCTTTTGAGTGCCACAAACTTTCAGTTACTGATGGTGTGACACAGGATGACTTCTGCTCTACCTATAGAGGTAACAGATTATTTTCTCTGCTTGAGAAGAGCCACAAATATTTTAAAGAACTTACCAGAAATGCAGAAATGAAGAAAGGCTCTGATCTACATCCTGCCCTGAAGCAAATGATCATTCTCTGTCTAACATTAGACACATGCAACCTTGTATGCAGGTAAGAGAAACATACCTGCCAACATCTCTTGGATTTGTCATGTGTTTTTTAGAAACAGTGCCTTCATTATGTGTTCATTTATGAAAATTATCATTTATAAAAATACACACAATACAGTACTGTTTTTTTCTCATTACACCAAATATATTTGTTATTGAGAGGCTTCTCAGAATGTGTCTAATATGAGTTTTAAAATAAATCAAAGTGCAGACTTTACAGTCAAGTGCAACATAAAAGTACCATTTCCTTCAAAAGTGAGGTAAAATGAGTATCCAAAGACCAGAGATTAGGCTCCTGAATGCATGCAACTGCATGTTGAGCTTTATTTTCCAGTCTTATTTTTGTTTCCTTTGCACTTTTCAGTATCAGAATATCCCAATTTCAGCACCTACTTCCTGCTTTCTGCACAATCTCCAAGTAGTAACAATGATAATTTTAGACAGCAGTTCTGTGCTAATGAATGTTACTGGAACAAATTTCATCTGTTTTTATCACAACATCTCATCTTTCTTACAGTGCTAATTAGCATCTTCTGAATCACATCTGTGTCATTGTGGATGTGCTTAAGAGAACAATAAAGAACACAAACACACAAAAGATGCTCAAGGTAGCTTGAAGCAAGCAGTATGGTACTTCCTTATGAGCAAAGCATTAATTAGTCTTTAGCTCACCACAGATTTCAGTAACTTCCAAGTGATCATTTCCCACATCAGGTTTTATGGAAATGAACATGTGCTATTGTAAGTTTTCTTTTTCCATTTTTCAACTTAAAAGGTTCAATTTTATGCAAGAAGTTCTGTTTCACTGAGACAATTTGGAGAGAACAGGAAAGCTAGCACTTGGCATGGGAAGGAATTTGAGCAGTACACATTATTGAATTGCTACAGGAAAACAGGCTGTGAAGAAATAGGCTAAGTTGGTGCTAGAGATGGGAGGAGAAAAAAGGAATTGAACTACAGCTCACCAAGAAGGGAATTTCTCTTTCCATAACCACAAAGAGCACAGGCTCAAATCATGGCAATTTTGCACCTTCATATGGGTCATAAAAGTTATCATCAACACTGTGAGGCCAACCTGTCTTAAAACTCCAGAGGCATTAGGCACTCCTCGTTCTCTGCTCAATGCTGATCATGCTCCTTGCTTAAATTTTATTACATACAGCAGAGCATTTTTAGCTCCATTCCCCTCGTTACACTGTTCCTGATAGGAAATATGTCACTGATTACACCTTAAAATTGCACTTGTTTTTCTCTCACTTATTTGCATCCTCTGCAGCAGTCAGTCACTCTCACATGTCCTTTTGTACTTACCATTGGGAGGTCTTTGAGAATCTGTATGCCATCTCCTGGACCCATATGTGCTATGTGGTTAAAATTAGTTGGGTTAGAAATTAACTTATTTCTCATTTCTGGATCACGTAGCATCTCCCTGGAAGAGAAGATACTTTGTTTAGGTATTTCCTTTGAGGTGAGGGTGGGCATTTATAAAACACATACAGCTTTGATTACCAGCTATTTTCAAATGGGAATTAACCATGTTTTTCCAACCTAAACAATTCCATGAGTCCGTGACACTATTTAACCATGTTAACAGTGATAAATCCCTGCTGTCAGTACTGGTGTGGAGAAGGTTCCAGCTTGAAGAGAGGGCAAGGGGCCAGGATAAAAGAATGCTGTTTGCAGCTTAACAGCCCATGCCCAGTAGTTACTAACATTCACAGAATGAGCTGATAAAAGGTTCTGTAAGATGAGTAAAAGCCAAACTTCATTGTGATATATTACAAAGTGGAGATGAAAATGAAGTATAAAATATGAAAATAGAATTAAAATAACACTGCAGTACCTTTCTCAGTCTGTGGTCAGAATTAAAAGCTCTTCAAAATGGCAAGGACGCATTTCAGAACTCAGAATAAATAAACATTTTAAAGAGACCAAATGTCAATCAACTCAGAAAAGGCAAGAACAAGAAATGGAATTTTATCTCCACTGCATACAGTTGTTACTTTCCTTAGAGCCAAAAAGAAAGAAACAATGGTGCAAGATGCTGGGAATTTGACAAGTGAAATACTCAGCTCTTGGAGTGTGGCTTAGCACAGTAGCAGGTCACTTCTAGTGAGTGACAGCAAATGGTCAATAACATCCTCTGCAAACACTGCCAGTAGTGCAGACCTGTTTTTGTTGCCATTTAGGAAAGTATTTGTAACCTGCTAAACACTCCCATCAGAAATACACCCTGCAGTCCTATGTTCCCTAAAGAGGTGAGTTTTGTGAGTTTATAGAAACTTCATGTAGTTAAATCTATAAACCAAAGAAAGAGGTGTCCTGGAATACTGCTGAGAGGAAAATCACCTTCAGAAAAAAAGGCAGAACCAGAGTCTGAGAGTAATTGATCCATATGCATAGTTAGCAAAGTAATCTCCTTTTGCAAAGTGTTTATTGGAGAACTTTATATATACACAGTGTATGTGCACACCTATGCACCTGCATACAGTATGTGGAGGCATGCATTCCAAATTACAGCTGTTTCACACAATTCATCTGAACTAATTGTGCATCCAGCAATCCATACCCAAACTGTGCTGACACAAGTTAAACACTGAGCATTAACAGGGTAGAGAAGAGACAGCAACACCTGAATGGCCACTCCAGAAAGCCACACAGTGAAGCACGACCTTGGCATCAGCCAGTGTCCATCAGGGCCCACAGGCATGGACAGAGGACAAGTACAGGTGGAATACAGACCTCCTCTGCTGCATCCTCTCCTCCTCGGGCACGCGGAAGGAGTAGCGCCGCTTGTTGTTGATGTTCCGCACCATCTGCTTCCGGCTGTTGTCGGACGTCTCAGGCACCACCAGCTCGTCCCCCTCTGAAACAGCACAAAGGTGGAGATGCAGCCATTAATGGGATTTGAGTTTCAACGCTCTACCTCTGCTCTGCTAGTGCTGGACACCACCCCTTCCCCATCAAAGCTGAACAAGTGTTCATTGGTTTACGGGTTCCCTTGGCCACTCTCTACTCTGTTATGCAGCAACACACTTAAACCTTCTTCACACACGAGCTGCCACACCTGTGTTCTCAAAACACCACTGATACATTATTTGAAATAAACATTTAGGTGGGCAGGAAGGGAATCTGAGTCTTGTCTCAAAATTCCCACTGAAAATCACCAGAACAGTTTTGTTCTGCCAACGGTCTGGAAACTGAATGCAAGATTCTCTTTCATTCATTCCCTGCTCCAAAGAGAACACTGCTTTTGACATGTTTGAACATCAATGTATTTTGATGCAACTGTAGGAAAAGGGAAGATTTTTTTCCATGTGTGTACATCTGGCCAAGGGATCTTTATTGAAAACATAAAAAGGAAAACAATGATAGTCACACAACAACTGTGTGACTTTGAATGAATGTTGCAACTGTTCCATCTTGTTTCTATATAGGGAGACTAAAGTGACACTTAATAATCTCACTGCTCACTGACAAAACAGTTTTGTATAGAACTCAAATCTCTTCTTTCCTTAAGATCAACTCTAATGTTCAGTCTTTATTAGACTTGAAAATTCTCTAGACATATTCCAGCATAATTCTCCTCTCTACCACTGCCATTCCTTTTATACTAATTTGCTGGCAATTGAAATACGCACAGAGACAGTGCCAACAGCAGTACATTCTTCTAGAGTGGTTATTTCCACTGTTTTCAGAAAGTTGTTAACAAAAATTTATAGCTTTTGGTTGTTGAAACAGAGCATGTCCCCCCTCCACCTAAGAGGTTAAACAGAAGTTTAAGGAAATTCTTCAGGAGCAAATGAAATGGGCTCTTGAAAGTAAAAAAAAAAGTCAGAAAGACCCATAACAAAAATAGATTTTTGAAGCTAAAGTTGTGGCACACAGTCATAATAAGTTAGGAATACACTATACTACTTTAAAATGCTTGGGAAGCATTTGTTAAATATAGTATTAAAGGTTAAATATAGTATTGATTTTAATCGGGTGCTGCCAAAATGACTGCTGAAGTTTTTAATTGTGCAGACTTTTTTAGGCAGTGTTCTGGCAGGTGATCCCACATTAGGAGGGAGCATCCACTCATTCTAGTTTCTAGTTCCAATCTTCATTCAAGTCTTCACTGAATATTCATAAGGCAAAAAAAGTTCAGAGAAGAGACAGCACTGCAATCACTGTGGAATCCATAAGCTTTGGCTTTTTCCCAAGTTAACAAGCACACAGATGTTTAAGAGATTCCTCTATGCAATGCACAGATGCAGACAAACGCTCTTTCTAAACAAAAATGTGAATGATGAAAATTGGCTTCCCTTTACTTACCTGCCATTTTGTTTTTGAAATATATTAATCTGACTGTCTCCAGGCCTAAAAGGTTTAGTGATCCTTCTGTATTCAAGGGTCGTACCTGAAACAAGGAAACAGTCCTTGTAACACTCCCAAGAGTAACAATTTCAAGTCATTAAAGCCACAAAGAAGAGTTCAAAATTATTTTAAACTCTTATTTTTTTGAGAATGAGTACAGAGAGGGTTGTCTAAAATTCCACTTCAAGACACAGGCTTAATACCATTCCTCCCAGCATTTAAATTAATAGTTGTGTTAGAAGCCTGCTTCATATATCAACTCAATTTTTCCATTAGATGTACAAAGCAATAAGCTAAGCTTTTACTTTGTGTTAGTACCATGTCAAAATAATGCTCTGCAGCTTGATAAGAGCACACACAGACTGCTAAAACCTACTGGTATTTGTGATTTCCAACATAAAAGTGAAAGAGGCATTCCACACTCTGTAAAATGTGTTAGAAATAGACTCTTCATAATAAATGGCTATTTTTGAGACTCCTAAGTGTAGTAATTCTGTTTGCTGAAAGTAGCTTCGTCCATTAAAAAGGAAGTCTTGAGCCAAACATTAATCAAAGTATTAAATCACATTCTACTGTGTAGGGGGGAAAGAATGCTCCAACTGCTTAATAACTCAAAGATTGGACACCAGAAAGAACTTCCCCATAAAAGTTCAGATTGGTTTCTCTTCAAGATGGTTAATAGCTGAGCACCTTGATCTTTGCATTATGTATCCTCACAGCACTGCCTGAATATCCTGGTGTGCATCTGGCACGTGGGAAATTGATATGCAGAGACTGAATGACCAACACAAGACCACAGGGGCAATGTCCTGCAGCTCTGTGTCACTGGAATGCCAGTAAAGGAATTGCATTGACCCTGATACAAAGCTGAAGTCAGTCTAAACCACACGGAAAAAAACTGACTTGTCTCTTTTCTTTCCAAATACAGCTGAGCAAACACCTTCTAAATACCAAGGAAGTGTCAGTTTTCAGAAACATCTTCCTTTTGATAAGCGATCCAAACTGACATCATCCTGTTTTTGGTGTTTCCACTGCTTGAAACAAAATGTTCTAACCCTGTCTGTCTACCACATGTTCCAGAGCAGCAGGAGATGGATTTTTGAAGGCATGTGTAATTATCTTAACATCCACCATCCTCTGGTAATAATCACAATCAGTCCCAATGAAGCCATATGTAATTAGTGCCAATTAATTCCTCTCATTATTACAACAGTATCTCTAACATAGCCATATGCTCCAGATTGACTATTCATCTAAACCAGTGCAACCACATGAAAAACACATTCTTCTATTTTCAACAAAAATGCTTGAGTTTCTTTGCAGTAGCTCTTTTAATTCAATTATGTTCCCACAAGCAGTTTTAATGAGCAGTATTGGTTCTGGACACATTCCTTGGCCCACACTGAAATGGGCAGTTACCTTTTTGAGAGGAATAGTTTGAATCCACTCCATGGAGTTCACGTCGAAGACATCAATTGCATTTTCACTGTACACAGAGAGGTATGGTGCATTGTAACCTGGGAGGGAACGATGAGGCATTGTGTCATCTGCTTTTGAACATGGCCGAAAGAGACAATTTCTTACAGTTTAACCATATTTATTTAAGAAAACAAAACCAGTGCTCCACAATCCAACACCAAGCTTTGAAGAATGTGCTTGAACTCAAAAATTACCAAGACATTTATTCTAAAGACAAACCAGCACCAACCAAAAACTTACAACCTCCGTGACTTTTAAGTTTGCTGAAAACCTAACTACTTTCTGAATTGTAAGACATGGTTTACTCCGCCAAATACTGATGTATTGCAAAGGTTTTTTTCTCCTAAAAGCCCCCTTTTTAATAAGGGCTCACATATTGTAAATTATGTGGTAGGAAAATACTCTGCTCTATTTAATAACTGCCAGTTGAATGAACTGAGCTCTGAGCCTTTGGACTATGCACTAAATGAGCATCACTTGGAACTAAGCACCATGACACAGTCATAAAAATCATGTTTCCTTAACTTTAATTCTCTCTTCTCATTTTCTGGATTGTAAGGAGAAGGCTGCTGCTACTTATCTGGCACATTTCCCCAGGATGAAATTTGTTTCACTGGGACCACTTCTAAAGGAGAATTCACTATTTCCATGTCGGCAACAAGACTGCCACAGTCTGCCAAGACTAACAACAGCATCCAAGTTGTGCTGAAATGTAACAGCTTTTGCTATAAAATACACCTCCATTCTGAGTTGGAAATCATCATCAAATCACTTCATTTTGGGCAATCGAAAAACTGTCACAAATAACAATGGCAAGTATAGATGAACTATGTGAGAAAACCACACATTTTTCAATCTATCACATAACCTTCTGTCCTGATTCATTCATTGTCTGAGTACACTGTAATAATCAATTGTATAAGATTGCTTGAAATCCAGAAGTGGCAAACACCCTGTAAATGTTGCTCCCTCCATACTCAGAAGGGCCTTCACTCAAACAAGGTGAAATACTGCTCTCCCCTTTACAGTGTGACTGGACTGCTGCCACAGTGAGGTAAGAAGTCAGACTATTCTAAAAATGAACACAGAACTAGGCTTCTTTAGTACTCTAAGTGCAGATTTGGCTAATCTTTATCTGCATTCAGAAAGACCTTAAAAAGAAGATGATGATGAAGACATTCAGGTTTGGTTTTTTCCCTTTGAAACTGTCATAGAGATAAAGCCCCAGCTTTGAAATAAATGTTTAACAGACCTTGGTGGAAATGAAAATCTTGAAAAATTACAGTACTTTTCCTTAAGGTTATGAAAGATATTTTTTATATTGCCTCCTATGCATTGTATTTTGGAAGAGGAGAGAGAGACAGGAGGGAAACTTAGTGACTTTTTGAAAGGGAGAGAGGAGATGAAAAACAAGGCTGTTGACAAAACCTGCTGAGGAAGAGAGAAGGAACAAATAAAGAAAGAAAAGACAAAATAGACTAGCAAGTAGGAACAAATACCATTAGAAAAAAGCAAGTCAAACTACCAGATCCTAATGACTCTCAGCATGAAGAAAGTTGGAACCAAGGTACAATCACATTCCAAGACTTTAAATAACAACAGTCCAGCATTGGTGGTAGCAAATACATAAAGCTCCCATTAGCCTCTGTTGAACCTGAAGCTTTTGGCTGTTTGAGAGTTAGAAATCATGACTCATGATTCCTCTTTGTGTTCCAGCAAGCATAGGTCAGTGCCAGAGTTGCTGAAACTAGCATAAATGAGGATTAAACCCTCTGACTAGATTAAAAATGGTGACAGGGGCTGACAGCATTCATTAACCTGTCAGGTAATTAGTTGTGAACTCCACCTCCCATGGATACCAACACAAGGATACCATCACTTCACACACACACAGAGCACAACTCACAGCAAGAAGATGGAGTTGCAGGCCACATCAACTCTTGCTGCCTGGATCTTCGGCCCTGGCAGTCGACGTAAACCCCGACGCTGCTAAAACACAGCAGGTATTCTTTATTTGAGATCTCGACTGCACAGATGGCATCAGTTGGCTGCTGTGAGATAAACGAGAGCGTGTGGTCGTCCGGATGGAGCAGGCTGTACGGGCTGCCCTCTCCGTGGAGGGGGTATTTTAGGAAACCTGACTGGTAGCCTACACAGAGGCGGTCGCTGAAGATGGACATCCACTGGACGTTCCCCTGCACCTGGATCTCCTTGATCTTTTTGTGGCGTGTCTTGCTCTGATTTAGTTCGTAACAGAGCACCTGCCTTTTCATGGCCACACACAGGCAGGTGAGGGCTCCGTGGCGCACGTGTCCAGAAACGATGGCCTGGCAGCCCTTGGTCTCTGCCAGCTTGTAGAAGTCAGTCTCCCTTCCATCCAGGGCGGCCATGGGGAAGAGCCGCACGTGGCGGTTCCGTCCTGAGATTACGGCAATGAGCTGCTCGCTCGGGATGAGCTCGATCTGATGAACCTTCTTGTTGTCACCAACACGGATAATCTCTGAAAGAAAAATCAAAACAACCGCCCCCCCCAGACACAATTCAAGTAAGTAATGGTGAAGTGTGAATTGATTATAACGTTTATTTGTAAAGATGAACTAGGAAAGAAACCCAAGTGTGGATGCCATGGGACAGAGAGAGAAACGGCAAGCGTTTCTCACAGCGGCTTGTGAGAATTTTTAGGGAGTTGTAAGGATGTGATAACTTGTTAAGTGTAAGCAATCTGCAGGTGGTATTTTTCTACTTCATCTTGCTGTTCTTCTCAAGGACAGTGTGTGAGGAGGGTGTTTTTGCTAACTAGCCAATCAAACAGAATGTATCTCATCACTCTATAAAAATCGCGTAGTTCTCGTGAACAAAGCCTTCTTTTGCTCTTTCTACAATACTGCCTCCTGCCTGTTCCTGTGTCATTCTTGGCGCAAGAATGACACCCAAGAAATCCCCTTTATTGCTTTCCTGCAATATTAAAAAGTAAAGAATCAAAACTTGTGTTTTAATAACACCAGATGTGGCAGTTCTGGATAAACCTTTGGCTCTTCCTCATCAGAAATGGGAGGAGCAGATCTGATGCAGTAACAACTGTATTATTTCAGTATTCATTTCAAAAACAGTTTACTGACTCAAGGAAAAGCCTCAGAGCTGAAATATACAATTAAACATGTCATTTGTGAATTAACTGGGGCAATCTGTTAGCACATCCTGCAGTGATGCACAGAAGTTTTCATTTCCAGTACCAAGGAGGAGGTTACACAAAGGATTAAGCCACGATTCTTGCTGAGGTGCACAGCAAGAAATTCAAATGAGGGAGGTTCCTGCTGAATATACAAAGGAAGTGTTTCACTGTGAGAGTGATTTGCAACAGGCAGCCCAGAGAGATCATGGAACCTGTGTCCTTGGGGATTTTCAAAACCCAGCTGGATAAAGCCGTGAGCAACCTGGTCTGAAATCAGTATTGAGACAGTTTGGGGGAAAATGGAGAAAAAAAACTTCAACTGCATTCCAAAACCTTGCTATTGGAAAGGATACCCAAACCAGAGAGCACACAGAACACTTTTTGGTCTCTCATGGAGCTGTCCAGCTGGTAATGTAGTAAATCATGAACAATGAAACCAGGAGATACTGCATAAGAAAAATATTATTTAGTATTAGGGAAATTATTACCAGTTCCTAGTTTCTTACCATCTTTGGTGACATGCACAACAAACAACCCTTCTTCATTTCCCAGAGCTATTCTTTCATGGTCTATGACATTAAGAAGAAAAAAAAAAAAAAGGTCATTTTTATTTGGAAGTACTTTATGAATCACATAAACAATAGTTATAATTCTCATTAACAGAAACCATTTTTATAATATATTGAAATAATTGTATATAAAGCCAAACCTAATATATTTATATATTTAAAAAATTGGCAAACGCCCAAACTTTGAAATTTCTGAAAAAAGAAGTCTTTTCCCATTTCTCCTGTTAAAGTAACAGCTAGAAACATAATTTTTAACAAACTGTTCAGAGAACTTAAGTCTAGCACCAGCTTTGAAGTAACTATACTATTATATTGAAATAATTTAGATAATCAGAGTTTAACATATTTTATGCAGTAGTATTTGAAATTACTAAATTCAACCTCTGATCTTAAATTTTCTCTCTGGTCTCACCAGCAGATTTTAAAGCGAGTGATTTACACCTACCCTATAGTGCTAATTTTGCCCAGTTAGGAAATTATGTTTACAGAGTAACAAAAGAGGAATGTCCAATTCTCAGTCAAAATTATTCATAATTATGAATATTGGTGAATAATTATGAATATGGGCGAATAGATGGAATATTCTTAAAAGATCTGACAAAAGTGCTGGGTACTAACTTGCACTTTGCTCTTAGGCCCACACACATTTCCATATGGGATAAAACCACTACCTACTACTCACTATTCAGTAGATATTTTTTTTCCCCTAAAAAAATCATGCTTTTAGCACACCCATTTCTCTCAGAGCTTTCTTCTTAATAACTTCATACCTATGATTGCTGCTGACTGTGTTGTTTTGATGAGGGGCAAGGTGCTGTCATAAGCTTCTTTGGGGACATAGACTGAGCGATCTTTGAGTTTGTTCTTCTTCAAGATCCTATGCAACTCGTTCAGCACGCCCACCCACTTGCTTTTTTCATTCTCACCATCTGCTAGAATCAGGATTGAACACTTGTTACTGGATGCAGAGAGCTGGGAGGCTGTAACCTGCAAAAAAATCAAAACATAAAGTCACAAGTGATAAATTATTTCCTCATGATCGTTTTTAAGAGGGAATCAGATGCCTGTATATGCCCTTTTAATTAGTTGTCTGAATTAAGGCAGTAAAATTTCTCCTCAGTTAATAGAAAACACTCTTATCTTAATCAAGAATCCACAGCAGAAAACCAGATGTGAATATTTTAAAGAACAGAGAAAATGTTGGCTTTATTTTGAATGCATTTTTATTTATTTTATAATTCATGAATGTCTGTCCTAAATAAGGCAGTCGATTGTTTCTCACAGCAATTTTATAACAAAAAGCATTTTTATAAACTTTTCTGTATTTTTAACAGCTATAGATTTCATTAATAATTTTTAATGCAATAGGAATGGCTTTCATTGAAAGAATTCTCTATGACCCTTTTCATGCATTTGATACAGCTATTGTAGATAAAATGGAAAGCCCCTTTTGTAGGTTTTATCTCCTCTAAGCACACTGAGTGATGAACAGTCTAAAAACTGGAACAACAGTGACTGAAATACAAAGGCACAGTAAAGAAATTATAGTGGAGCTGATAAGACATCAAGGAGATTTCGCTGAGGTCAAAGCTTTAACAGAATATCTAACAAAAATAAGAATATTAGAATAAGTCAGTGATGGCAAAATTCAGATACTAGACATAAACTTTGATGAGCATTTTACACTAAATTTTTATACTGACTATCTGATGAATGGGAGTTTTCAGATATCCAATGATACATTTAAAAAAAGTATAAAAAATAAAGATTTCAGCAATAACCCAGTCAGTTAAATTGAGAAGCAGAGGGCAGCTTGAGGAAATGAAAACGTACAAGGTCACGATGAACAGAAGAACTTCAAATGACTAAGAAGAAATGGAGGAAAATATGTCTCATTGTGAAAATGAAAAAATACAACCCAGATCCCTATGCATTGCTGCTGCTGCCATGGATTCCACAGGGGCAGAACTCGCCAAGGAAATGAAATACTGGCAAGCTGTCACAGCACACATCACCCTGTGAAACCCAGGATGTAATACTCACCCTAAAGATACAGGGGATATCTTTCCGATTTGCATGGATGACATCTGAGGCCAAGACAGAACTCACTGAGAATTCTTCATCCCTTATGGAGACCATAAACATAATTGGAAAAGAGTTAATAAGCAAAATCTGTATGTTTGGATTTTACTTTTTCAATAGCCTTGTTTAGTGAAGGAAACAAGTCAGCACTGAACTCTGATTTTTACAATTATCCTTTCATCTGTATCTGAAGATAAAACTCACAAATGCAATGTTGCATAATTAATTCCAGGCAAATGCTGATGGAGATAAATCTATTCAGATATTCTGTAACTGTTTTTCATCTGTATAAATTAAAACCTTGCAAGAAAAAGGTCCAACTTAAAAAATAAGTCAAACAAAGAACAACCTCTCCAACTCTAATAAAAATCCAAACTCACCTAGAAGCTATAACCTTCAGCAGTTTGGGGCTTCCTGGATAAACTAACTTAGATTACAGATGAGCTTTATTTAGTTGCTATGTTAGATATTCTCAGCCTTCAGTGAGGCTGGTAGTATTTCAGTAATGCTGAAGAGAGTGGGAACAAACTATTCAGCCCTTCTCAAGCAAAAATTCTAATACATTTACCCTATAACAAAGTTTTATGTCTTTCAAAACTCTATTCAACCCCCAAATGGTGTTATTTTTAATTCTTTATTCATTCCAGATCTTCTGCACAGCTGAACAGATGCTCTTTGCACATGATGTAGTACTGGAAGTTTAAACATCCATATAGGGACAAACAAGTGTCGTTCAGGCTAACTCCAAATAACTGCTAACTGCTGTTTTATTTTTTTATCCCAGAAAATTAGTGCCTTTCAACATGGATTAAAGGGTTTCATAAAAGCTTTGGAGCTTGCTTACTGATTTGACAAAAAGGAAAAGCAGAACAAAACCTCCCAGTGCCTCTGCAAAGCTCCCCCAGCAGCAAGCAGCTTACCTCATGTCTATGACCTGACTCACTACCACGCTGGGCTGAGATGCTTTTCCTTCTGCTACATCATACAGGAAGAGCTTAAAATCACAGATCACTGCCAGCGCTCTCTGCCAACCCTTCTTTACTCCAGCTGGCTTTGGGACCTTTAGAAAAAAAAATTCTGATCAACACTCTGTAAGTTTAGATGCAATCAAAAAATCAAAGAGCACAAAAATCAGTTTGCTCATCTGGGCTGGAAAGTTTTGATTCAGTGATGACGTTAAGCAACATATGCAAGGCCCAGGAGCAGTAAGACCAATAAACACAGACAGGCAGACAATATATTACTTAATAAATTAATAGCATCACAGATTCTTTCTTCTCATATAATATATTCATTCAGAGCTGTATTAAGAAGCATGGAGAAAAAAACTCATCTCTAGTTGGCCACAGAATTATAGCCAAAGCTCTGCTGAGTAAATCTTTTAATATTTCTGTGCAAATATCCACACCAGTAGCCACAGACAGTAGTAGCAGAAAGATTCAAAAAACACAGAGGCTGGAAGATGATCTGATCTCTAGAGATGGAACTACTCAAGACCAACCCAAAGCACACTGACCAACAGAGATGGAGAGAGGATCACTGCTGACAATGTTAAGAGTTGCTTTGTGAAAATCTAGGTCTTACATTTCCAAACTGCTACCCTAAGATGTAATTGAATCTATCCCCCAATATTCAAAGTAACAGCAGCTCTGTAAAACAATTAATTTAATGTAAGTGCCCCAAATGCAGCTGCCTCCTACTTACTCGGACGTGTCCTTCATAAGCTGTTCCTATGCCTTTCTGGGGATCTATTCCCAAAGGTCCCTTAGTCTGCTCAGGAGGGATTGGACATACTGCAGGAGCCTTGTCTGCACAGGTCACGTGGCAAGAGAATCCACACACTTGTGAGGAGGAGAAGAAATAAAAAGATTTGATGGTTATTTCTTGTGCAGTGCAAAAGTTGTGATAATGATGATGAGATTTACAAAGAAATCCCCTTTCCTTTTTTGACCAGCATCTGAATAATCTCACTGAACTTTGCTACAGACAGAAATGTAAGTCGGCACACAGCAGAAGTTCATGTTTTTATCTGCTCTAAATCCTGAATTTCTCTTTTTCAGATAGTTTATGGACACACTTGCTTTCATCCAGATAATAAAGAGCCTAAGAGAATCTCTATTATGTCCTCTAGGCCCAACTCTACTAGTAAACAAAAAAATGGAACATCCTTTAAATAATAAGCACCATTCTGTGTGCACACAAACAAGAATAACTGCCATTCAGTACCAATTCTGTTTCTTTCTGGAGCAAGTCAGACTAGATGTCTTAAATTTTGCTCTGCAACCTACAGCAAAGCTTTATCAGTATGCCTGACCACTCGGGGGTCACCTGTGGCCCCTTATTGCTATTTTGAGTACACTGAACTAAGCTCATCTACCACCAACTGGAATAAGAGTGTCCCCAGATAACTGGACAATCTCTTATGTATGTTCTAAGTGTTTGGCTTCTACTCTTAAAGACTGAAGCATGAGAATATACTGCTATTCAAAATACAAGCAGTAGACTCCTCCGTCACCACTCTACATTTCCTGTGCCATTTGCAGCTGTAAGAACTTCAGTTCACACTTGTTTGTGCTCCCCCAAGTGCTTACCTTCACAAGTACAGCCCTGTCGTATCAGACCAACCATCAGGGACGTGCACTGATTGCATTTTGTTGGTGTGTTAAAGGATTTCACTACGAACTGGTGAGCCTTAGGCTGTGAAATGAGCAGACAAGGATGTTATCACCTGTAACACTTCTCAAGTACAGTTATTTCTTTCACAGACAAGAGAGCATAGGTGCATTTCATCAGGCAGCTTGTTTGTGCTTGCTGAAATGAGATCTGAGCCAAAGAAAATTCCTTATTACTATGCCCACTGCTGATAATTTAAAGCATCCTCTGTAAACAGAGCCATGGAAACTGGACCCTGTCTCAGAACATGAGTTTGCTTCCACTGCAGACAGGAAAGCTGCCCAAGTGATTCTGTTACACTTTAGAAGTTGAAAGTGTATTATCATATGCTTGGAGGACATTTGATTGTCACCAGGTCCACCCATAACAGTATTTTCTAAGCTGCAAATTCAGTGCTCCTCTCTCAGAAGTACTGCCTTAGTTAAAAGAAAAATAGCAGACTTTTTCAAAATTTTAAATTTTATGCCAGAAAGCCCTGACAGAGCTGCCCTCCCCCCGCCTCCCTTTACGGTGTTTAGCAGGGGCAATTCAGAACACTCAATCTAAAGGTAAGAGCTGAAATTGATAGACAAAGTTGATTTGAAAGGATTTCTCTTTTTTTATTATTCCTTGGGAACACAGAGTACATGAGTAAGTGGTTTCATTCTCTCCCTCTCCTCAAGGATGGCCATGCTGATGCTGCTATATAAAGGCTAAATGCCCACATAATGTGGCAGGATGACTCACAGATGGCCTTATATAAAATATATAAAATCCAGGAAGCTGCTTTGCTTTTCTATAAAAACTCCCAGGAAATAACTACTGGGGAGAAATGCCAGAGCATAGGGTTAATGCAAAGACTGTCCCAAAAAAACCTGATCATGTACATGATCTCAAACAGGACAATTTTGCAGGCTACTTTGGAGAGTAGATATGTTAAAATTTTACTCATTTTCCTGTTTTTCAGAGCATAAGATATCACAGCTAAGGGCTCAAACTTATCCATATTTAATGACAGCTTTACTGTTACAATGGCAGCATTCTGTCTACAGAATGTTCTGTTTTGAGACTTGCAGGGAAACAACACCCAGCTTTAAACACTGATGCAATCAAAAAGTAAGAAGGTTCTTTAGGGGACATAATAAATTATAAAGCAAGTCATTACTTATTGAGCAAAATGTTTGCAAAAATTAAATTATGTAGACAGTAAGGTCTGTTTCACATGATTCCAAGTGCACTTAAAGTATTTTTTTAATTGATCTACTAAGATGCTGCCAACAAAGCACTGTCTGCTCAAAATTTCCAGCTTTCTTTTACACAAATGAATCTTCTGCTACTTTGCAATTTATCAAAGCAGAGAAACAAATCTACTAGAAAGGCTTGTTTACTTCATTATTAGTTGCAGGGAAAACTGTTATTTTTAAATATACAGAAGATTCCAAAACCATTGAGTAATTTTCAAAACTTTCACAAGGAATTTTTTTCTTTAAAGCTTGTATTTATTCTTCATTTGCTTGAATAGACATAATCCACTGGGAGTTAGCATACACTGGCTTATTCAGCAACAGCAAAATGATTTCAACAACTGATGGAAAAATCAGTATTTATATAGGTAAAAGCCAAAAGACAGGAAAATTGAAAATCTCTTCCTGTAGTGCTCACTCCGCTTTAAAACAGGCAAATCTGTGGTTTCATTTTTAGGGATACTCTTTGCCTTTTCTCAAGAATAAACATCTAATTAGCACACAGACATGCTTATCTGAGACTTTCTTGTATGCAAAGAGCAGAGAGGCATTTTGGTCAGACACATGTCAGAAAACACTCTCCTCCGAGGTTGGCACTTTCCTTTCTTCACATTCTAGCCCATTTACCTCCTTCTGGTGTCCAAACTACCGTTTTTCCTACAATCAAATGCCCATGGAATTCCTAGTGCAGCTTGTCACACCCCATAACGTGAGA
The DNA here is from genome assembly GCF_014805655.1 of Passer montanus. NCBI lineage: Eukaryota > Metazoa > Chordata > Aves > Passeriformes > Passeridae > Passer > Passer montanus. The sequence continues at coordinate 662,157 of NW_024368485.1, read as the reverse complement.
ACCAAGGGTTTTAAATTTTATAGAGCAACCAGCTTGCACATAAACACCCCTTGCAGGCAGCTCTGGTAAGATCAGTGTGATAACCAGCTCTCCTGAAGCTGCAGCCCAGGAGATGCCCTTGCTACACAGAAAGTGTGAATGCTTGAGAGGGTACCTTTGGTGCAGAGAGCCCCGAGCCAATATACGCTGTCCTCATGGTGGGCGTGTGAATTGAACGGGGAGGATGATCTGTAACCTGCACAGAGCCCCCAAAGGATCAATCAGACATCAAGAACACACTGCCAAAGAAAGCCTGGATAAAGGAAGAAGAGCATGTTGTCCCACCCACCCCACTCCCCAGCATCCAAACTATGAAACCAAACTGATTAATGCAGGACTCAGAAAACAAATCTTGTTTCTCAGCAAGATTCACCTCCTAAATGTCAAAACCAACTTCACAATATCTGAAACATTTGATTGGATGTTTTCTAATATAAAATAACCACAACCCTAATATTTTATCAGAGAAAGGGGATAAATTATTACATCAATGTATTATTATAGTTGTAGAGTGTGGCTAACATTTCATAATAGCACAGCTTTAAAGTGTATTTTTACAAACTATATTATAACTATCTTTGTGCCAACATTTCTTAAATATTCATGACTGAGGATATGTTATGAAGAGAAACCATAACTAATAATTGATTCATAGTTCCCATCCCTATCCAGTTAACCATATGTGAAAGGAAATACAACATTCCCCAAAACACAGTTCACCACTAGTGCAGAAGGCTATTACAAAGTCCCAAACAGTCTTTCTGCAGAAGATTGAGCTCCACCTAAAACAAGACTTGCAGCACTCATTTTTATACAAGTGAAATGCTACTCCTAAAAAGAGAAAAAAAAGACAAATATTTCAACACTTGAAGTACCTCAATTGGTTCAATCTCACTGGCTGTAGAAGGAGACCTTGATCTTGAATGGAGGTGAGACTTGCTATCTTCATCCCGTGATGGAGTATTAGACAATGTAAAATTCTCAACTGAATCAATCTAGGAGAACAATTCAAGAGAGAAAAAAAAAACAACAACCAAAGAAATAAATCAAAGACATCATTAAAAAAGAATTCTCAACTCTTACCAAAATAAGATATGGGAGCAGTAGAATTCCTAAGAGAGAACTGAGAGGATAAAAATTCAGTTTTAAGCAACTTCCTAATTAAAAGCAACAAAATGGAATGGAAATTGTTGAATGTAAACACGCCAAGGCTTCTGCTGAGAGGTGAGCACATGCATAAGAGCTGCTAGTTCAGGGCCCTGATAACCACTTGAAGACACTTGTAACTCAGCATTTTTCAAAGGTGAATATTTTCTAAATGCTACTGGGTCTTGTCCACTGGTAGCAGGGATTTGTTGGAAGTTTCCACATGTCCCATGTAAATTCCTGCAAACATATTCAGGAGAAAACAAGGAGAAAAGGCAGAGCAGTGCATATCCTGATAACTATATTCAGAGAATTGAGGGGGTTTTGCACCCAATTTGAACTACAGAAACATCCTTACCAGGAACACAGATTCTTCTGGGGAATATCTTCCTAGTCCTTGATATACAGAATGAAACTAAGCCCAACACAGAGCTATACTGAAAAAGGCACATAGGTACAAAGAGGCATCCTGGGTAATAACTCATCTTTTGTTAGTAAAGCTGCAAAAATCAGAGAAGGCAGGGCTCTCCCTTGAAAACAAGACAACTCTGCAAAGTTTCCTATGTAAAATTATATTAGGAAAAAAAAAAAAAGAAAAAGCTAAAAATCCTTTTTTCCACTAATAAAAGCTGCAGGCTTCCAGAAGGCTCCATAGCATGCCTTGAGTTTCTGGAGCAATGCTCCAGAAATCATCAGTTCTCCATTGCCAAGGATTTGCCTAGCCTGCAGACAAACTAAAATATGCAGCCATGTTTACAGAAAGCATTTGAACATTCCAGTGTTTCTCATCTCATTTGCCACTGACAATGCCAAGAATTGCACAAACTTTACTGCTTTTTGGGAATCAATTATATTGCCAAGCCAATTTTATACATGCACATACAGTCCTACTCTTCAGGAGCTCAGTCACGGTAGCCAACAGGTGCAGTTGCTAGTTTTATTTTTTGTTATTTTTTTTAAATAGTAAGTTAAGTTTAATGGCTTCTAGTTTTACCATATCCTTCCAAGAATATCTGGTGGAGAATGCTCATCAGTTTAATCAACTTAGGCATATTAACATGCCTGCAAGCATTTCTGAAATGAAAATGGGAAATTCTCACACTGGGATACACCTGTTTACTACACATAGATTATGTGTTTCAAGCATTGAGGCAAAAAGTAGCAGTAAAGTGAACATTTTGTGCTCAGATTTATCAGAAGCAAATAATAATTGAAAGCTTTACCCAGTATTAGAAACACTGATGCCTTAAGTAGTAAATCCTCAAATGCAACATGTTTCAATTATTTTAAACTTCTTTTTAATCCAGTCTAAACCTGTGAAAACTTGGAGTCCACACAAAGACTGTTTAACCTTCAACAATTCTACCTCCTCCTTAGAAAAGTTACTAAAAAATAAGCCCAATGAGTAACTACAGGCAAATTTTTTCATAGCAAGAAACAAACACTCCTTTTTTCCTCCAAGTCAAACTCAAGAGATCTAATCTATCATTTCATAAATGTTTCCAGACACTCCAAGGGCTTTCCCTTTCAAAGCAGCATCTGCATACCAAAGAATTTTCATGGTGTCTATGAAAAAATGCAGTACAAGCCCAATATCAGTGATGGAACCTTTCTGGAATGTGCTACAAAGCCTTTGTGGTTGAAGACAACTGCTGAAACAGTAACAAATGCATTTTCACTTTATTTACAAACATAAAAAGACCACAAAACACACAGAACCTGATCCACCACTGCAGAAGGGAATTTAATCACCACCTTCAGTGCAGAAACAAGGGCTTTAAGCTGTATTGCTGCAGTGATCTTGGGGTCCTGGCTTTCACGAGAAGAACCAAGCACAAATGCAACCTGACTCAACTATGGTCAACAGTTTATGAAGACCATGTTAGCACCTTTCAAACTGGTTTTAAACTAATCCACTGGATTACCCAGAGCAGATTTCACTATTTCCTACGAACTGCAAGGGCTTTGCTGTCTTCCACAGGACTGTGCAGGTCTGAGCCAAAGCTGGCCAGTGTAGAAACACATCTGGAGGAGAGAGAACTTCTGAACTGGAGGCACCACCAACAAAAACAACCAGTTACTGCAAGCCTGAGAGAGTCAGCAGTGTGCTTTGAACTGCATGGGCAAGGACATCATTAGAGCTGTTGGGCACTACTGTTTATTTACTGAACACTCAACAGAGATGCTGTGTGTGCTTACTTATCCCTTCCATCACATCTGTATAAAGAAACAGAAGTGGCAGTATGAGATTGAAATGGACATAGCATAACTGGTAGGAATTCATCCTCTCTGAGTCTGCTTTGATAACACGTGTAAACCCGTGCTTAAAAACCCACCTTGATTTTTGAAACACCAAAGACCTTTCCAGCTTAACCAGCTACAACACAACCATTTGCTGTGATGTCCCCCCAAATGCCAAACTCTGACCTTCCATGGGCAATACTTAACACATGCCCTCTGCTAAAGGCAAGGAAACAAACAGGCTCTCATTTGATGTCTGCTCATCTTCCCAACCTGCATCTGCCTGATCAGCTTCCACATAGAACTTTCACATTAAAATCAGAAAGCACCCAAAGCATCTTCTCCACTTTCAGAGATATTCTGCTCATAGGATTGCCAAATGAAATAGTCCAAAAGCTTTGAGCCCACGGCTGTAAAACAACAAAAAAGCACAGCTACAGCAGCAGCAAACAGCAGCAGCAGCAGCACAAGACATGCAGTGAGGTAAATACACAATCCATACATTAAACATAGGCATGGACACAACAGGCAAAAAAGAAAGGGCCACATAGAGTAGGACAGCCTCTTACACGTCTGCCTTTGTTAGCTGGAATACAGGAAGGAGAGCGCTTTAACAAAGAAAGGAGGAGAATATGTTACAAAACCAAACAGTGACACATACATCACCTCAGAATTCCTCACTGTATCTCCAGAGGTAGTGTTTAGACACACACAAGCATGTTACAAGTATTTTAAAAACAAGCTATTCTGGGCCAACAAGAAGGAAGAAACATTTAAAAAGAAAAGGAACAGCTATTCCAAGTCCACAGTCTTACACTGGACAATAGCAGTGGAGCTGCAGACTACACTTCACCATTAATTTGCAGTTGGCATCTCTGTGTTTTGAATAAGATTAATAAAGTCATCTATTGGAGGCACAATATGTCCAATTTAAAGTATCATTATGAACCAGATTTACTCAACTTAATTACGAACGTGCAGGTAAAGTCAAGGCTCTCACCACACACCAATATGACTTATTCTGTTCAATAATAATAATTCAGAACACCATTTATTATTCTGTGGCTACTTGCAGAGCTCAGATTTGTTTAGTCGAGCCAAAGCCCATGGGGACTGCATGTGAGGACAGACTGCAGGAGGACTTAAGAAATCTATTTCTAATGTCTAATGTGTTAGCAACAGGGCAAAAAGCAGTATTTTTGAGCATAAAGGAAAAATAATTTTGTCAAGGGAAAATGGGATTCCATTTTATTGCTATGAAATAATCACAAATTCATCCTTAAATAAAACGAGTTGATTGCCTCTCGCAGCTAGTGGGATTCACAAAGATCCACCTGGCAAAGAACAAAACCCAACATTTCCATTGTCAGACACTTGTGCTGAGCACAGGAGACTTAACACCCAGACAGTGTTACTGAGACAGCCTGCAACACACAGGAGAAACAGCAGCAGGGCTCAGTCTCTTACAGTCACTGGGGTGACTTCCCTCCCCACCAAGGCTGGAATTCAGGGACTGCAAGCACACTCCTCCTCCCCTGTGTGCAGAGGACACACCAGGATGGTTTCTGAACGTGTGAGCTGTCACAGATACAAGGATTTAGGCACCAGTTCTGCCAACCTGACCCAGCATCTTTTCCAGGCAGGAGCCAACAGCGAGTGCTGCTCATCTCAGTAGTGAGCTACCACTTTCTCCTCAGCATCTGCAGGCTACAGAGGCAGCAGGACATCTATTTTTATTTCTCTCCAGCAGAAATTGCAAAACTACTGTTTTCCTCATTGGAAAAATTAGAATTAACTCCAGTCATTCAGAGAGTGCTATAAATAGTGATGTTATTTGGATGGCAGACACACAAAACATAGCCACCCTAGGAAACCCAGTGCAGTGTGCACATCTGTGTGCTGAACAGACTTCAGAGATCCTGCAAGGAATGCCTTGCAATTGCATCTGCACATTATTTTACACACTGTCCTTCCTTAGTGAGGCACAGAGTCTGAAGAAACAATCCAGGCCCACAGAAATACTTACTTGGGGTCCTTGATGAAAAGAGAGGCTTTCCTGAACCCCATAAAATATGGCAGCACTGCATGAGCCTGACCTGAGCACTTCTAATCCTTCCTTGGTCTTAACACAAAGACCCCAGTGAACCCTCAGACTTGTCAGGTTTGACTGAGAAGTTAATTCTTCTGGAGATGCTGCAAGAAATGCTGTCCTTCAAGGTAACCACTGCCAAAAAGAGTCACTGGGATGGGAACGGAGGTCACATCCAGTGGGCAGGGAGTCTTAATAGCCTTATTTTAATTTAAGTCCATCTAATATATTGATACTAAACCAACTCAATGAGCTAAATCATAAATAACCATTCGTTTAGATAATTCAGCCTATAAATTATGCTATGAATGAATCAAGTGATTGTCCAGTAAATCAAAGATGCAGAACTGACTTTCACAGCACAACTGAATGACATTACTTTCCATCTACTAACACAGATATCAGCTTTATCTCTCCTTCTAACAAAGACAGAATGTCTTGTATTTCTCTGCAAGGTGCTCTTCCCATCTTTGAGCAGCCAACTCTACTTTTGCTGCAGTTTGGTAGGATGAGAGAGAATTCTGCCTCTGTGTTAGAGACATGAGCCCCTGGCAGTCCAGCCCAGAGACTTTTTTTGCCCAATGCAACTGAGGAAAAAACCACTCCTGTTGGACTCACATTGAAGATGGAGCAGAGGAAGTTTGACTCCATGTGCAGGAAACTAACTACAGGCAAAGAATATAAATATTAATACCTGAACCTCTACCCATGACTAAAAGGTCTGCAAGGATCTGATCTGGGTGGACCAAACAAAAGAACTGCTATGAAAGGATGTATGTCAGCAGTTGAAAATTACTCACTTCTATAAAGAAAAAAACAAAATTGTCAAAATGCTTGTGGAAAAAAATGCTGCCTTCTCAAAAATAAAAAAACCAAAAACCAAAACCCAAGCAAACAATAAATATGGAATAAAGTACTGAAGTCCTTCAGAATTAATTAGAGATCAACCAGGAAAATATCCATGTCCTAAGCTTCTCCTTGCCAAACAGAACATTATCAGCAACTGCCACATATGTCCTTTATTCCTCTTTTAATGGGTTTTAGGGGAGTGTTTTGGATATTTTAAAAGATAAATTTCTGTTCAAGAACCTGCTGATACAAACAAAGTGTTCCTAATACTCAGGTAACACAGAACATGTTTTCTTTAATCCAGATAAAGAATATAAATATTATTTGGTTTTTGTGGATTTACATGACAGGAAACCGTACCTAATTTTTTTCTCTATTTTTTTTTTGTGTGTGTAAGAAAATTCCAACACTATCAGCAAGTCAGAAGCTTTCTGTATGCTATACAAAAAAACAGGGAAGTGCCTTCTACTATTGACACCACAGATGAGCCTTCACATTTTGTCTGAGGTATAAACCTGATTTACAGAGAAAAATCATCCAGAAGAAAAGCATTTTTTCAGAGTATGTAAAAGGAAATGAAAGCAGCAGAAAAGGACCATATACCTCATCCTCTTTGCTACACCCTTCACAGCACACATTTCCCAAACAACATTAATTTTACCTAATTTCAATGCCAATGGGATTACACTCTGTAACAAACAAATATGTATAAATATGTGTGAATGCATGTATGCAAAATATGTATAAACACATCTACGAGCACAGACAGACACACACACACACACAATTATTCCTACAGAGCTGTAATGGATGGGGCTCTATACACCTGGATGTCAAAAATTTTATTAATAATTACTTTTATGGGCCTACTACTTCAATTTGGAAGAAATATAATGCAGTCAATTCTTAGCTTTCAATTCAATTCCCTTGGAATGCAATTAACTAGTGGGAATATTTAAACAGTTTAAATATTTAAATATTTAAAAGTCCTGACAGAAAACCTGCATTTCAAATGGCAATTAAAAGTAGTAAGTTCACTTCAGTCATAATGAAAATGACTTCTCACAATGCAGGCTAAAAAACAGAAAATATTTTATTTGATCACACAGAAATTAACTCAAAAGGAAACTTTTTAAGAGAAATGATTAGAAAACTTATGGAAACAACTCATGATAAAGGAATAATATGAAGCAAAAGAATTAAATACATAAACGTGCTGATGATTTTGGAACTGTTTTTCACAGATCATATCAAAGATAAGGCCTAAAGGCAGCTTTTCTTCATCATAAAAACTGTTTGCAATTAAGAATTCTTCACCTGCACCTGAAGAAAAGCATTTATTTCAAAAGAAAACACCTATCCATATAAATAGGTGTAAGAGTGCTATTACAGAAATACTTTGTTCTCCACTGCTGGTGCAGATTTTTTAAGTTGACTGCATTAATGTTTGAATATTCCAAATCAATCAACTGATCTGTTATTGAGGGATTTACTGGGTTGAAAGTCAGACTTACGTCATCCATAAAATCAATCAATGAGGATGAAGAGGAGGAAAAGGAATCCTATTTTAATGAACACAGCAGTAAAAAAAAAGAGAGAGAGAGAGAAAGAAAAGGATGAAGAAAACTGTTCAATATAAATAAAAGTGCAAAAATAAAGAATTGTAAATAACCAGTGGCAGTAATAGTTACCTCAGTAAGTTTTCATTAATTGCCTTTCATAGACAATTAATTAATGCACTATCTGTAAAGAAACCAGTGTTTTTACAGCATTTACTCAATAAAGTATTATTGTTATACTCTCAACAGGATTCTTATACTGAAAGTAATTTACAAGATAAACTATTACAAAGGAAATTTCAAAAATATTTTAATTGTGAGGACTTCAAGAGAGAGAACAATTAATTAGTGAATACATAATGAAAAGAAAGAAAATTTTGGGCCATCAGTAACAGCAGGATTATGTTCTTTCATAGCTAAATGTGAAGATGCTGTATTTGCATTAGGAAAAACTGGGCAAACTTTAGATTAATGTCTAACTGTAAAGGTGGTGCTCTGTATCCTCTGAATTCAGTTTGACCAATATTTCACCTCAGCTGTTCTTTTAAAAGAAAGATGATGCTTTGCTTACTGTTGATTAGAAAAGAAGATAATAAATGTAGAGTATGGTTTCAATTTTTTCCTGCCAGGCTTTCTACCTACTCTGGTCTTTTGTCTAGAAGTGACAAAGGTATTAAACAGATTCATTTTTTAAATAAAAGGATCTGTGGAGAGAAAATGAATAGCAATTATCTGGATTTTACAGATCTGTGTAAAATGAACAGATGACGAAAACAACCTAATAAACAGTACTAATGACCTCATGGGACACAATCAAGGATGATTTAGTATTTTCTTGTTTTTACCAAACCACTGCCTGCATTACTTAGCATTTTCTGAATACAAAGAAAAGCCATTTGAACAACTAAGCTTTTCATGTTCACTGCAAAATCAGGCAAATTTTGGCATTCAAGGTTTGAGACAGAATTCACTGTGATTACAAGCATCCAAGAGAAGACAGCCAGCACTGTAAATGATAAATAATTATTCACACAAATATTACTGGTGCAATACAATTAAAATACAGGAGCAAATATGCACAGGACCTGCACACAAGAGCAACACCACAGACTAACCGAGTTAGAATAGCTGTGCACTTACTTCAAATTGATCCAGAGCAGAGGTAGGCGCATTCAAAAATGCCAAGAAAGAATTCTGTGAGTCTTGGTGCTTTACACCTAGAAAACAGCAGCAGGTTTATAAGCTACAGAAAATATGACCTTCTCCTGGAGGACCTTTGCCTTGCTGAATCAGAATTTTGAGTGTTTCCACCTGAAACACTTAGGTGTTTTGAAATAAGCTGCACATTTGGCTTCTTTTCCAGAGTTAATGATTTTTTTAACGGACAAGCACGTGTTTAATCAACCTTTCCCAAGCTAGGATGTGTGTGGTGTGAGCTCCATGTCTGTTATGCAGAGGGCACTGGTTTCTAAGGTGCCTGTGTCCATGGGCACCACACACTAATGCAGCAGGTGCCACCCCTGCCCCGGTGACACGTGGGATCTCCCACCGTGGCAGGACAGCTGGAGCCAACAAAACCACAGCATTTCCAAACCAGATGGGTTCCTTGAGCCATGCTCTGTGCCTGCCACCTCTCCCTGCTGTGTGCCCAGCAGCTGCACAATCCTGGGGGAAGCTTCAGACACCACACATGGAAGTGATGCTCGGCCAGCGAGCGGAGCAGGAACGCTGCATCCCCTGGGGCTGCAGGGGCTGCCACACCTCAGCTCTTACTTTAACTTGCTCCAGCTAGTGGTTTTTATTTCTTCTTCTTTTTTAATTCAAGTTGCTAGGTGTGTACATACTTCACAGATGTGTATGAACTCTATTCCTCTCAATGCTATAACTATTCTTCTCAATGCTATGACCAGAGCGTGGAGGACTGTGTGCATCTCAAAATCAATAATGCTGTCAAAAGTTACTTACTTCTTTTTTAAAATGTCAGTGTCTTGCTCTAAAGCTAGTCATATCACCCTATGTGTTCTAAATATAACCCACAGTGAATGAAGTTACAAAGAACACTTTCCTCTTTAAAATATAAATACACTGAAATCACAGTAAAATACTAAAAACAGTTTTCAAACTACTACCCACTTTATGCAATAGTCTCAGCAATCTTTTCCCCACCCGTCTGAATTTCTGAAATATACTTATAAACAGGAAAGGATTATGTATTAATCCAAATAATCCCTTCCTAGAAATCAATTTCCACACACTGCAAGTTACTCTACCACTGTACCCGGACTACATTCAAAACTTCTATACAGTTCGTAATTCAAATAGCAATATATTTCTTCTTTTAATAGAAAACCAAATCAAAGGCAGTAACAATTTAGATTAAGGTGATTTCTATCAGACTATTTGAATAATTGCAGTAGAATATTACTAATATAATTCTGTTAAGAAACATGACTAATGTTTCCTTGAACAGTACTTTTTTGCTTGCTTGTTTTCACCAAAGAGTAAATGTTTATTTCACCAGAACAATAAGGTTTTAAACACTGGAAAAAATATAGGGTAAAATATGAATTATAAATTCACAACATTATTTAACACAAAGGAAGATTTCAGAAGTCAAGTAACCATGCATCATATTTAAGGAAGTTCAAGACCATATAAATGAAACAAACATGACAAAGTATTTTTGTCTCCAGGGAGATGCTATCAAGAGCTTCTCTCCAAGCATTTGGAGGAAACTTAATCCTGGTATCAGTGCTAAGCATCAAGATGAGGGAGTATCAATTCCCTAAGTCTTATTTGCTAACTAGCACCATTTTTTAATGTTCTGTATAGTTTGAATTATTTACACCAGTCAATGAGCACTGGAAGGCCTGTACATAGGAGATTAATGTAAACTCTAATATGGTATTGACCAACCAGCCATTAAGTTGGAAAAGCTAAACAGGATTTGATGTCCCAGTGCAGAAATTGTTGCCAGGGTATTTAAATTCTGCAGTTCACAGAACTACAGAAAATTAGATAATTCCATCTGGCCTGAAAAATACTTCTTCCCATGTGCCTCATAAGACACAAATATTAGAGCTACTACAGAAACTGCAAAGAATCAGCCAAAGCATTATTCAACTCTCAATGAATTTTTTTTTCAATGCAGAATCACCAAAAAAGTCTCTTCTCCCAGCAACGATGCAAAATAGTATTGGACAGATGCAACAGTAACCCCAGAACATACTCTTAATACCACAGCAAAGCACTCATGGCCACACTGCTTACTATGTGGCTGCAAAGCCCATCAATGGAGTAACCCCAGAAACAAACAAATGCTACAAATTCCTCTGCAGCTGTTTACTCCCTGTGCAGACAGGCCCAAAACACTTAGAGATGAACAACACTATGATCAGTATTGATGTCTAAATACCTTCACCCATCATAGAAGGAGAAAAGGTTAGAAATATATCTATATTCTAACAGTTTTCTGGCAGTAAATCACTATACACAGGCCAAATAAAAACAATGCAGCTTCAACTCAAATTCTACCTTACTGGTTCAAAGGCACCAACAAAACTGAGGCCTATTACGAGTGTTGGAAGTGCAAATTCAACTACCGTGGGTACATCTTGACACACAAGTGTTGTGCCCACATGCTGGTATCATATTTTAGTTTCAAGGTGACACTTGATTGATAAGATGCACCCACCAATGTGACACACTATTTACTTGGATATCAGTTGCCATACCCTTTTCTGATCTAAGCTCTTCTGTCTCCTTTTTCAGCCTTTCGATGTCTGCCAAAAGCTCCAGGTTCTTCTTCTCAGACTCTTGCAATTTACTTCAAAAGAACACAAAAAATGTATGTAAGTATTGAGAACTCAAGATACAAGTCATTCTTGGTCCTGATGTCTTCAAATACCAGAATAAATCTACTGGGACCTGTTCAGTTTACAGAAAAAAGCGATATATCTATAAAATAGGTTCATGTTTTTCATGTTTCTAATTTCTAAGTAATTGCATGAGCTTGTATCCACGTGAATGAGAAAAACAGACTGTATGCATTTTATGTTTCAGAAAGTCCTGTTTTTCACTAAAATTTATTTGCTAATTAAGTACCTGCAATAGTAATAGATTCAGCTGAACTATTTTTCTCTCAGTTCTTTTACAGTTAGTTATTTCAGTGCTTTCTGACTCACAGCTGAGAGGTAATTCTACTCTGCAATTTCAGCACATTTCTCATTCTTGCCTGTCAAAGCAAACACTGGTTCTCCTGTTCTTATAGGATTTCTACTGCTGCCTCTCATCACACTACCTGGCCTGAAGAACATTCAGGGTAGGTGAAGCAGATGTTCCCATTTTAAAGGTAACACACTTGAATCTCAGCTCTGTCCTACTGCTTTCCTAAAGCTGCAAAACCCAGCAGTGCTCTGAGCTGAAGCTGGACACCTAGAAATGGAATGACTTCCTACCCCTGTTTCAGGCAGTACACAGCTCAGAATAAATTCTGTTGTGGGAGTGGTGAGGCAGAGTGAGAAAGAGAGAGGTCTGAGGAAGGAATAAAAGAATTCATAATAGCCCATTAACTATTACTATTTCTTACTGTGCAAATCAGTATGCAATAATTAATTTTAGTCAGCTAACTCAGTGCAGCTATCAGCAAAATGGAACAGAATATATTCTAAGACACAAACCCAAACTTTGAATTTGGATTTGTTATCACAACTAGGAGAGATCATATTATTAAAAGAGAACATGTTCCCTCTGAAAGTCTTCAAGATCTCAGCTTTCCCCAGGAAAGTGCTCAGCTGTCCAAACAATGAAGAGAGATGTTGGGTGTATGAAACTGGCATATCATTCATGATCTAATTTCCACAGACAAGGTAGATAAAATAATGATTTGATGACATTTCCTGGGAGGTACTGAAGTAAATTTGCATGAGAACAATAAAGTCTTACCACTCTGTAGAGATACAGGAAGCTTTGACTTTGTTCAGCTCATCTTGAATAGCCTGTTTGGCTCGGATTTCAGCATCCAGAGCAGACTGGAGCTCCAGCCTTGCAGACATATCCAGCTTTGCAAAGCGCCGCATCTTCCAGGGCATGTCCTAGGAAAGAGCCAGCAAATGAGATTAGAAAGAGTAAGAGGAAAGAAAGCTGAACATGAGGAATGTAACTACCTTCAACAACTACATTTCCCAGTCTATTATGTCCTTATTGTAAGAGTTCATTAATTACAAAATAATCTAAAATTAAGAGTAGCGTTAGCAGTAGTATTCCTGAACTCAAGTAACAAATTTTATGTTTTATGCTGATCTCAAAAGCAAAGAGACTTTTTGAAATCTGGTTTTGATGTGCCTCAATTCAGATGACAGCTACGAAGGACATCCAAGTGTTCACTTGTTTCACAAGTGAAAGACTTGAAGGTTTTCATGAACAAAAACATGATTTCCTTCAACAAAATCATATCTGATTATAAAGTAGCTACTTCAGCTGTAACATAGATAAAAACACATTATAAGGATCTTGGTGTTTAATTAATTGATAAACAATAAATTTGGTATTCAGTAATTCGGAAGCTCTAGGAAAGTTTAACTTTCAATTAACATAGCCTCTACAGACAGATTATTGCTGCAGTTAAAACTGTCAAATCAGTGTTTTTTTCAAATAAAAAACCTTCTGACATATGGAAGTAAAATCTTACTGTAGCTCTTGCACCCAAACTGGAGTTCCTCAGGGCTTCCAGCTCTTCTGTCATTTTAGAGGCCAAGGCTTGAAGATAACCTCGAGCATCTTTTTCATCACTTACCCTAAACAATAACATGAGAAAAAATAAGGTGCTTTAACCAAAGAATCTAAGGAAAAAAACAGAAGTCCTTTCAACAAACCAACAACCAGAAACAGATAAATGCAGAATACAAAAAGAGTCATAAAACACAAGAACAAAAACAACAACAACAAAAGCCCAAACAGAAAATCAGACAGAACCAATTTTTTTCTGCTTTGTGGAGTTCCATTAAACAATATGCATCACTAAGACAAAGAGTGAAAATTGAAGTACTACCTATCAGCTACCTGAAATTGAGACTGTGAGAATGAAATATTTCAATCTATTTTTAGGGAATAAATTAAGACAAAATTCACAACCAATAATTAACAATTCAATTGTCCAGGTAATATTGGAACTCGTGGTTAACTTTACTGTACCAACTGACTATGAGAACTAGTAGTTGAACAGTGATGTTACTTCAAGAAATGCTAATTAAACAGGGAGAGTCTACTTTTAATATTATTAAACAGCACAAGCCAGAAGAGGCTCTCTCATCCACCGAGCTTGTTTTCTATCCAGACATGTTTTCTGAGTGTAAAGACAACAAGGAGGAGACATGCCTGTTTTCCAGTTTCTTTGATCATCAGTTACAAAGAAAGAACAACAACTTTCTGTGATTAATCACAACAGAAGGCTCTTTCTTCACTTTGCCTCAGGTGTTAACATAGAAAGGGAAGTTGCTAAAAAAATTAACTCACTGAAACTAAGTAACTTATGAAAAACCTAAAACAAACAGGGGGAAAAAAAACCAAAACAACACCATCCCTCCCACCTCATTTCCTTACATGCCTGGCTCTAAACATGTTCATTTTGCCCACAGAAGAGCAATCCCAGTTCTGTAACACCACGCCTTATGCAAGTTCCTGAGCTGCCTCAGAGACCAGCAGGGCAATGCCACAGCTTGATCACAGCTCAGTCTTACCAACACCAAACACTGAAACGTTTAGGACCTGCTCAAAGAACTGAACCTCAAATAGCTTTAAATAAAATATAGGGAATTAGGAAGCTATTTTTTCTGTTTAATGAGAATTAACTTATCCTTGCCTCCTGATCTTTAAAAGTAACTCTAACCCTAAGTTTGTTGGACTGGAGATGAGAGTTCTCCAGATGGTTGGTTGTGTCTTCCTTCCAGCAGGAAGTGATTCCCGCTTTGTGCCTAAAAGCCAAGGTAAGTTTTTCTGGTTGAAACTACAGGGTTCATACAGACACAGAACATGGAAATGCTGCTGCTTGCAAGTTTACCATTAATTATAAAAGTTTCAACACAGATTTACAGATAGTTGCCAGGAGGCAGGGAAGACAGGGAGCACATACTCTGAACTGTCATGGGCAAGGAAGGAACTGAAGAGCTTTCCCACAGTGGCCTTAGGACAGGATGACACTGTGAAAGCCACGGGCTAAATATCTGCAGGTTGTGGTGACTTTTGGGTGTGCAGTTTAAGGTTTATTTAAGGAAGACAGACTACTGTAACACAGAGGAGCCAAAAGCAAAATTAGCAACCATTTTCCACAAATCTCACATCCGACATGAAAACGTAAGCATTTACTGGGCCTTCTTTTCTTTGTCTCCTGCTTATAATTTAGAGGTGGGGAGGAATCTAGGGAAACCCTAAATATCCTGAATATTAAAAGTCAGTGAGAGTTTTTATATTAATGAGTCACTGTTTTCCCCAAGGTACAGCAGAACTCAATGGAAGTTGCATACCAACTTCTTTTCCCGTAACATTCTGGATGACACAGTTTGACAACCTGATAAAGATAATCTGAGCCTACACAAACCACTTAAGGCTGTAACAGTGGGCAAAAGATGTGAGAAGTACCTAAAGATGCTTTTTGGAGGTAGTGAGTGCATAATTAAATACACTGTAAAAAGAAAAAAGTTTAAGCAGAAATAAAAAGAATGTGAGGCTCTCAAGGTAAGAGTAATCTTTCCTGATGTATGAGGAGGGAAAGAGATTGAGGATCAGCATCTAATTTTCTCCATTTTTAATGACACATAAAGTCTTTGCAGAAAAAAAGAGTCCAATTTCTATGTCCAATTGTATGATGTCACACAGATCCCTCCTGGTGGAAAGTGAGGAAACACTTCAGTTATTTGGTTTATGGTGCACAGAACCCCCAGACTCCAAATGCTGAAAAGCTGCACATGGAAAAAACCTCAAATAGATGTTCCATAGACAAGCAGAAATCTAGAAAATGAAAATATAAAGTAAATATTTATTATTTATTATTATTTATTAAATATCTGTACTTAGTTCAAGGAAACTCCTCAAGCTCTGGAAGACAGCAAATTAAAGCAGTACAATTGGGAACTGAGATGGTTTTGTTGTCCACTAGATGGCAAAATTCTCTCAATAATGGCATACGTTACTAAACATTATGTGGACCCAAGAGCTCTTGGAGCTTTTTTATTTGTTACTCTTTTTCTGGGGTTGTTCCATTTGATTGGCTTTAAAAACTAAAATTAAAGTAAAAAAGTGCAAGAATGGCAAATTAACTCTCACTGATGTTGCTCTCCTTGTCCTCATTTTGACAGAGAGCCCTGACAAGGAGACCAAAGGAAGAAGAGTTCTTCAGGTTCCACCCAGCCACTTCTTTCTTTACTGAAAATTTGGATTAACTGCTCTGTTTTCAATATAATTGCCCTTGCAAATTTAGTTACTTAATGCAAAGAACCCAAAAGAGCAATATGGTACAAATACCTTTAAAATGAAATTTAACTTTTTGGCTGGAGTCAGCATCATGACAACCTTCAAATAATCCCTGGCTGCTACCTGTATGGTGTTTGTCAGGATGCTCAGAAGTCAGACTGGGTCTCCAGCTGGGATACTTTACAATAAAAAGTGGACCCAGAGGACTAAAGACTTTTGCTCAACAGAAGTGGTCTTAAAGTCCTGGTGTCTTACACCAAGGTCTGTTTAACCTGATTTAAAAACCCCAAGGAAATCCGACAGTCATGACTTCTCTAGTCTCTCAATGCTTTAAATTTCTGTTGTACCAGGATACTTAAGGTCTCTAACTTAATTTTTAATTTTTCCCCTGGTGTCTCCAATAAAATCTGTTTTTTAAAAATACTTCTCTAGAACTTTTTAACACTTCCCTCCGCTCCCAAGCCCTGAAATTTCACCCTGCCTTAAAGAATTTCTATTTTAGAGATAATTAGCGTCTGATTATTCTTACCTCAAACATAGCACATCTGAGAATTTTACATGCTTTGAGTTTCTTAACAGTTGAAGATACACAGCATTTTTTCTGTATTTTGTTCACAAATTTGTGTGAGGTTTTTTTTTCTTTTTCTTTTTTTTTTTTTCTGAGGACAGACAGATTTTAAAACAACCAAAAAACCCCCAACCCAAATCTCGGGGCCTTTTTAGGTTTGATTTAGTTTAGCAGTGTTGGGAGGGGGTAGTTGGAACTTTTTTTTCCTTTTGGTGGTGGTTTTGTGTTGGGATTTTTTTCAATGAGATCAATTAAGATAAAACCAACAATAGCACAAAAAAATCTGGCTGATAAGGAAAATATTAACTAAATATTGTGGTAAAAAACTGTGACAGCTTCTGGGCAGCTGAATCTAAGCCTAACATCCACTCTATAGGTAAAACTGGTAGGATTCAGCTCATCCACATAAACTTAATCCGTAACACAGAATTATCCATCTGATATGAGTTGTGTAGGTTTCTTTTTCAAGCTGTGGTGAGAAACCCAGACTTCTAGAGTACTAGTCATGGGATTTATTGAGTTGCCTACCTTAGCACTTCTACAGCTAGCTTAGACTAATCCCTCCCAAGTCAAGATTCTTGCCAAGTACGCTGGGAATCACTACCCAGATTTCCAGCGACCTCCTTTCTGCGCAGCACAGAAATACAGCACCAGGGCTATGTAAAATATTCCCTTTTCAAGTGACTGCATTAACCTCCAGTGCAATTAATCTCTTTCCCATCTCCCACAGGAAAATTTATAGCCCACTATAAAAGCCTCCATATTTCTTACTCTTGTCAAGGAATGATGAGTGATTTGGCTAATATAAACTCGTCAATATAATAGCTCCATTAAGGCTGAATGATCCGTGAGGGTCTGTTGAGTCCACAATAGAACTTGCAGTGAAAGTCTGATTCAAGTGTTTATATTAAAGTATCGCCTTGTTTATGGTATCTTGAGATAGCAACAGGTTTAAAAGGATTTCATACATTATTCCTAAAGATGCAATAAAGCAGTCTAAGAAAGGAGGGAAAAGCAAAAGGGAATGTGATAAGCCATTACAATTACTCACAAGTTATAAAATCTGAGAGAAATAGCAATTTAGAAATCATGAAGAAAGTGACAAATCTAACCATCCAAAGTGTGAATTCAAAGCCATTTCTTGAGAGGTGTGCTTTAGATGACAAAGCACTTGAAATGATTTAGGGACTTCTTGGGCTTGTGTTACCCCAAACAGGGCTAGAACAAGTCCCTTGAACTACTACAGGCTGCTGAGCAAACTGTTTACAAACCCAGCAACCAATTCCTTCTACCACCGCCCAGCCTTTCTGGATCATGGTACACAAAGAACGTGGCAGTTTTTAGGAGGTAGAAATAATGCACCCAAAATACATATTTTCATGCAATATTGTGTGAGAAATCTGTAAAGTTTTGAAGAGGGAGCCCACAAATTCTCCCCTACTTTGCTAGCTCTGAGGGATTCCATGGTCACCCTGAAGATGTGGACAGGTACAGACTTGTACTCCATGTTCTTCTGAGGAAAACACAGGTTTGTGACTGATTAAATAAGACTAGTTTTCTCCAAAATTAGGTGGGGGGGTTTTATATTTTAAAATATTTATCATTATAATAGATGCTTAAATACTTCATGTTCCCCAGAGAAGGGCTTAGTTTCAGTGCTGAATTCTAAGAACAACAGATGGACATGACCAGATTATCTGAGTAACACATGGAAAAATCTAAACATAACAAGGAAAAAATGTGACCTAAGATAAGGCCTCCCATAGCTGAAAAAAATTTAACATAAGCAGAGAAAAGTATGGAGGGAAAATTGAGATGTGTTTAGTGATGAAAAACTGGAACCAAGCCAGACTTTTAAAATTCCCTTAATGCTTGCCCTCAGTACTTCTATTTTTTCCTTTTCACATAACTCTTTACTTTTTAGTTCTGTACTATTTAGAAGACACTACGTTATCATAAGGAATCAGTAAAATGATGCTTGTCATTCAGAAAGTTAAGTCTTGTATGTTCCTGATCTTTTTTCACTATCTTCAGAGATAATAAAAAACTGAAGCCCAAACCCTTTTACCCTTTACAATGACATCCTTAACATGAAAAATGCTTTATCATTTGCCTGAACCACACCAGCAATACATCTTAAAATATTAAACACTCATAAAGTAAAGGAGAAGGTACATTCTTAATGGCTGTTGGTACATTTTTACATTGCTTTAAGTGGAACAATCCACAATTAATTCTGATTTGTCTTTTCCTATAACTGCCAAGTTATATGAGCGTTTTTAAATGTAAATCTGAAAAATTGTGTTTGTTTACCTAGGTGCAATATGACACATAAGCACTACCTTAAAGCAATAAGGAATGTGAAATTATAGGCTTGTCTCACTTGTTACCTTGATTTTTTTTCCTGAATAAACGTTTCCAGTTGGCCAGAAATTAAAAGCTGTTTAAACTACCAGTTAAATAATTTTATAAAAAATTTTGTGACTCAGGTTGTACGTTACTATCAACATTACACAAAATTTAAAAGGAACACACACTAAGTGGACACTTTATATTTTTTAACTTCTGCCACAAATACAATGCCATGAGACAAACTGGACTTCAGAACACAGATCAGCATTACATACTTTTATGCAACAAACATTGTTTAAAACACACTGGAAACCCAGAGGATGGCCCTTATGCCTTGCTATATATTCACATGGCACTATTGAAAAGCCAAACTTCTAGCATTACATACTTTTATGCAACAAACATTGTTTAAAACACACTGGAAACCCCTTATGTCTTGTTATATATTCACTTGGCACTATTGAAAAGCCAAACTTCCCTATATCTGGAGAACAACACTGAACTAACAGGACAACAATACCAAACTAGGTTTCTCTAGAACAATGTTTCCCATTGTTGTCTGGACACAACAAATTAGATTTTTTTCACTAACATGAGACAGGAAAAACAGGGGGAGGGAATAATCAATCAGTAACAGAAAAACTCTAGTATATCATGATGAAATCCTCCTAGAAGTGGATGATCTGTAAAATAAAATGTCTGAATGTAAAGTGGTTTTGTAGATGTGAAACACTGCAATGGACCATTAAAGGTGAGGGGAGATAAGCAGGCATGAAAAGGAAAAATAAAAATAGATTAAAACCTCAGCACACACAATCTTTTTCTCTTAGTAGTTTAACCTTTTTTTTCCTTCTCTTTCATTTAACAGAATTGGACAGAAGACGCTAAAAAGATAACATCATTATTTAGCAAAAGTACCATTACAAACATCACTTGACTGGGTTTGTGGTACAGTCTCAAATACTCTCCTTGTAAAAAATCACATAAAAGTTGCACTGTATTTGTTTCATTCTGCCACATGCCAAGCAGACGAAGGAAATTAAAGCTGAGACACAAACACTCAGCCACTGCTTTTCCCAGGCTTGCTCCCTGCTCCCTCTCGGAGGCGTGAGCTCAGCACATGATTCCTTTCAGCATTCTTCCACAGCCACAAGCCACACCCAAAGGCCACGATTCTTCTGCACTTTGAAAAGCTCTATTTGGTGAGACACTTTCACTCTTAAGGAGGAACACAGTTGTCTGGATTTGTGTATTATGAAAATCTCAGCCAAAACCCCAGCAGAATCCCAGACGGGTGTGAGGTTTCACCTCAGCACTTCCAAGTGCCATGTGCAAAGACAAAAACTCAGCGCCAGCCCCAGCACACACTGAGGGGTTTCTGTCATGCCATGAGAGCAGAGCACTCACCACTGGATGATCTCAGTGATTTGGGCCTCCCAGTGAGCCACAGACTCCTTCTTATCAGCCAGGTCTCTCATCTCTTCCTCCAGCTGCCGATTATTCATGCTCAGCCTCTCAAACATGGTGGTGAGCTGAAGGAGAATTTAAACAACTCGTTAAAAGTATAAACTGCTCTGACTCCATCTCTGTGCAGACTCAAAACCCCGTGTTCCCCTCTCTCACACCTTGCATCTGCTTTAGGAATTGGTATTGGTCATCACAACAAACACCATGTAACAAAAAAAGCCAGAATATCTTCTTACATAAACTTATATAAGAATTTCTTCTTGTATAACCTTAGCTGTACTGAAAAGCCACTTTTAAGGACTTGAACAACATTTTTACTCTATCAATTTAATGAGAATTCTGATAATTAGTTTCCTAATACCTGTAAAAGTCTTAGAAGGTTTCTGCTTTGCACCATATAGGTGCGGAATGTTCTGTATAGAAAAATCTACACTAGAAGAGCAAAGCAAAGGCATAAAAATTGTTATGGCTCAGATAAGTCAATTGAACCTCTCCCTTGTTTAGTAACCATGGAGAAAGAGACTGAACAGAACAGATACAGGCATGAGACAGTCCTGAGATTCTCCAGGTGTCTCACATTCCCATATTTTTCCTCTGACTTACTTGCAGACAGGGAAATTGAAATTAAATGCACATCTCCACGTACAATATGTTATACCTAGCAATTAACCTCCCTCATTCAAATTGCTGCCATTCATACAGGCATATTCTGCAAGACAAAAGCCACAGCTAACCCAAGCTGGTATTGGGAACTAAACCTTCATTATGTTCAGTAATTATTCAGAGAGTCAATTTGGAATCAGAGACCAGATAGACTTTATAAGAAGGCCTGCTTAGGAGAATGAAATCCCAGGTGAAAGCTTCTTTTAGTACTGAAATATATTAACAATTCAAAATGACAAAATAATGGCCAATTTAAAATCTATTTTGCTTTTTACTCCAAATATGAATAACTCCACACCCTATTTATCATTTAAATGGGCTTATAATTTAAATATTCCGACTTATTATATGTAATTTGACAAGAAAAATACAAAGGTAATGGGGGAAGAGAGAGAGAGAAGAAAAACTATCAAAGTGACTATGCTTTTTCTTAGTTTTCTTGGACTAAGCCTACCTATAGACATATATATTGTCTGTCTTATAATGGTATGAAAATATACTGTAATTTGAGCACAGACATGCAAACATGCTTACTTTGAAGAACATTGTACTTTCATCATATTTTTAGAAAATCTAATGCATTACAAAAGGAATAGACAAGTTTAGCAAGACTTGGATAATGCACAATGAACTTGAATAACCTGTCAAAATGAACAATAAAGAGACAATCCAAATGCACAAATCATAATTATTTCTTGCTTAACACACTTCAGTTAATATGCCTTATCATTTGTATTTTTTTAGGATCTCAAAGTAACACTTAATCTCAAAGGGTAGGAGGGGCCCTGGTATTTCAAACGATTGACATGCAAATGTACTCTAAGTAATCACATCATTAACAATGTATTTTTATATTTGGGTGACACAATGAAGTAATCCTTTACTGTTGGCTTACAGTGCTGTCTAGAATTAATCTTACCAAAATCTAAGACCATCTAATTCCATTCCCACATATAAATACTCATATATGCATATATATATATGCACATGCCTTCTCAAGTTCAGATGCATGTAGATACTCCATTCAAATCTAATATTAATCACCAATTTTTTGTGTAACATTAATTTCTGCTTTCAGTTAAGATTTAGTAATAACCAATACAGATCCATATTGCCCAATTTGTACATAGCATACCACAGTTGGGGCTATTCAGGGCTCAACTAATCAGCACTTACCTTATCAAGTTCATTTGTAAGTTTTTTGTTTTCCTCTGTCAGCAGAATCTTTTCTCGTTCATACTTTTGTTTGAACTCTGTTTCAAATTCTTCTCTTTCACTTTGGCTAAGAAATAAAAGTGAAGCAGAATTACAAAGTTTTCTATTCCAACTCACCCCATTATTCATTTAAACACAAAGAGATCAATGCACACGCATGTTGAAGGGAAGTACTACACTGATAATAGCACAGGCTATCAAAATCAAGCAGTTTAATAAACCACCATTTTAGGATTGCAAGTCAGTTTTTTGAATTTTAGAGTTAGTACAGAATCCCTCAGTACAGAATTAACACAGCTCCACCAAGCCAATGTTTATCAACCCACTTACATAAATTTTATTCTTCAGATGTATCCTTTAAACAATGAGCAGACCAAAGTATGTGTCGACATTGTAAAATGCTCAGGGCACATTCTCAGCTCATATGAACTTTATTGTAACACACACATTTCTGTAATTCCAAGTTTCACACAGAATGACAGGCAAAAATGACCACACATGGAACCAGAGCATACAGAAGCTAAATTAGAACACTCAGGGCTGGGTCTCTGATGAGAAAAGCATATATGGGCTAGTCTTTGGGCAATTTAGAACAGCCCAGAAGTCATATGTGAACTGTTGCTTCAGGTATCATATACTCACTGTGTGCAAAAAGTGGATGGATAACTTCCACATTCCTAACACCACCAGATTCTACAGCAAGCTTGGACCATTCTTTCTAAGAAAATCTCACAGTAGCTGTTCCCCCCAACCTTCCCTTCTCCCATGGATGTCATCCAGTAGAGGAGAACCCCTGGCTGATCCTGCTTAATATCAACTTTGATCTTGCACAATGAATGTGAGAACCTAAAAACAAACAAAGCTGCAGGCCCTCTGTTTGCCAAAAAACCCATGGAATTTCCTTCAAGTGGTGCACAGCAATGTTTTAGATGTGTGATTCCCACCTTGCATCTACTGTTTTCAGATTCACTAGCCTTGCATCTTGTATCACCTTTTTTACCAACTATTCAGTTCACTGGCACAAAGTTCATAAGTAGGTTGATACTATGCTATACTATACTATAAATGCCACAGATACAGAAAATATTCACTCAGCAAATACCACTGTCCAGTCTGAAAAGACTTGAAAAAGTGCCCAGTATTAAAGGTTAACTCTGTAAAATTAAAATCCAGGGGAAACCCCGTCTTGAGCACTGCAATTTTTTTTTCTAGATACTGATCAGAATTTTACACAATGCAAACATAAATTACATTCTTGCTTCTTTTTCTGAGATGCAAAATTACTACAGCTTTGCCTAACTGAGAGAACACTCTCCAAAGATGAGAAATACCAGTGGTTACAGTGAACTGAGTTAAGAGCAATGCTGCTTTGAATTTCCTACTCTTAATTTGAAATTCATTTAGAGTTTCAACCACTCTTTGAAATCTAGTACAACATGTCAGACTTATGGTGAAATTCTATGTTGCCAGGCGTCCTTTGAAACCTAACACTTCATCCAGTAAAGTCACATACTATCTCACTGTTTAAATGCCAAATCTGAAATTCACCACTACTCCTTTTCTGTATCAACAGATTCCATGCATATGATGAGCAGTACAGGGAAAAGGCAGGAAGAGATTAAAGCATTGGCTGTCATAGGAATTAATAACAGCTCCTGGTTCTGTTTTCAAGGCATAGATTCAAAGCTAATTTTGCAGACAAGCTAACTTTTAATGAATTTCTTTTACACAGCTTTCACGGGTTTGGGAATTGTTTTCAATATTTGTCTTAAATTTATGCCTTTAAGGCTTTATGGCTCAAAGCAGTCATAAATAGTAGTGGATTAAGGATGCTATGGATTAGTGAGAGAGCCCAACATGTTTGTAATTTTCTATATTTTACATTCTTAATTCAGCTGATGATTGTGATCACCCCAGTAAGTCAGATTGCTACAGTATAATACAGAAATGAAGATAAATTTGAAACAGAGAATGTGGGTATAATCCATCAGACCCAAACAGCGACTCAGCAAACAGCAGAACTGTGACAGACTCCATGGATGTACCGTGGACAGGCAGCAAGATCAAAATAATGCTTTTTCTTTGAAGCCTGGCATCCTCCTCTCCCATCAAACTTCCTCTCTCATCTAACATTTAGCTATGTGTCTTCTCTTCAAGTTAAGAAAATATACACAGCCCAGCTTTCTTTTTATCAGTGAAACTGCGGCAAGCCACATGCAAGCAATGTGAAATACTGCTTTATGGTATCACTTTGTCACTGCAGCTCTTTATTGCATCTGTACAAAGTGACCAAATATTTTATCTTACTGCTTTGAAACCAAGAAAAATAGACCTGAAACAAACACCAGCCCCCAGGCTTCTTTATATCACACCATTTAAAACCAGCAAATGCTGTTTTATAAAGCGCTCTGCTTTATAAATCCATCATGAAGTGACAGGCCTAAAAGAAGTTTCTACAATGTGATTTATTTTACACAGTTTCTTGCATCTTCTGAAATACTTCTTAATGACAATTCTAAGAAATGGAATTCAGTGCTACACAGATCACTGGCCTGATACTATGCTCCTCTGCTTCAACTTTAATAGCATGCAGTTCATGAGACTTCAGCAAAATGCAATCATTTTGTACAGGAAGGTAATCTCCCTTGATGGCTTGTGCTTTGGAAATAGCAAAAGTTAGAAAGCTTAAAACTGAAGGAAACAAAGAAAAATATCTATTTTAAAAATGCAAAACAGAAACCACCAACATGCAAGTTACACAAAAAACTGACATACAGATTTTGCCAAAGCTCTCACTGATCCTTGCTCAGAATAACCTATGTAATTCACTCATCTTACACAGTAATACAACCACATCCTCTTACCAAGATCTTTTTTAATATGCACTGAAGATTATTTTTAGACTACTAAAATATTTTTGCCAAACTGTGTAAGCACACTTCAACTCCACACCCACCCCAAGCCTATTGTTGAAGTAATTCCACTATTTCAGCACAAAGCCTCCAGGTGCTTCCTTTTCAGTGATTACATTCAACACCTCTCTACTGGAAGACTCACAAAAAGCTTTTCATACCAGACTACAAAAGCTATTACCAATATGGATAAGCAGAAACAAAAAATCTATGTTCTTTTAAGGAAAACTACCAAATATTGAGTAGCAACAGCAATTCCTGCATTCCTAATGCTTAAGCTTCCCTTCTAAACTACAGAAGTCAAACCATAGCATAACCTGAACAGTGGATTTATGCCTTTCTGTGGAGTCCTAATGCTTGCATGAGATTTTGCAGATTTGCTTAACAAAATCCAGGTAAGACCAGGCCTTGCCCAAGCACTGATCATGTGCTTGGACACCTGACTGAACACGGTGCTGCAGCCCTTGCCACAAGGAGCCAAGTGCTGGATACAGGTTAGGTGACACATTTCTGCTCACACTTCAAAACCTTCTCTTACACAAACACTTGAACCACATACAGAAACACATGGTTGTGACAGCACCCACTGCAGATTTGTACCCAGTTCTTTTTTTATTTATAGAGACCAGACTGAAGGAGAGTTTATGGACTAGCTAGAATGGACATTAGTTAGAATGCCGGCAGCTGTGTAACATTAGAATTGGGAAAGGAGGAGTTTTTTATTTGGCCACTGCTTGACCAGACTGAAGGAGAGTTTATGGACTAGCTAGAATGGACATTAGTTAGAATGCTGGCAGCTGTGCAACATTGGGAATTGGGAATTGGGAAAGAAGGAGTTTTTTATTTGGCCACTGCTAGGAGGTATGATCCTCAAAAACAGTTTAACCTGCAGGAAGCACTATTCATTATTCTTTATTTAATATTCCTCCTTCTGAAACACTGCTGGACTTAAAACACTGCCATACCATCACCTTTATATGTTACAAGACAGAACAGCCTTTTGTGCATTTGTAACTCATTGGTCAGCATGGCCATTAAGTCGTGTCACAATGAAAACATGCTGCTGAGGCAGGTTTGCCTCTCCACCCAGATCAAAGCAGCAAACTCCTGTGCTGCTAGTAGGTCCAGCCTTTTGAATAGCTGCATGCTAGGAAGAAACAGTTCATGCACTGCCTTCTAAGCTGTATGATCTATGTTCCCTGCTGAATACAATTTACCAGAGGTACAGTGTTTCCATCTCCATTTGCATAAACTTTTTGGAAAAAAATTGTATTTAATTTACTACTTATATTTAAAGGTCTTGCTATAGTTTGGCTAAGCTCTCAGCAGGGACTCCTCTGTGGTTTCACTCATCTACCATCTTGCTACAGCAGCAAAAAGACTCATCTATATTAGTGTCTATGAAGCATTCTGAATTTTTTATGAATGAACATGAGCATGTTCAATTTATAACTTATTCCCACTACTACACCATCCAACAGAAAAACTTGCTTTTATTGATGAATGCCTCAAGGAACAATCTCAAGGCCAGTTATAAGCTCCACCATGTGGGAGAGAAAAAAGCTGGTCTGACAAATTAGCATGTCAGGAGAGATAAAGCAGCTTACGCCCACAGTAGTCTGCTGACTGATGTTAACACTGGATGGAACCCAGCATGGATTAGCCTCAGCTCACATGAAGTGACTGTTCCTGTGCTGGCAGAAATGTAAACAATACTTGATCTCTAACACATAAGTTTTGCATCAAAAGATGAAAATACCAAATAAAAGAAAAATGTTGAAAAACTGTTTTAAAGTGCAACATAAGCTTCAGGGGTCAACTTACCCCGAGCTGCAAGTCTGTAACTCAAGTTACATACCTTGGAATGGTCAGCCACTAAAACAATTCTGGTACAAAATTAACTGTTTCAGTACAAAGATGTGGAGTTTTTTGTTCTGTTCTGCTTTTAAAGGTGACTGGGTTTTACCCTCATATCAGCTCAGCCAAAATGCAACAATCTGCACTACACTTAAGGAATGACAGTGTGTTTGGAACAATACAGGAAACTTCAAAGGGTTAAGAAAAGGTAAATTTCATACAATACTCACTTTTCTCTTCTGGTTTTCTCTAACTTGTCTTTCAAAACCATGATCTCCTTCTTAAGGGCAAGCTGCTGGCTCTCTGCATCCCGCAGTTCTTTCTTCAGACTTTTTATTTCATTAGCATGCATCATTTCACGTTTAGATAGCTCCTCTTCATAGAAAACACTCTTCTTTTCCAGGTCTGCCTTTAATTTAGTGATCTCTTGCTGGTGTTCTATACTGCTTACCCCAGGTGAGCGACCAACCTGCTTTTGCTAAAATAAACAGCCCCAAATTAACAGTCAGGAATGCTGAAAATGATACTTAATAACAACTCAATATTCCAAAGCCTTTTTTTAGAAATACCCCATTAAAGCCTTGAGTTGAACACATCTATTTCAATTTTCTTCAAAATTTGTTAAGAGCATAAATTGGAATTACACTATTATTTTGTTATTTAAGTGCAGTAATAGTTTTCAAACCACTGAAAATTTGATCATTAAATGTCTCTGGTCACATTCTGACTGCCCTTAAATGCAATCAGAAAGTGACCACAGAATTAAAGACTTTGATGCTTCCACTCACACAGCTGACAGCAACAAGTTGAAGTGACTTTCAGAAATGCAAAATAAGGACTAGGACAATAATATATTCTGAAGGACAAATAATTTCTGGAAAAGCTATACTAAGACAAGCAGAGGCTTAACTGAAGGCTAAAGTCTAGCTACAGAAATACTATATGGATTGTATCAGTCAGGAGGGAAACCTGACCTATTTTACTTAAACTGGCCAGTTCTATCATAGTGGATTAATAGGATAAACAAGCTTTAAGCAATAGGAGTAATTACTTCACTTTTTGCAGTTTCATAGCTCTCTTAGTGAGGTCTTCTGGCATTTTAATAGTCTTTACACACTGCTTCAGGATACAAACATTTGCACCAAATGCTATCCTCACTAAACTCAATGTCCTGCCATAACAGAGGAAGAGCAAGATCAGGCTCAAAATGAGATAGGGGCATGACATGCACTGAAATCCAAGTATGGAAATGACTTTTTAATGTCAACATATGGACTATTTGGTCTGAAATTTCTTCTCGTTTTTAAAATGTGCCATGAAAGGTGTTCTAAGGAAAGGAAATTAATGAAAACACTGTTCTGAGAAAGTGCAAGTAACTTAAAAAACTACTTCTTTATGGTGATTTTGTCACACCTTCCAGAGGATTGAAGGTATTTTGTTAATTATACCTCCATGCTTACCATGAGATGTTAAAAACCTCTCATCCACCCTTAATTTGGCATGGCTTTAGGTAATTTTCTTTTCCTGATGTATGAACAGGCTTTAAGAGCTAAATGTCATTGTAGAACATTCTGATGAGCTGAATTTGTGCCATGACAAATTCTGTGAGAAAGCTGGGCCTTGCTGTTTGTGTCAGCAAAAAAACCTGCAAAACCCCCTACATGTACGAGGCAGAGATGTGCTGCTACTGCACTGTTTTCTCTAACTCATCAAAACAACCATCTGGTTTTATATGAGAGTAAAACCCTGCCCTTAGGATGCAGAACACTAAACTGGAGAAGGAAAATACCATCCTAACAGGAGATGCTTTGGAGAAAGAGAGATTTTTTTTTAAAAAAAGCAGCATAGGAATTTTCTTCCATGCACAGGCACTGTTAAACTTGTTGTTACTGCCCAACATCCTAAATTGTTCACACATAATGAGTAACGGAGCACAGAAAAAGTTGAGGCTTTGCAACACCCTCTAGCAGGTAGATAAAATGTTTTAGTGGAATTGCACATTTTTTACCACAATGAAAAGATACTATTGCAGTCATAAAAGAGATGGTGCAGTAGAAGAGAAAGCCCAATGGTATTGGACAACAGCTTAGAGAACAAGAGAGATAGAGTAAACGGAATACATTTTTATTTGATGTAAGCACATATTCCAAATAGATGTTTTCATACATGCCCATTTCAAATGGACAAATGGTGCAACTGAGACATAATGCACCTCCTGGCACATTGACAGCTGCTGTTTAATGCACCCCTCTCAGCTAACAGGGCACACTGCTGACTAACACTGAGTCTGATTTTACTGAAAATCTGAATACATGACATCCACAGGATCCCCTCT
Organism: Passer montanus; assembly: GCF_014805655.1. NCBI lineage: Eukaryota > Metazoa > Chordata > Aves > Passeriformes > Passeridae > Passer > Passer montanus. The sequence continues at coordinate 632,399 of NW_024368485.1, read as the reverse complement.
GTCCACACACTTCACTGACAAGTTTGCAGAGCCCCAGCAGGTCAGTGCTGCACAGAAGGACAGACAGAAGGCACATTGCCTTCTTCCCAACAGGCTCTGCTACATCCATGAACTTTACCACAGCCTCTGCTCCTTTCCTGAGGAAGCTGCACCCAGCCCCCTGCACTTCCCAGATGATCTGAACGAGTTTCAGTGGCACAGTGGGCTGCCTGTTATAAGGGGGTTCACATCTTGGCCAGCAGCTCTCTTCTCATTGACGTTCCCTCAGAAGTCCCCCAGGTGACTTCACCTGCCAGCTCTCCTGCTCCCTGCAATCATCCCAGACACATCCAGCTCATCTGCCCATCCTGCTGCAAAGAACACACTGGGTGGCAACATACCCTCCTTCAGCAGCGAAGTCTGACACACTGAGGACTTGTGGAGCATTTTATGCCACAGCTCTATTAGCTCAGAGATTGACTTTTCAATCCCCAAGCAGCCTCATGAGTTTCCTGAGGTTTTCTGCTTTGGATTTAAAGAACTCTCCTCAATCAAACGGAGCAGCCTCTGCAAAATGCTTCCTAAATTCTCTTTATTTAGCTTTCAACATCCTGTTTACACTTCACCTTCCATCATTTATGGTCTCTTTTATTCTCCTCATTTGGAGAAACATTTCTTTCTTTAAATACTTTTCTGTAGGAAAGCTTCCTGAATTTAACTAAGGTGCCATGCAAAGCTTTTACTGAATGGACAGTGCAGCATCACAACACACACTTGTCATCCAAAGTGTGCTTACTGAATTGTAAAATATCACCAAGAAAGCTAAAATTCCCTTTTCCACTTCTGATAAACTTGCCCTACTGTTATAAATCAGTATATCATTTATTCTCAACAGATCTCCCATAAATTCTTCTCGCCTCTTAAACTGTCATACAAACTCTTTGCTGATGGGGAAGATTCATGGAAGCAGAAGAAACACATGTTAATTTTCAGATAACAATCTGAATTCACAGCAGTAGAAACTTCATTAATCCAAACTTCATATTGAATGAATTTCCTTATTTTCTTTTAGCAGAGAAAGGCCAAATAGAACAATGTTTGCATAAAACCATCAAATTTTCTGTGCCATAACTTAATGTTGATGAATGTCCCAGAGAATTCTGATGAAAAAAGACTTGGTTGTTCATTTGATTAAAGACCAGATTAGGACTAATCTCACATACTGCCCAAAAGGTTTAGAATTACCCTACTGCATGAAACATTTGGAACAGGATTTTGCTGTGAATGAACAGCAATCCATGTAAGTAAATGAAAACTTTCTATTCAATTTTTGAGAAAGCAAGGCCAAATAGAACAATGTTTGCATAAAACAACCTTCTACCTTCTCTAGAGCACTGCACCAAAAGCTAAAGCACAGAATAAAATAACAGTTAACATTCTTGGCTGCCTTACATTTCTTCTTTTAAAATCACATGCACATGTGAGCAATCTCATCAATACAAACAAAGTCTTCACACTCAATGCTGTTCTTGGGTAAAAATGCCTCATCCTCTGGCTGAGAGGCAGAATGTGCTAAAACTGTTCCTGTATGAATCAATCAGTTCACATTCACTGTGCAGAAAACATGAGGAAACAACACAGCAGACAGAACACCTCTACAGAAACCAGCCTAGATTGCAGGTTTATCTTCAAATATTCAACCATCCCATGCTGAAATAAAAAAGCTTTTAAAAGGTGAAATTAAGCAAAGCATTAATGGAAGCAATGTGGCAATACAAGGTTTATATTGTTAAGAAATAGCATATCAGGCAAATGTTAATTTTTCTGGGCAATAATGCAATGCATGCCTGTGTTAACATTCAGCACCAACTGAAGTGACAGACTGACAAAACCCTTTTGTCCTACATCTGAAAGCAATCAAACAGATCCAAGTCCTGGTTGACTAGTAAGTTTGCAGGTGTTAATATCAAAACAGACTAACCTTTAGCCCTTCTACTTCACTTTCCAACTGTTTAGAGTACTGTTCACTCCTCTCTCGCAATTTCCTGTCTTTGGATGCCTCAGCAGCTGCAGCTTCAGCTTGGACTTCCAGCTACAAAAGTACATACGTTTTTAATAGATAGGATTCTGCATGTTTTTTTTCAAAATCTACTGATGGTTTTCAATATAAGAGAGAAAACTTCAGCACCAAACTGAACACTTCAAAGTCTTAGAAAACAAAATTGGTACTGTTTGAAACAACAGACAAAAGGTTAAAGATTTACAAATTAAAAAAAATGCTCAGAAAACCTTACATATAACTTATTTCATAGAGTCTAAACAGTCTTCTCACCACTTACTTCTTTTTTAAGTCTCTCTGTTCTGCGTAACTCTTGCCTTAAACTTTCTACTTTTTGCATCACCACTTCCATTTCTTCCTCCTTATCTCGGAGCTGGCGGGCAAGCTTTTGTTTTTGAGAGTGCAAGTCTGTCAGCCGCTCGTTCATCTCTGAGAATTCCTGCATTGCCAATTTCCGCTGGCTGTGTGCATCTTTCAGCTCTTTGGCTTGGGATTTTAATCTGTCACTAGACTCTGCCAGTTCCTACAGTTTAAAAAAAGAATTAAGTAATAAACCTACAAAGCTACAAGGCCAATTCTGTCTTTGGATGAGCATCGAACACCTTCTCGAGAGTGAACAGAAACCACATATTCTTTCTGATTTCATGAATGCATATACAATACAGACTGCATGCCTCTATAAATAAGAAAAGAGGCATGTTTTGCACTACTAGAGTTAATAAAATTGCATAAATGTAAACCAAGTACAAATCTGCTCCATTATTACAGGTAAAGAAAATGGTGTTCAAGCACTTGCATTACAATACAAAAATACCTTGCTTTCTTAATGCAAAAATGTCATTAGCATTGGTCTTTTATAATTACTTAAATAAATTACAAGAATCTCAAGTGCTAAATAGCTAAAATTGAATGGGAAACTCTGCTCTATGAAAATTTTTACTCAAGAAGCTTTAGAAAACTGGCCTGGCAAATATTATTTCCATACACTGTACCTTAATATCAAATATCAAGAGAAAGTTTCAGGCAATAAAACACTGCAGTGAATAAAAGCAATATATGATAACTATCCTTTTCAAAGAATCAGCATGAAATAACACTGTTAGTGCAGTGATAACTCCACACCACAATACCTTCACAAAGCTTGCTGTGCCCTAGATTGTGCCACCACACTGCCAATGAGGGACCACAGCAGTTTAAACAGTTCTATAAAGTTCAGTCAAACCAGAGCAGAAAAAAGAAAGCAAGGAAAGGTAAATTTCAGGATAAAAAAACACCAACTGGAAGAATTAATATTTGGTACTGCTGACATCCATGTAAATCTAAATATGTTTCTAAGTTTCTTAAAAAGAGGTCCTAATCACTAAGAGCTGAGAAGAGAGATGGTCTTTCTGGGACAAATTGGCACCTTTCAAAATTTTAAGAGCCTTAAGGGTCAGAAGAAACAGTGTTAAACACAGCTGGCACATCAACTTTAGTGTGGACTCTAAAATACTGTGCCAATATAATCACAATGAAAAACAGGTTTTATATATTTCACACCTGATTACAGGTTGGTTTAATAATGAATACAAAAAAGAGCCATGAAAGACAGTATGTTACAAATAAGAAAATGAGGGATCAGGGAGATAGAGAAGAAGAAATAAAATCCAGCATTCTTTAGCTGTAGTTATTTCAAATTACTTTTCAATTTTCATACTTGGGCAATTTTTCACATCTCCTTCTGGAAATACTTCTGTGACACAGCCTTAATACCATACTCTTCACATTTTTTCACTGTTAAAGTCTCACCCATGCTTCAGATTAAATTGTCTGGAATAGCTCTTCTCTACTCTGTCTTCTAACCCCTATGATTATCACCTAAATGTGAAGCTATAAAACCTTTTTTGCAGCCACCATGCAATTTGGATTATGGAGTTGTTCACTATCTGGAAGCAATCACTTAGGTAGCACCCAGCAGTCATACAGACAACGTGTTAAATAATGTCCTTTTCTTCAACCAAAAAAAAAGCAGAAAGCTAAGTAGGTCATGCTACACACTTGTTATCTGCTCATTAGTTTTACACTTGAAAGTTATTACAAGCAAAATGAACAAAAATAAAACACTCTTGAGGGTTTAGAACAGTTGCTGACAAAATGATTTTACCTTATTGAGATCTTCTCTCTCTTGCTTCAGCGTTCTGACTTGCTTCTCAAAAGCCTTTATTTGTCTGGAGGCATCATCCAATTCCCGCCTTGCAGTGCTGGCCTCCTCGAGCTGCTGCTCTAGCTGGCCAGATTCTAGAAAAAGCAGCAGAACTCTAAATATTCTAAGGGAAAAAATCGTAATTCTACAATAGCACAGCCTAGCTGCTTGAAGCCCCTTCGATATTTTTCTGGTTTCCATTTCATCACAAAATAAGGCAATTTTATCTGGTTTAGAAAAGGGAGCAGGTTGTTTCAGCTGCCATTATCCGCTTTTAAGGGAGCAGAATTAAAGGTCCCAGCTTGCTGGAATACAACACAAAAATGATAATAAATTGTCTTCTCACATTATACTGACCATGCTCTATACATAATTCTGTAAAGTATGCTTTAACACAACTTATACATTTGACTTTTATGTGCTGTGATGTAATATATAATACATCTTCTATTACACTGTAATTACAAACAGTCACCCTCCTCTTCCCAATTTCCCCCAAAAAGAAACAGTAAAAATAATGGGTCACTCAAGAGCTGGCAAGTGTTCTCCTGTCAGTACTCTTAAAATTAACTTCAGCTGATTTTACTTATTTCAAGTGTGAAAACCACTTGTTTTTATGTGATGTGCTTTATTACTACTATAAATAAGGGAGAACTATTGCAGCCAGTTTCTTACCAACAGCCAGTTACACAGTGACAGTATATTTCTATGGCACAGTTAAATAATGCCATATAAATACCCTCAAATTCTACAAAAAAACCTGAAACTCATAAAATATGGCAACTGAAATTTTCTAACTAGTGAGTGGGTTGTTTTGTTTTTTTTTTGCCTCGTAGCCTTTACTTAAAAAACAAGACTTTAAAGCAAGATATATAAGAAGGTAAGTTAATTCCAAGTCCTATGAAATCACTGGACATGTTTTCTTTTATTTTAGTTGTGGGCAGGTCTTCAGACCACTTGTATTTACCCAAAGAACAGGAACCCATCTATATTCTTAATAACAGCCTTTAACTACAATTTCATAAATGTAACCCTGAGAGACTGGCTCTTGGAGAAATCAAATATACAAACACATACATTTTTAAGAGGGTTAATTTTTGAAACATAAGAATTTTATAAGCAAATTAATACCATTTTCTTATAGCCAGAAAAATATTCACTATTGTTTTAATTCACTCACTCTTGTTTAAAAATTTAAAAGAATGCACTTAAATAAGAGATGCAGCTCAAAGCCAGAAATTATTAACTGCCTTCCTTATGTAGTCTACTCTGAAGTCACCAGTGAAAAGAAAGTTTATATATGGCTCTGCTGAGCCAAGATAAATCTCTCTTCTGTGCATGAACTACTTTGTTCCACAGCTCTGTTTTCCTCTTGCATTGCTGCCCTTTACATATTTGGCAATATTAAAGATTCCTCAAAGTTTTCTCCTATGTAACTTAGCGAACAAAAATTATAACTTTGACCTCAAAAATTGAAAGCATATGTTAGCTTGTCATTTCCTGGAAAACCAGATAGACAAGAAAAATGTATTTTTCTAAGCCCTCCTGGTGACACTCCTGAATTTGACACAATTTTGAGCTCATTCTTTATTACCTTTTTAAGCAGGTGTTTACTCTTACAGCTTCAGAAAAGGCAGTAAAACAGGTTAAAGAATGTAACAAAAAGCTGGGTGTGACATACGTGTCATAAATGGTAATTTTCCATTTTATCACCCTAGTTGTAACTAACATTTTAGGTAATATATGCAAACACTCACTGTAATATGTCATTACATTAATTGAGTAACTCAAGAGATGAGCTCAAACCATAAAAAGTTAATTTCTGCACCTGAACTGAACCTTTCTAAAATTCATCAGATCTTTTAAATGCTATCCAGAAAACCTGGAACTAGCTCCCCTATATTTGGAAGCATTCAGACATGGCCATCACATACTTTGTTTTTGTATTCTGCAATTAATATAGTTCTAAAATCTATCTCAGAACCTCCATAAAAATCAAGTAAATTAGAAAATTATCTTTTTATTTTATCGAATTTGCTAGTATTAGTTACAGCTTAAGGCACAAATGAGTCTTTTCTAACAAATGGCTGGATCAGACAGAAGGTATATACTGGCAAAGTTGTGCAGTGACTGGGGATGGGTTAGGCAGCTCTACATCTTCTTTATTTGATCCCATTATTCACTTCCAAATCAAACTCCAAAAGTACACATTCTGTCTAGGAATAAATACACAAATATGTATGTGGTGTGAAGCAGAAAATTACTTTAGGAAACAACTTCTCAGTATTGATCACATTCACCAGACTTTGACTTATTTTCAATTTCAAAAGGGATAGCAGATGTGTTGGGGAATGTTTCCACACCTTTACTATTTTTTTTTCACTACCAAGGGAAGCGAGTGATACTTTCAGCAGTGAACTAAGTTGCAGCTCAATAGTAAAGAATAAAATACAGTTTAAAGCTGATTCTGATGTTTTTCTGTGAATGACTGGTCTCATTCAAAAACTTTTCTTGTAAACGTCACTTTTCAGTGGTCCCAAAGACTCAAAACCTGATCTAAGGATTGTTGCAGAGAAGGGATTTCTGATCATGTTGTCTTTATCCTCATTACAGCAGCAAGAGGAGGAACATTTGGCTGGAGCAAAATTTCACAAAACCCTTTGTCCTGATAGAGTGCCAACATGGCATCACTCAAACCAGAGTGATCCTCCCTGAGCTGGCTAAGCCATGTTCCTACCCAAAAATAAAGCCTATGGTACAATACAAAACTGCTGCATCACGCCAGAGCAGCTGTCCAACTGTGTATCTGTAACAGGCTTTTTTTGAGACCACACAATTTTAACAGGCTGTAATCTATGCACTCTGCAGTTCACACATTGCTCTTCCTGCCCCACAAGGCAGCTGCAGAGTCCAAACACATCCACTCAAGTGTCTGCAAGCTGAGTTCAAGTCACTCTTTCTGTGGGTGTCGCTGCTGGCATTCCCGACACTTTCAGGAATTGAATGAAGTCTTGTCACAAACACAAACCAGAACGAATGGTTTTTGTAGTTTCCTCCAATATTTCTGCCTGTTTGTTTTTCTCTTGCCCCAGGCAAGATATGGACATATAATAGAGATGTATCTACCACTACTTGTGACTGATTTTTAACACAAAACGCAGACATTTTCCTTTAAGATTAATTGGGTTTTTCTCCCTGTTTCCCTGGCTCCAGACCTGATACTTAACAGTTTCTTGTTAATTTTCCTAAATTAAAAAAAATCGTGCTGTGCTTCCTTTCTTCCTTTTTTTTTTGAGATGCCTCTGCTCTCAAGATCCTATTGTAAAGACAGCATAATGGAGATGTGTAGCAGGAGTCCTATGAATCACTGTGAGAGGAAACTCCCTTTAACTTAATTCAGAATATCAAATCAAGAATACTGAATACTAGTCTTTAAAGCAGGGTAAAAATATATTAGCTAAACAGACAGCAAACTGGTTCACTCATAGCTATATTTAATACAGTGGTGCAATGTAAGCCCTCCCCCTCAAAGTTCTTAAAACATGAATTGCCCAGAATCTGGAAAAGTAAGGCTGGGAAAAGATGGATCTTTCCCTAAATGTCTCCAGTTGCCTCTATGGAACACACATACTGGGCTAAGTAGGTCTTTGCTTTTTGACTAGTGTGAGAGTCCTGATGAAATGCAGCATAACATTAATTTAAAAATAATCATTTTAGCTGCACAGATTTCAAAACCACTTTTCCAACTTAAAGTACTGAGGTACTTAACAGCCAAAACTTTAGTTTTTGTAATATCTCCAAGAACTCTGAGAAGCAAAGAAAAGAAATGTTCAATTTTGAAAGGAATGACAGCTCATTGACAGCAGGGCTGAAAGGTGTTCTTCTCCCTCTCATCTCCCTTTCCCCATATGCTTCTATTGCCCACCCTGTGCTGATTTATCTGATCATAGGTTGATTAAATTCTCTCTATCTAACAGCATTTTCTTTGTTTAACTGAAGTAATGAGAGAGTGCAGGGAATGCACAGACTGAGAAGGGGCCATGCAGCTGCAGGCAGGACTTATTTTGGTGGTAGTTTTCTTTGACCAGTTCTGCTGCTGGAAGTGCAGCCTCATGGCCCATTGTATCCTCACTCAGGCACTACTCCTTGCCACTTGGAAAATGCAAACTGGATTTGGAGAGAATGTTGAGGTACAGTGGGAGAGTGAGGGGTAAAATGAGAAGTAAAAATAGACTGGAAGACTTTTATAAAGCCAAGGAAAACCAGCATTATGATTGGAGAGAAAAAAAAAACAAACTTGACAAAATACAATTTTGTGTTACAGCTTTTACATTAGTATTTATAACATACCTGTTACCTGTTTCTTCAACTTTTCAATTTCTTCTTTTAAACTTTTAATTTCTAAATCTTTGCTTGCTGTTATTGGGCCATCCACTGTTGAATACTGCAGAGCCTGCACTGTCTGGGTGGACTCTAGAAAAAGATAGAAGAGAAAGGGATGAATAACATGTCTGACATCTGAGGAGATCAAAGAGATACTACTGATAAATTAAGACATGCCAAAAGATCCTGCACTGGGCATTCTACAGTCTGTAATTTCCAACTATTAAGTGCCAATTTTTCAGTAACTGTCAGCTGGACCAACTAAGTTCTTAGAAGTTTTAAGAACTAAATATTTATGCCATAGTGGCAAAGGTACAGTGAGAACCAAGTTAGCCTAAGAAGTTCCATACATGGTGTATTTCAGGCATAAAGAGTTACAGAAATTTAATTTGTCAACCAAAATAATAAAAAATAATTCTTTTCTGCTAGAAAGCATTCCAGGAGATATATCTAATTTTTTTTTTCCACAGTACAAACAGTGCCTTACAAAACTACACGTTAATCTAAGTTTAAAAAGGGATGGAATGATTTTTTTAATGACTATACCTTGCAGTTTTCTGCTAAGTTCAAGCTTTTCCTGTTCTAGACGTCTTATTCTCCTCTCATAAGCTTCTGTTGCTAAACTATCCTCCAAAGTTCTTTGAATGCTGGCATCAAGATCCATGGAGGGTGGTCCAGCTGTCAGTCTTAGACAGCTGCGGTCTGAAAGCACACTGGGGGAAAAAAAGAAATAGTATTGGATTTTACAACAGCCTGGTTTAAAACACTGCTATAAAAACATCAACCAATAAACAGTTTGTTTAAGTTGTTAATTACAATGCCATTTATTACAACACCAGAGAATACCTTGTTTGTATGTGCTCATTGGAAATTGAAATAATTTTTACCTACCAAGTCTGGTCCCCTCAATGCATTTTTTGTTACACAGAAGTGGATGAACTCCTGATTAAAAATCATTATGGACACTCTATATTAGCCAGATAGCAAAAAGCAAAAGCGTAGACAATAAAGTTACAGTAATAGTTCATTTGAGAATAGTTAAAATCAAATATCACAAATGCTTTAAAGAAAACAATCACTAAAAATGGTATGAAATTATCCCATAACAACTAGGGCATGGACATCTCAGAAATGCTGTGGCTACTCATGTACACATGCTATTGCTTATGCAAATAATCCTTTTGATGTCTAGGACATTCTAGGACATAGTCACTTTCCCAGCAGAAACAAGCCTGTCTTTTCAATGATTGTAAACACTTTATTTATTTCCATAAACAAGTAGCATACAAGGGACTTCCCTGTTTAATTTAGCAATGGAAATGAGTGAAATAAATTCTACATTAATAGCAGATATCAAATAAAGTAATTTTTACAAAACTTCTATTCAGACTTACATAAATGTCAAAGGGCTAGAAATAAAAGTGGTTTTAATGTCTAACAAACTAAGTTCTGCCAAGCTCCACACATCTAGTCTTAACATTGTAATGGAGACTTAATTTTATATATTCTCTAATAATAACCTTTCTCATCAAAACTTGCCTGAGCAGAGGTGCTGACCTTTACAGGTATGTAAATTTTACTTGCAGAGAGCTCATTCTTTTGAGCAGACAGCATTTTAGATTATGGTAATTTCCTCAATAACCCACATTCTTTGATATCTGTTCAGTAAATTTCAAAGACAAAGTTAGAACACTGTGTAACTAGCCTACAGACAATTTTTGAACTCTTAACTTACCAGCTGCTTGTATATGTGAAACCCACAAATGGTAAATGATGGCCAGAGAATGCAGTGTGGGATGGTGGAGGCATTGTTTCCTAGAAAAACAACAGGACAGTTGAGTAAGCAATATCCTACCAGACTTAAAAGGAACAGATTTTCCACTTTAACCATAAGAGAAGTGTTAGTGATAGTGTCATATGAACTATACTCACTGTCATCCTTATCTACAGCACAAATATGAAACAACATCAACTAAATCTATTTATAATAGCATTTAACATATACAAAAACAGAGCATGCTGACATAAAAATGCCTTTCTAATTAAATAGGCTATTGTTGGATGAAAGCAGAATATTACACATATGAGATGCCAATTTATTCCTTCTTTTTTCCAAGAAGCACTTAGCACAAAGTGCAACACCTTTCATTCCCTGCTGTGCTTCTCTCTGCTATTCAGCCAACAGGGCCTCCTGCCTGTAGAATTAGCAGCCCACTTCTGAGTGGGCCATCTCTATTTGGAGAGAACAATTAGCAGGCATTTACTAGAAAGAAATAATACCAGAGAGTGTTCTAATCCCATTAGTGCTTTGACCACTTCTTCATTCTTTTCTCCTCTTTTTTGCCAGACAAAGAACTAGAAACAAAGACAAATCTTTGAATTTCTCTTCAGGCTAAAATTGTTGTTATTTTATTTGGACTATTTGAAGTTCTAATATTCTTATATTTTCTGCTTCCTATTTGACCCCAAGATGCAAGGTTTATGTTGCTGTACTAGAGATGGCCATAACAGTCACCAAAAGCAAACCCCCAAGAAGATGATTATTGCACTGGAAGTGATAAAAGATCCCAACTTGTCAGAAAAGGTATGTTAACAATTTCTTTCTAAACCCAAATGAAAATGAATGAAAGGAACCAGTTGTGCATTTCTTTCATATAAAACACAGCAGGAAAGAACAAGGAATAAGACTGCATTCAAAAGAAATCTGACATTACATTTCCAGGGGTGATGTCAGCTACATGACATCACAACCTTGTCCTCTCAGCTGACCAAAACTTTGATGTTATAAAAGGGTTCCCAATCAACACTAATGGTATTGCTAGATTGTGTAAATTCATGAAGTTGAGCATTTTGGAAACGAAGGATAGATGAAATTACAAAACCTTCACTTTCCACTAAATCATAATAAAAATATCAATTATTACAGATTACTATGGTTAGAAAAAGTAAAATTCTACTTCTCCTTCACATTTTATTTTCCACTTTCATAGATTCAAATTTCAAAATTGTCTTCACAGGTAACTTTAAAAATATCAAATGTTTAATTGCATGATTTTAGCAGCCCACATGACAATTCTTAGGTACCACACAGGTTACTGTTCTAAAATATTGCATCTACTGATCATAAGGTAAGGTTCTGTGAAAGAATTTGTTTTGCAGAGATCAAGATACGCATCTCCTGCTGCTTGTGTGAATTTAGCTGTACAACCGTGCTGAGAAAATTATGACTGAATCTCTCAATAAGGCTACCAAACCAGTTAAAAGCTAAAACCCAGCACAGCTTAGGCTGCCTGAACAGCACAGTTCTGACCTTTATGCTTGTGTGTACGCTAAACATACTTTTTAAATGTCATTTTTATGTATATAACTTTTCCATGGGACTATGGTCTCATTCAAAGTTCAGGAAGAATAACAACCATAACTTTTCAACACTGTCTTTTATCTTCAGCATTGGGTTTTCCTCATTTGCTCTATGCAATTCAAATCTTGCCAAGAATTTTTGAAAAAAAAATTTTTAAAAAGTCCCATGGGCTTATCTGTGGCGCTGACTTCTATAATAGCAGTGCAAGTATGTAGAACTTCCTCAAAAGATATTTATGAAATATGGAGGAAAAATACCTCCAAGTTATATATAAGGAATTTGAGGCAAAGCAATATGAAATACAATGTCCACTGGTCAAAGCAAAAATGTAAAATATTCTCAGTCGTGCAATGCCTTTAGGCTAGGTTTTTTCAGCAGTTCTGAGATACTAGGTGTGAAAAGAAATGGAAGTGAAAATAACATCCTTATATTAAAACAGAACAAAACCTTCAGATGTTTCAAATTAGGAAACTGAAAAAGAAGCTCTAGAAACTGGCATTTTTCTCTAACAGTTCAGGGGCATTGCTTTTCACCCCCGAATGTCTAAAGCAAATTAAGAACTGGACTCGGTTTTCTCAGCTGAGAGTCCAGTAACTCAGCAGAGGAACTTTCTTTCTTCACCTGCAGGTCCCTGTTTCTCCACAATGGCAAAGCATTCACACTATACTGGCACAGTATGAAAACCTCAGGTGGGAGACTGGGCTCCAAAAAGGAGGAGTGCTGGAATGGAGAACACTAAAATGTGTGAACAACCTCGAAAAGGTATTTCAGCTTCACAAACAAAGACCTGATATATACAGCATCCACTCCAGCTACTCCAGCCTCATAGCTGTTGCTGGACAAAATAATATCCAAACAGGTATCTGAAGATGGTATAAACAATTTTTAAGATAAAAATACTTCTGTTGTGAAGGGAGGTGGCAATATCAGATGTAAGTGAGGAAACAAAATGAAAGAAGTGCAAGTCATCCTATAGAGCTACACTGATTTGCTTCATTTGTCCATAAGGAACAGGGGTCTGAGATTTAACCAGAGATCACAGAATCACTTAAACTGGAAAAGACCTTCAAGATCGTTGAGTCCAGCCATTAACTGTCAGTTCCCTCACTAAATGACTTTCCTAAGGACCACATCTAAAAACCTCCACTGACAGTTGACTCCACCACTTTCCTGGGCAGCCCTTTTGGTAATGAATTTTTTCCCAATATCCAAATTAAACCTCCCCTGGCTCAATCTCAGGCCATTTTCTCTTGTACTGTGGCTTATTACTTGGGAGAAGAGACTGACACCCACAAAATATTTTAGTCAAAGTGGTTTCCATGTTTCAATGTGCAGCTAGAGAAAAGGGAATGCAAATAATAATCATCTTGTCTACACCAATTCATGTTGCCACTTATCTACATGGCGAGAAAACTGAGTGAAACTGAGATGCACGTGCAGTTCAGAAAACAAAAGCAGAAGTGGTGCAAATGCTTTACCTCACATGTAAACAGCAGGTTTCTGCATCTTTCAACAGACACACACACAAACACACCCAAAAATATTTCCAAGGAGAGAACACAAGGCATTCCTCCAATGCTAAGGCATCTATCATCTGTCAAAGCTCCTTTTCAAAAGCATAGAAACAGAAAGTCTGGTAAAATCAATAGTTGCAGAGCATTTTAAGGAAAAGCAAAAATATCTTTTTATTCCTTAGGAAATGGCTGTAATATTTCTCCTACATTTCTCAAAACTCAAGTTGGAGAAAAGGCTGGAAAAAGCTTAGTGGAAATGAACTGAAGGGAATCAAACACTGATGTGAGCAATTAGAGTAGAGCAATAAAATACAATAAAATGCAATATGCAAACTTATACTAAGTCTTAGCAATGCTCTGCTAGAAAGTCTTGCAGGCTATCTGTATGTAAATGTATTATTCTTTATAAGACATGGACACTAAACTTGTTACTGCCACAGATGTATATTAGCTAGAGCTACACGTAAAGCTACAATGAATATACAAAAGTTATCCTTACACAAGTATGACTTTAGGACCAGCCTACAAACTATGAAAGTATTCCCCTCTCAGCTCTTCAAAGCAGCACCTAACTGTTATTTATGCAGAACACAGTGAGATTGCATTTTCCATACATTTTGTTACAAAGTATACCACGAAGGATGACTCATCAAAATGTTAATTGTACACTTACAGAGTTTTTTAAGCAATCATCATCCACATCAAAGTTTGATGTATCAGTGGGGCTGCTGACTTCTGGGATGTAAGGTGCTTCACAGTTCCTAATGTTGTCCCAATCAATCCCAGCAAAAAATGGATGGTTCTTAAAGTCTTCTATTCCGTTTTGTCCAAGCCGATGCTCCCTGCTACAAATGAGCCTTCGGATGAGGTCCTTTGCACTTTCAGAAACATCTGTCACTTGAGCAGGAAACTGAAACCTCTCCTTAAAGATTAAAATAAGAGGAGATAGTTTATTACCAAGAAAAAGTTGGAAAAATACCTTAGTGAAAACAATTACCTAGAAAAAGAAATGTGCAAATACACCAGCTCTGAAATACATGCAGTAAGGTTTCAAGGAAAAGACTTCTGCTAAGGATAGAAACTATTAAGATATTTTGTATTCTATTTTTTCTCCTACATTTAAATTTCTCTTACACTACAGCTGTTGAATCTTACAGCTAGCTCCATGTGGAATAACATTTTAGAATCTTCTGCATAAGCCAAGGAATGGGTTCACCAGAAAAAAGAAACACAACAAGATTGATGCAATGTAGCCAAGACAGACTCCACAGAGTGAATTAAAATCTATGTTTCCAAACCCAGATTTTAAGTTTAAGCCTTATTCCAAAGCAAAGTCATCTGCAATCCATAACATTAACTTATTACATGGAAACATTTTTTGTTCTACATTTATGAACACTTAACATAATTAGTACATAAAAACTTATTTTTAAATACGTGTTCAAGTTAGCCCATTATTAAAAATTAGCTTAGAGACAGACAGAAAATGCACTAACTTTGTGGTTCATTATTTTCCCATAGGTCTCCACCAAGGACTCAGCATAAAAGGGTGTTTCTCCATAAAGCATTTCATACATGCAAACGCCCAGGGACCACCAGTCACACTCGGGCCCATACTTCCCTTTTCCATCTTCCATGGCCTGCAAGATTTCTGGAGAGATGTAGTCTGGTGTTCCAACTGCTACTGAAGATTGGACCTGGAGAAGTTACATTTCCAGGATTAAAATCAGCTTTCATCATTACAGACACTGTGGTACTATGCCCATGTATATATAAATTTAGTCCAGCATTCTTGCCATAAAAAGAACAACTAAACACAAGCAAAAGCTTCTAAATTAATACAGAAATACTTAAGCATCCAGGGCACTGCATTAATAGGCAGCCCAATAATATACTTTTGCTAAACTTTTGTCAATATTTAAAAACAGATAAAGGACAAAACTGTCAATTATTGGGACCAGAGCCAGTAAGCAATTATAGATTTGGTAATCACATATATTAAGTCAAATACTTTGTAATCCCCTGGGACATGATTAAACATACTGGAATTACATTCTAGTCACACTTAATGTACAAATTTAAATGTACTAGAAGAACATCATCCTATTTCAGTATCTCATCCTGCTCATACTACAGCTTACATTTTCAATAAATATTTTAAGCTCAGAGCTTAAAACTGAGAGATTCATAGTTCATAAACACGTACTTGGCATTGATAGCACAGCTTCCCTTTATTTATTCATGAGCTGACTGCATGCTAAGAAGTTCTTAATACACTGCAAATCCGAGCAGTCTGCAGTTGAATTTTCAAGAAAGTCAGTTATATACCAATACCATTTACAGCTCCATTTCATTTGCCATAAGTCACCTATTTCCTTTATTAGCACACATTTTGTAGGTATTAATGGACTGAAGAAAAAATATTTCAGAATGTCTCATTCTTTCTAATTTACCGTTCCATCTTCCATCAGTTTCAGACAAGAACCAAAATCTGCTAATCGAATATGTCCATTCATATCCATCAAGATGTTGTCTGGTTTTATATCCCTGCAATTAAACAAATTCCAGGATTAGTACAAAATGTATTGCACAGGACGTATTCCAAGCATTAACTCTGCAAGTCTTTTCATTCAAAACAAGCAACCTGACAGTCACTCATGATATGGTGAAATTTGCACTAGAGACATTTAACGAGGCTGTGGATCAGTCAAATCCTACAATGCTTCTTAATTTTAGTAAGAATTGTGTAGTTAAATTCCTCTCATGTCTCAAGGGTAGAGAGGAGAATCTTACTTGCTCTGAGCTTTCGTACATAAAATTTTAAAATAATCTGAAGAATTTTAGTGAAATGCTCTCAAGTGGAAGATGCATGCTCATACTGGAGCTGGAAAACAACCCCTAGATTTTACACCAGAACAAAGGCCAATGAAATCCTGAAATAGTTAACACATTTTTAGATTTGATGTCTTTCATTAATATTCCTCTCTCACATGCATCTCAGTTCACTGTTTACACCTGGCATGACCATTGTAACACCACTGCAGCTCTGCCTGGCCACACTCTGGCTGCCTCATTGAGCTCGTGATGCAGATGGAACCACCCTTCTAAGCAGGCAGCATAATAAACACTCCTCATATTGTAAGCTGTCTTTCATTAATATTCCTCTCTCACATGCATCTCAGTTCACTGTTTACACCTGGCATGACCATTGTAACACCACTGCAGCTCTGCCTGGCCACACTCTGGCTGCCTCATTGAGCTCGTGATGCAGATGGAACCACCGTTCTAAGCAGGCAGCATCTAAGCAGGCAGCATAATAAACATTCCTCATATTGTAAGCGTGGCCTTTTTTTGTCTCAGGCTTTTCCTAAATGTATGAAATACAGGTAGAGTGTATGTTCCCAGTGTACAGCTGAGTAGGAAAAAAGCTCTCAGTTACCAGAGGGACATTTGTTGTTCAGCTTGTAAACTAGGTTCAAATGTTGACATTTCTTTTCAATTAAGTATAGATATTAAGAACACAAATCAAGCTACATTTTAAAAATACCTGACATTATCAGATTCTTACACCATCCTTATCTATTATATTCAAAATATAAGTTATGACTGTATGAATACAGGTCTACAAATATTTTCTCGGGGAATGTTTTTAAGATATAAGAACAAACCCCCTAAAAAAAAAAATAAATGTAAGTCCTCACTTTGCTTCACTCCCCAAACAACTTATAAAATGAATGTCACTGATTGCTTTACAGACAAATCTCAAAATATTCACAAGCTAAAATGTTCACGTTGCACCTGAGAGCTAATTTTGTTGTTTGGATTTTGGTGTTTTGTTTTTATTGTTGGTTTAGTTATTTTGCCCCCAACTGAAAGTCGAGTTATAGACAAGGCTTACTGATAATTTACAACAGAAAAAAATTAGAACCACACCTTGAACAACATTATAGAAGCTATGGCATAAAGGTGTCACAGTGTCACACACTTGGTGACAATTAATACAATAACAATTTGTTGTTTGGAAGAAAAGAACTTCCTGAATTTGTGTTACTCAAAGACAAGCAGGCAGTGGCACATGCTGAAAACAAACCTTAGGCACCTTTCAAATGCTCAGAAACATTTACAAAGTAGGAAGCAAACACTGCAAGAAATCACACTTTCACAACTTGCAACTGAGCATAAAGACAATTCTTTACAAAGTAAATCAGAAAAATAACCAAGTCCATTCTCATAAGCCCATTCTTCCACTTGATTTTTGCTGACACTGAATATGCCAAAGAATTGCAGCCTCCAGACTGAGATAGCTGTGTTTGTTTTGCATTCACCCACCAAAAACATTCCTTAAACACGCTTCTAAATAAAAACAAACACATGCCATTGAGACTGCTGGAATTATAACTTCAGTTTAAAACACTTTGCAAAAACATGCACCTAAAATCCAGTTCCTCCTAGAAGCTGGACCTAGTTCAAGCTAAACAAAAACATGAGTCACCCTTGAGGCTCCATTTATCCATGTTCTATCTTTTAATATATTCCCAAGAGAAATAATAATAACATTAATAACCATCATCATCATCATCCCAACCTCTCCCATTCAATCTCACAAAATAGCAAGAAAACATGAAAAATCTCACTGTGTTGTCAACACTGTGCAAAACCAAACCTGCAAACAACACTGAATGCACTTGAAGGAACAACGATTTCTTGCAGAGTGCCATTTGTAATGCTCAGTAATAACTTCATAAGAATAATTTTTACAGTTAAGGAAAAAAGAAAAGACCAACTCAATAAACACAAATTCTTTTCAGCTCTTGTAACAGAAGCTATGGACTATGAACAACTGTTCTGAATTGTGAGCTACATTAATAAAAGACAGTTTGAAAGACAAGAATTGCTGGTACCTGCAGAGCAGAGTAGGCTATAAGCAAAAGGAAAGAAAATTATGAGCCCCAGAGGGGAACAAGGAACAGGAGTAATTATTGCCAGTGCAACTGAAGAGTGTGAAGGTGGTGATTATGGAAAAAATAATGTCTTAAACCCTGCATCTTTACTGAGCCTGCAGCAGTTAGATTACATTAGAATGATGAGTTTTGTTCCAGGTTTTCTTTTGAATGACATTTGTTTACTCTCTTTAGTGATGAGAACTGATCTATCTCCTGTTCTAAAGAGAATATGGTATTATCTCTTCACATTCACTCCATCTTCCCCAGCTTATCCCAGTTCCTTCACTGTATGCACTGGTTCCTTCTACCTCAACTGCATTTTTATTCCTATCTCTCCTAGACTCACCTCAAAAGCTGAGATGTCCAATCCTTCACAGCCTATCAACCCCAAATTTCCTCCCTTTCTGCTTCCTCCTTTCTCTCTCACCTTTTTCACTCTCAAGTCCTCATCTCCCTGCTTGTTCAAATTTAACTAATTTTTTTTCATCCTGTTTCAGTTCTCAGCAGTCACTATTTACTCACAGACCTGTTCCACTGGCTTCCTATTCCTGTGATACAGGACAACTATCCTCTTTCCTCATGTCCAGTTCCAATTTGCATAGCAATCTTCTTTGGCACCAAAAGGAAGAGAACTATCAGTAATAGAGACACTCCACAGAATCTCTACTATCTATTTATCAGCATCTCCCCAAATTCCTTCAATATCACAGCTCTGAGGCAGTGCAAAGCTGCAGCAGAAGAAAACTGAAAAGTATTTAGGGATCAAACTCTGCACACAGTTGTTTGGAACTCACAACAACTGGAATATTGAGGGAAAAATTATAACCTGAAAATATCTAGGTGGGGGGCAGAGGAATGAAAATATATCCATGACTCATGGAGGATTCTCTCCTGAATTTCAAGTCTCCACATCCCACAGCAGAAGATTTTCTCATTGGTTTTGTAATAATTATTTTATTAATTGAAAATCTATATAGGAAAAGCAATCCATGATTCTTGATCTTGTTTCTGGAAAGAGGAACACTTACTGCTTCAGGCAAACACTAGGGAAGGAAAATTCCAGGCCAAGTACCTAAAATCTGGCAAAATTAATGAGCAAATAATGAAAAGTTATATGGCTCAGTGAGTAGACCACTGGGCTGTATCTCTGTAGATAAGAATTCCCAGGTGATTGTGGGCAGACCATTTAAACATCACTCAACAAGAACATGGTGCTCAGTCAGGCAATTAATATCACCTGGTTAGAAGGCCGTGGAGCCCAAACACCCCACTAACTCTGTAATTAGTTCACTGCAATAAAAGAAAAAGGTCAGCCCACTTGAAATATGAAATACCAATTCATTTTCAAGAAATACAAGCATTTGGAAGGTATGTTATAAGCCAGACCTATAGTGGGGACAAGTATTGAATGGGGGCAATTGCTCTGACACCACTGTGCTCTCTGGGGACCCAGGGCTGAACAAGTCCCCAGCAGTTCAGCCCTACTCTGACAGCAGCTTCTGGGGGGAGGAAGCTCAATGTGCAAGGGCTGCAGGTTGCCAGAGCTGGACATGGCATGAGCCAAGCTACTACAAATTCTTCAAATATGCTCCACACTGAATTAAGGGAACACAGGAACTCAATGCACCTAAAGAAACTTTTTTTCTTTCTTAATGAGTGATTTAACAGCACCAAAGGAACTAGAAATCTGGACTAAATAATCTTCTCTAGAAACACATATGTCCTTTTAAAATTTGATTTCAACAGTGTCCGGGAGCAACTTCTACTTTTCTGAGCTTTGTTGGCCTTGACTGTAGGAGAAAATCAGCACTGCACAGCAGCTTTACTGCTGTTTTCTGGAGAATGCAATAGGAATAAAAAGTGTGTAATACCAAACAGTTCACTTGCACTGAAAATGAATGTGAAGGTTAATAAAAAAAAAGAAAGAGAAATCTCTAATGAATCCTTCCTTATAATGCTTCTTAGTTTAATTTGGGGAGCTGTTCTTCAGATTGGCATGTTTACCCAGATGACTTCACTCACCTCTCTTTAAAACCGTTTACTTTCTTAAGCTGTAATTAAAACCCAAACATTTTACATACTAACTGTGTTAATATAAACAAAATTCTGAAATAGGACTACAGCAGATACCTGGATTATTGCCATTTATTTTGATTTCTCTGTTAATGAGCCAGAGTAGAATTTCATTTGTTCAGTAAGACTCAAGAAAAAGCATTCCCTCTGAGACATGCTAAATCCATAGCACATTCCAGCTGTAAAATAAACTAAAAAAGAATTTTTAATACATGTGAACGTATTTTTTCCCTCGTATCCATTTCATATACTAAAGAAAGCTTAAGGAATCGTGAAGTCTTGCATATTGAAATTTGGACTAGAAAACACCCTTAAGTTCCTTACAACTTGAATTTTCTGATCATCTTATGGTTTCAAAGCATAAGAGTTCCTGAGGTTCACCTATGCATTCCTTGAATCACTGGATCAATGCAATTCTGTTATTTTCAAGACCACATTCAGGTCTACAGAACAGAAAGCAGCAGATTTAGAAGAATCTTAATTTTGTTTCAAAGGCAGCTTCATGGAGGAGGGGACCAGACAAACAGAACGGAAGATGCATCAAAAATAGAGGGACAATTATTTCAAGAACTGTATCAGAATGAATGAGCAGCAGTCATGTCAAACACTACCAAAGACTGTGCCAGTGGGTGAACACACAGTCTTATATCTTCTAAGTTTCTGTGATAAAATTCCTGGTGGCATTAAAGATTTTGTGACCAGTAGGGATCCCTCTTCTTGGTAGCTGTACAGTTATGATGCAAAATTTACTTGGTTTAGTTATTCATCTGTATAATCATTTTTTCTTTCAAAACATAAATGATCAGACAGAAATGGAGGAAGAAGAGAGTCCTTCTCCTCAAGATCAACTGAAGTGGCCAGGTGGTGCAAGTGGGAACCTCGTAATATGTCCAACTAATCCTCCTTGGAATAAATTTCAGATACTGATGGACTGTCCTTGCATACGTAGCTGAGCTCTTAAAAAACCAGCAGAATTGAAATGAGAATAAAGGGACTCACACTGCTGTAAATGCACAATGTCAGCTGAGTCTGAAGAAAGATATGGACTTGTCTGAAATCAAAGGAGCTACTACTTTATTTGAGCCCAGTAGATAAGAAAGAGATAACCTGGAGAACAAATTTTTATTTCTAATGCTAACATTAGAAAACCATGGAAATCAATTAATTTTCCTAAACAGGTCACATGGCTCAAGACCTGCTATTTTTGAATAGCAAGGAACAAAGTGAGTAGCTCAAGTGAATTATTTTTCTGTGAAAAATTCACATGAACAGTATTTTTTAATGCTACCAGAGCAAATTAAAACACCAGCGTTTGAGAAAAACAAATTAGTTTCAGGTGTAACTGCTGGCACAGAGAAACTGATGCAGAAAGCTTATTACCAATTAAAGATTTCACAGTACATTATTTGCTCATTTTACATGCAAGAGCATTCCCCAAAAGTATAAATCAAAATGCTAAAAACAGACATCAATGATTATAATTACTCAGTCTTACAACAAGAAATGCCATCCTTTGCCAAGTTACCTACTTTAAGAAAAAACACAACCAAGACTTCACTGCCAGAATGCCTGGACTTTTTATCCAAAATTCATTCAGAACACAAGATTATCCTTAGTTGGGACAGAAGTTTGGCAAACTGCTTATTTCACTCCCTTCTGTTCTTTCAGGCAGACTTTCCCTCCACACAGCTCTCTCACAAAGAAATGCTACATCCACAATTAAAAACAAAGACATTTGGTTTTGGCAGCACTCCAATGAAATGAGAAAATTTTGTGCCTGTGAAGATTTTATTAAGGCATTCTGTGATGCTCTACTGACAGCTTGCTTTAGATACATGGAGTGAAACAAATGGTGAACTTCCATTGAGAATGCTGGTCAAATAATGCCTTTTTCACAGTCAAATGTATGGACATTGATGTCCAGCAGGTTATTTCTATTTTCCATTACAGTGGACTGGGCTATATCAAAGTCAGCATTGCCATATTCTGCCAACTCCGGTTTATCTGAATTCTGATGAGCAAAAGTAGAAATAGGCTCCATCTGGCAGAAAGACCAATGTGCACTGAGCCAAGTTAGATTTGGACAGTCGGCAGTTATTCCTCAGCAATCCCAACAAGATAGGCTGCACAAGATAGCAGCATGAGCAAACTGGAGTATGTTGTACCTCATTAACCGTGCCTCTTATCAAGACTCTACTGTGCCTTCTCCTAAACAGACACGCCTTCATTTTTGGGTGAAATCCAAAAAGCGTGTATTTCGATTGAAACCAGAATAATTTAAATAACTTTGATCTTAGCCTTATTATTTGTATAGCACCCAAACCATTGCAGCATGTTTGTATACTAAACAAAACCTGCTCCATGTAAAGCTGACAAACTAAAGTTTACAAGCAAATAAGATGCAGTAGCCTTGCATATACCTCTGAAGTCAACAGGAATAGGCAAAGACTGACACTTCAGAATTTAAGCCTTAATAAGAAGAGCAACTACAGGGGAAAAGAATAAATGCTATAAACAACCTTATTTTATAATTATTTTTTCCTTAAATAGTATCTTAACAGTGTAAAACTCCCTTATTTTCTCTTCAACTCTTGATTATAAATTATTATGTATGTGCTGTTCCAGAAACATCCAGTAATTCACCTCTGCTAAAAGCATCTCTCTGCTCTAAGCAGCAGGAGATTCCTTTAAATCTCATTACATTCAATGAGCACTCATCAATTAGTTGGAAACATCAACCAACCATGACAATAAAGGCTCTAGATCTGTGATATAGTCATCACTTATTGATCAGTGTGGATAATTTTATATTCATATTGTCACACATCCTAACCAAATTTTATTCTTAGTAATATCACAAAACTAAATTAAAAACACTACAAAATTCAAGGTTCCAAATACTGCATGCAGTACATTTAGTGCAGCACCTACAGAATCAGATATTTCCAAACTAACTTAGTTTCACACCACACTTTCTGCCAAAGTGTACTTTTTTAAAATCCCTAATCCAGACAGAGAGATAATTTCAGTTTTCGCTAAAAATAAGGTAATTACATTACATTCTTCTTTTACCATGAAGAATCTGCACCACAGACTTGAAGTATATAATGCAAAACAGATTAACACTGAGTTTTTTGTGTGGTAACACAAAAAGTAACGAATTTAAGTACCAGTGAAAGATACTCAGATGAAACATTAGAAAACACTTCCATAATAATGACAACAGGACACTAGAAAAAACTGGTTCAGGAAATGCCACCATCTCCATCACTTTTCTTTTAAAACCAGTTAGACAAATGTCTGTCAGACTGGTTTAGCTACAGTTTGATCCTGCCTTGAAGCCCAAGGAAAGCACTAGCTGACCTCTCTGAGTCCTCTCCCAGTCCTTTGCTCTACAGTCTTTAATTTCTGCCACTCAGACAAGTATTCTGGACACAACACAGTGTTTACCTTATGGTATCCAATGTTCTTTATGAATTTCAAATGCTAATAAAGGAAATAATAACAAGCAACAGGGAACGAGTACATCAGCCAACACATATATATCTTGAGTTTGTTCAGGCACTCATATTCATTCCTGAACACTTGACAGAGTGTAGTTACTGGCTTATAAATATATACTCCACCACATCATATTATAATATTCTAGAATTAATTTACCTCAGAAAAATGTCTCCCTGTGGGCTCTGTGCATATGTATTTGTTTCCAAGTAATGGATATCTCAAACACGATAAAAGTTGCAAACCAAGAATAATTATTTTTAAAAGCTGCTTATGTCCCTTTTCTTCCTTTTCTTAAAAAAATAAGTAAAAGGGGCGATTTGAAAAATTCTTTTGGATAAAAGCTTGGCAGCTACATACTCTCCACAGCTACTGTCTCCATCTAAAATGCTAATCAGCTGAGAGAACCAGACATCTACAGAAAAAACCCTCACATGCAGGTTAGACCCTCATGCAGCATTTTAAAGAGATGTCAAGGGAAGAGTCACTTGTGATTGCCTAGGGATTATTTCTATTGCTTTGTCAGCTTTACAGACTAAAACCTGGAACACACTGTGCTATTTGATAACCATTGTAAATTTGGTACCTTACAAGGCTGATTTACAGATTGATTTTAAATGCCAATGAAATAAGAATAAAGGAGTGGTAGACATTATCAGAAAGCCAATTCCTCATGTCAAACAATCAAGTATTCAAGAGGAAAGTCCAATGCATTGTGAAACTTGAAAAAGTTCATATTAAAAAACAGAAGTTAATTTACACAGAAACTGTTAAAAAAAATTGAAAAACCCAAACCCAAGTTAACAGGCCTCTCACAGTGGATCAAGAATATAGAAGTTTGTAACTATCCTCAGGGTTGACTTGTAGCAGAGTTACTGGTATTAGACAAAAATAAAAACTTACTGTAAGACTCAAATATAAAATTGAGCACACAAAGTATTGAACATTTGAGTGTTTAATAATGCACTATTCTTGAACAGAATAGTATTATTGAGTAAAATTTAATACATGAAAATATGAAAGCCTTGTACCTCATTTCTTTTTGGGTAATTTTAGTAGCTTTTAATAGCTATTCATGATGGTCTCTCCTGCTGCAAAAGACTGAGGTACAAGCATAGAAGTTTTGAAAGAGAACCAAACAAAAAAATTGGAGAAACAAAACAGGAATGTTTTTAACTATTTCTTTTTCAGAAACAGAAACCGATTTGGAAAACAAATACTTGGTTTGAAAATCACAAACATCAACACAGGGAATTAGTAAAAATTGCTACTAACTTGAATGCAATTTGTAAAAATCAAGGATACAACATGGGAAATGAGGTAAATATTCTTACATGAACTGAGCTGTAACATAACCACAGCACAATAGTGTAAAGCTCTGGAGATACTGTGCCACTCAGTGATCAAAGCCAATCCAGAATTATGGTTAATTTGAAAGGACTACTCAACAAATCCAGTGGGAAATGAGTCTTGGGAATCTGCTCTCAGTGACCTTGCTCTGAGCAGGAGGGTTAGATCAGCTGACCTAAAGAGGTCCCTTTCAACCCCACCCATCCTGGATTCTGAAATTATGACTACAGCTGCCTTTTCAATTTTATTTCACCAATAACCTTCTGGTT
This sequence comes from Passer montanus, assembly GCF_014805655.1. Classification (NCBI taxonomy): domain Eukaryota; kingdom Metazoa; phylum Chordata; class Aves; order Passeriformes; family Passeridae; genus Passer; species Passer montanus. Next base: position 606,785 of record NW_024368485.1, on the reverse strand, counting down.
ATGTTGTACCAAACTTCCTCCAACCTAATTCTGAAATGCAATAACACCAAAGTACTACAGGTTCAATTGTAGCAGCCTACATACTTCTGACTTCTTGTGGCTCAAGACAGAAAATATCTTTAGCCTTTTAGGATTAAGAATATGTCTATTTTTGCACTGGAAATTGCAGTTCATAAAACAAGGATTGCCAAAGTCCTTCACTATCTCTGCAGGGATCTGACAGGTAAAGCCACGAAATTGTCTTGATTGTATCTTGACATTTAACAACACGCTTACAAAATTTGTTGAAATTAAAAGCTTCCTTTCCTTGATCTAGAGTCTGACTAACAAAAAGCCCCTATTTATCCCAAAATGCTCAGCAATCAAGGTTGGTCTCTGACATTGCTTACAATGTTAAGATAATCAGCGCTGGCAAGATTGGCCTGAAGCCATCAGACACCACTCCATGAGCAGCCCTCCACCCCACTGCTCTGTCACACAAGTCTCCTCTGTGTGAAAAGTCTTGGCTATCAGAGAAGACTCATCTCCTCATAAGAATGCCTACAGCACACACATATTTGTGCAAATATATATTTAAGACAACCAGGAGCAAAACAAGGTTTATAGGAAGACTTTTGGGTGGCAAAATATATATGAAATTTGCTGAAGATGCAAACTAGGCACTATCCTGCCTGGACTACTTATTCCAAGGCATGGATTACTTTTCTCACCATGCTTTCATGAGCTAAATTTTTTTGTAAATTTACAGGAACTATATGCATGTTTTTTTATTATTATGAAAGACTATTCTTAGGAATACACATTCCCTAGAACAGAGCACTTCCATACATGCAGAAGCAAATTATTCATATTAGGGCTGTTTGCTTACAGAGGGTTCTTCAGAACCCAACTACTTGCAGGCAGAAAGATTCAAAAGAGGTGTTTAAATTATATCCTTATGTGACTAACTAATTGTGCCTACACTGAAAATACTGAGGCAACCTGAAATGAAGGAGTCCCTGGGAATAATGGGATGGCAGGGAGCAGATTGCTCACCTAGCAAGGGGCCCTAAAGTAAAAGAACACAAATAAAAATAGGCCATGAACCAGAAGCTGTGCCACATTAGGCTGTGCACGATTCCTGAAGGAAGAGATGGGTACCTTGAATTTACACAGCACTTAGAAAACAAAACAAAAAAGCAGAGTTCATGTTTCTGTCTCCATCTGGTGTTCTCCTACTTTTCTAATAAGCTACAAATACACGCAGCAGAGGACCTGGCTGAGGGCACTCACTATTTTCGCCTCTCTAACCTGCCCAGCTGTCACAATGCTTTTTTTGGACCTGATCACTCTGCTTATAGTTTCACATTCCTCAACAGAAACTCCACACCAACAACATTCATCAGGGAAAACTGCCATTTGAGTCAACATTGGAAAGAATAATGGTCTTCAAGCCCAAAGGTGCATGAATATTGAGAAGCAACACCAAGTACATGACAAACCAGTAACTATCACAGAAGGGCATACAAATATCTTGGGCACAGTTTGCTCTTTTTTCAAGGCACCCTATGAGGTGATATTTAGAAACACGAAAAACCAAACTAGTTTAAGCTGATGGTGGTAGAAACAACCTCCATTGAGCAGCCAACTTTAAATATTATGTTTATTCACTTCATATTTCAATGTAGTTACAATGGAATACCAAGCAAATTGCTTGAACTCTGCAAACTTCAGTTGACAGAGCTGTTTCTGGGTTGTCAAACTGTACTCTTATATCATTCTGCATTTTTCCTCCAGAAGATGAGAATAAAAAATATCATCACGACAATTTAAAAAGCAAAAAAATGACAGTATATTGGCCATGTTTTACCATGTCAACTTTATTGGAATTCCATTTTGGCTTCTAAGAACTTAAGTAAACAGATTAAGAACTCCACAAGCACTACTACCCTGCAGCATATTCTAAAGATTAAAAAATTAAAGTCTGCTAAGTAAGGCTAATTCATGTCAAAGCTTTTAGATTTCTAATAGTATCATGAGTTACTGGTGGGTAAGGGAGTAGAAAGAGTAAGCTCCTTAAGAATGTTATGCCCATCTGTGAGTGCCATCTGTCAAAGAAATCCTGAAAGAAGAGGCTAACAAGGAATCCAGAATATGACCAGCTGTTGCACTGTGAATTACTACCTATGCTAAAAAACCTTAACACATAGTTCTAGGCAGATAAATGTTTGCTTTCCTTTTGATTCTCATTTTAGATATGCAGTCTCTGCTCTTTGCTTTTCAGTACAACCACACACAGTCCCTGAAACAGCTCAGGGCACTGAAAAATTCTGAGAGTAAACCACACAACATAAACTGAGGACTTGCACTGGTTTTGATTAGAACAGTGAAAAAACATTTTACATATTCAATTTTTTTAAATCCACTGCTGATACAAAGAAAGCAATTCACAGAAGAGTGTTCATTCAGAAGCTGTTTGGACAATCTAAAATTTTTTAATATATATTCTTATATATGTCTTTGTATGTATATCTGCATAAGGCACACGTACATGTATTTTAATTATCAGGGATATTTATAAGTGCCCTGAGCTTAAGCAAGCTATTAGAGGCAAACCACTAGAGAATTTCTGGGACTGATCAAGAAATAAACCAGCCTGCTGGGTCTATACTGCACCCCACAGCAAGTCTTCCTTTGTCTTTTTCTGTCTTCCTCCAGGAATAGATACACAGATGTAAATGCACTGAGAATTATGGGAGGTGAGGGAAAAGGAGGTTTGTGCAGAAATTAGTTTGGAGATCACTTAATGCTTTTGGTTTTTCCAAAAGAATGATATACAGTCTTAATATGAGGTTGATCTTATCTCTCCCCCACACATTTATTTGATAAGCAATAAAAAACTATTAAAAATGTATTGAAGGGAGGGAGAGAAACACAGAAAAAAGTAGAACATATTTTAAGGACACATAAAATATTCAGGAATAGGGAGCACATTACAAAAATTTAAATGAATTGTTTGTTGTTCTTGAGTTAGGTGGGAAACAGAACAAAGATAAGATGCAAAGCTGCAAGTAAACCCTGAAGACTAAAAAAAAAAAGTAGTTTACAAGGAGAAGAAAACCAATGCCACTCCAAATACTTGCCATGGCTCTTGCAATATGTGAGGAAGCACTGCTATATCCCCTATGTTTTACTGCTCTTCTCCCAAGCTAGTAGGGCTTTAGATTTCATATATTTTTTGAAAGACTGCCCAGCAGTAGAAGAATGTTTCTGAAAACAACACTACAACACAGCCATTTTCATGTGCTGCATGAAACCTTTGCTTTCTTCATCCTTTGCCCAATAAAGGTTTATTCAGCAGTTAAACAGATACTTGGGATTCCTCTTTTTTTTAATGGAAGTCAGTGTTGTCAGAATATCTACCCTTTTCCAAGAAAAAAAGGGGAGGTGGGGGAAAAGAACAAAAGGAACAGAAAATATATAGCTTTTCCAAATCTGCTTTCTACTTAACTGTGCCCTAAATTAACATTATAGAGGTTAAATGCTAATAGGAAAGAAGATTCCTTTCTAGTGAGTAAGTAAAAAGTAGAACAGTTAGAAGCAAAGAACCTACTACTCCTGAACTAATAAAACTAAATTTAGGAAAATCTCTCTTGCTTCCCCTCAGCTTGAACATGTTCTTTACTGTATTGTGAATACAGCATCATATTTATTACCTCTTGGTTATCCAAAAACAGAAACCTAAACAAAACCAAAAAACAAAACTGTGTTGAAGGAATTCTATTCACAACAGTTAAATACAGCAGAAGATACTGCTATTGAACATAAGAAATGCAAAATGACTGTTTTTAAGTACAGAGAAAAGGAGAGCAAAAGTCCCTATATATATGTAATGGAAGGAAGAAAAATTGTATTTCACTGGAAATTTAAATTATTTCATGTTATTATTCATTCCATGTCAACCACCGACCTGACCAATGTTGGTATAGGCTGAATCCAAGCTTTGCTGGAGGTAGCAAAAAGAGTGAGTTCCTTACAGGAGTGTACACAGGCAAGGCTGTATGCTGACAAGAAACAAGTAACAGGACTGCACCATTTCCTGTGTGCTATTCCACAGTCAGGTGAGAAATCACATCATGACCCTCTCATGAAATCCTCAACCAAGTCCTCCAGAGGGTGGACAGACAGCCCACAGGAAGAACCCAGCAGTGGAAGGAGCTGAAGAGGGATGTAAATAGCTCTGAATCCACGAGGAAAGCAGAGATGAAGGAACATAAAAATCCTCTCACCTCTATCACAATGTGATTTTTTAAAATTTGCTGAATCGCTCAGGACTCCAAAATATGTTTTTTAAAGAGTGAAAAGTAAACATTGTGCCTGTTGCCCAGTTCAGAGTTGTGGTGGGAAGGCAACCCCAAAGCACTGCACAGCAGTGGCCACGCTGGGCACGTCCAAACAAGGACTGCACCATTTCCTGTGCGCTATTCCACAGTCAGGTGAGAAATCACATCATGACCCTCTCATGAAATCCTCAACCAAGTCCTCCAGAGGGTGGACAGACAGCCCACAGGGGGGAAGAACCCAGCAGTGGAAGGAGCTGAAGAGGGATGTAAATGGCTTTGAATTCACAAGGAAAGCAAAAATGAAGAAACAAAAATCCTCTCGCCTCTGTCATGATGTGATTTTTTAAATTTGCTGAATCACTCAGGACTCCAAAATACTTTTTTTAAAGAGTGAGAAGTAAACATTGTGCCTGTTGCCCAGTTCAGAGTTGTGGTGGGAAGGCAACCCCAAAGCACTGCACAGCAGTGGCCACGCTGGGCACATCCAAACACAACCAGCCTTCCCAAAACCTCAATACGGAGGGGCAGGGCAAAGAGTCACTTCTGTCACAAACCCTATCCTGACTGCTAAAGGAAGATACATTGTACACTATTATTTGGCATTAGCTTTTTGTTTGTGTTAAGCTAATTCCATGTGCAGTTGTAGAGGTTTGTTTCTGACCATGTCCATGGGGACCACAAGGTGAATTAGGAGACTCTCCAGAAGACTCCTGTGCCCCATACTTCTTAAAAGAGGTTTTTTTTCTTTTATTTTTCTGTTTTGGGACAGGAAAGGATGTTTTCCTTTTTGACACTAAAATTACATTGAAAATAACAGATTTCTGGCCTATATAATGAGGGTTTGGATTTTCATTTTGTCAGAAGTTCTTTTACCCTGTCTGTTTTTCAGACTGAGAGAACTTGAGTGAGAATTCTGTAAGAGACTGAAGCTCTGATCCTTCATCTGACCATGGGATGCCAAGCAAGATGTTACACAGTGTGGGAATTTTTTCTCCTCACAAAGACCAGCTCCTTGACCCTTTGCTGTAGAGTATAAACAAGAACAGAAGTAAAATAGAAAGGAGAAAAAACAGTGAACAGCAGGATGTGAAGATGTGCTTCAAATTCCCAGCCTGACTGTTGATTACTTAATAACAGCCAATTTTTTTTTCTGTTGTGCTTTTTTACATTTGATGTTCATACAAAAGCCATTAACTGCAGAAAGGAGTTTATCAGAGAGAGAAGTTTTGAGCCTTGAAGATGCTGAAAAGCAGCACCTTGTGCAGACAGCAGAAGGGGAGGGTGGTAAGAGTCAGCTGGTGCTCAGGCAAGAGTGAAGTTTGCTGAAGCACCCAGGTGAACCACAAGCCTACATCTCAGAAACAACTATGGAAAGTAATTCCAGATTTTTCATTTTAGTCATATCACTGAATGCAACAGCAGATTCATCTCAAGAAGTTATAATGAGAGAACATACAGCAGGAAACTACACATGTCACAGCACTGCTGATTTTTTTTATTAGAGTTTAAGGCTATGACTGAGGTGCTTCAATTACACGTGTTGTATTTTAGAGATTCAAATGGAGAACTGCAGCTACTGAGTGAAAGCTGTGGCTGAATTCACAATTTTAAAAGAAAGTCAGAGAATATTATCCTAGAACAAAAAATTATTTAGGAATATTCAAAAGTACAATACACACAGGATCCCTCAAGCTCTCAGAAGTCACTCCTGTCTTCCTCTTCTTTGTTCCCCTCACTCCCATGCTCATTTTCTGTCTGGCCTCCTCACCATTTAAACTGCTGGTCACTTGGAGGATCAAAGCTGCTATTTTGAGTCACTTAACACACAGTTAATCTCATTGTTGCTTGCCTGTTTAAGTGGAATTAGTTGGCCCTGGTGCACCTAATGGTTAACAAGGAGTCTGACAGTCTCTGGCTGTATGTAATGTTACAGAAAGTGCATTTCAGAACCTGCATAATGAGCAGTTTTAGCTAGTTTTGCCATTACTTCTTAGAGAATTAAGGGATATGTGACTTAATGAATAATGAATTAATCATTCTTGTCTAGCTGAGATTCAAGCACTGTTTTTCTTTCTGGAAACCAAATGGAAAACAAAAATTTTAAAGCAAGGAACAGCAATTTCTGACTTAAATTTAGACATGCAAGTAGACCTGTTGCATCTATAAATAATTTATTAATATGATACATAGACAGAGTTAATGAAAATCTTCCTTTGGACATGTGTTACAGTTGATCTGCATCAGGAAGAATCTCAATAAAAAACTCTCTAGTTTTACTTGTTTGAAATTTATTCAGAAGCGTGAAATCAAAGATCTTGGTCCCTGTGCCTCATCTCCAACCAGGCAACCCTTTTCTGAACTCACCACCAGCCAAATGGCTTTCAGCAGAATGTTTATTTTTAAAAATTGAGACATTTTTCCACCATTCTTGACATTATCAACACCATTACCACAGCATTATGAGAAAACAATGCTTCCTAAGTAAGCAAAGTTACCCATGTGCCTAACACTATTCTTTTTCACATATTCAAATACAGGTTCCTATTCTGTGCTTAAACATCAGAAAGCAATGGCCCCTACTTAAATATCAAATTCTCAGGGCTCAATTTGAGATGACCTGTTCTAAACAGACCATAGAATACCAGGTTGGAAAGGACTACAAAGATCATCTGCTCCAACCCTCCTTGGCAAAAGCACAGTGAAGACAGCCCAACACCCTGCAAATGTGATAGCCAACTCAAGGCTGGTTCTTCTAATAAACATGACACTGCTTAAAATGTCTATGCAAATTATCTTCTTTCTCCTCATGGATCTGGAACCAAGCATATAAAATTATGTAACAGTGGTTAAGTACTGCCTGCCCAGACCTGAGATTTGAATGCTATAAATGTTGACTGAAATAAAATTGTGGTTCAAAAAGATCTATTAGACTAGAAACGTACCAAAAAAGTAACACAAAGAAGATAAGGCATTCAGAGTTCTTCTACTTAATATATTATGCTGATGTAATTACCAATTTCAGTAAGATTATTACTGGTGCTATTTCAATGTTGTACAAACTAGTATCTCACCATCAGCTACTTTCAGGCAAGAATCCTCATTACCATAAAACACAAATTAAGTCAAAGCCTGTAGTATGAATCCCACACAACCATTTCACAGATGAGCTGCATTTTTACCTTAAATGTACATTTGCTTTTCAGTAACTGCTGCAATGTCTTCCAGCAGATGAGTTACAAAGAATTTCAATCATAACAGAACTCAAGAATTACATCAGGATTGTGTCAAAATTTCAACAGGATACCAGAAACTGCCTCAGTCCAGTTCAAGATGCTCTGTTTTCATGTGGGAACAGGAATTTCCTGATATTCTGAGAACAATTCTATTATTTCATCACTCTAGAACAGCAGGATTAGAAGATCCTTTTAATGCTGCCAATAATATTCCATACACATGTTACTCTGCACTGATCTGGTACCAGGGAACTGAGAGGCAATAATAAAGACAAAACAAGTTTCTGAAATGCTTATTGATCTGTGTTATCACACAAGCACAGCCAAAACATTGCACAACATTTCCTAACCCACATAAATCAGCAACTGCAACGTGAAGACGCACTTGATGCTAAAGTAAAAACCTAGATTTTTTTTTCCTACATGATATCCTCAAGAAAGCTCCAGTGTGTTAAAGGTTACGTGTTAGTTTTGTCAGGACATTTTAAGATACACACATTTGAGCTAGTGCACACTGGGTGGAAGGAAGACAAAAACATTGAGACAGGCAGAGTTTTGGCAGGCACAAACACAGAAAGGTTCTGGCAACATGTTCATAAAGTAAGTAGGGAAATCAGCAATCTGTTTTGTATTCTCGTAGTGTAGTTACTCACGGAGTACAGAAGTTACTAAACAATTTAAAAAATTATGGAACAGAAATTTTTTATTTTGGTATATTCACAGAAAAGGCAGGAAAATGATGGAACAAGCAGAATGGAATAACAGGATTATCTTGCCAGGGAAGCTGCACAGAGCAGCTTCTGTGCTTGTGCTTCTAATGAAGCTACCATAATTCTCAATTATAGACTCTTTCTAATTTATCACAGACTGTTAAGGTCAAACATCATCATTTATTATAAACCAGTTTTTAAATTCAAATTAATCTGTGAGAAGGCATGCAAAGGTCTGGTTTCGAATCTGATACCACAACACAAAAACACTGCATTACTTTCCATGACATCCTCAGAACTCAGATTATTATTTCTTTGGAAAGAGACAAATTAATCCCTCTTAGAATATTCAACTGGCAATCATGATGTTTTATATTTCAGCATTCACAACTCTCCTAAGCATTTGACTGTCAAAAGCAACCATGACACCAGTACTACAGACTCTCAGACAAATATTTTCCAGAAACTATGGTTTTAAAGAAACAAGGTAAGCAAAGGCTGACTCAGTTTTAGGAGTTGTGACTTGACAGTAACTTCTTTTTGAGTCCATTGACAAGTGCTATCACTGTAAATTACAACTTCCTTACTTAAATTTTCTACCATTTTTTGGATTTTACATTCTTAAAAGAAACACCAGATAAGTAGGAAGAGAATGTTATTTGGAGCTGTTGCAATTAATCAGGCAGAAAACATGTGGAATATACTGACACTAAACAACTTTCACTTCCTTATACATAATGTGTAATACTTGGAATGATTACAAGGAACACCACATTATGCCATGCAAACACTGGGAGCAAAATCTGAATTTCTTTGTGTGCACAATTCACCAGAATCAGGTAATTTTTGTCACAGTATTATAGACTGAGGCACAATTTCATATTAAAATATTTTTAATTTTTCTCACAAGAGAAAGTGTCACTGAAAGAACAAATGACAGTACTAGGAAAGGTATTGATAATAAATTGGCCAAAGGAGAGATGACTGCATAGTGCTGAAAGAGGTAATAAAATCAGAGGGAGATTATTACTGCTGATCCTCTGGGATCAGTTTTGAAACCGATTTAACATTTTAGCTTTAAAACCTAGCATCAAAATAAATGCACGCTCATAAAATGTGTAGATACCACAAAGCTAAAGAGCAGCAGTAACAGCAGGGAAGACTGAAATATCACACATACAGAAATTACTAAACTGAAGACTACAATAACAGAAGTCAGATTACACTTAACAGTGTAAAATGCAAATGCATTCCTTGTGAATGTAACAGCAGAAACTTCTCTTACACACCAAGAGCTTATCAATTGTAAGTGATAGAGAGGGAACTGTGTACACCAAATCATTATTTTACATCTGTACCTTTACAGTGTGATGGAACCATGGCTCTTGGTTTTGCAACATTCTAGCAGAGTGAGAAATACTGCAGATAGAACACAAGTTCCTTCCAAAATGTCATCTCATATAATATTTACAATCCTTGACATTAAAATTTTATCAAGTTGTCTGACAACTCAAAGATTAAACAACAACTTGAGGAATAACCATCAACGTTATCATGAAATACTATTTCAAAAGTTCTTATCTGTAAAAGAAATCCCTAAAATTTTGACTTACATATAAAGAAACCCCAATCAGGCTACCCAATATGCCAAAATTTAACTCTTGCTCCGATGGTATGAAACAAACCAAAACCAAGTAGTCAGCTACCAAACTCTTTAAAAAAAGTAAGATGCACACATAAAGAAACATTATATTCTCCAGTTATTCTCTCTATTTTGCAACACTGTCTCCTGATCAAAACCAGTCTTTGAAATACAGCACATGTGGATTTCTTATTTTACCATATTTATTGTACTTCCCAAACCTACTTGCCTTTTTGTAAGTATTCATAATCTTAGAGTTCCATTTACTCTCAGCTGTAGCTTGGCTGTTACCCCACAATATCAGAGTCAAAATTAACCTGAACTCAAACTCCACAGCTCTACTGCTCTGCCATGAAAATATGCCCACGACACAAAATTACACACTGTTTATTTTTCACTCTGCCTGTGCTCCACTTTCTTCACACATTAAATGAGGACATGATAATCTATCTTCTAATTCCCAGAGTGTCTAAAACCCCAATATACCTAAATGGGATGTCCAGTTGACCCTATTCACTACCTGATTTTCAAGAATTACTGTGAGACAACTTTCAGCTCTTGCTTGGTTTTGCAAAGCTTGGTAAAGCTCTCATGGCTTCTGCTTATCACTGTGTCCATGTGGCCCTCTGTCAAGTCACCTCTTTTCAGTCACTGAGCCAGCCCTGCAAATGCAGCTGTACAAAGATTTTGGTGCACCAGATTAATCAGTGTGGAAGCAGTGCTGGTAACAATTTGTCTTTGGTTAATTAAAGATACTGCAGCATATAGACAAGGAAGCATATTAAAAAATGAAACATGCTTGTATAAATATAGCATAACAAAATATTTATATGCAAAATTAGCTTTAAATCAGTTTATGATATCTCTAGCATCTGAGGAGGATTGTGAGCATATGCTTTTTTCAGAAGATCACTCCTCTAGAAATCAAAACTGTACTTTCATTCTTTAACACTGGAATATTTTCGTTTTTTTTAAAGCGAATCTTCCAAAAAGCAATAGCTCAATTAATAGATAAGGCCCTATCATGTTTAAATCACAACAAAAAGATTCTAATTTGAGGGAAATAATATGAAAATAATACATTAATTCTTACAAAACAGAAATCAATGAAAAGAACAGAAATATATCCTAAAATCTCTCATCCTATAAGGCATTCATGTGTTTGGGCAGGTTCAACCTGTAATATAATCTTTTTTCCAACCAAAAGGCAAGGAAAACATGAGGGAATAAGCCAGACCAGGCTTGAAGCATATGCCTGCAGTTTCTCTACCATGTTATACAGTAACACACATGTAAGTAGTTCAGTATGTGTTTTTTGCTTTTGTTGTTGCTAGAAAACAAACAAACCATATTGACAGGCATGATCCAAATACAATAAGCTCTGTGGCATTGGCATAAAACTCCTGACAGGAACGGAGTAAGGAAGGAACTGTAGCCAGAGGCTACAAAGGAAGAAATGCATTTGGTCTAAATGTATGCCAGTATATCCAGTACTTGCTGTAGCTTGGCAGGAAAACATTTCAGAAAATTAAAAATAATTAGGAAAATAATGACTGTGTAGTGTTTGCTCAAACACACTAGAATTACACTTATTACGAACAAAGTGTTATTGGAAAAGTCTTTGTATTCAAACAGCATATGTAAAAAATCATTTCCTTCTGACATAAAGCACAAGGCACAATGCTTGCTTAATAAAAAAAGCAAATATATCTTTTAAAAAGTATGTTTGAAAAGAACTTAAGACCTGAATTTTCAGCTCTTAAACTTAAGCAGAACTCTAAAGAAGCTGCACTTACATAAAAGTAAATTCCTCTCTGTGCTAGTTCAATTTCCTATATGAAGAAGAGATAACTTTGCTACTATCGTATCAGATCTGATTTTAGCCCCTCCTTCTTTTTCTTCCTTTCTCCTCTAAGCCACTATTTTCTCTTGGTACCTTTCTAATGCCCTTTTCCAGGACTTCACACACTGTATCTGATTAAGAATTCCTGAGTTACAGTGGCAGCAATATCACTGCTTCCTGCTGCAGGAGGAAATGCTAAAGGCTGCCCCCAATAGCTAATAAAGAAAAACTCAACAGCACAAACATCACAGCACCTGAGTCAATAAAGATTTTAATGCAACTTTTCAGATAAAGCTCCACAAGGTCTTGCTGCCCTGACCCCAACCATGGAACCTTCCACAACTGAACCAAGCCTGACCTCATGCAAGCATCTGCTTGGTAAGCAGTATTCTAATTTGCAGGATGTTAAGTGACCTATTTTCTTCTCATTTAAGAAGTTAAAAGCCAGCAGTATTTTGTTGTTGTTAAAAAGGAACACAAGCTAGGCTTCTCTGTCAATGCAACAACAGCTCTTCTGGAAATGCAAGAAGGAAACGCTTACTGAAGAACAGCTTCAATGCAGACAAGGTTATTGGGACTAATATTTCCTTAATTGTCCTGCCAGGAATCAGATTATTGCCCTGAGATCTTATTATAATAAGATATCTTGCAAGGTTATCTTAATTTACTGTGAAAAAACGGAAGTACTACATTTAGTGGCTGAGGCAACAGCCATTCAACTGAGAAATTCAAACATCAAATTTCTACTTGTCAGATCTGAAAGTTCACCTACTTAAAATATTTTCACTCCAAATTTACCAAATAATCACTGGGAAGATGCTCTAGAAAGAAACCAGGTTTTACAACACTTCTTATAATACATTGAAGCATCTCAGTGTTATAGTTTTATATGAACGCTGCAGGAATATCTGATTCTAAAGCCAAGTTATTATTGCTTATTTATGCAATGACAAATCTACGTGACATTCAAAGTCAGCTAATGATAATGAATTTGTTCAGTGCAGCTTCTGATCTTATGTAATCAAATAATATAAACTCAATTGTATTTCAAATACTAAAAAGGAAGCAAAAGGCATTTCAAGAAGGAACTTGAGGAACACAAGGTATTAATGAATAAAAATTGGACACAGAATGAAATGAGGCAGTTATGAAATAAATACTGTGTTCACAAAGAGATAATGAAATGGAAGGTCTGCAGAAGACAAAAAATGAGACAGATAGTTTTATTTCCATACAACAAAAAAATTGAGAATCATGTAGACTATCACACCACAACTTCATTTCTGCCTGCATCATTCTGAACATAATAAACAACAACAAAATCACTGGAAGTTAATTACCACCTCTATCTTGGTCACCAAAAATCCAGCTAATTACACCCTCAGAACCAAGTCATTGAGACAAAAAAATCAGAAATAAGGAAAATGTTTTTGTCCTACTTTCCTGATGCTCATTTTGGATATCACAGAAAGTAGTAGGAAAAAGTATTTCCAGGTCTGAAATGATCAGAAGAGAATGAGTGCAAAGTTAAAGCTTAACTTACATAAAAACAGCTTTCAAATGGGAAGCTTTTGTCCTCAAAAGAAGTTATTAAATTCTGTGGACACATCTGACTTCATTACACATTGAGACAGAGCTCATATCAGAGCTATAACTGATCTAATGTGGACATTACTTCTGTGAACACCAAAGAAGTCAAATCAATCTTTATGCCAGAGGCAGCAGGAGCTCTTGGAAAGTTCCATCACATTTAGCATCCTCTGAGTGTTGCTTTAAACATTATTGCTTGGAAGGGAAGACCACAGGTTTTTCTACAGAAAACCTCAGGCATTAATAATTTTCCCCTTAAGATTTAAAAAAGACCCTTTCCAATCAAACTCTTTTTCTTGTCTCTCTCTTTCATTTTTGCTTTTAGGAGGGTCTAAACACTTCTGCTTTATGACAACCACAACCATTTCCTACCTAAGGGGGATTACACCCCATCTGGCAGAGTGCTCACATCCACCTGCCTTTCAAGCAATCACACCCAGAAGGTGCACAAATTTACACGAATAAGTAGAAACTCTTCATCTATGCACTCCTCCTTTTCCTGAGTCTCCTTTCCAGTAAAGGAGAACTTCGACCAGATAAAGGACAGGTGGGGACTCAGAAGGAAAGGAGGGGTGCAGTCCTTGTGTTGCCAGCCTTCCTCAGCTGACAATAAGCAACCATTAAACGGGAAGGTTTCACTGTAAGCTGAGAATATAATGCATTTATGATACTACAACTGTTTCTTGTGCCCCCTCTTTAAAATCACATCTCCAGGTATCCCAAGTACCACTCAAGGGGTGTGAAGCAGGCACAATGTAATGAACAATGTTTTTATTGGAAAGACGGCTTAAAGCAACTTCCTGCTATTCTCTGTAAGATTGAAGAATTGACCCAGGTTAGTTAAAATGTAAAGTTACTTCTCACTTGGCCTGGTGTCCCTGTTTAGTACCCTGCACAGTGCCACAAGCCTTTGTTTCAGCAGAGAAGAAGGAATGCCTGGAGCTTGGGGAGAGAGGAACAATGGGAGAAAAAAGGTCCAAAGACACATTTGTAAAGGCACCTCTGCTGAAAGGACCACTCAAGGCTACTGTCACTTAAGGGGCTGGATTTAGGGTTTTTAACTCCTTCTGCTCGAATAGGCACAGAATATACATACAGGTCTATACCCACTACACAGCTTTCACTCAAATTAACACTCCCATGAGACACACCAAGAAGCCATTTGCCTTCTCCGTGATGTACAGCCAGCGTGATCCACTATCTGTGGGCCTTTTATTTCAGAATGCTTCTAGGTCACGGCAGGCTCCTTTGGAAATCCTACCAATGAATTGTAGTCACACAGCATTAACCTCACCCAGCCCTCAGTGCAGGTCAGGTGCCACCCCGAGGGCACACTTTAGAGCAGCTGCCAGCATTTGGACCATCCGAGGTCACAGGGCAGAATGAAGGCTCAGACAACCTCCGTATCCAGCCCCTCCTCAGTGGAAAAATGGAGCGGAAGCAGCTCACAGAGCTCTCCTAACTTTGTCACAAAATACCTTGTAAGGAAGCGCTGGCTTACCAAACACTCACTAAAATAACTTTCTGTCCTGCAGTTTTCCATGTAAAACTAAACCATGCCACATGTCAAAGCAATGCATTTTCAGTAACTATCAAAATAATCCGATGTTATTTTTTCCTTATTTTTCTAGCCCTGTTTCCTTCACTCTCAGCACTTTGTAAGGACATCTTCATGTGTGTATTCCACATTATGTCTGTTGCAAAGTTTGGTAAACACTTAAAATACGACGTTGCTTTCTTTCAAACCCACAATGAGGGCTCACTTTACCAAAGGCCAGGGTGCTTGGCTCATCCTTGTGCCAACTCAACTCAGACACACCGCGCAATGCAGCTGACTCCCAAGATGGGCCTTCCACCCCTACATTTTCCACTTAAGCAAATTAATGATCAGTAAAGATGGGATACACCCAGAAGACAGAAAACCACTTATTCAGCAAGTCAAAAATGGATATGCTGGCACTGAAACTTATAGTTGAAAGTGAAATGTATCCTACAAAGGATACCAGATTTCAGCTGCCTGCTGACAGTAAGTATTTCAGGGATGTCCCTAAGATGATTTCTACTGAGGACAAGTAGTACCTTCTTGCTGAAAGCACAGAGTCTGGCTTGATAGGGAATAGACAGTTCTTTTATGCCTCTAATGGATTTATTCCCTTACGTTCAATATTTCTCAGAAAGGATGTCACTTCCTCAGAGAATTCTGCTGCTCTACATTTTAAGAACTCAAATGTTCCAGTGAAGCTCAGCTGAAATTTTAGAAGCTGATAGAGAAAATCGAAAGAGAAGAATAAGAAAAGGTATCTGGTAGCTCAGAATGCTAAAATCCTTCCAACTAAAAGACAGCAGCAACCAGAAATGCAGAAACACCCTGATGGAGCTAACTGTAATTACACATACTTTCTGGAAGTGGGTGTGTTTGTGCTTTGCATGCCTATCTTTTCACATGCAAAAGGCAACACCTGACATGTATGTAACTTAAAGAGTTTGCCCTGTAGTCTTAACTATCCTCCCATAAACTTAACCAACAAAAATAACAATTAACACAGGTGTTTCATAATCTTCCCAAAATATTTTCTTAGTAAGAAGGTAACTGAGGATTGTTTTACCATGTAATAGAAAAAGACTACTGTTTAATGTGGGTGTGTGCCAATATATGAAAACTATTTAAAATGAATATTTTCGCAGTGGTCTGGAGGATTATGAGCCTAAATGTTGAACACTCCCTAGCTTCAAATAGTCTCTGCCCTGAATCACTGTGCAGCCCTGCACAGAATAAATAGTTGGAAGAAAAAGTCAAGACGAAAATTATTTAAGCACATAAACACTTACAATTCTGTAATATTAAAGAAGCTGCAATGTCCCAAATTAAATTTAGGACACAGATAGACTTAGATGCACCCTTATTAAGAGGCTGCCTCTGAAGACAGCACAAAAGGCAGTGGCACAGACAGTGCAGGGGTGTGCAAAGCCACCAGTGGCACACTGAGTGTGCCCAGGATGAGCTCCTGTCCAGAGGGCATCTTCTGCAATTCTCAGCAACAATTTCCTCCCGTGGCAGCCAGGCCTTCTCCAGTCTTTTTATACTCGAAAGAATTTAGACAAAACCAAGAATTTCTACTTTTACATAAAAATGAGAAAAAACCTGGTACACCAATAAAATCACAAAGGTGTTGTAAGCAAAACAATTTTTTATGTGTTTGAGGTAGCACAACATGCATAAAGAAGGTGCAGCTACCTAGTTTAAGCTGTACTAGCTTAAGTACTCAATTTACTGCAGTCCACACCTGGATATTTGATAATGCATGCAAATATAAGCTTTCAACATATGCCATGAAGAATTAAGTAACAACACAACCTTGAAACTAAAATTAACATTAAAGAATGTAGAGACTTTTTTTGGGGAGAGGGGCGAAAGATAAACGAAAGAAAGGTGTTAAAAATATATAAAAATAAAAGACAAATTTCAGAAAATTGACACAAGACAATATTTAACCTTGGCCTAAAGCAAGCATCACTTCACTGGTTCAAATTGTAGGTGAAGATATCAGGGTTAGCTATAAGCTTCCCAATGAAGTTGCGCATTTGTGAGAGATACAAATATATAAACGAAAGAAAGGTGTTAAAAATATATAAAAATAAAAGACAAATTTCAGAAAATTGACACAAGACAATATTTAACCTTGGCCTAAAGCAAGCATCACTGGTTCACATTGTAGCTGAAGATATCAGGGTTACCTATAAGCTTCCCAATGAAGTTGCACATTTGTGAGAGATACAAATACGCATTTTCTTTCTCATTGTGAAAGCTGCACATATATTTAACTTAGATGAATTTTCCTTTCTAAAGCTAGCCTTGAAGGTGTCAACATTACTTGCTAGTGCCAGTGCTAGTGAATTCATATCAATGGCAAAAGCTAAGATACTAAATAAAAGTCCACTTCTGTTTACATTCTGAGCCATCATTTAGCTACCAGGAAAAATACCACAAGATTTGTTCACAGAAATTAGTTAGTCAGAAATGAAAAATTATCCAAGATTTCTGTTCTGATTGATGTTACCTCAAAAATACTGGATCACATATTCGTTGAAACTAAAAAGAGGATACAACCTGAGAAAACATTAATATCCTAAAAATGGTAGTATTGATGTTATTTTTAGCTAGCAACTTTTCTTCTTCTTAATTTCATTAGATATCAGGAGATAGCTTCAAAAACACCATGCAATTTATTGGCACAATTTTATTAATACCTAGATTTTGATCTCCTTCCCACTATAAATTCGTCCTGCACTCCCACAATGCTAGTGCAGAAACAGCATTCAAATTTGGAACTGAAAACCTGAAATATGGTAATTTAAGTAATCCTGACGTTGTTTATACTTGACATTTTAGAATCTTGGCCAATGTACTTTAAGAAAGGAAAGTGCCTTGCACTTTCAGACATCAGAATTTTTAGCACACAAACGGCCACTGCAATCAGCATCGCTCCCAAACAAAATTAATTGACAACTAAAAGAGATGGATGCTAGAAAAGCACAAGAGAAGTGACATACTTAGAAGAAGAACAGAAATTTCATTTTTAAAAAGTACAAAAACATCCACAGAATAGCAGAAAATTATCATTGAAGTATACCACTATGAATGGTTAATGTGAAAATCTATCCTGAAAGAACTGGGGCACTAAAAGGAAACAAAACAAAGCAATCTGCTATCTTACTGTGTGAACAGAACCTTGACCAAAACACGCCTAAAGCACGGTTTCTAGTTCAGTAGCAACAACCCAGATCAAATCCTGATGCACACTGGCTATTCAGCTGAAAAACCACTACTGCAGCTGCTACATTAATCCAGCTTTTAGCACTATTTCCTCCTCCTTCTCCTACATCCTTTGCTGTGTGCAAGGCACTCCTAAAAAAGGATGTGGCCACCATGGTTAAGCCTTCAGGAAAAGAGCATTAGCGGCATTCAGATGATGTGTTTTCTTTTCCTTTCTTTTGCTTTACCAGTTGAAAACATCTTAATAAAACTAACAGTGAAACAGGTCTCATTTCAAAGGCTGATCATTTAACATATACTCAAGTGCTCTTTACATTTTTAATCTTGCCAAACATGCCTTTATAAACAGGCATTGTATTACAGCAATACTAATGATAAAATGCCAAAGAGGCATTTAGAACTTTATGAATGTGAAGCTCACTGGCAAAGCCACAAATCAAACAACAAAGGACTGAGAATGCATAGGGACCCTTTTTCTTTTTGTTAAAAATTCATATGAATAAATATGCAAGCATAATAATTATCACGTTGTTTTCAACTGCAATGCTGCTATTTTCATCCCAAATTTTACACCAGCACCTATTTCAACATTTCCTCTACTGTTTGAGGATGGAAACATCATCTGTTGCACATTACAAACTAACAGTACTCAATTACAAAGATTTTGATCAGTTTGGAGGAAAAGGTAGGAAGAATCTGTTCTTCTGCTAAGAGTTACTACTCCATATGCAGATTTACTGGGTAAAAGACTTGACAAGAGTAAATAGTGTCTCACCAATTTACCCACAAACACATTTTAAGAATTAGAAATTAAACACAATGCAAAACCGTTTTGCATCAGGTCCTAAGCAAAAAACAAAACCAAGGCAGAAATCACACAGTTCAAATCCTCAGTACTCAAGGGAAGTACTCCATGAGACATTATCACACAAAGCTGTCTTTAGCAGGTAGACACAGCTCTTCAGCAAAACTAGCAGACTTCAAACTATTCCAGAAAAGTGATAGGCAGTTTAGCACCACCTCACCTACAGCTCTCTCATGAGAAGCCAGAATACCAAAGGAAATAAAACACAGCCCAGTAACACACCAAAACCAACCACAACACACCATTTGGAAAAAAAACCACCCTAAAACCACCCCTACTTTCCCTCTTCCCACCTTTTTTGCAGTGAAGCAGCCAAGTGGGAACAGTAAAAGAAGGCATGGTTAGCACAGACTCTAATTAAATGGATGTATCAAACGAGCTCATTCTGCCAACTTAATGATTCAGCTTAAAGAACTGGGAGTCTTCCTCCTGACTTCTGTCAGAGTCAAGTACATCTGTTGAGTGCATTTGAAGATTCTGCCTCTTGTAAGATAACCTTTACCTCTTCACACAAGAATTACCATTGAGTTCAGCAGAGAATGATCACAGAAAAGATTATGCTAGTTTTGTGGAAAAATCAATCATGGTCTCCAGAAAAGCTCAAAACAAATGACTTAATATTTTCCTGTCAACAAAGTATATATATATATACACACCAAGGTAAAGGTAAGCACCACAATTGAAGGACTTCTATTCATTTAGCTGTCCTCACTTTATTTTAAAGACAATACCCTTAAGTCCAAAAGAAAATGCTTTAAATAACCTGCAGTCCAAAAAGGAAAAAAAAATTCTAAGCACACAGTGGTGTGTTTTCAGCTTCAGTATAAATCAAATAGATTAATGAAGAAACAAAATTTGACCTTTCAATAAACCTATTCAAAGTTGATCACATTTCACAAACAGGTTTCCAGTTTTGCTTTATAAATTATGAATCATTAACTCAAACACACCAGTGTGCAAGGTTCATGAGATGCATGTGGAGGTTCATTCAGGTCTCTGACCGTATGTACAAGTTTACCAACAGCTCCAATAACCACAACATACAGAGAGATTGGTTCTGTCGTTCTCACTAGCACAGCAAGCACTTGTTACCCACTTAAAATCTCCTAACAGGAACTTGTTTCACTCCATCAAGTAACTCTCCATAACTCCAACAGGAATTTGGAGCTCTTAATTACTTACCTGTGGACATAATGCAACTGATGAACTGAATCGATGGCTATCACCATTTCAGCCAAATAAAAACGAGCCATATCTTCAGGGAGTCTGTCCTCAAACTTGCTGAGCAATGTAAGCAGGTCTCCTCCAACATAGTAATCCATAACCAGGTACTGTGGAGTGGGAACAGTAAGAGAACGGAGTGAGGGGGAAAAAATTACAATTTATTGAGTGAATAAAGGACTAAATATTCATTGAAGCATAAAAACTAATTCACTGCAAAAATTATTATGGACATGAAAAAACTAAAAGAGATGCTTAGGTGCTCTGAAATCCGTAGTAACTTCAGCTGCAGTTCAGCATTTAGCCTACTTGAATAATTTTCATATTTATACCTCTCCAAATATAGTAAGCCTCATGACAAAATAGTATCAACTTCATCCACAGTCCCATCACCAAACATGAAATGTTTAGATCCTCTGGATTCCCTTATGAAAACAATACTCTTTATTAGACAGCTAAAGGAGTAAAGGTTTAAAGTACAGACCTATAAAAATGAAACAAGAGTGTAAATTTGTGATCTCATTTACGTTGCCTTAATTTTCAAGGCTTTCCCTTCCCTTTCTTTCTACCATTAAATGAATTACTTTGGAGAGCAAAGTTTTTAGATTATTTAGAGAGGCATTTCTAATCTAAAGATTATTTAGATTAAAGCAAAGTCTGAGAGACTTCCAGTGACCCACAGCATAATTCCAGAAACTGTTGATATTACACATGATACAGGACCTGGCAACATAAAATACAACATGTCACCTTCTCTAATTGAAAGGATGGAGAAAAATATTGATTTCTTATATATTAATGAAACACAAAACTTGCCAGCCATTAAAGTGGATGCAAAAACTTTTAAAAAATCGGAGCCTTTCTGCATTTTACTGTATTTACAGAATAAAATGCCACTTCTTTTAGCAACATTATTAAAATTACTGGAAAAAGTGAAACTTAAGTGTGAAATTCAGGATTTATACATTTTAGCTTAGTTTAGTTTGTTTTTAATTATGAAACAGTGCCTGAAAGGCCAAATGGAGGAAAGAAAAAAAAAATCAAAGCTAATTATAGCTAAAAAACTAATTATTAACATTCTAATTTAACACACACTGCTAAGACATTATTTCAAAACATCATTGTGGACAGGTTAATTAGAATCACAGAATATCCTGAGCTGGAAGGGACCCATAAGGATCACCAAAGTCCAGCTCCTGGCCCTTCACAGGACAGCCCCAAGAATCAAATCACACCCCGGGAATAAATTTTCACTAGACTCTCTGGAAGTTTTTGCTTAGAGCTGTTTCCAGGAACACAGCCTATCTGCATTTGAAGCAGTGATCCTTAAGAAGACCATAAATAATAAAAAATATTGAAAATGTAATAATGTATACCCCAATTTGTTTCTTTAAAATTCTGACAATACAGCCTAAAGGGACTATTTATATTAGTTGCCCTAACATGTTTGCCTTTCCCATTTTTAGAAAAAGACGCTAAAATATGAAGAAGAAAATCTGCAAAATTATGCCAACTCTAGGGAAGATGAGGGGCAGGCTGAAATCTTACACCTGTTTCTTTTCCCTCATATTTTCCATAACAATAAAGGTGATGAACAAAGATTTTAACAGCTTGATATAGAATAACATGGGCATCATCATTGATTCCAAGTGCATAGGAAAGCACAAAAGCCATTTCCACAAGATTTTAAATGTGTTGATAGTCAAATTTTCATTTGTTGCTTTGTGACAGGAATAATGAACTTCTTAAATTATGCTCACAATCCTTATGGAAGATAAGTATCTTCTATTCAGTGGTGCTCCTACACTCCTTCAGGAACAAGACTGATTGTGTAAGTCTCTTGTGTTTTGCAGTTTTAGAAAATGCATTAAGCCTTTGGAACTTCAGACACTGATTACTAAGTGATGCATTGCACAGGCATCTCCAAGAGCTGAGCTTATTGCTTTGAATGTATATTGAAAAAAACCTCTTCAGATTCTCCTAACTGATGTGGGATCTCTGCACTCATTCTTCAGCACTTTGAAAACCTCTGCAACTCAGCTACTGGATATAGCAGAATAATGGAATTTTGGCTCTCAAAACACAGGATTATGCACCTCCTCCTAAGTTTGTAAGAGCAACATAGTAGCCTAATGACACAAAAACCATTGACACCTTGAATAAGCCAACACTTAAACTGTAACTCAGGGTATTTAACTGTGCAAATGAAGTTAAATACATGTGCAGGAATTACAGTTAAATCTAAAACCAAAATTTTACATGAAAAAATTCTGTCAAATATCCTATGTCAAATATCCATGTTCATATAAAAAATAGGGTTTTATAAAGCCTTAAAAATACTTTTTAAATAATAATAAAAATACTTTCTAAATGTACACAATCTTCCGGATCTATCGAAGTCCCAAATACTTCTCAAAATACGAGTGTATGACAGCACCATCTTTCCAAGAGAAAGAAAAAGCATAGATTTAAGAACTCTAAATTCTGGTAGCTAGTAGAAGCTTAACACAGGCATTTAATCCCAAATCACAGATTCATTTGGAATGGAAGGGACCTCCCCAGAGCTCATCTGCTCAAGCAGGGTCAGCTAGGAAAGGCTGATGATGACTGTCTCCAGCTGGGGTTTGAGTATCTCCCAATAAAGAAGGGTTTTCTTGTGTTCTGATGAAACTCCATAGATTTCAGGTTGTATTCACTGGCTCCTGTCCTCTCACCAGGCATCACTGGGAGGAATCCAGCTCCCTTGTCTCAACTCCCTCCTTCTGGTGTTTACACACGTTGGCGATAAACCCCCTTCTCCATCCTCCACTTATTTGGGCTGAGGAACCCCAGCTGTCCTCACAGGAAGGATGCCCCAGTGTGTCTCAATCATCCTTCTGGCCTCACAACAGACTTGCTCCTGTAGTTCCATCTCTCTTTTGCCCTGGGGAGCTCAGACCTGGACACAGAGACCTGGACACAGCACTTCAGGTGCAGCCAGGGCAGGGCTGAGCAGAGAGGAAGGACCCCCCCTGACCTGCTGGCAACACTTTTCCTTGAGCCCAGAACACTCCTGGCCTATTTTACTGGGAGAGTGCATTGCTGCCTCATGGCTAAGCTTGTTATCCACCAGGACCTCAAGCAAAGCTCCTTCCCAATCACCTGGGCCCCAGCATGTACTGGGTTTCTCTTATTATACACCCTAGATGCAGGGCATTGCCTTTCCCTTTGCTGAAATTCATGAGATTTCACTCTCTCCAGTTTGCTGAGGTCCATCTCAAGGCAAGCAACAGTCACTGCACAACCACATCTACTACTCAATCTACACAGATTTTTTTTTTTAAAGCCACTTGTGTTACATGTGATTTTAATAAAAAGTATATGGAGAACTAGTGATGATACAAACTCTGAGTATCTCTCATATTTTTGCCCAGCAAGGTGCAGAACTAGCTCCTGTTAGCAGACTATCAAAGGTGACGAACAGAACCTGCTCTGTGCTTAGTGAAAACAAGGAAACTGGCAAGAATAAGACAAATTCTAGCAGGCTGTTCTGGAATATATAATATTTTCCTTGAAATGCTCTTAATGATAAGATCAATATTACACAATACATGACATTATTTTTACTGTCCACATTAACAAAGCAGGAAACTGGCTGGGAGGTATTTAGGCCAACAGTTAGACCTAACCATTTCTACACAAATCTACCAAAATCCATGGATCCCCAGGCACCTGAACTGACAGATGAAATTGCAATATAATGGCAAAAAACACTACAAATCACTCTGCAAGAGTTCCCTGTATAGCACTTTTTGTATTGGACAGAATGGGAGGAAAAAGCTACTGTGGCTGTACAGTAGATTAAAAAAAAAATATTAGAATTGCTAATGATAGAGAATCCAAAGCACAGGGCAATACAACCCAAATAATCTAAAGCCATCAATGCAAAGTTGCTTACTTTTTCAGGTATAAATATTACCAAAACTGTATCACAACCAAAACATTTTTTAAGTGGGAAAGAATTTATAGAAAATTGGCCACTTTTCCACATATTAGTTTCTTTTTGCAAGGCATTCAAAATCATCAAAATTTAAATAACATAAAAGAGACAGCTTCCAACTCTTATTTATGAGCATTTAGTGGCATTCTTGTTGCTTTATTGTTTCGTTACAGCTTACTGAGTTTAAGTCCTCAGAATACTAAGTTGTTTCGAAACAGGTCTACTCCCAATTTCTCTCTGTAAAACAGTAATCAGCATGGTTAATAATGAAAAATTAAAATAGAAAATCTATGTTAGTAAGTGCACTTTTAATTTTACGAATCCAATTCAACTGGAATGACAACTTATAAGAAAGAATATGCAGGTAGATCAAGGTTTATCAACAAACGCAAAGTGGTTTAGAAAACAAACCTGCCTTCCTGAGGTAGTTATAGCAAAACTTTCAAAGTTTCTGACCAATCTCCACCCTTCAGAATTTTATGGAAAAATCACAGATCCTCACATGGTCTGTATGGTCCAGAGAGCAAAATTAACAAATAAACTACTTTTCTGTCTCAAACCACAACCAAGACTCTGCATTTCGAAGCAGATATATATATATATATTAAAGCAATACTCACTAAGTAGTTTTCATCCTGGAATGCATAATGTAATGTTGTGATCCACTGGTTATCTCCATTCACTAACACATCTCTCTCTTCTCGAAAACAGGCTGTCTGAAGGGGAGAAAAATAATTATAGCCTTTAGGTAAAATATATAAAGAAAAACATTTAGGAAGTTGACTGTGTTTTGACATATATATTTGGGGGAAAAAAATCAAAACTGCCTCTCAGTTAAAAAGTAATTTATTACACTATCCCAATATGACAAAATCTAAAAAGAAATAGACATGAGAAGAGACCACCTTCTTCAAATTTAAACAGTTGTACTTCTCTGTACTGTTAAGTGAGGCAAAGGGATAAATAAGCTGCTGCTTCCCATCATCCAAAATGTCAAAATCTTGATGTATCAATAATGACAGAATAGCAATGTATGATTAAGAAAAACAATCAATAATGGCATTAGATAATTGCAACTGCACTAGAAGTCAGAGAGCTGGAATCTGGAGTCTTGTGTTGTTTTTTCATCTCATCATGGTGTTAGCCTAGTTTTACACTTCAGTTCTCACATACAGTTCTTTTCATTTGAAAGTAGCTGCCAATAACTCCATGTAGTCATCAGTTGATAATCATTAACCACTTTCTCCACACCCCTTGCTCAAGAAAAGCAGGGAGAAGCAAATATTGCTCTTGCCAGGTATAAGCTGTTGATCAGACATCCCAAGAGGTTTCTCCTCAATACACTGGAAAGAAAAACAGGAGGCAGGAGGTGCCTTCATATCAAGTGGAACAGAGGAGGAACAAGAACTGCCAACAAATGTTTCAATTGTGGAACACAGGTTTGTACAAAACAAAAGAGAAGAAAACGTGAAGAAAATGACTAAGTGCAAAGCAGCAAGGCATTTAATCCAATGAAAGTCTTGCAAGTTGCCCTGAGTAGTGAAAAAAATACCTCAGCAGAAACAACATTGCAGAATAACAGACAAAAATCACCAAACAGATGAAAAGTCAAAAAGAAACTATAGCAAAGAAATCCCATAAACATTTTGAAGGGACTGAGTTCTGAAGTAAATATCACAAGAAAACAAAAAGTACCAAATAACAAAGCCAACGCACAGGTTTGTTCAGAAAAAAGAGATCTAAACAATAGTGTAAAGGAAAGAATAATATTGTACAGGCTCTATTTAGAAGGCAGATGGAGAGTTTGAGAAAAACACAGACCATATTTTATTCCAGCACACTCTGCTCTTCACAAAGATGTTTCATCATTTTGAACCCTGCTCTGTCTCTTCCATCTTCGAGACAGCTAAGTTTAAAGGAAATTCAAGCCTTAGCTTTTTATTTTTTCAGTTTGATTTCCAAACCCAATAGGAAAATAGCAGACTTCTGGCATGGCTTTTGCTGGCTGTGAGATTTGGAAAGTGAAGAATGAAAAGTATAATATCATTTGAGATTGAGATATGCACAAGAATACATGCAGCAAAAACAGAGCAGCAAGTAACTCCTTCCTCCAAACAAATAAACCATCACAAGTCCTTATTTTGGTGAATACAGTGAGTAAGAACTATGGATACCAGGAAAAATTAAGGTGACATACTTTAATCATTGCACAATGCAGGAGATAAATCAGTGAAATTTGAGAAAATAGCAAGACATACTTCAAACAAATACCTTCAAAGGTTATTGAATGAAAAATAGACTTGGGGTAGGAGAATGAGCATGGATCATCTTCAGAAGGAAGAAAAGCTGTTTGATGCTTCAGCTTGATTTTTTTCCTTCCTTGTTTGTAAACTCTTGACATATTTCAGAGAGAAATAACTATGAAATCTTGTTTTCACAAGGATGAATAACAGGTAGTTTCTCTACTTGTTATGACACAATTAATAGGATTAGTTACTAGAGAGTTTATATAATTCCACTTGTTTTTGCCATGATTTGACAAAAGACTGTGCATTCCTTGAGCACTCCAGACACCCACCTCTGGGCAGCATGCCTAGAGCTGAAGCAAGCTACTACCACAGTAGATCACAGCTGAGACAGCAACAGCCAGAGTAGAAGTGGTAAAAAAAAAAATCCAACAACAACAAGAGACAGTAGCAGTGTTTCTTTTAATTACTGTAACATGGCTCAATGAGGCTTTTTTAAAATGAAGCCTTTTTTGTGCCTTCCATTATTCCAGCATTACATTTCATCTTCCCTAGGCAGTCTCCTTGAACTGTTGGCAGAGACCTCCAGAGGTCATCTGCTCCAACTCTGCCACAGCAAAGCCAACTCAGTACTGTGGTCATATCTCTCCTGTTATCATGGCCTTCAAGCAGCAAAGAATTTGACCTGCTCTGCTGTTGGGTGCTCATGTCCTCACAGCTCAGAGTCAGCACCTCCTGGGGATGCTGACTGCTTCCATGCTGCCTGATATTTGTCCTGCTCTCTCCTGAGCCTCATCTGGCACCAGCATGGCACACGTGTAACTCTAAGTGACTGTCAACGCTCAGGGTAGCAGGTCTGGGAGTGTAACAGCAAGATGTCACACACTTCCAGGTACTCCTTGTATCAGTAACATTCCCAGCTCTACAGCCCATCTCAACAGTGGCAAGTATTTGGAAAATTTATCCTCTGCTATTATACAAAAAATAACATTGCAACCTGGGTAATTTTAAAAGACTTTGCAACCTGGGTAATTTTACAGTAACAAAGTTTTTGCACTCAGAGCTTGCAGTCCTCAACCTTACTCTGGCATTCTCAAGTCTCTTTTGAGTACATACTCCCTTTCTGCTTTTACAATTGACTCCCACTCCCCACACTGTTGACACATATGTCCATTAATATATAGAATATTAATATATATATAAGAATATAGATCTATCTATATGCTTGTGGTTTTGGACTGCATGATTTTCCTGTGCATCTCAGTGTTAGTGCAGCACACTGCTAACAGAGCCAAAATGGGTAATTTTCCCCATCAGCAGTAGGAACAGTATTCATGAATGTTTAAAAATGACAGGTTACAGTTGCTAAAGGTCATGCTTTATAATGCAATTTCACTCCAGATGGTTCTCTTTCCACTATATAACCATGGGTTACAAATACATGGAAAAACATTGCTGTAGTTCTTTTTAGGCTAATGGTTCAGATTTTCAGAAATTCAGCTGGACCCATGGGAAGAGTATTTTTAATACCTTGCATAAAAAAATTTTTGAAACCTATTTATAACTGTATGCTAATGAAAAGAAACAGTTTTCAGACTCACTTTAAAAGGGTACATTTAAAAACAGAGTGGAGCTTTATTCCAGGTCTTTTCTTTTTCAGTGAAATAATAAAACTTACAGTAATGACATTTGTCTTGGAGAGAAATGCCTCTTTGTATCAAGGCTACTGCCAGATTGCTCAGTATCTGAATAATTTCTGGATAAAAAGGAAACACATTGTGCACATCTAACCACAATCTGCAAACCATTTATATTTCTTGATGTGATAACATTTTCATTAAAAGAGACAGGATGTGCACACATCAGAAATTGGCTTTAATTTGTCTGAATACATTTTTTTAAGAGTGTGATGGTTTCCCATTGATCTCACTTCCTACCAAGATGTAATTAAAACATAAATGTGGAAATCAGAATAAACTTGGAAGCAGTTGAACAGCAAAAGGCAGCTTGAGAGCAGCAAAGTTGAGGTCTCAAATAAAAACTGTATGAGTGAATTTTTAGTATGCATAGATGAAGAATTTCAAAGCAAATCAGAGAGTAAGATACATGTTCCATCTAAAATTAACACACAAGTATTCAGGTGCAGGCTGCATTTTATAAGCTTCCTTTCAAAGGAATCCAAGGGAAATACACCAAGGACTTTGTGAAGAGCAGAGTTGTATAAACAAAGTAGACAGCTAAGGCAAAAGCAAGGCTGGTGAAGGAGCTGTTCCACCTTCTTCAGACACAGAATGGATTCCAGCTATAATGAGGAACTTTTTATCACATATTTTTGCAGATGACCATTTTTAGAAAACACGCACTCTAATTAATTTGAAACTTTTATCTTTCTGATTTTTCAGTCCACTCATTGGGCCTTTACTAAGTTCTAACTACTGAGAAACTAATAGGCTTGATGAGCTATGGCTCAGCAATTACCTTCTTATAGCTCAGTAACTATCTTCCACCATGGAAAATACTTGCTCAAGACTACATTCCCAACTGAACAAATGCATTAAAAGATCACTTGGGCAGTTGATAATTTTTGGACAATTATAGAAAAGGCCTAACGTCAAAAACATTCAGCCCCAAAGAAGTCAAGATTCCAGGACATTTAAACCCTTCTGATGAATTGCTTTGAGCTTATTCAATATTAATTTTTATACTGCCAGTAAATAGTGAAGCACTTCCTCCATCCCTCTAATAAACATGGAGACTTGTGCACAGAGAAATGACAAGTCAGCAAAGTAAGAGGGGACACAATCATGGAAAACACTACTGCAATCTTACTTCAGCTCTCTTCAGCATCTCCCATTTATTAAGTATCTTCATGGCAAAAACTTTATCTGCATTTTTCAGTTTTACTACTGCAACCTGGAAAAGAGAAATGAAAAACAAATTAATTACAACAAGAAAATAGATATTGTTTTCATTTTTATGTAACCTTGCCCTTTTGGAGGTTTTTTTAAGTGTTCTGGACACATTTTTACTATGCATAAAATACCACACCATCAAGACAAACACCTCAATAGTACAGGAAAATACAAGTTTATTGCAAGCTTTCCTTATGTATCACACTTTCCCCATGTATAATTTTTTTCTAGGTGACTGTCAATGAAAACTGGCATTTCTTAGCATCACACTTCTTGCTGCATCATACTGACATGAAGCTCTCTGGCTCTGTGCTTTATCCTTAAGTGCTACACAGTAATTTAAACTTTAGAGCCCTCAACAAAAAGGTAACAGCACAGCAGCTTCTAAATCAAGATAAACAATGTGGTTTTGGTTTTAAAAACAAACAAAACTGTAGATTTGCCATAAAGCAACTTCCACTCTCGTTTCAAATAATGCACTAGATTTTCTTCCAAGATAGTATGACTTCACATTTTTCCACCTGAAGTTCAATGAGCTCTTTATGATATCTGTTGTAAGCAACAGGGAAACAGTAAAATGCACAATTTCTAGAGAAGTAAAACTTAACAAAACAAGCCAGCCCAGCTGCTCATCCTCTTCTCATAGCTTTTGAAACATTAGATGCCATAGGCCTCTGTAATAATAAATTAACGAAGTTCACTGACACCATCCTTTTCTGAGAATATTAGTTTTGTTTAGCTATAATATAAGCTAACATAGAGTATTTTTAGGAAAGAGGGAGGGAAGAAGTTTACACAAACTTGTTTTCACAGTTCAGGCTTCCCTGGGTATGGCAAGCTCAGTGTCTTAACCAAAATGGGTATGAACGTGCCACAAACTCAAACCTGCTGATCAGAACTACACCAGCATTGTCATCCCAACTACTGAAAAGTTCAACAATCACCACATTTTAACAACCACTCTCCAAGTATCCTGTTCTGCCTCTTCCCTTCCAAAGGAATCTTAAGACTAAGCCAGACAAAAGTTTATTTCTGTGTGCATCTGGTTACAAACCAACGTGCTGTCACACAGATTATTATCATCTTATCCTGCAGGCCAGTGACAAAAACAAATGAAGGTTGAATCCTACATTCCTTTCACCTCTTCCATAATCAGTAAACCAGCAATGTGTGAAGACAGTGACAACAGAAAAGAAAATACAGGATCAGACAGCTTGAAGGAAGTGCCATGCCAACCTCTTTGAACCATCTTCAAATGTGTCATCAGCTGCAACAGCTTCACAAACGAGGCAAAAGCACAGGTTGAAGGATTGCAATACTCTGATGTCTAAACCAATGTGTATCTCACAGTGTAGCTCTTGCCTAGCTGTAGATTCACAGACCAAGCAGCTGTCACTTCCCATATGTACATTATCAGCCCTGCTCTTGACACTGCTGCCTTCTGGGGTTGCAGGGGGAGGCAGTGGCAGGGAGATAAAAAGAGGATATAAGACAGAAAGGTATTACATTTATTTGTTTAAACTACTTTATGGACTGAAATTTTTAAAGGTTACGCCACATGAGGTTCAAGTTCACATTCAGAATCCATCAAGGAGCTTTCAGATTTGAAACACAAAAATGGATTATTACTTTAGCCTATAATACAATAACTTTAATTCATAGAGAATGTTTGCTGTGCTGTGCATGGTAACCCATGACTGAGAATCACAATTTTTTTTTTGAGGGAAAGATGAGCCTTTGGCAGTGATACACAGCCCAGAGTGTGGATTTGATCTTGATTATCCTTTTGCCATACTATCTAAATCTTAGAAGCTCTGGTAAGCCATTACATGTATCAATTTCTAATGAGAAGTGGCAGGAGGACAAAGCCTCAACACTGCACCTAATCAGTATCCAAACTGTATCCTACATAACTTGGATGACAGGGGCACCCTTGGCCATGCAGCCTGTGGTATGAAGCTACAATGTAGTTGTGCCCCAAAGACCTTTAAGTATTTTGGGACTCTTGCTGGGAAAAATTAAAAGGCTGCTGTTACTAAAGCTGAGTAGCTCCTGCTGCCCAGCATGGGAAATAAGTTTTTCCTCACCATTAACCACTGGAGTTGAAGCAGCCAGAGGCATAAGACAATAAAAGCATTTCAAGGCCAATTTCAGGATTTCATTTCTTGCCTGTGGCATGCTCAGTGCAAGGCTGTGTTATTCTGCAAAGGACTTGGTTATTCAAAGACACACAGTAACACTGCACAGCTGCCTAAATTTCCAGTCTCCTATTCAGCAAGCACTTGGACACAACTGCAGGAGCTACAGCACTGCCTTTGGTGAAGATTTGGAACACAGGCCCTCTGTGGCAGGAACAAGGGCTTGGTACCTTCTGCAAATGTGTAACAGCATTGAGGAGCGACTGAAGAACCAAAACAGCCTCGTGTTTACCAGCTGTGTTTACAATCAGTCTGAAGCTTTTAGTCTGT
Source organism: Passer montanus (assembly GCF_014805655.1). Lineage (NCBI taxonomy): Eukaryota > Metazoa > Chordata > Aves > Passeriformes > Passeridae > Passer > Passer montanus. Next base: position 574,980 of record NW_024368485.1, on the reverse strand, counting down.
GAAAGCCATTAATGTTATTCCATATCAATAACCACCACACACAAAAGATCACAGACATCATCACCATCTTTCTGCAATCACAGCATGTTTTTGGGGGTGTCTCAGTGCTTTATGAAAGTAAATTCTAAAATGCTTATTCCAAGACTGTGAAAGCAAAACCTGACACTTCAGCATTGAGCAGACTGATGTAGTTTCTAATTGTAATTTTAAAAAAAAATCTGAATCATGATTACAAATCTAGGCAGTGTTTACATATACACAGAGCATTTACTACCTACACAAAGGCACAAATACAGACAGAGTTTTGTTTTGATCTTTTCCCTTCCCTAGTGAAGCTGTCAAGACTGAAGAAAGAGTAATCATTCCTGTCCTAGTGATCCTGAAGTGTCTTGCTACAGGAACTTCTTAAAATTAGACTTTTTAAAGGTTGGGGTTTTTTATAAATTTTATTTCCCTGTGAGCAGCCCAAAAAAAGAAAAAAAGAAAAAAGATTGGTATGTGCTGATGTAAACATCTTGGGTTTAGCCAGATATGAAGTTTTTTCCCTTGTCTTCCAACCATTTTCCATATTTCCCACAAACAGCAGTCTAGTTTGGCATGCTGTCAGACACCTTCTGCCCCAAGCTTGGCTATTTGTCTCTATGATATTTGTCTGCACTTTCCCTTTGCTTAAAAAGCAATAGCCTTATACAGAAAAAAATAGAAGATGTTAAAGTTGAAAGAAAAAGAAAAACAATAAAATTAGACAAGAAGATTCAGCATTGGTTTTCCTGTCCAGTAAGAAAAAGCAGACAAGAAAGAATGTTACTATTTGTAATTGTATGACAAAAATTAGGAGTAACTAGCTCATTCTCAAGCAACAAAATTCATCATCGTCAAAATATCAACAACATAACAACCTAATATTTGCTAGCATAAGCATGCAGTGATTTTTTTTTTCAAAGCTGTAACAGAATGAACTGAAAATTTTGGTATTAGATTCACTAAGCTGCACTTTTATACTGCGGAGGGACACCACTAAGAGCTGTTGTCCAGTTGCTTCACCTTTCCTAGCAGCATTTTTCAGCTCCCAAGTTTAAAGTCTTTTTGTTTTGAGTTAGGTTTTTCAAACCCTGCTGCTCAGAGCCAGCACAATGAATTGCTTGAAGCCCACATTATTAATTTTACCATGATAATCCTGCTCCTCCCCCAAGCAAAACATCTGTGTTTTCTAAAGACAGCTCTCTTACATATAATTGTAAATAAGTAAATGCATGCATGCAGAGGGAAGGAGCATGTGAATAATTTGACTAAAAGGAAGCCTTTTCAGAAGGCAGAAAAAAGGGTAAGGAGAAAAACAAAAACTAGGAACAATGAACTCTTACAGTTATAAGCAATAACTAGTTTAAACTACTTTTTGTCTGCATTAAACTTGTAAAAACAAAAAGGGAAATATTTCTTGACTATGCAAATTGAAGAAATTGAGTAGCGTAAAATCAAAATAAGAACAAGTCTCAGACTGTGCCAAAGAAAACTCGCACTAACTTTGTAGTCTACAGAATTTCAGAATTATGTTGATTCAGGAGACAAAAATTACCCCTCCCAGTAACCTAGAGCAACCTTGGTCTCATTTATAGTTTTCTGGAAAGAAAATACATTCTTTCAGATTTCTTAATCTGTCTCAATAAATACAAGTATTGTGCAATTTCATATTAATATAGTTTTTTTGTGGTTTAAGTAGCAGTAAAATTTAGTGGTACTTTTTTCAATTTTATTTAGATATTTACTGGTTATTTTACAGAAAAATTAGCAATTTCATATAGAACTTATTTTCTTAGACAAACGTCTGTGTAGAACTTGTCTTTACTAAAGCAGCAAGACACATATCCTTCCAAATATTTATTAAGTCCTACTTTAAGAATATAAAAAACCAAACATCTTCACTGTAAAAGCTCATTTTTTCTCTTACCGAAGATTTTGACAATTAATAGAGTCATGCTACCTTACTCAGATAAGGAATTAGAAAGTAACACTGTTCCTAGAAGAGAAGAACTAACCAATCCCACAGACTGTCCCCAGAAGAGGATGGGGAAAGTTACATTCTCACTGTTCATGGGATGATTCACCACAAAGAACTTCCTGAGAAAGAACCACGGTTTCGTTGCGGTTCAGCTGCTGTGGAGTTTGATGCTGATTTAGCAGACAAAAACGACTTCTCTTAAAAACAGGTTTCATGGATGATCCTTCTGACAAGAGGGCACCAAGATCAGCGATTTTTCTTATATTTAACACAATCTGTAACTCAGCTGCAACTCCTATGGTAGCACTGACCAAGGCTAATCTTTTAAGCAGAAGTGTTTACATCAAAATGGAGATTGCAACATTCTCTGCGGCAGAGGTTTAGACTAAAGATAAATTATCCATGAGTAACTTCAGCCTTCAGTCTCCTTTATAAAGAAGCTTCACTCCAGATGGACCAAAACCAAGAGTGATAAAGCAGCTAAATAAATACTACCTTTTTTGTCAATTTTACAGCTGCCCAATGATTATATTTGCACACAGGGATCAGAGTACATAGTGGCACACACTACAGTAAAAATTTCTCTTCCCAACATGCTGTCTACAGGAGTCTGCTCTTCCACAATCACAGACCAGCAAAGACTGATTTTCACTCAAGATGCAAACATGTAAGTGAACCTGAGAACACCTCTTCCCTGTCACATGCCAGAGCCTCCAGAAATCCTCTCCTACCACAGAGAACTTCCATTTCCAAAGGCAATCAACACTTTGATCAGAACATCTTTTTCTTATTCTTTGGGTTTAAGTTCACGTGTATTTTCAGGCAGTATGGGGTACCTCCTGCAGAAGCTTTGCACACTACATTGCAGTATATTTGGCTATGAAAAACACAAGGCACTGCTGTACATTAGATTGCCCTTCCTACAGTGTACTGCAGGAAAAACAAAGCTCATGCACCCAAAAGAATTAAGAAAAAACAGGTCAGAAAGCTAACATTTTAAAGTTTCCTCGACCTAGTGATCAACAGACTTGTCTGGCAACTTCAAGTAAGAGATAGATTAATCAGAAGCAGCAAAAAATTGTATGGTTTGACAGCAGTAGGTGACAACTGAAAAGGAAAATAACATCTGCTGAAATCCTTAAAAGAAATACAGGAAAAATATTCAAAAGTTCATTAAAATAGGAAACTAAATGACAGGAAAAGAGAAATTTCTCTATGTTGTTGGAATGTCAGTGTCAATATTTGGCTATTTAAGCTGCTGAAAACTACTTTCAGGATATACAGTTATCAGGAAAATTAGCAATTATTAGACTTCTATACCATCAGTTATACACTGATCTCCACCTCCTGACTGGAAAGAATTAGTCAAGCAAATGATTTATCCTCAGACTATTGAAACATGGTCTCTCAATCCATGTGAGCCTGCCTGCTCTCAAAATTCACAATACTTAAAAAGAGCTGTCAAAGAATGTTTACAACAAGATGTACTTCTATCAAACATTAGGAGCATCTATAATATCCGTTATGACTAAATAATGCAAAAACCTGTACATCAGTGTATTGTTATGAACTGTCTCTCCTCAGTGCTACAGGTTTGAGCTGTCAAAGAATGTTTACAACAAGATGTACTTCTATCAAACATTAGGTGGGTCTATTATATCCATTATGGCTAAATAATGTAAAAACCTGTGTATCAGTGTATTGTTCTGAACTGTCTCTTCTCCTCAGTGCTACAGGTTTACAAGACAATTATCCAAACCCTCCTTCTCACACATACCTCCCCAAAGGCTCCTCGACCAATCACCTTCAGAATCTCAAAATCTTCTTTATGTAGTCGCATCTGTTTCACTTTAGATGTAAAAGGTTTGGCTGAAACAAAGAGGGAAAAAGAGAGACCAATCACCTTCAGAATCTCAAAATCTTCTTTATGTAGTCGCATCTGTTTCACTTTAGATGTAAAAGGTTTGGCTGAAACAAAGAGGGAAAAGAGAATCATTAAAAAAAACCCAAAAAACAACCCATGCAAGAATCAAAGAACAAGGTAACAGTAACACAAAATAGATGCAATCAGAAACCTAAAAACAAGGGATCATTTTGCTTATATACCTGTTTATTCTAAAGGAATATAATGAAGTTTAAAGCTAGAAAAAATTAAATAAGAACTAAGTCAAAACTGCTGTGAGAAAAAGGCTTACAAAGTAAGCTTGCTTTTGCCTTCTTTTAATTTAAAATATGGAGTCAAGCTGACTTTATTTTTCCACAGACTTCTGAGTTCACAGACATCCACTGCCTCTGTGCTATATAACTCTGGTTGCAAAGCAAAGCCTAATATAATGAGTTCACTTTGGACAATTATTAATTTACTTGCCAATCAGCCACACAATACTGTATTCAATGAGAAATTAAAATGGTGGTAAATGGTAAGTGGAAGGGCAATATTGGCCTACACAATGTATTATGCAATATTTTTTGAAAAATACTTCTTCAAGGGAACACTTAATAGTCAGTTCTTGGTTTTGGAAGGAAGAACAGTTGCACTCAAGACATTATTAACACATTCAATGAAAAAACTGAATGCATTTTCAAGTTAAGCTTCATTTCCTTCTTCTTTTCCCCTATTTTTTAAAATATATTTGAAAGCAGCAAGCAAAATAATGTATTGTATTCCAGACAGATAAAACCCCAGCAGTGTTTGCAGTAAAACAGTCTCAGGAGCAGTATTCCTCTCTTTTAGCCCCATTTAGCATTACATTTAACCAGCCATGGTTCATTAATACATGTTCTCTGTATGCATGCAAAACATCCAAGTTACTGATAACTCTACTGCAAAACATACATAGCACAAACCTTGGTAAAAAAAAAATTAAAATTTGAAGTAATTTAGCAGGAAAATGAGTTCTTTATAAAATTATTGTTCTAAAGGCACATTTAATACTTTACACAAATGAAATCCTATTACTAAACCAGATACTTCAGCAAATATGGTTCATACAAGAAGGTTGTATAATCAGGACTGGGATGGGTCTCTAAAACAAATTCAATTTCTGGCTCAAAGGCAGTCTAGCTCAATGATCCCAAACAAGCAACTTGAGATACTTCACCCAGTTTCACATCTATGAAAAGGGGACAGTATTTTTGTAACAGACAAAGCACTGACAATCACATTGCTGAATCACAAAACCCCAAAAAGGCACATTGTAAAGTCACCATTTTACAAGGCCCATAAAAACCTTATAAGCTTATGTTTTCAGGGTACAGAGGCCCAGCTCTGTCCATTTCTCTCTCCACACAGGCTGATGGAATCAGTGCAGCCTTATTTGCAGGGAAGAGTTGTGTCAGGCATCGTATTGCAGAATAATTTGTTCAGAATAACATTTGTAAACAGAAATGGGGAAATGTTGTCAAAAGCTCCAAAAGCAAATGACCCTAAGTAAGAACCAAGTTAAATAGACCTAGACACATGTAAGAAACCAAGTTTGGGTTCTCCTAGAATTCAGAAGTTTCTCTTGCTAAAGTTATGAAATAATCCTATTAAAACCCTGTAATTCAATTCAGAACCTTAATAGTAATCATGCAGCCCTTCAAGGCACTACAGCATCCTTGTCCAGAAGCATACTACCTTCTATTCAGCAAAGCAACCTTACAAACTGAGTCAAGACACAAGCTACCTGTAGTTTTGATACCTAAAAACCCCCACAAAACGTTTTCATCCTAGTCAAAGTAGCTTTCTAAACCACATCTGCACAATAATGACACAAAAATGCAGGGACTTATGTTTACAGCACAGCTCTACCAACATTCGTGGTACAACAGATGAAACCCTTTAAAAATCTCAGTGGTTCCAAAATCTGAACCTGGTCTCTTTTTTCTGAAGTTTTTCAGATAGCAGGAATCAATCCTCTCCCAGGAATTACATCTGTTCCAACTAGAGGAACATCAGCTTACAATTAAAAAAACCCAGCATTAGGTCCAAATAGTAAAGGTGCAGCCATATAACACTGAGATTTTCACCGTAGTGCTACTTTTGCTTTACATTTATAATAACTTTATTCAAAATACTGAATTAGAAAATTAAAATATAGGTTTAATATTACATTTTAAATACTGCTGAAATGCAATTTCAACACAAGTATATCACTCAAGTTCACAGAGATTCCCCAAACTTTCAAGAATCTTTTATTCCTTAAAAGAAAGTGATTGCAGTAGAAGAAGTGATAAGAAAATGTACTGCCTTAACTTGGACAGCCTGAACTGTGCTACACTAAGTGACTGAATACAAATATTAAAACTATTGACTACTACTACTAAACAAATTAAAACAAGCCATTAGAGTCTTTTAACTTGAAAAACAACAGATTGAAAACAAACATGTAGTTCTCAACTGCAACATTTTTTGACCATTATAGGCCTGGCTAGAGTACAAGGCAAAATTTCTTGCTAACAAGCAACAGCATAGCTGTTTAAACCACAAAGCTCTTCCTCACTTTATATTGCAAGGAAAGGCCTGTCATTCTTTAATTATTATGTTCTGAAATTTTCCAGGGTTCCCATAGGGATTCTGGAAAAATAAACATCACTATAACTACTTCAGTCAAATAAAGACGACAAAAATAGGTTTGGAGTAGGTTAAATGATTTGTAGTATCAGCATTAGTGGAAAAGTTTGTAAAACCTCCCTCCTCTGTAACTTCTTTATCACCTCTAGCAGAGATGTCAATGTAGAGCCAAGCAGCTTTTGGAAGATGCTTAGAGCCCCAGGAAAAAAAAAAAAAAAAAAAAAGGGGGGAAAAAAAAGGGGAAAGAAAAAAAAAAAGAAAGAAAGAAAGAATTGCCCAAGGAATGTGCTCCAAATAGCTTGTTCCAAAAAAGGTCAATTTGCTTTATCATCAACGTTGTTTGTCTACTGTGCAAACATCTGCTGCTCTTGTGGCAACAGCAATGTTAAGTATAGAAAACTTGGCCTGGCCTGGGGTCTTGGAAGGCTCTCCTCAGACAGCATTTCACCCATGCAGCTTTCCAGACTAAGAGGTTAACAGGCAGACCTTTGGCAACCAGTTTGCAGCGTCCTACAAGCCTTATAGAGAGAGCAAATGGTCAGGCCAGGGAATGCTTTCCCAAACAGAGTGCTCCAAGGGGTCCCTGAAAAGCAGATTTGCAGGAACACAGCCCTCATTTACACCCCCGTCTCCCTAAACAGAATCAGCACAAAGTTAACACAAAACAGCACCCTCTTTTTCCACAGGAGCTGTGGTTTCTTTCATGGTTGATATGAGAGTGACACACTTTCTCTGCAGATTTTTGAGAGGCAGTATGGGCATTTCCTTTGGTGCTTCACTCAGCCTACAGAAATACACAGGGGCATAGATGATTTTTTCCACACACACATCCCTTTTCAAAGTCACTAGCCATGTGTGATACAGATTAGGGAGCAGCAGTTTGCTGTGCCAAAGAGAACTCTTCCTCCTCCAAACAAGGGGTAAGTGTGGGAAGCCTGGCTGCTGCCTCCTCCTGCTGGTTTTCAACTCACAAGAACTGGAAGTTCATTATATAAAATTTTCCGGCGTGTTCTCTATGGCCACACATTGACAAGTCACACACAATGCTCATGGAGGAGGCTGCTGTGAAAAATACTCCATGTTATCAATCTCCGTGGAGGAGATGGAGAGATAAGGCTTGACCTATAAAATCTGTTCTGTGAAAACACTTGGCCACTCCACCTGGCCAGTACTTCCCATCTCACCCTGCCTGGGAAAACTGTGCCACCACCCTCTTGGCAAGACTCCTTGCACTTATTCCATCAATTACTCATGGCAAGGAAGAACAATCTCCCAATTCACCCTCAGGGCATCCAGTGTACTGATGCAATAAGCTAAGCTGCATTTTCAAACAAGGTAATCCTGCCATGACAATTCTTTCAATTTATTTACGTTTCTGTGGGTCTTTCCCCACATTTCATGCTCTAGCCATTCATTTCATTTATGCCTACAATGCATACAAACAATAAAATTCAGTAAAAGGAGAATACTACAAGTGTTAGAAATTTAGATTTTTTTTTTCTGGTTGAAATTTAACCAGAACTCCATCAGAAGTAACATGTTAAACACATAGAAAAACACTCAGGAGGAGTCTAGTTGCCAAGCCAGGCATGCAAAGGAACATATGTTCTACCCCCTGGCCCTGGAAAGGCAGGATTTTATTATAATTACAACAACCATCCAGCAGAAGAGAGGCCAAACAAAGGGCTCTGCAGTAGTGACACTGAGCTTCAACAGTCTGTTTATCATATTTACAGTGGGGAAGCAGTTATTAGCATTACTTACAGTCTATTTAATAATAAGGGGGTTATCTTTTAAACTCTCGGAGATAGAAGTCCACACCTTCCAAAAGGTTGACACAGGAATGGCAGTGACATGGTTGATAGCCCAATGCAGTTTAGTATTAAAATTATACCAAATGACATCAAAATAGTAAAACAGCTGTTTTGGATGTTTTATTAGCAAAGTTAGTCTCATGCTCCTGCCTTGCTCACTCTCTCTCCAGCTCCAAGTTTCTGTCTGCAGAGCTTGGGCAGGGCTAGCCCTGGAATTCTGATTTTCCCAGGCTAACCTGCTGGGGGGTTCCTGCTTTTTCCTCACCTGCCAGTGCCCCTTCCCCTCCTCAGCACAGCACTGGAAGGAACCAGGGGTGCTGCAAGCATGGGCTGAAATTGAAGCCAAGTGAGATGAAGATCATGTTGACTGCTAAGGAAAGTGCAGCAGGCCTGGAGCAGCAATTTGGAATGTCTCCACAACTGATTTAAATAGAAAACATAACAACACAGTGTTCAGGAATTCCTCTCGGTGTCTTGCTGATGCTACATTTACTTTTGGATAAACAAGCTGGCTAACTCTGCTAAGACTGAAGACTGTACCCTTGACTGACAGGTTGCAGTAAGATACCCGTATCTTACTTCCCAAATTACAAAACACACTTCCTTAGTGATCAGACATCCCACAGCAAACCCAGCCTTCTGCCCACTGCACTGTTCCATGTAAAATGCCATGTCATGCCAAAGGTATAGAAATTTAAAACTGGATCCACCAGAATTTTCAACAACAACAGTGAAAGTTAATTCTGAGTGAAACAGATTGGGAAAGAAAACAACCACAGTCACTTGCCATTTCAAGACAGAAACCCCTTTGCTTCACTAGTTACAATTATTTATTAAAATGCATACAGAGCTTCCCCACACAAATGAGAAAAAACACATAACCTAAGAGATTGTCATTTAACTGAATACCAGAAGGCTCTCTACTTCTTCTTAGTGCTGTCTTTGGGAGGAAAAAAAACCCCTAAACTCAACCACCCCAACAAAAAACTTACCACAAACCCAAAAGAGAATAATATATTGACAGCTCTGTTTTTTACAAGTGCTCTGCAGTTTTGAAATTTTGGCTCAAGTCCTGAAAGGAACTTCACAAGTATTTCTACTTTATAGGCTTGATCCAAACCTAAAGTATTTATTTTCCACTGGCTTCTATCAGCTGAGATTATGAAATGTGTAAATAGCATTTTTGACTTAAGACAGACCACAGCCGGAGCTTTCAAAAAACTCTAGAGAAGAGGTGTGAGAGAAAACCGCCCCCAAAAAAAACAGTCTTTCTCCAAACAAAGGGGAAGTAATTGACAATCAGCAAGGCAGAGCTGCTTAAAGCATAATTTGAGAGGAGATGGAAAAGAAATCTTTCCTCTCCACCCACCTAAGGTTGGCAGAATAGCCGAGAAGGTTTTGCTGCAGTTTCTGCCAAGTCTCTGGAGGAAATCGGGGTGAAACACTGGAGTCAACAGTGATAGCAGCTGAACCACAGAGCATTAGTCAAGACAATGTAAAAAATAAAAGCCACAAATACCCTTCTCAGTTTTAACAGTTAAGATTCAGTTTTCACTCCCTCAGAACATTTTTGACATGTTTTCCCTGATGAACAGTTAAGTGCCAGCATCTCTAAGTACAAGTTAAGAATCTGGCATTTTCCAGGAATGAGAAGCATGTCCACAAATTCCTGTACTATGGTATAGACAGACACAATATTCTGGATCCTACTCTGTTTGCACCAAGGTCAAGTAGAGACCATCCAGACAACTTTGGCTACAGCTACCACAAAATATTCTTCAACGGGAACTGAAAAATCAGGGAGAAAAATAAAATACCTTTCCCAAACATACTGGAGTAGTTCTGGTTTTTCCTTCCCCAGACTCAAACGAAAAATAATCCCTGTGTTCACAAAACACCCACTGCAGATCTGGACAACACTTCCATACCACATCAAGATATAGCCATTATTTTTTTTATATTACCATTCTTTCTCATCCCAAGAATTTCAGTAAACCACCCTATGTTTAAATATTATTATACTAGCAGCAAAGTGAAATATTGAACTTTAATTCAGCCTGCTGTGGATTGGAATTCTAGAGCAAGACTTAACTGGTTGTGCTACAAGACTCCTGTTCCACCTATTAAAGAGGGTGGAAATGCTCTGAAAGCAAATCAAGAGCAGACAGGAAGAAAGTTTTGTGACATTCAAAAACCCTGAAAGGCTAAAACAAAGGAGAAGGAAGAAGGTGGCCTTACACTTTATAAAGCAGAATGCTGCTTTGACTCCATCCCTCATGCTGCCCCCGAGCTGGAAACAAGTCAATTAAAATCACACTTCCAACAGTCAAGCTCAAACTTCACATTCCCCAATGACTGACAAATAACTCAGTATGCTGGTATTTGACTGCCAAAAAATGCTGAATGTTTCAGCTGTAAGTAAAATAAATCAGACCTGTGTTTAGAATTACTAAATTATCTGAAAAATCAAAATATATCAGGTATCAAAAATTGATACTTTAAGGAGAATTCTTAGTTCTTCAAAGCATTACTTTTTCTTATGTAAAGCAGAAATAACACCTTCTAGTATGACTAGACTCTGGAAAAATAACTGTTTGTGGAACATTGTGTGTTGATGAATATCAGAGGAAAGAAAAATCAAACATAGCACAATAAACAGAGCATACAACCACTCTTCAGTGAGGGAGGGGGGAAAAAGAGAAAAGAAAAGGGGAGGAAGAATGTGTCAACAAACAGCACTCTACTCTGAAAATCAGCTACTGTAATAACCACAATTAAGGCCTGAAATATGTCCTCTCTCAAAGCAGTTGTGGAGGTATCAGTAATTTCATCGTTTCCTTTGTTCTGCATTTCTGTTTTTGCACCCCTCATAAAAGAATTGTTCGATACATATTTGATTTATAATTGAAATAATCCTCTCAATTAAAATATAGAAATGAACCCTCTCTGGAAATTCTGGTGCATGCTGTACTAACATAGAAATGTTTTATTTCTAGAAGAAAGCCAGCAACTTCAGTCAATTGAGTCCCCTGCTCAGCTTGCCAGGTATTTCACAGCTCTGCAGAAGTCTCCATTTCTGAAGCTACAGAAAGAAGGATTTTAAGGGATACTGCCTTATACTCCCTTCTCTTGCCTCCCTTTCACCTCAGAATTTTAATTAAAAGGAAATATCTATATAAAGCAAATATACTGAGGTCAGGCATTTTAATATCCTTTTGCAGATACTGAGAGTTTCATTACATCTTACATAAGCAATTAAATTTTTGCTTTTGAGGAGGAAAAAAAAGCTGTAAAAGCTCTGTAAAACTTAAAGCACTTTTAATATTTTTTAATTAGTTAAATGATATGCTCTAATTCTTGTGAGAAGGGGAGTGAGCAGACTCTCCACAAACTTTCCTTCTCTAAAATGACTCATTTGTGTAGCCATATATTCTTAGCCAACACTTACACTTAGAACTTGTCAAAATGCACACCTGTCAAGTCTCACACAGCATACAAATTATTTGAGTCCTGTCTCCCACTCCTCCACTATGGTACTTTTCTCCCCCAAATTCTCTGCACATCCCTGCAGACACTTCCCATCAAGCTGCAAGGGCCTCAGAAGGAGGACAGTAATGCAGCCCAACCCAAAATAGCAGGCAAATTCCTCTCAGGACACCACTGGCAGGTGCCCACAGGATGAACATGAACATGTACCAAGATACCCTGTTTATTCTTTAAGAGCATGGCACAAACCTGTTCATAAAGCACTTCATTTACTGAAGGTTTCACTGACACTTGTTTGTATTTGCATTGCAATACAGCTGTAAAGTCCCAAGCAGAGCTAGAGAACTTGTACACACAATTACACTCCTATTTTGGCTCTTACAGACAATATTCGAAATGAAAATGTTATATGGAATCCTGCATTCATGACATTAAACTGAATTTCAAATATTAAAATACAGTTAAAATTCAGGAAAGCAAGACCAACTTCAGTATAATGTATGTCAAATGGAAATAGCAAAAACTATACTGAGTAGGAACTTGGTGTTGTGAGAAGGAATTTTGCCCAGATTAAAATAAGGTTCATCTCCACAACTGCTTTATATTGAAATCTCGAGTTCCCAGTCACAAAAGAAGAAGAAACACCTTCCCTATGTCAACAGCAATTGTTCCACCTGGACAGCTTAAGCTCCTCTTCCACCCATACCTCACACCATTTTAAATGCCATCACCCTGTACTATTTGTACTGTAAGGACTGCAAACTTACTCATTTGCTTGCTCCTTGTATTTCAAGCCGAGTAATCCAATTGAACAGGTTCATTATTGTCTGGTTATTCTGCATTGACACAAGGATAAAACGACTATGATTCAAAATAAAGTCATGTTTCAAGAACTGTTCTTAGTTTTGTGATATTTCAGGGAGTTATGACATTAACAAGCAGCCCTTTATTAAAGAAACCACACTCCATAAAGGTCTCCAAAGATTCTAGAACTTCAGCACTCTTCCAGAGTTACCTCAAAACTAATGCAAATAAAATAAAAAAATAATTAATCATTTGAAAGCTCAGTACCATTAGGATGTAAATTGCCTGTAATAAACTTGATTTGGCCCACTTGAGAATAAAAACCATATCATAAAGCTTAAGCACCAAACTGTGCACCAGATCCGGCACTCTATTTCCCAACTACAATCATCTCCACTTTCTTCCTGATTAAGTGATCACTGTAAAATAATGCTGATTAAGATATTTTTATTTTGACCCCATTTCACCTCATGACTATTTTAATAATTTGATCCTCAGCACTGCTGAATCACTAAAACCTGTTGCTAATGCAAACCATCCCCATTAACATAAATCAAACTTTCAAGAGAATCTTCATTTTGAAGAAGACAAATACATTTCCCAACACCTGTAACCAACCTATAATAAACATTTTCTGTAAGCAGGAAGTTCCTATATAAACCACATTTGTCTGTAAGCACACATGCAGGTGTTAGGAGATTGCTTTGATCCACACCTTCTTTGTAACACCAAGGTTGCAGGAAAGAATAATTCTGGAACCCAGAGGATGGATTTAATTACTTATGAAAGCAAAGAGAAACCAGAGCTTATTTCTTAGTAAGTATCTTGGTTCTGGTTTTAGGCACCCTTAATGCTTATATTACCTGCACATAAAATGTTTTGAAACCAAACTTCAGGGCATAAGGTTGTCCCCTTTAAAATTCCTAATGAATCAAGTGAAGGGATTCACTCATGGTGCACCTGAAGTGACTTCTGTGCTACTGAGCACGTCACTTATTTCAGAATCCCTGCAAGTGACACATCACAAATAAGACAGACCTCAAATCCATGAACTTCTACACACACATATTTGCAAGGCTGAGCCTGAATGAAGAGTCATCTTCAAGTAATTTTGTAAGAAGATACAATTATTTGTATCTTCTTACCAATTATTTGGTTTTATTTATCGACTTAAGATCAAAAGAGGAGGCCAGGAGTGAAATTAACAATCTTTCTGTAAATGACTGATCAGTTCAGTTTCAGACTATAAACTATAACCAAACTATAATCAAAAAGAACAATTAAGCTCAATACAAACTATTCTTCATCTTCAAATTCTAGACAAGTTTTCAAAATTTTGTAAGCTTTTTCCCCTAAATAGAGCCAGGAAATACAGTATTATATGAATGTGATATATTGGAGAAGAAATGTTTTGCAAGTTGTGATCATGAACACATAAAATATCCACTGAGTTCTGAAAATTCTTTGAATGCTTTTACCCAAGTTTTATCTCAAAAGTCTTGTTTATTAGAAACTTAAAAGGAAAAAATCATGGCAAGACATAGCACACACAAACAAGTCTGAGATAAGTAATGGGATAATACAGAAATTGGATACATTTTCAAAAGGGTGCAGAATACAAATTTTTAATTTCTAAAAACAGCAGCAGTTTTACGCAGTCACTTAGTTACCTCAATAAATCAACCCCACTTCAGAAGAAGGTAACATTCAAAAATTATAGTTAGCACTTATAATTTTTAAAAATTAGCAATCTACTTCATAAAAATACTCAAATGGAAACTTCACTCATAAAAATAGATTTCTGGGACTAAGACATTTTGAACATATAAATCATAATTAAGTCATAAGCAAAATGAATGCTAGAAATTCATTACTCTTCACTCTGAAATTAGTTTATAAAAGGTTTGATCTATGAAAAAAGTACTTGCAGGGACATGAATTCATAGCTCTCATTTTTACAAATGTCTTGCTCCACAGACTACAAAGGAGCAAGTTAAGAAGTAGTTCACAGTAAAATGTAGGCAAACAAATGTTTCTATTTGGTATGGATAATTTATGGTCCACATGATATGACAAAACCCATTTCACTAATTATTTCATCATCTTTCCCTTTTCAGCAAGATCCTCAGTTCAAACACCTGCTCATGGCACCTCCGCTTCCTCTGGACTTGAGCAACATATTAAAGTAGTGAAAGCTTAAAAACAATGTGAAAGATGGTCAAAAATTTCTCCAAATTCTGTGAATTTTTAATACTTTTCCATATGAAAACAGTACTTTTAAAGCCTTTTTGGCAATTAGGTCCAGTCTCAGGTCAAAAGTAGATTATTTGCATTATAACCCAGTGAACTCCCTACCTCTTACAAAGAACACAAGAAGTGCAACATTTCCCTTCCCACAGTCTAAACACTGGGGGTTTTTTTCTGATCTCAAATCTTTAGTAAAGTGTGCCAACTCCTGCCCTCATTAACACCTATTTTTAGATTGTTAGTCTGTATTTACTCAGAACTTACCACAAAACATTCCTATTAGTTTTAGCTTGATTTTACAACATCGCTCATCCAAAAAAAAAAAGTTAAGTTGCTCTTTTTGAAATTCACTCGTTATATCTGAGTAAATAAAACTGATTTCTGAAGCTAATGTCAAACACAAGTGGAAAATGATCATTCAAATGCAATATATGCAAGAATTCCAAATACATTTGCCCCCAACAACTCTGACTGAACTCATCCACAACTGATGCATTTTCATTCCTATCTATACATTGCCAACTTT
Organism: Passer montanus; assembly: GCF_014805655.1. NCBI lineage: Eukaryota > Metazoa > Chordata > Aves > Passeriformes > Passeridae > Passer > Passer montanus. The sequence goes on along the minus strand of NW_024368485.1, from coordinate 559,549 downwards.
CTACTCAATATTTCTTTCCACCCAAATCTTTATTTACATAAAAATGTAAAATGCAACTGATTGTTTGAATGTTTCATTTTATCTCAAAGTGCATTCAAAAACCATCTGTAGAGTAAAAAACCACACACCTGGAAAACCTGAATTCAGTCCGGATATGGTAAGTATGTAAAGTACTTTAGCAACATTCATTCAGAGGAAATGGGCTGCTTATCTAGCTGCTGAAATGGAAAGGACTCTTTCATACAATAAGGTATTTTGGGATTATTTTCTTGCTATTTTTCAAATAATGATGGTGTATAAATTAAAAATTTTATATCCAGCAGCAAATGGAAGGCTGGTGTTTACAATAGCCATTGTGTACACAGTCTATAAAAAGCAAACAAACCAGAAGGGCAGAATGCAGTCCTTACAAAGACCTGTAACAGAGGTGGCATTCAGAAACATTTGGGTTTCATCCTCTAGATTTACAATTCCCTCAGACAGACGTGGGTTTATAATTAAATTAATAATTTTGACTAAGCATCATCATCACCAACAAAATCTGAGACACATAAATAAACATGACTTGCTGTCAGGAAGGTGACACAGACTGGAAATAAGAATCACTCCTGCAGCCACAGCATGTGTGTCTGCATCCAGGAGTCCTCATACCTTCTACCCTTCACCTGACTTGAATCAGATGTGACTCAGTGGAAGATGTTTCAAAGACAATTCACTTTTTTGCATGTTTTGCAAAGGTAGTTGGGTGGCAGGAGAGACCCCTAAACACACACAGCCTAAAACAGCACTCCCCCTTACTCCCTAATCCCAAGGGAACACCCTGGCAAAAACCACAGGGGTGGGAGCAGACATCTACCCACACAGATTGTGAAACCTTTAACTCAGGGTCTCCAGTCAAGTACAAGGCACCATTAACAAAAAAAAAAATCAAATTTTATCACTCACTTCTGCTCACAGAATTACTTCTGAGAGTTTGTTCTTTTCCTGTTTTCTGGGGTTTTTAAAATCAGGAATCTGTGCCCAGACTCTTAGTGGAGCCAGCAGACAAAACTGCACGAATACTGGAATATTCATGTGGAGTATTCCTTCACATCTTTTAGCAAACAGATAAATACACAAATACTTTGCATAAAGTTTGGGCAACTCCAAGGGTCACAACTTTTCTGATTTACTGTTTCCTCTGGCATACATATATAGAAAAGATGATTCATAGGAAAGTGAGATATCACTCTCTAAAGCTGAGAATTTTTTTTCTAGAAACCTGACATCCACAGAGTATTTCTGTAAATAGTAAAATTATTTAATACACATTAATTTTAGAAATTACTGCAGTGGGTTTTCAACATGTCTTGGGCCCAAATCCTCAGAAGAATGCAAACATTGAACTTCTACTGAAATCAACCAGACACCTATGACTGCACAACTGTGAACTCCCATGCAAACTACCAACTTCGAGAGAATTAGAGAGTTGCGAAATTTACTTGTGTACAAAAGGGCTCATTACAAAAGGAAGGAAAAGACACTTCAGAGAATGACAATCAAGCGTTCCCTCGTATACTAGAAAGATGTCCAAGTCCATAAAAAGGGAGTAATGAATACACAACACCCTCAACCTCCTCACTTCTCTTTTTCTTAGCACTTAATTTCAATTTTTACTTAATTTACACAGAGAGATAGACCAAACTATGATAACAGGGAGCATCTTAACATAATATATCATAAGAAATGTTCAATACATTAATTTTCTTGCTTTTAATTGTGATTGTTTCCTGATTTAATTAAACAGGTATTTATATACATTTAATTACAACGGTCTCACCTTCCAATGATAATCTAAATTTGAACTTTATATATAAAATATCACCTATTACAGTGAGTTTAGTTGTGTATGTTAACAATTACTACTTCTGCATGTCTTGTTTCTGTAACGTTACCTGGAGCTAAATTTAAAATGAAATTACTTTCCTATAGTTTCTGAGTATTTCCAATTACATCTCTCATATCTTTTCAGCAAACATCAACTTACCCATCTAACTTACAGTGAAGTTGTTGGAATTTTCATTATCAAAACTCATCCAAAATCAAGCTTTCTCAGATGACTTCTAAAAGCCTTGCAAAAGTTCCTTCTACTGGAATCAGGTACTGCATGTCCTAGTCATTATGAGTTTTCCCCAGCTGGGATTTTTTTGTCCCCTTCCTGTGTTTTCTGCATCAGCCATGGTACAGCGCTTCCCCTCACCTGTTAATCCACAAAGGATCAAGATTCACTGCAGAGATAAATCTTACTGCTTGCTCCCTTATAAATTTCAAATAATGAACCTCTCAGTACTATTTCAAATGTCAACAGAATCTCTGGCTCAACACACCAGCTAATTTAAATCAACTACTTCTGTGTGAGAAAGAACGGAAAACGCATTTGTTTTAATCCAATACTAGCACTTGATTTAATTCATACTCAAAGATGGCAGCACCAATATAATCACAGTAAGTATAAAACCTGCAGAGATTAAGTTTTCACCTACACTGTGTTAAAGCAGCTCTTTACAAACCTCAGGATAAATGGATACCTTTTCCTTAAAATTCTTCTGGATCTCAAGAAGAATCCAGCTTGAGATGGAGAAACTGTGACTGGCAGCAACTTGGGCTGCTAGTCATTGAACCAGACAAGACTTGCTTTGGCTTCTCCTCACTCTCACCAGCTGGCAGTACAACTTGCCCAGGCTCCATCTGTTAAGAGCTGCTCCTGCTGCAGTGTATTTCCCACTTACAATTATTTAAGTACATTTTAGAACAAATGTGAATTCAATATTTGAGAAAGTTACTGGCCTGACAAGTACTCGCTGTCTGAAATGAGGGCAGAGCAGGTGGGAACACAACGCACTAACCAACGTGCTTGATCTGAGTGACATTCCTACAGATAATGGCATTTCAGATTTTTGGGCTCAACCAAACCACACGTATCTCTGCTGATGCTAACAACAAGATTAAATAAACAAGAAAATGCATTAGTTACACTTCAATCAGTAAGGCCTACTGACATTTACTCTCAAGGTCTTGAGGAAGTAAGGAAAGTAATTTCTGACTCATTGGATATTCTAGTCAGGAACACACAGAGAAAGAACACAGCTCCAGAAGATCTAAAACAAACAAAAAAAAAGAACTTCCAGTTTTTGTAAAATCTGAAGTCCACACCCAAACCCTCCTCCTGAATATACCTGTCCTGCTGCCTGAAAGCACAGTGGCAGAATTCAAGTCTGACAGATGACTGCCAGTGCAGGATGCCAACAGGTTACTGAAATCACCAGGGGACCAAAAAATGTACACTCTCCAGCTGAAAGTAAACCTACTAACTTCCAACCATGTACAGTGAAGAAGAGTGGATGGGCTGAAATTTGCTTATAGTGAGCTGAATCCCAGTAAGCAAACAGGCTCCTGCACTCAAAGGAAGGAACAGTGACAAGGAAATTGTGATACAGCTAAAAAGGACTTACAACCAAGCCTGCTCCTCCATCTATCCCCTTTCCATGACTGTCCATAGATAACAGGGAACAGTCTGTGTTAACTGAGCTATCAAAAAGGTTATTTTTATACAGATATAGATATAATGCATATATATATGACTGTGTGTACCCACACATCCATATATAAATACAGTTTCCACAAATATGTATATATTCCACTAAATGGAAATTTCCACAGGAAGGGCATGCATGTAGGTAACACCAAGTCCCTCAGAGCAATTCCTTACCTCCAAACAAATCTCAACAAAAAGGATCACAAAGGGAGTAAAAAAATATTCTAATTTAGTTGCTTTCTTGAGTGGAACCATCTGTTTTCTATGGGAGATGAAGGGAATAGCTTGAAACCACCCTGATATCTGTTGGAGGGACAACACAGCAGAGCATAAGCAATCCAGGAGGATGCTGGAATGAGCTGATAGCAACTTCCTTCTCCAAGTGATAGAGGAGCCAAGAAGAGCTATTAAGGGTGTTGTGACTTAACCCCAGCCAGCAACCAAGACTTTTTCTCACTAAGACGGGGGCTGGTGTTGAATGTGAAATTCAAGGGCAACCTTGGCTGTAGGGACCATGAAATGGTGGCATTTGAGATCCTTTCAACACTATATAGATATTTTTTTAAAGTAAGAAAAAACTCTAAAGCGTTCTTCCAGAAAGTTCCTTTCTCTCATAGAAGCACCTAAATTCCTATGAAGCTATACAATTACATAGCCAGATGAAGACATTTATACATGTTACAGAATCCTCTGCTAGAAAGTAATAAGGAAATTTTAAAAAACCCACAACAAAACAACAGATATGTCAGCAGACCTAAGGATAAGGGCAGCAGTCAAGGAAGTCCTCTGCTTTTTAAGACCCCAGCTGAACCCAAGCACAGTGAAGGCAATTTTGAAGCACTCTGAATAGACTTCACCCCCTCAGCCTGTGCTGTGGTCTGTGGAGTGAAGGAAGTGAAAGTTTATCCCAGACACATCCAAATTCCTGTGGCCCAGCCTCTGCAGATATGAGAGCACCATCAGAAGAAATCAAAGAAAAACCAACACCCAACCAATGTATTTCAACACCTGGCCCCAAACCAGACAACAGCAGCCCTGATGTGCTGACAAAACAAGAAAAAATTCTTCTGTGCCTGGTGTTATAACTGCTTGTTCTCTTCAGCAGACTCCATCCCTGTGTTTCCACACCAGGGACGAAATTTGCCTCACCTGCTGCAGAGCTACAGCAGAGAGGAACTGAAAGAAATATATCAGATTTTAGGATTTGGCAGGGTTTCTTTAGATATAGGTTTAGCTGAAGTTGGAAACGTAAGCAGAAGGTAACAAAGACAACAGGATTACAACTAACAACCAAGATCCCAAGTTTTCAACCAAATTCTGAAGGAAGCAGGAAATGAGGTACAACAAGGCAACTTTTCTTGTCATGAAACATGCTGTATTTTTTCTGGACACCACAACTACAGTTTAATGTCACCACTAGTGACTTGTATCTGTTCTTAAGAGGACCTGAAGTGCTGCAAGAGCATGTGGTGGTCAGGAAACACAGCATCACTGCAGAACCTAAGAAGATATGTTAAAGGGGACACAAAAGAGCATTATAACACCATTATGCTGATCAGCATCAAACAAAACTGTACGTTATATTAGATGTATAACAATGTTTATCAGGAAATTCAAAGTTGAGGCCTTTATGCTATGTCCAACTTTTAGAAGAATATAAGACAAAAGAACTCAGACAACATCCTTTGGGCTGTAAAACAATAATGGACAGTGCCAAGTTTGAATGTCTGTACAACTGCAAACAACCTTACTGTATCTGAAAGAAATAGTATCTTTTTTAGATTTAAAATGAGTCTGTAAGTCTGATATTTTCTTGAAAGATTATGAACTATTTCTAAAAAAATGACTGATTTAAATATCAAATATTATAGATTTAAAGAAATGTAGATATAATTACCTATACATCACATACAAGAATTTCCTAATTACTAGTAGTAAGTTTTATTTCATTCCAAAAACTGACCAGTACATTAGAGAATTTACTAACTAGTAAATTAACCTGAAGAAACTTAGTGTACACAAAGAAAATATTCCTCTATGTAATGGCTATAATCTATGAAGCTGTGTACATAAAAGCCATCAAAGGAAAAAGCACCACCTTCCTCATACCTGAAGTCTCATATGCTGTATTCATTATCTGCACTTAAAGAAAAAGTACATCATGGAAGGAACACTGTGAACATATCCTTATGCACAGTTTCTTCTCAGAGACCATAAAATTTCCTCTGGGTTTGTTTTGGTTTGGGTCTTTTGTTGTTTTGGGGTTTTTGGGTTTTTTTTAATTTTATTTTACGGAACTAAACTCCAACTTCCCTTCTTGTAACACTGTGATCATTGGAGCTTTGATAAAGTGCAAAAGAGATTTAAGGAAGCACTCCTGACTGAAGTCACCAGGATGCCTTTGAGGGCATTTCCACACATAATCTACATGATCTTCATTTTTCCCACTACCTAAAGTTGAGGGAAGAGAAGGAAGCATCACCACGTCATCAGGATGCCTTTGAGGGCATTTCCACACATAATCTGCATGATCTGCCATTCTTCCCATTACCCAAAGTTGGGGGGAGAGAAGGAAGCATCACCATGACCTACTGGAGTTATGCAGGTTTATATGGTGATTTGTTTCCCCAATTTTTTCCTCATCTAATATAAGCAGTAGATAAAAATCTCCCCTGAATCCTGCTTCTCTGCCTCCAGGAAAAGAAGTCTTGCTTTGCTCCCCATCTCACAAGTCCTGATGCACATGAGAGAGAGAATACAATTTATTGTCCCATGAATACTAATTCCTCTCACTGATCCAAGAAACAAACATTTTGTGCTTACTCAAAACTGCAAACAGCCATTTATCAACTTTTGCACTTGGGGAAAATAATTATTTCTTGGCCAATTTTATTTGAGAAATACTTTAAATGCCATATATATACACATAAGTTTGTTGTCAAGATAACAGGCCTGAATTTTTCAGAAGCTGAGAGCAGGGTGGCAGCCAACATTCAGTTCTCACCTGATATTCTCAACAGAACCCCAAGCACAGCCTGTACACAGATTTTGAACTGTCATTTCAAGATCACATTTTGACTTATGAAAATAACATATTAGAATATGTGGATGGTTACAAACATTTAAGTAAACAGATAACAGAGCAATTTTAATAGAAAAAAATCTGGATGTTTTGCATGTTAAAGTGACCTCATGACACCAAACAGCAAACCTGTGTTGTAAGGAATATCTAACATATTTCTGCCTCATTTGGGGGAGAGATTTTAACATATATATGTGTGTTGAGTAACAATGTAGTTATATTATTTTCCTGAAATCAACAGTATGTTCACCCAACTGATTTATTCATTGGTACAAAATCACAAGGTAAAACAAAAAGATACAATAGATAGGAAGAAAAAAAATTTCCCATTGGAAAAAATGATCCATCTCTGACAAGATGCATGAGGTCCTGTTAATTATGTAAAAAACAGGATTCCTTCTTAAATTGTCCTATAAACATGTCCCTTCATCCATGAGACAAGAACATTTCACTCTATTTTTGAAAGCTAAATAGCTAAAGACACCATAGAAACAAGCCAGCTATTACTTAATCAATAATAATAGGGGACTGTTATTGACATGATTGGCCACATTTCCTTCCAGAGGAAATAGGAAAGCCATCTGAAACAAGACTCAATTTCTTCATTTGCTTGCCACCTTCTTCCCTTTTAGGCAGTGGCTTCTGCTACTCTCTCCTTTTCAAAGTCACCTTATTTTCTATTTAAAAGTGCAAAAGGACCTGACAGCAAACATAATTAGTCTGGATAGCAACCAAGGTGGCAAATGTGTGACTGCCCTGCCCTCCTGCCCTCCAGCCCCACACCGGGCTGCTGCTGCTATTTATATCATTGTGTGCACACACAGTAAACACAGCCTTCACATTCTCTTATGTTTAAAAAGGTGATAACCGTTTCCTTGCTTCCAGCTCAACTTCTAAAACAGCAGTATCTTCTTCACAACACAAATAACTAAAAATAGCTTCTTGTCACATCACCATTTACCCCAATTATATGCATTTAAAAAGCCACTAGTCTAAAATCAGTCTCAAATGAAACATATAATATGTTTTATGGCTCTCTAAGCATATTACCAAGCATTCAGGATAGTCAATCAATTCAGATTTTATTTACTTAAATCTTGATTAATTTGTTTAATGTTTTAATCCATAACTCATTGCAGACATCATACAAGATAAAATGAAAATAAATAATCAAGTATCAATTTAACAATTAAATATATAAAAGAGAATTATATATCCATTTATTTTTATTATATGTTGTCATAAAGAGATATAATATGCAAAGTTATGTACAAATATAAATAAAGTGCTAGCACTCCTGTCAGTACACTAGAGGAATATAAATGCTTTTAGTACTGACTATAAACAAAAGTTAGCAAAAAGTGAAGATGAAACACTGTATTTTCAATTGCCTGCTTTTTAATTAACCCTCTCTAATCTCAAACAAATATACAGCTAAAACACCCAAATTCACATCCTGTAGACCTTTTTACCTCAAAAAAATTTCTCCCAGGGTGCTCTCCCCAGCTACGACCTTGACACTATGGAGCACCTCTGCTACAAGGGATGAAATAAAACAAGTGTCACCTCCAACGTAAAATACTCTGAAAAAAAATTGCTTTCACAGCAGTAGCTTCCCCTTTCTCTTTCAAAGTTTCAAACCAAACTTGACAACAGTGAGATTGCCCTAAAAAATAATCTATAACCATCTTTTCCCTATACCGCCTGCAATCAACACTCCAAAACTTGGGTCCAGAAAAAAAAAAAAAAAAAGAAAGAAGCTTCCACTAAGGAGTTAATTATTCTTCTATGGGAATGTGAGAAACTGTAGCTTTTTCTGTCTATTCAGTTCTGCTACTCTGTCCCAGGAAAAACATAAATATAATACAAATAATATACTTGATTTGGAGGCAGCAAAAAACCATCAGATTTTATGTCTAGTGTCACTCTTAAGTAAAGATGGCAGAATTTCATATCTCTTCAGTAGAAGTTCATACCTCCTTTTTTTTTTTTTAATTTCCTTTTATAAAATTAGCTGCCATCAAGTGAAATTTAATTTGGAAGAAATGTTGCATACTCTACACTTCTCCAGAATAACCTCTTTTCACCTAAGGGAAGTTAAAGACAACAAATCAACACTACATAACAGTTACAATACCCACACAAAATAATTTGTGAGATTATTAAGTATTGCACAAGACAACAATTGAAAAACACTCTTTAGCTAAGAAATTATTTTGTGTCTGAGGTAGCTTACAACTCATACTTGCAGGAACACATTACTTATGGGAGAGTTGTTCAGAACTCTACACATTCAAATAACCAAAAGAGAACACATCACTGTTACACATGGAGACACCATCAGGTTTGGTAAATAAAGTTACTATTTAATGAAAAGCATCAAAATCAGCTGGCTACTAAGATTGTGCTACAGAACATCTATTTTTGCCCCATGTAAATTTGGGGGATACCTGCCATGAAATCACTACAGCAGTGTACAAACCAGAGCCCTCTGTATTGGGATTTCTGACCTACAGCATCAGACCAGCCCTAGCCACGAAGGCACACAATCATGTAAGAAAAGCCAGGAGCTGCTAGAATTTCAACCTGATAGTCCACATTCAGCTGTCTGTATACACCAGGTATTCAAGTCAGCATATAAATAAAAGAGAATTAAGTTTTCTAGGTCTGTGTGTGTAAACTCAGGGTCTGAGTGCACTGCACACAGTGATGCAGTAACACTCACAGCATGCAGCAGCAGAAGTCATCAAGCCACCACAGCACAGAGCTTGTAATAACATTTCCCCACTAACACTAGTGAAGATGCTCTGCTAGGATGAATCTGGTACCACAGGACCCTCTGCTTTACATTGCAGCACCCTGTTTTCTCCTGACACTCAGGCTGGATGGGGCTCTGAGCAACCTGGTCTAGTCAAAGGCAGCTTCCATGCAAGGGCTTTGGAAGAAGATGATCTTTAAGGTCCCTTACAACCCAAACTATTCTAAGATTCTATGGTCTGTTCCTCCATACACCTCTGCATACTTCTCACCCTTACTTAATATCCACAAGTAATCACTATGCAAATATAGCTTCATTTTGTCCCACTTCTACCCTCACACTATTTTCATTTGACAGTCATATTAGCTAGATTTGAACAAACTAATTTAAACACCCCTTTGTTAGAACAGCCCGATTCAGTCAGGAGAAAGAGCTGTTTACTGTTGTCAACTACAGGTCAACCTTAGGCTTAGAACAGCCCGATTCAGTCAGGAGAAAGAGCTAAGGTCAACCTTAGGGAAATAAAAAGTTTAACAGTTAGTGTTTGGAATGTATAAACTGCAAAAATCTGATTTAGTGTTCTCCCTGAAAAAAGCAACCTGACCTTTCTATAGTGATCAGAAGTACGTTTTCAAAACTGAGCAATATTTAAAAGAAATATGGGAAAGCTCCTGTTCTACCTCAAGACCACAGAAAACTAATTTTAAATACAGATACATCAAGGACTTAAACTGCTCAAAAAGTTGCTTTAACTACTTGTTTCCTGGGGTTTCTTAATTATAATATGAATGACCCCATGAAAGAACACTTCCAATAGGATGTTATTCCTTGGTTATTGTGAGGACTTCTCAGCTTCCTTCCTGCACTCTACAAGATCTCATGATTAAAGTTGGGTGGTTGACCTGGAAAATTCTGCCTCATGTGATAAGACATTAAATTTCAAAAAAGACACAATAGCTAAGCACACAAGCCTTCTTTCAAAAAAACACAAAGAACACAGAACTCTTTTTGAATAGGCTTTATTGCTGTATTAATAGTTGAAATGCAGAGCAGTCGAGGGAGCAAAGCTCTCTTTTCCTCATTTGAACTCACTCAACTGGCACAGGATTTCTTTCCCACTCTCCCAATCCCTTGGGTCCCTACAAATCAAGACCAAAACAGGACCCAGCTGTCTCAGCTTGTTGTTCAAGCCCATTCAATTACAGCTGGAAGGCGGAATATTTCCTGGCACAGCTTTCCTCTGGGATACTTACTCATGTGAACAAAACCTACAGACTGATCAGGTACATTCACCCACTGCTGGGTACTGGGCTTGTTAAATCCACTTCCTACCCTCCCAAGAAAGTGCTTAAGTAGTTACCACTTTAATTAAGCACTAGCAAATGAATTAACATAAAAAAACATGAACAGCAAAGAAACCACAATGCTGTAGTTGTCCTGACCACCCAATGAGCACGAGAGGATCTTTCTGCCATTCAAAGTCCTGCAATCAGATGCTATAATCAAGGTACAGATACTCCATTTGACTATGCCAAGCCGGTGGTAAGCATGCAGAAGATGAGCTCCTATCAGAGAATACACACACAAAGCAGTTGTGTTAAATTTGGGGATTCAGTGGGGAATATTTCTTTGAACTTAATGTTGTAACTTCTATGTTTGCTAGCCTTCTGTCAAAGGATCTAAAAATACACAAATAAAAAATTTCCAGTCACACATGCTCCAGAGTAGTCATAAGAATGTTATCCCTGTCTATGAAAATACAAGAGAATACTAGCCAAGACCTCAAGCTAAGCAACAGCAATATGTGAAAAATACTTCCAAACACAGAGTAATTCCAGTTATTTGAGTCAAAACAGAGGATGAAAATTCAATCCTTAGCACTTTACTCCTATTTAGACTGCTCTGAGTACTCACAAACAGAGATGGGGATTGCTCTTATAAACGTTCTTCAATTCATTTTTTAGTCATAAACAAAAATTCTTGAAGGAGAAAAAAGATCCTCAAATTCTCTTCCTTTCTTGCTTCCATCAGCTGGTCAGACAAGCAGGCATTACTCTTTGGCCCCTGGATTGTGGGCACTGGGAAAGTTCAGGACTAACTGAAAGAAACTCATGGATATCACAAACTTAACTGTTCTGTACTAAAGCCCACAGCTTCAGCAGAAGTTCTCTGTAAGTCCAAAAGGTATAAAGTTACTACTAAAGGATACCAAATACTGTTTATGTTACCCCTATAAATAAGTCTCTTCGGAAACTCTAATGAGACATTCAATTTACTGTCATTACTTTAATATTCATTAAATGAAATGCCCTGTTCAGATGCATGGCTTTGCAAAACACCACAGGTTTCCCCCACGTGCATTCAATACTTTAACCTCACAATGCTTTGTTAATGCATATTGATAACAACTGCAGCATAGCAGAAAAACAATGCCACTCCTGACAACAGGCTAAGTATTTGGTGCAGTGTCTCCAGAGTTGATAACAGACACTCCCCAACTACCTTTCTAAAGTGCTCCGAATCAAAACAAAAAAACCCCTACAAAAACCAAACAGGTCAGGAAACCAAAATAATGAAGCCACAATATTTAAACAATCTACAGCCTATCCACAGTAACTGATACCAGAGAAATATTATAACTGTATTGTAATAAACTACTACATACAACATTTTTGTCCTAAAAATTAAAACAAACCAAGAACATTTGAAATAAGTATGTTCAGAAGTACATTCTTTCCACATACAAGCTGCCATTAATGCTCAACTACAGTTTAAACATCAACTGTATTAACCAAAATATCCCATGCTTTCTTTGTGTCTAGTATCCACTTTCCTTTACAATTTCCTCTTTGAATACTGATTAGCTTCATTAGCATCTATGCTAATGAGGATATGTGAACAAATAAAAGCTGCACAACACCGGGAATCCAGCTCAGGAGATTCAGCTTTGCACTGATCTGTCAGTATCACTTTTACAGGACTAGTAAAACTCTACCTAAGAACTGTTCAGCTACCTTAGAAAATAATTGATAGTGAATCCCATAATTCAGGATATAATTGATTCCCAAGCTGAAACCTCTCCTACTGCAATTTGCTTTGGAACACAATCCTCAATGTTGCTGTTAGGATACCTAAATGTCCTTCAAGCAATACAAATTGTGCACGGTGGCCAGACCATTTGCTTGATTTACAAATCTGATTTTAACAAACTGAGACAAAATATGATTATTACTAAGAAAATCAGCATTAAGCACATTTGGTATCTCATTTCAATTATAGTTAGTACCTCAGCAACACACCCCTATAAAAGGCCTCAAGTAATGTAACATTTGAAATTATAATTTATGTATGTATAGCACCCAGTAAGAAGCAAAAATGATTCATTAGCTCTGCAGTAGACAAAAAAAAATCAAATTAGCTACACAGCTCTGAGTAAATAACAGCTGCAGTCTTTTAGGAAATGGTCAGCTGGTGTTAAAATTAGAGATGAATGCTGCTCCTGCAGACTATAATGGGCATTACAAACATCAGCCATTGGACCAACAGTGAAAGAGATTCTCAGTTCTTCAACAAGGACACCTAATGGTCACAAAAAACACTCACTTTAGAAACTTAACTAACATCATTACTGTATGGTCTTGACAAGAAGAAATGAAGATCAGGAACCAGATCATCTTGTCAGTATTGTATGCTCAGTGCACTCATTTTTCAGCCAGTGTAAAGTACATATCCATGTTCCAAACATGTATTTGAATATGAAATCCAGTTATCACTGAATGGGCTACAGAAGTTCACATTGTGCTGAAGATTTTATAGTTATAGCAGAAGTCTGGAGATTTTACTTTTTTAAAAAAAAATCCTGTATGTTCTTAGTCACATATCAAAGAAGGCCTCACAACTTTAAGTAAAATTTGAGATAAGCTCAGAAAGTTACTTTTACCTGAACAGTGCTCTCTTGCAATTACTATGTATTACATAACTAGTCCCAGTATCTGCAAACAACTGAATTTTTCACAGATAAAGCACAAATTAAATAACACTAATATAGTACAAAACAGTATTAATGTCAAATAAAAGGCCAAAGTGCAAGAATGATGAGTTCATAGTTTCCCAAAATGCAGTACCTTTCCCACAAAGCAGAGAAACAAGGCAGGAGAGGAAAACAACTACTAAAAAATGGCACAAGGCTATTAAACACAAAGGAACCAGTCCCTGGCTCAGCCTCTGCCAGAGCAGCAGTGCTATGCAAGACCCAAAAGAGAAATGTTTGCCTGCCTCTTGCCACTCTCCCCAGGCTGCTCTCCTGACCTTTAAATTTTGTACCTCAGCAATGCCAGTGGGACAAACGACCTCTCTGCTGAGCCAGCAGGATGACTCACCTGGTAGCTATCAGGTACTTTAACAGGAACCCACACATAAATGGAGTTGCCCTGGCAGAATCAGGGATTGAAACAGTACAACATTATATTTTCAGAAGTGCTGGGTGGCCATCACATTACTACTAAGTGCTATAGCCTACAGCTTCTTCCAGGAAACAAAAAATGTACAACCTCCAACCACCTTCACCTTGTGTTTTAAACTGATTCAACTGATGGCTGCAAACAACAAAAGGCAATCCTTCCCTTCCTTTGCAAACATCAAACTCATCTCATCTTAGACTGGGACATACATAAGGAGAGCTGACAAATTGCATTAGAGCAAAACCAAGTATAAAGTCTCAGTGATAGCACATTTATTTGCATAACAGACTGAGAGAAGCAAAGAAAACCAATATTTCTGGAGCAAGGAGGTTTGGTTTCCTGAGTATCTCCCTATACAATGGCTTGGAAGTGAATTATTTTTGTGGAAAGAAAAATGTTCAAATATTTAACAGTTGCAAAGCCTCAAAATAGTGTTACTTCAAACAGATTTGAATACTTGAGAAAAAAGAAGGGATCATTGGGTGGATTTGCCAACAGTTCATGAATACTGCTCTTTTAACCTTCGAAGTATGATAACTTGGTAGAGAAAAATGCCATGCAGAATCCTATACCTTAAAAATTTTAAATGGCCAAGAATTCAGTTTAAAATATTCTAAAATAACACATTCTGAGCAGTATAGATATTTATATCAGTATATTATTTCAGGCAGTGACACTCCTTTTAAATGAAAACTTTCTCAGCAGTTCTCAGTAAGAAAAAATTACGTCTACATTACATGTGTAGTGTATGTTTCTCTCCAACACCCTCCCCTTCCCTCTGACAGTTTGTTCATCTTACTTGATGCACAGTGTTGAACAATAAAATACAAATGCCATTTTATACTGGTATTAAAATAATTTGATATCATTTTTGTCAAGCATGTGCATCTGTGTAAGACCTTCTTTAATATTCATCTGTTCTTCTACTATATATCTAGTTTATGTCTTCACTTCTAGAATTCAGGCATTAAAATATGTATATAACACAATATTGATGTTGCATACCAGAAAGGAACTGACTTCACAGCTAAAATGCTTGATCGATTATTTTTATAGGTATGGAAAAAGGTAGTAAACAAAATACCATAAGCACCTGGAACTTTACAGTTGTATCTGATAATGACATATTTTTCCACAAAATATTACTCTGAGTTTAGTAACAACCTGATCTTAAAAGGTTTCTGAAGCTTTTCCAGTGGCCTTTATACCAGACATCAAAAACATAACCATAAAATTTAAAAAATGTAACATGCACAACATATCCAGGAATAAATCACAGAGAGAATTACTGGATTTTTCCATGTAGTGAGCAGAGAAAAATCTTAATTCTTGCTGGGAACTGTTTCAAAAATTTTTGGATGGTACCGGAAATTTGTGGAACTGTGTCTTAAAATTTTAACCAAGATCAAGTACTAAAGCATGTAGATGGCTTTTTTAATATATAAATACACATATATATATTTATCTATGTGTATATAAGTGTCTATATACACACCCACACACATACATATATGTATGAATAGAGTATACCTATATTTACATAGAATTAAATGAATAATTGAATTCAATGAATTAAAATAAGTACAACCTACAGATGCTGCAGGGACTTAGTCATGTGATTTCATTAGGAGCTGTGTGTTGCATAATTAGGTACTAGTTTCCTGCACTACCTACAGATTTACACCAGTTAGAAAGAATGTTTCTGACATGAACATATCCTTAACCTAGCTGATTTTCAGCATTTACTTTCCAAGACACTTAATTTGGAAAAACCAAAAAAGAAAAGAAAACAAATGTTTAAAAAATATCATAACATTAACACCACTGAACATTGCTTAATATTGGAAACATACTTGATTCCACATAATCTCACACACTCTACTCCTTAAGGTAATATAAACAGAAAATGTTTCCTTCTGGAAATTAAAAGCTTGAAGCCTTAGTTGATGCTGGTAAATCAGCTGAAGCCATGCTTCCAACAGAACAGATTCCATTTTTCTGAAGAAAGCAAGTTGCTTTCTCGTTAACAAGAAATACAATAAATTCCTTACACTTACTGACATACAGTTTACTATGTATCCTGTTTACTAGTGGTTTACTAATCATTTGCACTGCTGCATCCCATACCACCAACAGGCTTACATTCAGTGCTAAGCCTAGAAGGAAAATTAGCTGCTTCCTTAAGAAAACACCTGTTCTTCCTGACTGTTTTAAAGCAAACTATCTCCACAAGATTACAGAACATTTTTGTTCACCTTCTTATTTTTAGACTAATCACATAAAAAAGCAGCATCTGTGAACAGAATGCTAAGAGATACATAATATTTCCAGCAGCTTGGAATAAACTTTTATTTAAAATGTTGCACTTTTAGAAATTGCCACCATGCAAATTTGTTGTGAGGCAAACTGCTCACACTGCTATAGTTTCATATTTTCTATAGCTTCACTTTTTCCACATGTAAGCACTGTGCAGAGGTACTTTTAAACAACCATTATTTTCACACTGAGGTGCTTCTACTACTTCAACTTGATCAGGTGAGTTAAGGTTCTACAGTACGTGCATGAACAATCAAAGCCAAAGGCAATTTTTCAAATTGCAGTTGAAAAAGAAATTTTCTTTCATCTTTCAGTACTGCACAAATGCAACGCACACTTCATTTGAGTTTAGGCTCAAATTTAGCTTAAAAACAAAGATGAAAAGCTTGCTTTAAAGCTACAGTGGTATTGCAAGTTTTCAGCCCACTTATTAAGATCACACTATGAACTGAAAAACAAAAAGGCATATTTAACAACTTTATTAATATATGAATTCAACATGACATCAGTCTCTTGATCCAAAATATTCTGCTGTACTAAATACTCACAAAATATTTTATCCTTAAGAGTGCTGAATAAAGTTTCTCATTGTTTTAGTTATCTGCTGTTTACACTCTTTTCCTCACAATTCTTAGCATATATGTGAATAAACTTATTTTCAGATTGGATACAATCTTCAAAACACTCACTCAAGTAGTATATTGGATGAGATTGGAAAATCTGATTTAGGAATTTAGCTCATCCCATGTATAGACAAGAACTGTTCACTGTTTGCTCAGCCTGCTCTCCACGCCCACATCTATGGTTTCTGAACATCTTTTGCAGAATTGCTGCAGACAGACACTCTGTCCTGCCAAGGAATTATTTCTCTTCCTTCCACCAGAGCTTTACTTCTACTCCTTTCATCTACTTCCACCCAACCTGCAACTGCTATGAGAAAAAAGGCGTTTCCTCTTTGAATAGAAATTAAGTGTTTAGACCTAATCCAGTTTTAGTAATATCTTTGTTTCTGATATACGTTAGGAAAAGAATTGCACAACTTCACATTTTCTCATGCTGCTATGGGTTTTCAATGCTGTAAAATTTTGGGGTGGGTCACAGCAATTAAAAGGCGTGAGAAATACAGTGTAGATAATAATAACTCTTCCTGTTCTAGGTGACAAAACAGCTAATGAGGCCATTTTAAAAGGATGGTATAGATTGGGAGGAAATGTTCTTATTCCACATTTTTTCTCACTAACTAGTAAATCCTTAAATAATCTTGAAGGAGAAGGGAAAGGAGGAGACTGGGAGAAGAGGTACTGTTCTGGACTTTGGGTGTTGCCATCCTCCCACACTTGTACAGAGTTATTGCTTCTATGTACATTAGAAGAAACAGAACACTAAACTACTTCAGAATAAATACTGAGCCAGATCTCCAGCTGACATAAACCAGCTCAGTTTCATCCATTTCCAAATCTCACAAGGGTCATGCTCAGTGATCTCCTTTAAAGGTTACCATGGTCAAGGTGTTTTTTTGTTTGTTTTTTTTTTTTTTTCTGGGTTACATTTAACTCCTCATATGACCACACAATATATTTTATAATTAAATTTGGATAGTCTTAAAATTTCTTTGAAGTACTTTACACAGAAAAGAGTGGCTAATTCTCCAAAGCTTTGAGCTATGCTGGATGACGGGAATTCATTTAGCTGTTTTGTCACCTAGAACTGCATAGAATCAAACAAATTTTTGCATTTTCTCCCTTCTAACCCTCTAATTTTCCACAAAAGACTGAATAAAAACATAGACAAAGTGCTAAGTCAAAATATATCCTTACTCATTGCAGTGAAGCAAGTTCAAAGAAGAAATATTCCCCAAAACCCCAAATCTAGACTACTCTTCTAGATAAATTTCATGGACATTCTCTGATGACTCAAGCAGGTCAGCACAGCCACCCACATTCTCACCTCTGGCCCAGACTTCTGAACCAGATAATTGGTCATCATAAATCCCTCTGCAAACAGCAGGCTTCTTCCCCAAATTTATTACTAACGACAACAAAACTTATTACATCACAGAATGCTCTTGATGCTTCAAGCAGGGAAGGAAATGAAGTGAATTCAGTCCAGATTCTGCAGAGTCATTTTCAATCACTTTTCAACTACTATTTTTTTCAATTCTACTGCTACTCACTCCAAGAGACACTGTACGTACTGGCCTCTAAGAGAGAGAGAAAGAATCACAGGAACGGAATTTAAATAAAAAGGAAACTGAAACTCTTATTAGATCACCTTCCCACGAACTTCCATGCCTAGTGCTGCTATTCCAACTTGTCCCTGCTGGTGCTGCCTCCTTCCCCTCTTTGTTTAAGTCTCCACACAAGTTCCTAGGAGATGCAGGTCCTGAGGGGGGCTTTGGAGGTGTATTCCAACAAGCAATACTGAGGAGCAGTGCTTCAGCCATCCCCATCTCACACAACAGCCAGGGACCAACGCCTGCAGCAGGTCCAGACTCAGGCCAGTGACACAAAAGCACAGGTTCCCAGGCAGGCTGGGTAAGCCCAGCTCCAAGGCTTACACATCCAGTGAGCACACAAGCACAAGCTGTTGCCCAGAATACAGCAGTTAAGGACATCAATACTTTGGGGATGCTCACCTCAGCATTTCCTCTCACTTCTTCCTCATCCTGGCTGGTTTTCCAGCCATCCTTCCCTTCTGCCAGTCAGGCATGCCTCAGCCTGGAAATACCAACAGCTTGCCTGGTGTTTGCCACAGGAATTCCCTTCCATAGACCCTGTCAGGTCAGGATAACACCATGCACACTCTCCACTAGGAGAGAAGAGATGGTTTTGAAACATTTTATCCTTCCTTTGACCTTTTATCTCAGGGATACATTAATTTCCCATGTTTATAAATTAACCAAAGCCTAACAGTAACTGCATGTGCAAGCAAGAAAGCAAATGCATTCTGATGAAATCTGCCTTTCCCTACTTTTACTTAACATGCTAATAAAGTCCTTTGAAGTACTTTCAAATGAAAGAGGAATGAAGGGGGAAATAATCTGCATTGCACCTGAAGACCCACCTTCCCACTATTTTCAGATTTTTTTTTCAAGAGACTGACATCCAACAGTACTATTATTGGGCCTAAATGTCACAGAAGAGCAGGTCCCAACCAAAAATTAATGAAGAACTTACATGTTGCTACATCCTGGAAGTAAATGCTTGAAAACAAGGTATAAACTACTCTTGACCAAGAATGAAAGCACAGACTTGTTTAAATCAATTTAGATGTGCTGTTTTCTCAGGATGATTACACTTTTCTGACACAGCCTTACTTCACACAAGCATGAGGGCTTGTGCAGCTGAACCAGCTCACGGAACACCAAGCAAGAAGTCCTACATGCCTTCATGCACCTCTTACCTCTTAAAGCCTCCAAATGTAGCATACACATCCTGTATTTCTTTTTCCTTTGCCTGTGTTTGCATTTGACACTTAATTTTCATTTTGTTGGAAGTGACCTATGCTGTCAAATTTTCACCCGCAAATTCTCATCAGCAATATTATTTACTCTTTTTTATTTTCAGAAGGTGCCTCAGCTCAAAAAAAAGTTAGCCAGTTTTTCATACATTGCAAAGAGCATCACCTTTCTAAAGTCAAAGTCCAGTGCAGTCCTAAATCAAAGACAATATTCTGCAAATACAAAGTTATTACCAAAAGCTAGCAGAGAACAAAACTGGTTTCAGCCGCAGGATTTCCTGTGGTTGTATTGTTACTCTTCAGTCACATAATCAATTTAATGTGACTTCCTACAACAAAGAATGAGGAAACCAAGAGGAACTCACTCATCTGTCAACCAGTACTAAAAAAATTCAGCAAGTCTTGGTGATATCATAGGCCACAAATAATCCACCAGTTTCTACAAAGAACGCTTAGGTTTAGCGAAAGCGGAAAACCGCAGAGATTAGAAGAACAATTGCAGATGAGCAATGACTATGTGTTAACACAGCAGCTGTGCTTTATTTCTGCCAGAAGTGACTTTTGCAGGCCATGAGGTGCAACATCAGGTGCCTTTCAGTTTACGTGATTTGATGAATACACTTAGAATAAACAGAAATTACATAATCCGTACACTTGTGACCTGAAGATCTGATATGCTCTACACAAATAGTAAAATAAGACTAGGTGGTAACGAATTAGCAGCATACATAAATCAGCCATAAAAATGTGCCCTTTACAGAATCACTCAATAATTATGAAAACTGAGATTTCAAATTAAAGACAGATGAAGACCGATACACTGCAGACATCTTTGCCCTGTTCTCAATTAACACATAAGGTACAATGCAAAAATACAAGAGGAAGGAGGGAGGAGAAAACAGATAGAAATATTTTCCAGTAACCCCATGTATTAGTATGCAACCTACACAGAGCTGCAAACACCTGAAAAGACCAAGCTGAAGACATTTTGAGTAGCTGGAAGTATCTAAAACACAGCATAAGAGTAACACTTACACACTGGGATACAAAAACTGTTGTGTTACCAAAACCTAATTTTAACAAAAATCAATAAACAAGCCTCTAGCAGAAATGTCCTTGGATTGACTCCTTCCACCTCTCCATAAAACACACACGACCAGTCACTCAAATAAACATCAGCACCTTAATTTCTGCAACAATATTCCTACTATTAAACTCATACTACTTACTGCCTTTCAGAAACAAGACCCCTGAAATATACAGCAAATAAGCAATTTTGCTTACAGAAAACAAAGAGTTAAAAATAGTTCTGCCTCTGTAACTCACCCAGCAAATCAGCCTAAACAGTCCCGCTCAATTTCACAGCTCATTACCTGGAATAGACAGTTAAAGCCCCTACCAGATGCATTCTGTACAAGACAACAATTCCAAGTGTACTTAAAAATCCCCGCTCAATTTCAACATGACATATGTGGTGTCTGTGTACTTTCTTTTTTTTCTCAGTATAGAAACCTCCTTCAGATTTGTTTACATTTTGTTGTATTAGTTAACACCCAGTCACCCCCCCCATACTGGTGGAGTTTTCAAATGATAGGTACTGACTACAGGTAAAGGATTAAGCAAAGATAACAATGCAAACATCATTTCTGGTCAAAAATTTATTTATGTTAACTATGTAAAGACAATACTTGCACCTAATCTGTAGCACTGCCTTCAACAGCATTCTTTTGAAAGAAGATGAAATGTGAAATGTTTTTGTGTATAATACACAAGATATTTTATCTAAACCCAGACTAGATGACATTGA
Organism: Passer montanus; assembly: GCF_014805655.1. Lineage (NCBI taxonomy): Eukaryota > Metazoa > Chordata > Aves > Passeriformes > Passeridae > Passer > Passer montanus. The sequence continues at coordinate 538,093 of NW_024368485.1, read as the reverse complement.
TCTGGTATGATGTTACAGTGCTCTGATTCACTAAAATTCCTTACCAGGCTCCAAAAGAAGCCCTTCTCTAGCTTCCCTTTGGCAAGGACCTTAATTAGGTTAGGATACAATAAGGAACTTCAGAAAACAAAAGGCAGAAAAAAACTCTACTGCAAATCCCTCACTGGCAAGGAAATGTGCTGGATGACCTAATCCTAATCCACTTTTGCCATTTTTAATTTCTACAATTCAAGGAAAATTAAAAGAATGGGAGAAATCCCCATAACTATCAGAATTAAATATAATTTACCTACTGGTAAAGATTCTTTTGCATCTTTTCAGTAAGGAACTTGTGCAAGACTTCACATCCTCTACTGGAGTATTCTGTAACTATCCTGCTAAACTCAAGTAAGTCTTGAGTGCAGCCTACATGTCTATCTAAACTACTGTGTTCTCTTATCAACTCAGGTCTCAGCAGGAAGTCATCTAGCTAGTATGAAAAATCAGTTTTGAACATTAAATTCTGCTAAATGGAATACAGATTTCAGTTTGGATAAGACTGCATGTCTGTAGAGAAAGACATCCCAGTGCCCTGAAACAACTTCCCTTCCTGCTCCCCTTGAAACTCTCCCTGAATTCTCTACTACAGCTGTTTTCCTATTTCAATCAAATCTGAAATTTACCTTGTCCTTTTGGATCATTAAAAAGAGAAAGCACCTAAATTTCTTTATTTTTAATAGACTTTCTTGGTAATAGATGTAAACTTTACCATGATCCCAACTGAAGAGCTTATTTTAGCCCAAATTCAAAGAGCAGTAGGAGCCTTGACCCAGATTCAGGAAAGCATGTGGTTAAGTACGTCCTTACACTCAGGAAAGCACATCATGAGGTGAATAAAGGCAGCCAATGACTGATGCTCATTTACACCTTTCTTGAACCAATTTCTTTTCATTTATAACTTGGGACCTTTTCTTCCTCTTGCCTCTGACCACAAATCCAACCAAAGCAGAAGAAAACAATCTCTTCATTTTCTATGTTAACAGGATACAAGAATATCTGAAGATGGCTCTGTGCCAGAAACTACACTTGACAGCTGTTTCAGACCAAGGCATAGCTCTCACATTTTTGATGTCTAGTGTTGACAGGGATTACTTAAAAACAACTGTACCAGAAGAAATTGTTCTGCAGGCTATCCCTCAGCAGGGTTTTCGTGAACACAGTAGTTGTCAGAGCAAGCGCTAATTTGTATTTCAAAACAATGATTCCAGTAATTACAGAAAACTCTTTTTTATAATTAACAAATCCAGAATACTTCTTTATCTCTTAAGACCAGCGGTGCAAAGGTAAATTTGACTTTTTGAGCATATAAATTTTGCAGAGAGGATCACTAACTAGTGTAGTTAGTGAAGCTAGAAGCTTTTCACATCCATTTTCAGCATTTCCTCATTTAAAATAGATAAAGTTTAAAAGTCAATTATTGAGCAGAAGGAGGGAAGGAGGATTTTGTGGTTGTTGTTTTATAGTCTATGCACTTTACTCCCAGTGAAAGAAGACTAACTTCTACCACAGCCACTGCAAGCTAATTTTGACTAATTTGTGGGCAAACCAGTAACAGAGTTCACATGCCAAAAATCGTCCCTGAAGGGATTTAAATACAGCTGACATACTTCACAGAAAAACAGGAAATGGTCTGGTAGTTACTTAACACCTATCAGAACTATTCTTTGGTCTCAAATTGGTCACATGAAAAACTCCCTCACAGGCCTGAAAAAAAGCTAAAAGATAATGAAAAATCCACACATACCATCCTAAATTTTAAGTTACTTCTGTACCATAAATACCAGATTAGAAAAACTATTTATATCTGGGTAACAGTCAGGAAAAAATTCTGACAAACATGCAAATGGTCCTAGAGGTAGTATGGCTGGTTTAATATTTCCTCTGCTGTTGCTGTTTATCAGCAGGACACCCATAAAGGGATGCAGAGGATGGAAATGGCTTTGTGCTTATTGACTGCTGAGATTCACAACAATCAGGAGCTGCTTGGGCCAGGCAGAGGACAGCCTCTGAGGACTGCCAGTTGTATTGCTTGACACAAACCCAGTGCATAGCAAAGCAGCCCTCCAGACGCCGGCGCTGCCAGCAGCAGGGACCAGACAGGTGCATTTGAGAGCGTAACTGGATATAACAAACTGATCCAAGCATCAGGAGCTGGGGAAGCCTCGTCCCCAGGAGTGCCCTGTGCCTGCAGGAATGGAGGTGACAGTGGCAGACCGTGTGAACGTGCAGGTGGAGAGGGGACAGTGTTTGGGACTACCAGCACTGGGTGAATCCCCCCTGCAGAAAGGCTGTTTACCTCCTCAGAGGAAAGGACAGCAAAGTCAACACCAAACCTTTGTACTGGACAGGTTTCAGCCCAGTGTGGCAAAGAGAAGCCCATTCACAGCCCTAAAAATTAACTTTCAAACTCTCACTATTTCAGATTGAAAGGAATGATGATAAACTTTAATCTTAACATGTAATGACCTAAGACCTAAAGGTTCAAAGTCGATTCCACAACAGACAAACAATTTTCAACTAGAACTGCAAGGCATCATAAGGAGAGAGAGGGAAGAAAAAAATTTCAGTTGCTTCAATTAGTAAGATAAATTTTTGTTACAATTCTACATCCAATAACAATTCTAGTTTTGCTGCACTGTGGGCCAAGAAACAGGGCTGTGGGGAATGCAAATAATTTAACACCAGGTAATTTCAGTGCTAGCTGTCTTGACCTACACTCTTCTACCTGCCTAATTATAAATTTACGAAGGGATCATTAATCCAATGTAACAAAACCAACTTTAACCCAGATTCCTGACCACTCCTCACTGTTTTCACCTCCAAAGGAGCACTGGGTGCCTGTGTGGAGGGGTCAGGAGTGGGGCACTGCCCAGCCCCTCAGACACAATGGTGGTGGCACCTGAGGGGAAGTGGGCAATGGAGGGGCAAAACACAAATTCAGAGAGAAGTGAGCAAAAAAGAAAGAGAGAAACAGCCCTTCCAGCACCTGGGTCAGGGAAGAAAGAAGGGAGGAGGTGCTGGGATTGCCCTGCAGCCATGAAGAGCAGGCCACCAGGAGCCCTTTCTAATATATATAGTAAATAGAAGAGAATTGAAATAAAGGCTTTGCCATACTGCAGTGTAAAAACATGCACTCATCACAATATGCAAACAGGATCTGTGAAAGAAAGCCCAGCCATTTGGTGTCTTTATTGACCTGAGCATTAGCTTTGATTTAGAAAATAAGGTCAGTGGGCAGGCACTTCAGTTTCCTTTACATTAGGCTCATCAAACATCACACCACCACCAAAATCCCCACTCTTTTCTCTCTTTGGAAATAGCCATTCATTCAATATTATCTATTGCTGCTGTGGGCCAGGCTTCCAAAACCAAAGACATCCATTAAAATGAACCCAAGTGAGTGAAATCTAAAACATTTAATTACTTCCTATCTGGACCCCCACCACCAAATTCCACTTGGCTGCAATCTGTTTATGGAAAGCTGTGCCTCCAGCATCCCATCTGCAATGCAAGAATAACTCCAGAAACCAAATTAAGCGTGGCCATGCCTTCCTGAAAAAGAAACTGATCAGGAACATGGAGCATTTGGAGTTAAATTTCACCACTATGAAACAGCTTTTCTGAACTAAAAATAATAAATATTTTTTAGCATTCCAACATCTTCCTCCAGTTTTTTTATCCACAATTCAATTTCCGATACCAAAATATATTCATAAATGATCCAGATTTTAATTCACAAAAATTCTTTAAAGAATTTGTGATTGCAATCCTTCAGAAACAATGAAACAAGAAAATATATTAAAAAACCCAGGTGATTGTCTGTCTAAAATGTACATCTGTACTTCAAAAGAGAAATCCCATTTTACCTGAGTAAACAGCAGATCAGCAGCCATTACTATATAAAGTCTTATATAATAACATCTATTTTTCACATTTAAGCACTTCATTTTTATAGTGGACCATGCTCTGTTCTCAAATAGCTATCCATCTAGCTGTACATGCCCAAAAGATTTCTAAACAAAAACTATTAAAAAATCAATTTCTTCAACTGTTTCATTAGAAAGTGGCTACACATAACAGAAAAACCATCTGTCTTCCGTTAGAGCAGCTAGAAAACAGCAATTTGTCTTGGGAACAATTAAAAAATGTTCCATTTACTTAATAACCTTTGCATGATACTGGAGTCATATCTGACAAATATGCAGAGTGACTTGTAAATATTATTAATTAGGCAATGACTCAGTACTTATTAAACCCTGAAGTTCTACGTAAGTCTAGTGAAGGAACTGCCTTGTGCATGTAGACAAGAGCTAGGATAAATTCCATCCAAAAAAACCACATCACCACTTCTCTACCACATGGCAATTGACATTTCCATTATTCTTCAAAAACTTTGTATCTTCAGCTTTTGAAATAATCAAATTTCACAGGTGCTCCTTAAAACAATATTTTGTTTATAAAATATCAACATGGACACGATTACTACATCACTTTGTTACAACTGCATGAGATCAACAGAGAAGACAGCACAGAAAAAAGGCTGCAATTTGCCCTTACTTCAGGAGAAGTCAAAAATGAGGTGAATACCTCAGACAGCTCTTTGATAACAGCAAAGCATGATCAAGAAGATTTTTATTTTGTTCTTAAGAACAGAAATTTTCCACTTGAAGGCTTCTTTTCAGTACAACCTTTACTGTTTCCCCACAAATAAAAATCAGTTTGGAAGTTCACAATAGTTATGAACATTGACTTCATACATCAGAACATGACACAGACCATCCTCTAAAAGATGTGCCAAGACATTTGAACCATTTCAGATTCTTTTTGGATTTTGTCCCTGTTCCACTTCTCATATATTCACCAGAAATGGGCTCACAGGCAGAAAAAACCCAAACCACATAACCAAAACACAGATAGTTTAAATGCCTTCACTCAGGGGGGAAGCATGGGTGAATTTGTAGGTTAGCTCCTTCTCACAGAACTAAGGAGGCAGCAACAAATGCACAGCATTTCTTATAAACCTCTGACTAAAAGGTGACTTTGGTGCAGGTTAAAATAAATTAATCGGCTCTGATGCACAGTACAGGCCTAGTCCTTCCATTTTCATCTCATTTAATTCCCCCATGGACAGAGGCCATGACCTGGCCTGCCACTGTTTCTCTGAGCATCACTATCTGGTAACTCCACAAATTCCCTGGTTCTAAAGATGTTTTGCACCTCCAAGGCTATCAACAGAGAAAGGTAAGAGAGAGACCCAGGTTAAATTCTTAAGGTTTTTTTGGCTTTCAATATTACACATTATATTTCACATAAATTCTCCAAAGCCCACCACATACTACAGTTCTGAGACTAAAGAAGCCTCAGAACTCGTGAGAAACACTTACAGCTGCCACCCACAATCTGCAGCTAAAGAACAGAGATAGTAACTATCAGGAATATGATTGGAATCAAACATGGGCACTGATACTGCCACAAAACACTGCAGAAATAAAATATAAGGCTGTGCCAATTGAAATAAAATATAAGACTGTGCCATTTCCATATGAGATAACCTTGATATGGAAAAAAACAGTCTCTCAAAATTCAAGGACCACCATTAAGAAGGTTCTGTAGACAATTTCCCTATTACCCTACAAATCTACTGTCTGACTGAATGGAAGTATTGCTTTTCCAGGTTCCAGACTACTTTTAAGGAAGGAGTCAGAAATTATGATCAGAAAAATCAGATTCATTTGCCCACAAAACCTGTCTTGAGTTTCCCTACCTACATCTGCTACATGATTTGCATCATTCTGCACAAATTAGCCAAGTCCAGTCACATTTTTGCCACCTTTATAATTACACCATAGCCACCTGTATCTCCCCAGGGACAGCACCACCTCCATACTGAATACAAACAAACAGACTGCCAGAAACTTCATGGATAGAGCATCCAACACCAGCATTAAGGCTCTATATTTTTAATGTGCTTAAAAGAAAGTTTTTATCCAAAGAGATCTCAAATCTAGTGCGAGATGTGGGACGTACAAGCTTCTAAGCTTAGGGTCTGAAAAAGACAACAGTAATGATTCATCAGGGACAAAGAAAACTTCAAATAAGACACAGTGCTGATGAAGAGTGACATAGGAGAGCATGGAGGTAGGGATTAAGGATTTGGACATTACTGAAGGTATTCTCTCTGTTACCTCTGTTGAAGGCTTTCTTTTTCTGTTCTGCACTCTGTGAATATGAGCAAGTGTACCAGGGCTAGAAGTGCATCCACCAAGACGGAGAAAAAAGGCTCAAAATTTCAATATCTCTGTCTAAAGGAAAGATTTTTCCTATGCCACATATAAATCACAATGACAGTGGTGCACCTTTAAATACATGATTAACAGAAAAGCAGCTTGCTTTGTTTTTGTTCTGTAGCAGTTAGTTTTTTAAAAGAGAAAACAAAAAGCAAAACTTTGGATTTTGGGAAGACAATTGTTGTTATGCTGCTTCTTAATTTAACATTTGGAAAAGTATGTTCTTACTACAAAGCCAACCACAGGAGAAAGAAAACATAGTGCTCTTTTCCCAAAAATGGTGAAGAAGAAGCAATACAGAATGTCCTTTATCTCAGAGCCTGGATGCTGTGGTCTAGCCACAAGTGACTGGAACTGGAACTGAAACACTGCCTTCCTTCCCTACTGGCTGAGGTACATCTAAACACTGGAACATGGTGCAGCTGTAGCTTCCCTGCAATAACCCAAAAGAACAAGAAAAAAAAATACTTTAAACTATGGCTTTAGAGTCACCTTTGGGTGTTCAAGCTACAACAGCATCAAGCCCAAACCTTAGCTGAGGCAAACTGACAGGTGCACTGTGCAAAAGCTCCCTTAAAGGCTGAGATAGCACATGCCAGAAAGCCTCTAATTCAGGCAGACAGGATCCCTCTCTGGATGCCTTTAAATACATTTACACACTCTCACTGAATCTACAGGAATCCTGAACATGTGCTCCAAAGCACTGTTACTTCTTTAACACACAGACAATCTTATTTTAAGCATAGCACGCCCCCTCCTTAGCTTTCTACAAACTAGTGACACTGAGACGAAGCCAAATGCAACTTGTCACCACTTCTTTTATATAGATTTTTCCCTTTCCACATCTACCAGTAGCTCCATCACACCTCATTTTAATTCAGAAAAATTCTACTCATCTCTTCCAAAACACAAGTTGCCTTCCAAAACAGCATCAGCTATGTTCAGATCAACTACAGCTGCAACAATAAATGAAGTAAATATACATGCTGTGTAATGTGCAGTTAAAAGAACATTCTGTTAAAAAAGGAACTAAAAGACAATTCATTGGAATGAAACCGGCACTGGACAAATATGTGGCAAAGAAAAAAAAAAACCAAAGCATCGAGGATGGGCTAAAACATCAATGCTGAAGGAGATTTAAGTTTGGGCTGGTGACCAACTGGAGGGCACAGACAAATGATGAGTCTGCAACTCTTCCAATATTCAGATAAGATATATTCAGGTGGTTCCTGAAAACAGTCCATCTAATTCATTGTGCAACAAGACTTGTGATTTCTCACAAAAACTGTTAAATGGATTCTGTGGCAAGACCCTAGATACACTGCCTTTCAAAACAACCCTTGAAAAGCAGTGATCTGACGGCCTTTACGAGAACAGGAACTGGCACATGATAATTTAAGGGAAAAGTAAGTCATCCAATCTTAGCTGGTAATTTTAGAAATCCATAAAGGAACTTAATAGAGCACATAGCATTATACAGAGCTTTAGAGTTTAAAACAGAGCTCCAACTGATTTCAGTGACAGCTGAGAGTTCTCACTATCTCTTCATATCAAACCACAGGAAGTCAACTAACCGATCCATATGGTGATGAATGCACAATACTGGTTACATACAAAATATGTGGTAATATCCAGCATTATATGAAAAAGAACCCTCTATAGCAGCCAGCAAGAGAATAACATTCTCCATAGCATCAGTCAATTCCCTTGTAAAAAAAACCTAAATATTTTCTTTTCCAGCAAACCACAAATTCATCCACTAAGTAACTGCTTACTTTGACAGCTTAGTCCCCAACAAAATATGAATTAGTTTCCAGAGCCCTATGTCCTGGGGGATATGCAAAACAGGTCACGGAGGGAAAACAGGCAGGGAAAACATCACCATCATACAGCTACAGCTATTTTGGGTAAAACTATAAATGACATTCACATATCCTTTGCTTCAGGTGAGGAGGAATTCTCTGAGTTTTCATGCAACCCCAGAACTGGCTCAAGCACTACAGAGCTGAATTACTTTATGGATACACAAAGAACATAATGTAAATTTCTTCATAACACCAACACTGCCATTCCTTGCTACATTCTTACACCATTAAAATCTGGTGTTGCATTTCTGGAAAAGAGATAAATAAAAATCTCCTGTCCACTCAACAAGGTACAGTTGCACAATACATCTTCTTCACTTCTTAAGTCAGTTTTGCTGCAACTGCAGACATACTTCATCCAACCATCAGTTCACTCCCTAAAGGCGTGCAGATGTCAAACTGTGGAGCTGCACCATAAATCTTTATCACTGAAATAGCACAAAAAATTCTCAACATCCAGTGAGAGTGGAAGGATTGGAAACCTCAGCAGATACAAAATAAAAAAGCAGAACATAGTCATTACTCAGGTCTTGCATTTCTAAATGACCAGCAGGACTGGCTTCTGATCTTAACACAGAAGCCTGAGATCAAGACATTTGCTGGGCAGTGGGGACAAACTCCTCAAATCCAGGAGAAACAGTATCCCAGCCTAAACAGCTCAAAGATAATCCCTGTACATGTTCAGCTCATACTGAATGTACAACAAACCTGGAATAATTCTGAGAATTAGATAAGCAAGATTTGGTCCCTCCTGTCCTATCATCAAGTTGAAACCCCTCAAAAGCAAGATATGTATCTCAAGGGAGCAGAGGCTTTAGGGTTCATGGTTAGTTCAGGACAAAATGCTAGTTTTAAGGATGAGTCAGAACTCTCAGCAAACGTGGGAAGGCAGCTCTGAACCACCATTTATTTGTTCTGTGCTTAGGCAGGAGCTAAGCAGAGGCCAGTGCCCTCAACACAACCAGAAGGTCAGTGCTCCGCAGAACCACTGCAATGGCAACACAGCAACATCTCTTCTCATGGTGAAGTTCCCTTCCTGAAGCTACCAGGCTTGAAAGAAAAAGGAAAGAAAATTAATCATGTTGACTTTTCTTGTGTTTGTCTTTCTCCCAACACTGTACGCAACATTAAAAAAAAAGCATTACTTCAAGTTTCAAATCCTAATTACTCTTCTCAGCTAATAAGTTCCAAAATTACACACCCTGTGCAGTTAATGAAGTCACAAGAAAGAAACATGCCTCTTCTTCTTCAGTGCAATCATCTGCAGTAACATTTTTGAGGAATTAAACCAACGTACAGGAAAATTATTATCATGCTTGGTGCAGAAAAGTACCTTAAAACAAAGATGTTGACTGTGCTAACAAAGTCTTGGAGATGTCTGTGTGTGGCCATTCAGTCACCAGTTAAAGGCACAAGCAAGAGGGGAAAAGCATTCAAAGGGATGAGTAAAGGAATTACTCTCCATTTAATCTGCAGCTCACCTACTACAGTACTGAGCTCACAAAATGGAAGTGACTTACTATACTAACCTACATAAAATAAAGCTTCCTCTGTTACATGGAATTGCGAAGAAAAGGGGGGAAATACTCAAGTACCTCCAGGAGAACATTAAATTCTTCTTAGCAGTTTGGGATTTAACTCAAGAAATCACCAAGTAACTTGCTCTATATTCTTCCTTAATATAGTTCAGAGAAGCAGGGACATTCATCAGCAGAATCATATAATGAATAAAAACATTCAGCAGGAGGTGAGCTAACTACATTATTTACAAGCAGGAAAACCACAAATGAGCTATTGCAGCTTTCCAGAACAAATACTGATGTAGGATCTGGTTCTGCACTAGCTTTCACTTCATTCAGATGTCACTGTTCCACACAAGTAAACAAAACAAAACAAATCTGAAAACCCACTACTGTTCTGTCTTTCATTTTACACAGGTATGAATGACTGCCCATTATTTCAGATGTCATGTGGTCAGGCTGAAGTCTAATATTTTGTTAATATTTTTTTCCAAGACAGTTCCCTGTAAATAATCAATGAATTCATTAAAAGTTACTCTTTTCTATCCATGTGCCAAGACTGGACTAAAACCCCAAATTCCACTGCACACAGACTAGTAAGAAAAAAACTCATTTTAGTAATCCTACCACATCAGAGCACCAATTCATTGGTGACCTTCCACACCTGTAAAAGGAAGGAGGAAAGTTTCTAAAGTCCTGCTGTACCACATCAAGAATAAGAACCCTAAATCACTGTCATTTCAGGACTATTAAATGTGGAACAGCAGGGCAGAGAAATGGTTATTCCTTCCCCTCGTCCAAAAGTATGCACAAGAGCTGGCTGTGGCAGAAGGCCATGGAAGGCAAACTCCAACCCTTGCCACACTTTCTCTGAAGAACTCTGACAGACTCAATGCCAACTCCAATTCCACTATTCCTGGTATATCATAAATAGCTACCTTGGGACACTTCAAGAACTTTTGCCATTTGAACCTGGCAGAGCAAAAAGACAAATTACAGCAATTGGTACAAAATGTTTCTGCTCAGATGAAACACAAAGTAAATGCAAATTATAATGAGGCAGCAAAATCACTCAGAAATATCCTTATTAAACAAACTGCCCCATAAATAACTTCTGATGCAAAGCATTATGTACTACATAAATTACACTGTGCCTCAGAAATAGTTGCTATCTGCAAAGTAATAGCTCATGAATAGCTCTTGAATTTTTCTTTTGCAGTACTATAAAAAAAAAAAGAAAAATTCCAGATTTCTCCTCTGGTATGTCATGACTAAGTTTCTGCAAAAACAGACTGACTACTAACCAACCTCTGGGCACCCTACACAATGTGCTCAGAAGTTCTTAAGCAGTAAACACTGAAATAAAGTTACCACAAAATGCAGAGTATCCATTCTTAATGGAAAGCTGACTTTTACTTAGCAGACTTGCTGTAAAATCAATTCCTCATAGGGCAGTTCAGAGTGGCACTGGAAACAGGCAGGAAGCAGATACTCAGAAGCACCAGGCAATAAAAAAGGAGGGGTAGGAAGAGGGAATTTCCTGATCCACAGAAGTGACAGTATTATGAAACTGCCTACCTATACTGTATTTTTCACCTTAATTGATGATTAAGTGCAAGGTTTTAAGGGAACCTCCCTCAAACTTCAATTAGATCTTTTTTGAGCAATACCTATGCAAGTACAGCTTTCCAGGAGGTAATTCCCAGCATTAGCTGGAGATTATAATCAAAGAGTTCCTGGTTATCTCTATTGACATAATGTTTGACTTCCTGAAAGCATAGGAAGTTTTATGGGTTACGTTTCTAGTGTAGCAATGATCTGAACTCTGCAGCCTGACAGTGACCTGCTCCAACACCACAACCATCAGTATCCCTCAAAGTCCACTCAAGCTAAACCCTAACACACAGCAGGAGACACTGCAAACCTATTCCATAAATAGGAAATATGAGACAAGATTTAAATGTATGCATTTCAATTTCTGTAAGACATTAAGACACTCCAGGAAAACTTCTCTGAAATGCCAGTGGTATGTGTATCATGGGCATATCACATGCATATCATAATCTGCAGGAAAGATTTTGAAAAGGTGAGGTACAAACAAACCACCATATGAGTTACAAGAAGATTAATTTTTATGGAGGTCCAAGTTCAACACACATAAACAGTTGCTCAGAACACAATTCTGGCAAGCATCCACCTGACCACTGCAGTAAAGAGCACTTCCCTTCTGAGAAATAAAACAATTGCCAGTGCTTCAAGCTGTACAATGCTGAAGGTACAGGAGAGGGAGGAAAGAGGACATCACAGCAACAAGATCACAAAAATAAGATTAGAAAGGGTACCCAAACAGTATGCTGGAAATTTAAGCAAATAAATAAAGCCCTTAAACACACAGAAGTTACAAGCCACCCACACCTTCAGGAATTTCCACAACAAACATTTCAAAAAACTTTGAAGAAAAACAAATTAAATTGGAAGGAACACAAACATAAACCTGGATCTAGAAACTGCTTTTCTACTGAATTTTTAAATTGCCTTCACAAATCACAGCTGTGCCTCCATTTCTTTGCAGAGATGTTTCATATGCTAATGACCACATACTCTTCCCATACAGGTTTTCAAGGCAATATATGCAAGTACCCAATATTACTGTAAATTATTTTCTCACCAGGAAAGTAATTGAAAGGACAAAAAGGGTATTTACAAGCCTCACAACCAGGAAACAAACACACATTTTAAAAGCATACTATAAAAAAAGTGAAGCAAAATAATGAAAATATTCTCTCTTGACATCTAGAAAAAGCTACAGTAATTGAAGCACAATTTTAAATACTTAACCAGTTAATGCCCTCAAATAGTTTGGCTTTCTTTAGAAGCTCAGCAGCAAATATGAACTGCTTTAGTATCATGAAGGCATCAGCGAATTAATATCATGCTTATCTCCATTAATTGAGAGGATAATTAGGCTTAGAAATGCCTTCTTCTTCCTATCACACAGACATGACAATTTTGGCTCATAGCTATTAAAGTCAATGCCTCCCATGTGATGAATCCATCCCCATTCAGATGTCTACACTTTCTCAAATCTTGACACATCACCTGGGAAATGGCCTTTCAGTGGAGAGGCTGCTTTTGTCTCAAAAAGAAAAAAGTAGCAGGGGAAAATAGCACCTAGGGCTTTAAGTGCCTGGCACAGAAAAATATGGTCTGAGACAGACACTAAGGCAAAGAGAGAGAAGAGAATCTGGGCTTACTTGTCAAGGCTTATGTTTAAATTGTGAATCTGAAAATGCCACCAAGCAGCACATTTATAGATTTCAAATACTCCTGTCTGATGGGAGTACTCTGAGAAGGAACGTCAGGAAGTAGCAGTGCAGCTCTCCTGCACTGTGTCTCACAAACACACACACACACAAGACCCCAAACCCCAGTGCTAAGTTATTAAGCTTAATTCAAATGTGCAGTTTGACCCTGCTTCTCTTGAAGGTAATGAAAATTCTGCCACAAGCTTTTAGGAGGGTGGTGGGGGGGGTGGGGGGCTGTGTTATTAAAAACAATGATCAGCATACCAAGAAGAAATCTTTGTAGCTTTGCCAAAATTATTTAATTTACCATCTTCCATCTTCTGCAAATTTCCTCTGACACTTCCCATTGGAAATGGATTTGTACCCCTGATGCTGGAACCATGAATGACCTTTGCACACTGTCACTGTAGGAACATGTGACTTCACATGCCAGGGACAGGGAACACGGAGCTGGAGAAGGTGGGTCTGAGAGAAACTGAAAATCTAAACTAAGAGCAGTAACAAATGATAGCCAAAGTTAGCAAAAGTGCTATGCAAATCTAGCAGTAATAAAGTTTTCTTTACTGCTTTAAGAAGCAGTGGGATAACATCAAAACTACTAAAGAAAATACCTGCCCCAAACACGGGAACTAATTTGATCCAGCCTCATCTGACTGTGACATATTAGAGAAAACTGTTGCCTTAAACTGGAAAGGGGGGGGAAAAAAAAGGAAATCCCTACAAGATGGAAACCCTTTCTGAAGTGAAAGAAACAAGACAAGAAGTTTCCTCTTAGAGACAGAATTATATATTCTTAATACCTAGGTTTTAATGTGTAAAATTTCATTTTGCTGATCATGACCTGTCATCAGTAAGAATTATCAATAAACATTCTACTTCCTAATTAAGGTAGATGGAGGGAAAGAAAGTCACAAGCTCACATGGAATAAAATTATTCAAGTTTTGAATAATCACATGACACTTTGATATGAATAAAAGATTTTAGTGCTACAAATTCAGCTTGGTTAAGAGGTGAATGCATTGAGGCTATTGAACAAATCAATGCCCAGCAACACATGAGGTAGAAACTTTTGTAATTATAACTATCATTATACACATGGTTAAATGCATTTACTGACAACATGAACTACATGACCAAGACAAAGCAAAACTGTTTAGAGTGGTTTGTTTCCTTATCAAGAAAACTTACTGGTGAAATTAAAGCAAACTTTTAAGTACTAACATCAAGGCTTTATTGGATGAGAGTCCCTCCTATTGGTAGTGCCAAGGACCACAAAGTAAATGTAATATATTGTCAGTAAGTAATCCAATTTCCATTAAATGATCTTAGCTTTGGAGAAGAAGAATGCAAAATATTCAAGACAAGTATAGCAAGACAACAAATCATCAGCTCCTTGCCCCGGCTGCACACTTTTTTCTCCTCCAGAAAATTTAAGCACTAGGCTACTACTGATAAGATCAGATGACATCTCTGCTAAATCAGCCAGGAAGAGACTTTTCAGGCATTCCCATGAGCTCCTGCAGCATATACTCAGCAGGGTAACTGCACAAATACTCACTGATACCTAAGAAGGTGCACCAGCAAAAGCAACTGGTGACCAGATCACCTTCCCTGAAGTCAGTGTTATTCAAGGATAAAACTAACCAAAAAATAACAAGTTAATGAAATAATTCACACCAGATGTGGCAATACACATTGTATACCATTTTCTCTTGGTAACCTTATCTCTAAATAGTGTTTGCATTTTCAGTGTGTGGGCTATCAGCAATGGAGATATTAAGTCGTCCCATATTTTCAGAAAAACCAGTAACATATAAGGGCATAGACAGGACATATTTTTAGCCAGCCTGCTTATATTCAGAAAAATCCACTTGAACTAATTTAATTTCAAAAATTAAATTGTGAGTTTTATAAAGATACAGAAATTTAGAAGTTATTTTGTTACCCAGAAGTGGCTGCTAGCTGTGAAGGTGAAAATAGTCAATACTGGAGGTGGAGTGACACTACAGCAAAATGATAATGGTCTTCTCTTCAAATTTCTGTTTGCATAGGAAGCAGCTTCTATAATTTCCTCTAACATATCTGTTCAGCGAGAAAACAAGTCTCTTTTGTGTCAGTCCCTATCAAAATTATAAAAGGATCTTTTTAAATAATCACAAAATAGTACATCATGTGTTTTTTAGAAGTTGGGGGAAATAGAAGGAAACTATTCCAAGTGTGTTAACATAAGAATCCTTGTCTTTCAGTTACAAAGTATACAACGAAAACAGTGTAAAGACACTGAGTGATTCTATGCCAAATACCACAGAACACACAAGACCAACATTTTCTTTTTGCAAGGAATTACCAACAAAATCAGACAGTTATTTTGAAGATCCCTCTTCATGATTAGAAATTTTCTCCTTGCGAAAAGAAAAGTTTTGGAAACTGTTAAGGAAAAAAATGAGCCTCACTGAACTTCTACACCAAATACCTACCAGAAGAAGCTGGTAGCCTCAAAATTTGTTTCAAAACTGTAGCTCCCTTGTATGCTAGAGGGAATCTGAGAGGCAACCAGCCTGGAGCACAGAGTTGTAGTAGGTGGAGCCACAGAAGTCTGGGCTGTCACAATCCTAGCCTCTTTCTTTTGTACAAACACTACAAGATCTTCACAGAACCACGCTGACAGATTTCAGTGTGCTTTTGCAGCTTGCTTGTTAACTGGATTGTGTCCCTCTGCCCCCGCAAGCCCCAGCAAAACAAAGTTCAGTGGATTTAGCCAGCCCTAAGACACCTTCAAGTCAGCCCCCACCCAAGATAAAACCAGTGAGTTGCAATCAAAATGGGATTTCTATTTCCTCCTCCTCCTCTTGTTACTATGTGTCCTGCAAAACAGTCAGACAACACAGTGCTTTATTTACAAAAGGCAGCGTGGTAAAGGTGAAAGAACTTTAATGAGCACGAACAGGAAATACCTTGGGACTGTGGTGTCCCCACAGCACAAATGACATTTTCTTAAACCACTGGGCAGACAAAAGTAATTGCAACCCTCCCTATCACTTCTCTATTTTAGTTTCAGGTATTAAAATGATAAAGCTATACTCCCACTTAAGTTTCATCCTTTTTAAACTACAGGATTAAAACAGATCACAAGTTCTTACTCACAGCCAGAACAAACAGCCCAAGGCTCCAGTTCTACAAAAGCTAACAAGGCAAAATGATTAATGATAGTAAATCAATTCATCTAATAAGAAATGTACAGGATGTTTATGGGAAAACACTGTACAGATGCACCTGTGGGTAAGGCCTGTGTGTATTTGTTCACTTTTTGCTACCATTCTCCACACACAATCTCTACATTATGAATCTGGCCAAGACAATAATGAAATCTTGGGAATGACTAGGGAAAAACAAAGAAAAAAATACCAATTCAAATCCAGAAACCAAGATTCTGGCCATGGGAAGATCAGCCTGGCACACGGATATCCACAGCATATTGGATACAAAAATTCAGATTTAGATGGGATGAAAAGAAACAGAATGGAAGCAAGGAAGAAATGCACGAGGTGAGAAGGTAAATTGCTTTGGAATAACACTGTCCATGGAAAAACTCGGAGAAAGGAGTCAGAAATGGAGACCTGTAGGCCCTCCACCACATCCTCCTCCAAGCCTCGAACTCCTCTGAGACTAAAAGGAAATTAAACAAAAGATCAACAAATCATTGCTGTTCTAATCCCACATTTGAAGGAAATGCAATTATTTTTATTAACATCTACAAACACTTTTTCCTCTCCCACTTGGAATGGCACACTAAACTCACTTTTTATTTTGACAAAAAAATTACTGTACATTTCCACTAAATTGCTGAACAAAAGATATCTTTCCCCCTCAAAATGGCACACAAAAATACCACAGTTCATAACATTTACAAGGTCCCTATGACAAGCTTCTCAAAAAGTTGCCAAGAGAAGGTGCACTAAGAAGCTGATCCCTAAGAAGAAAAGAAATCTGCAATACTGTGTAACAAAACTAATTTAAATCAAACTGGAAGTCTGGATACGGATAAGGAAGAATTATGAAACACGAAGTCATAGGAGTCTGGATACACCTCATGTGGATTTTATCCATGGTGACCGCTAGTAAACCTAATTAGGCTGTATTACTAGAAATAAAGCAAACTGACCTGTCTGAATAGAAGGTTTTTGCAGTTATTATTAAGCCTAATGTCATGTTTAAACTATTTGAAATAAAAATCTTGTCGTTAACAAAAGATTGCACATGACTGACCTAAATCACTTGCATTTTTTCAAGATTTTGGTCCACATTAGAGGCATTCCCAAGCTTAATGAGGATTTTAGAAAAATAACGTGTTGAGGTAAGTTAGACCAGAGTAGAACAAAATATTCCAGTTGTTCAGCCAGAAAAAGAAAACCAAATTAAACAAGTACAAATGCTTATGGAAGGAATGCTTGCTTTGCCAAAAGATAAAACTTAAAGAGTCTAGAAACTGGCCTTTTCTTTCAATCCTACCTCAGCTATCCACTGTAGCTTTTTTTGTCAAGTTTTAGAGCTTGGCAGCAGGATCTAATTGCTTCTGGAAGTTTTCTGCACAAATGCAGACTAAATTTTTTACAGGATAAAAGTAATTAGAGATGCTAAGACTAGGTTAATATTTTTCAAAGACATATCCAGGATAATTTATTATAGTTCACTTTCAGAAAATAATATGGGGAGAATGATTTCCAGGATAGCAGCCTACACCCACTTTGTATCTCGAAATCCTCTATTTGCAATTTATTCACAAGAAAATTTCAAAACAACACTGGTCTCTCCAGCCACCAGAATGACTCAGTAGTGAAATTACTGTTATTTGCTGCTGCTATTCAGGATTCAAACACTGATCTATGGGTGTAAGGTAGAGCTTCAAAAAGAAAGGTAGCTTCCACCCATCTTTGTAAAAAAAAGGAATATATATATTCTAAGAATTGAATTATATTGGACCAAGTAAGCTCAATGCTTTTGTAGCACAATATCCACACTTTAGTCAACTGCGATATAATAATATGCTGCAGGTTATTAAAAAAAATACATCAGTAAATCCAGGAGAGAAGGGTCAAAAGACAAGGAAGGAATTTGATCAGGTACATACACAGCCTCATATCCTACACAGAGGTTAAAAATTCAAACACACCTTCAGCAGTACATTTTACAGTTATGATCATACCATAAAAAAAAAACCCTGCTGGATTAACCCTTAAACATGAGATGTCCTAGTAACAGGGAATTTATTGTGTTGTCATGAGGTTTATAATGCCCACTGAGCAGACTAACTCATATAATTGTATTTCTCCATTTGTCCCCATTAGACCAAAGCATGCGAGGAATTTCTGTACAGAATAAAGGCATTTCTAAAATTCCTGGAAACTAAGTATTAGTTAGCTTTCTATCTAAGCAAGCCACGCTCCTTTGCAGCAAACAGAACATTACTGACAGAAGTCAGTCAACCTGAAGACACACACCTCAAATATGCCCCAAAATAGGCAGCCTTGGAGTACTTCCAAACTTCCCCTGCCCAACCGAACAAAAAGAGACAAAAAGAACACCCTTTAAACTTATTTCTACTTAAAATTAGGGTTTTAATTAAAGAAAGACTTAGCATAATGAAAATGTGCAAAGAAACTAACATGTTACAATGAATTAATGCCTCACTCTACTGGAAACTAATAAAAACCAAGTAGAATTAACTGGATGGTCTCACAGCTCATTTAATCACATCAGAACTGCTGATAAACTTACAGTAGTTAGTTTACTGTGTTGGAGGAAAGAATCAAAACCAAAATAAATGTGAGAAAAAAAAATCACAATTTAGAAGGTATAAACCTTAAACACAGAGCTACCTAGCACTAAAGCTTGCATGGGCAACCATTCTTCTACACATTTTCCTGCAAATACTGTCTCCTTCTTTTTCAAGTAATTTGGTGTAGAACTAAATCTGTATAAAATATGTTTACACAATATTCTGAAACATAGAGATTTGAAGGTCATTTCTATTTGAGAGCACTGAAGAAACAACTTCTTTTACCCTAATCAATAAAAAACATTTAATTTTTGGCTGCAGCTGTGTAACAGAAACAACAGACTACATAAAATAAGCAGTAAAATGTTGTTGTAAACAATGTCAGAAATTTATGTGTCAAGAATGCCACAATGTCTTCCTCATTGATGGAGGCCCATCAGTTCATATGGCTCAGCTGCAAGCAATGAAACAACTCACATTTAAAATTAGGAATATGCCTAAGCATGTATTAAGTGGCCTTGACAAGCAAGATGCTCGTCCTTTCCCAGAAATAACTAAATAACTGGTTTTGCTTATGTCAGACCAGGAATTATTCCCATTTTTATGACTAGAATAAAAAGAAGTTGATACCTTTTAGAATGTAATTATGAAAAAAAAATCATTTTATTGGGTTAGATAGTACTAAGGCTGGAAAGTACTGAGCACCAAAGTCTACTTAAAAAAAAAAAAAAACAACAAAACTTGAAAAAGTTGATTGCTAAGTCTTTTACTGTCTGCTAAGAATAGGACCTAAATGAATGACTGTTTTTTAACAGCTGTTTCAAAAACAAAATATAAGCAACTCATAGCTGAAAATGGCTGTGATTTTGTTCAGGACCTACCTATATAGAGATAAATAACAAAGAAAAGGTGCAGACACCTAGAGACAAGATTTTTATTTTCTTTTGTAACTAATATGTAAAAACAAACCTAGCTCAAAAAGGAGCTTACCATTTTTTCTTAAGAAAAACCATGAGAGAGATCAACAGAAGGACAACACAGACAACCTCTCCATAACTCTGTCTTGAAAAATTGGTTATGGTGATATGGTGATAAAATATGGTGATATATTGATATATCACCATATGGTATATATATATATATATACCAAATAT
The DNA here is from genome assembly GCF_014805655.1 of Passer montanus. Taxonomy (NCBI): domain Eukaryota; kingdom Metazoa; phylum Chordata; class Aves; order Passeriformes; family Passeridae; genus Passer; species Passer montanus. The sequence goes on along the minus strand of NW_024368485.1, from coordinate 518,146 downwards.
ATATATTTTTTGATATATCAAAATATGGTGATATGGTGTATGGTGATAAAACCATTTTCAATATCCAGAACAGATGCTGCACAACTGGATAACAGAAGTATGAGACCAATGATGACAGCCTAGTGTATGACCATATCAGCACTGCATAAACACCACACATTTCAGTTCTACTAGAGATGAAATGAGAACTATTTAATCCATCTTCCAAAGCTTTCTTCAGTAGGAAAAAACCAAAAAACAAACCAAACAAGAACAACAATGAAATGAACAAAACCAATCAAACAAAAATTTCACTAGGAGCCAGTTTACATTTTTCCAACAAGAGCACAGATTTAATCAAGTCACTGACCTCACCAAGGTATTGGTGGTGCCCTCCATCTTCCCTCACTTTCATCACCACACATTTTGAGGTCTATTGTATTATTCTTTCAATGCATCCTAAAGAACATTGTTCTAGTTTCTTTTTAAAAGCAATTCAGACTGGAGCCATTGGAAGGAAAGTTTTCCCAGAACCAAAACATCTCCAGAAGCTTCTTTTTATCACTATAGTTCTCTTTCAAGTTCACCTTATCAGCCTTCGTTACCTCCCTTACACTCTTGCGTCAGCATGGCAACTCACACAGAAGTAGAAAAGAAAAAGCAAAGTGCTTGGAATTCTCAACAGCTTTTTCTGGTAAGCTCCAGTTGCTATAATTAGACAAGCCCTTTTCTAAATCACAAATACAACTATCAATAGAGATAAAAATTAAAACTAGCATCAAATACATAGAACAAGCCAAATCTAAATGTTCCAGTTTCTTCCTGTTATCTCAAAATGTGCCCTGATTTAACCCTCAGAACACAAATATATTGGCTGTTTCCGTGGCTGTGTTAGCATGTAATATACCTATGTAACATAAACAACAAAATCAAATCATCTTATTAACAAGTCACAAAACTAATACTGTACAAGGATAGGGAATGCAATTGTTTTCACTTAAAGCCAAAGATAGGATTTTAGAAGCAAAGCAGCTTCTGAATCACAAAATAATTAACCTGACACTTCTAACCAGTCTAAAGCCATTTTAAGCTACAAAAAAGATGGAAATTCTACAAAAATTTAAAACTCAACTTCACAGTGTAGAGACCTTACTTTCTCCACTTCCTGAGTTAAACTTGCAGTATCAAACCAAAAACATGAGTTCAGATCTCAATTCTTTTACCCAGATTCATTTTCAAAATAAGTTATAGCGCTAGATTACAAGTTCATAAAGTAGTCCTAAAAGATCTAAGTACTAGAACATGAAGCTTCTTAGTTCTCCTAAATATAGCAGCAGTCACATGGCTGTCATTAAGACATGAGCTTTTCCATGGCAGAATACCTCCTAAACCTTTCCCCTAGAAAAGTCAGATTGTGGTTCAATCCTACATGAAACACAGCAGATAACATCTCAGACCCAGAACAGTCTGTATAAAAATACACATCCACAAATGCAACCTCAACTCAAACCCTCCAGAAAACCAAACAGTAACACCTCAAAACTACACTGCTGAAAAGCAAGAAAAAATTATTTGCTGTTCAACAGGAATCTGTGATCACTGAACAGCTGTTTATTAGCCTTTTTTAAAAATTAACAGACTATAAATAAATCTTATTTACTTCTAGAAAGAATAACTTATTTTTAAAATAAGGCAGTTTAAGATGACAATCAGTTCTCAGGAGTAAATTTGTACTCTGCACTTTGTACACACACACACATGCCAGCTCATACCAGTTCCCTGACCAGTTCCAATACATTCAGATTGCACTCCCCATAATACTCCAGCCAATCTGTGGATGTTTGGCAGAAACCCACAAAATGCCAGCATCCAACTGACATCCACCAACAGATATACCAGGCCCCAAGTTTTATCCTACTGATAGGAAAAATAAATTAATACACACTATTTTATATGGTACATTCAAAACCAAGAGCGCTTCACATGCAGCAGCTTTCTGAACTCCCTGGTGCAAAAGCTGTGCTACTTTTCCTGCTGTTCAAATAGAGAAGCTAAAAAAAACTGGGCTGAAAGCACTTCAACACTGAGTCCTTTAGAGAGGTGCGGGCAGAGTCCATGAATTCTGGCTGCCAGCCTTCCACTTCTGCCACTACTCAGCACATCTCTGACTTTAAAACCACATACAACCTCTTTCTAATCAACCACTTGCACTGCTTCTCCTTCTGGGCACAGATATACGAGAGGTCACGATTATATCAAAGCCCAGGGTACCCTCAGTAACTCCACTGCACCAGAGCACTGGAGGGTACCTGACCTCTCTAAGCCTGATTTTGCCAACTCCCTGATGCCAAGAGGAATGCCAGAGCTCCAGTTTCACTAGGAGGGCTGGCCCTCAGAGGAGACACCCCTGGGAGTGTTTGCAGGATGAAGACATCATGCACACAGACACTTCCACCGGCAGGTATCAGCCACTGCTGGCTCTTCCATGTCACCTCACAACCCTCCTGGAAAGCTCCCAGGGCAGAAGCCTGGACAGCAGAGCTGGGAGCAGACAGAGAACCACAGCAACTCAGCCCTGGAAATGGGAGCAACTGGTCTTCTCTGAAGCCTAAGAGTCCAGCTAAGGCACAGCTGGAGCACGAGAGTGGAAAAATAGGCCAGCAAGAAACCTTATTCCAGTCCAGCCTTTCCAAAACAGTGTATTATTTCCATCAGCAGATGGGAAAGCTTATTACAGAAATGTTCAGGTACTGTCAGAGCCTTGCAATGATGCATTTACCCATTCAACAACCACCACTGAATGCACCAGCACCCAACACAATGGGTCCTAAATGCACTGTTGCTCTGATCATCTAGATATGGTTAACTTGGTTGTTGTTATTATTATTTACAGGGTATCAGCTGGCTAGATCCACTGTAGACTACACTAAGTTCCTGCATAAAAAATACCCTTGGAGCCATCGTATTTTCCCAGTCTTTCACAGCTTCTGTATGCCAGTGACAGTTTTAGAGGGAAGATTCTTCTGAAGTACTTTTAATTACTATTTCCTCCTTAGCTAGAATGCATTAATTATAGGCTGTTCCTCCAGATAATAAGAAAACAAAAAGCAGTGCAATATGAACACTACAAGAAACTTAATTACTGAGTCAGATGTCCTTTAGATGTCAGTATGACTACAGAGAGGAGCAGGAAAATAAAACACACACATATCAGCCTCAAGTTGTTAGATCAGTTATCAAAACAATGTCTTTCCTCAGCAACTTCATTTTGAAGAGCTCAACCACCTAATTAATCAAATGCCTGTTAGGTGTTTCAAAAATATGCTTTTTTTAATAAAGGAGGCCTGCTGATGTATTTATTACAAAGCAAATGTGGTAAATGGTTCTGTATGCAAATACAGAAGTGCAGCATGACTTTGAAGTTTGAAGGTCAGATACAGTAACCATTCTCATCAAGGTTCTTATGTCAGACTGCATCTTCTGGTTTACATCTGAGTTTAGCAGGAGGAAAAAAGAGAATTAAAAAGAAGAAAAAATAGAGTCAACCAGTTCTGTGACAACTTAAGAAGAACTGGCACAGTATCATTCACTTGCTTTCCTTTAAAAATCTACTAATACCCTATCTCCCACAAAATGAAAAGTCTGCCAGGGACACACAGATTTTCATTCTGCTTTTCAACTTTGATTTTCCTGATGAAAAAAAAAATCTACTTAAGTCAGCAACATTTTTATATTAAAGAAGAGAATGTCATCTTCTCCATCTTCACAGATGTTTCAAACTCTTATCATTTCAGAAAGCTGAAGAATTTTCTTGTTGATCAACATGTTTTATTTTAAAGCAGGATAGATTCAACTGCAGAAGCAAATCAGAGGATTGTGCATTGATATTTTTGCAGGCATCAGAGAATTTATCCTTCACCATTCCACATTCCCAGCAACTTTAGGACACAAAACTCAACAGCTGGGCCTAAAGGCAAACAAATAGGCTAGGAACACAAAAGTCTGATCCATGTCAAAAAAGAAAAATAAAAAAACAAGAAGCATCTTTTACATGCGTATCTCAAAGACAAAAAACCAATACAGATTTCTTTTTAGCACCACCACCACATTTAAATACAGTGAAACTGACAACAGTTCCCAGTAAAACACTGAGTTATAAACAATCCCCTCTCACACATAAATAACAGAGACATTATACAAAGCAGACAGGAACATGGACGGATGTACACAAAATAAACACATTCAAACTTACCCCACTCCAGATACTCAAGGATGTTCTTCTCTCTTCTCAGAGGGGAATTATTACATTCATCATAAAGGCAGATGAGTATATCCAGCAAGGTTTCCACACTGAAGCACTGCCCATTAGTCTGTGTTGGCCCATCCAAAATAAACTGCTCCAACTGCTTCAAACGCACTTCTCCAGACATGGTTGTTTCAGTTTGCATTGGGGTTTCTTTTTTAATGATTATTATTACTTTGTCAGGAAAACAACAACAACAATAAAAAAAAAAACTTTTGAGGGTTTTGTTGTTTAAAAAGAAGTCAACAGTATTTTTAACAAGTGTCAAACTGTGACGGTCCTTAATTGCCAGCCCACCTCGGTGTTCCCAGCCTGAAACTAAACCCTTGGAGTTTCAGACACACACATACAGTGTGGCTATCTGTGTATTCATGACATTTAAGAGAAGAAAATAGTTATCCTAAAAAAAAAAAATTAATAGGCTTAGTAAGAAGTGGGGCAAAAACAGCATTCCTGATGCTTTAACAATAATAATTGCACTCAAATTCAACAGAGACTGCCTGACACCGATTTCACCGTGCGTGCATAGGCACACGCAGTTATATATTTAAGAAGGTCTTCTCCTTCATTCCCAATGCAGATCATGCAGCGCGATCCTGCGAGGAGCCCCGCCGCAGCACCACGGGCTAGCAGCCCCTCCGGTTCCGCTTCCCAGGACGGATGGGAAGGGAAAAAACAGATGTATTTACGTATTTATATAAGCGAAAGGCAGCAGAAACGAGGGCGCACACCGGCGGGGAGGGAAGGAGGGAGGGAGGGATGAGGGGCCGCGCAGCCCCGCCGCCCCCCGCCGCCTCCCCCGGCCCCGGCAGCGCCTCCGCGGCCACCGCGGGGTGGGGCGCAGCCCCCCCTCCTCAGGGCGCAGCCACGTCCTGCCCCGGGCAGCTTTTCCCTTCCTCCTCCTCCTTACCGAGTCTCCTTTTAAGGCTTTTCAGTGATTCAAAAAAACTAAAGTCTTCATTGTCGCCCCCTTCTCCTCCGCTGCGCCAAGGGGCGGCGGGCGGGACGCGCGCCCCGACACACCGGCACAAGCGCTCCGAGCCCTGTCAAATCCTTCCCATGGCTGCGGCGGCTGCTGCTGCTGCTGCGGAGAAGGCGCCCGCTGCTGCTGCTGCGGAGACGGCGCCCTCCTCCTCCTCCTCCGCCCGGTGCGCGTCCTGAGGCGGAGGAAAAGCGCCGGCGTCTCCGCTCCGGCCGCACGCTGCGGGCCGGGAGGCCCCGACGACGGCAGCGGTGGTGCTGGTGGCTTCACTCCCGGCGGCGCGGTGGTGTCCCGGCTTCGCCCCCCCGGGCAAAGGGCATCCTCGGGCGGTCCTTGTGCGGGGTGTGTGTGTGTGTGTGTGCGTGCGTGCGCGGGGCGGCAGGGAGGGGTAGCGGCGGCGCCCTCCCTCCCCGGCTCGCTCCCTCCCTCCGCTTCCGCGCCCTCCTCTCCCCCGCCGCTCCCTCCTTCCTTCCCTCCCTCCTTCCTTCCTTCCCTCCCTCCTTCCCTCCCGCGGTCACACGCGGCAGCCGCCGCCGCCGAACGCGCTGCAGCCCAACATGGCGGCCGCGGCGGGGGGGAGCCGCCGCCGAGCGCCGCCGCAGCGCGGGGAGCCGAGCCCGGGGCCGCCGCTACTGATGGGATTGAGGGGAGGAGGGGATGCTGCTGCAGCAGGGAATGCAGGGATACGGGCGGACCCAGGGATACGGGAGGGAGAGAGGGCGGGAGTGGGGAGGCCGCAGCGCGGCTCCCCGCAGGCTGCGGCCGCCCGGGCTGGGCTGTCCCGGGCGGACGCGCCCGTCCGGCCGGGGATCCCTCCGGGCTTTGCCCCGAGCCGAGGGGAGCAGTCGCCGCCGTTGTCCGGCCCGGTTCCGCTCGCCGCCTCCCCGGCAATGAGGCTTTTGATTAAAAATCCCGGCCTGGTTGTGGAGGGCGGGCAGGGGGAGCAGCGCCTGCCGCTCTTCCAAGGGGATCTGCCGAGCTCCAGGCGCCAGCAGGAACTCCGGCTCCCTCACGCTCCGGGGCCTTAAAAACCTGACAGAAAATGCGTCGGCTCCTGGCGGTTCTGACCCCGCTGGCGAAGTGCCTCCCCTCATCGAGGAGCCGCCGTGCCACACGCCGGGGAAACAAGCTCCTTTTGCAGGCATTTCAAACCCATATCGTTTAGAAGAGATGGAGGATGTTCCTGTTGATCAACGTGTTTTATTTTAAGGCGGTATAGACTCAACTGCAGAAGCGCCATCGGAGGATTTAGTGCTGATCTCTTGGCAGGGCCGCCTGTGGGGTGGAAAATGGCAGCTGCCCACCAGCAGCAGCACACACCGTGGCAGCTCTGCTGGCCAGAGGTGTCAGGGATGCGGTGCCTGCTCAGGGGATTGAATGTCGCCTCTAGGACAACGTGTCACTTCAGTTCGTCCTTGCTCAGAAGCCAGCTGAAAGGGGAGGAAGGCCAGAGAGCCCCCAAAGGTCATTGGCTGGAGGTGAACTTCAACATTCTCCTGAAGCCCACCAAGTCCTGCATCTTCTGGAGCTCAGGGGAAGGAAAAAGCTCAGGCATCTGCTTCCTCAGTTCAATAACCAGCAGATGACCCTCAACTGGGTTTTGCCATCTATATAACACATTTTTTTTTATACTAGATGATATAAAACATCAACAGTCTTACATACCCAGTAAAATGCACTACACAACATGATTAAAGTCCCATATGTTTGTTCAGAATCACTCACGTGAATGTAAAGTCACTGGTGCAAAGCTAGAGAGGACAGTGACTCCCACCCTGTGCGTGCAGAATGGCAGAGCAGACTTTTGGCGAACGAAGAAATGCACAGAGAACTTAATTCTAAAAGCTTTTTGTGCAAAGAGCCTCCAAGAAATGTTAGAAACCACTACAACAGTAAGTGATGGGTAGAAGATAGGATTAAACTAGTAAGGAAAGGGTTTCCTTCCTGTGCTGGGGTACACCCTTGGTATGACCAGAGCCCTGTGCCAGTGCCTGGGGTGCTGCTGGTCCTTGGCTGCTGCAGTCACAGCAGTGCCTCTGGAGGAGCCTGCTCCAAAGCTGTGGCACACAGGCAGTTTTACAGTGAGAGTGAGGCATTTCCTGCTGGCTCTCTGCTGAACTTGTGGAAATTGGGATTGAAGCTGGGGGTGGGGGATGCCTGATGACAGCAATAAAAATAAATTGCTATTGCAGGGGTAGGTGGCCCAGATCAGATAGCACTTCCTATAGGGGTTGGAGACACGTCATCCAAGTTCATCCTGAGCATAGATTAACCATTAATAGGGTTGCAGAGGGAAAATGGAGAAGACTAAGAGTTAAAGGGATGTTAGCTCCTTGGACTTTGGCACTGCTTGGTAGGGAAGTGAACTGAAGAACCAGTGCCAGAGATATGATGGGTGTGGATATTTCACTTATTTACTTACCGTGTTTTCCCTAGCCAATTATAAAGTCTTTCCTTGTTTTAATTGCAGACCAAATGTTTGCAAACAAGGATGGATACTCAGCAAAGGCAGTCACTTTCCCTATATTTCTGGTTTTAAAACTGAACCCTTGTTAATTTCTACGTCAAGCCACTTTTCTCAGTGTTTTCAGCCTGAGTGAGGCTACAAGTAAAACCATGTAAGCTACAATTGAACACAAAACCCAAGATTTTTTCGGTCTCTCCTTGTTTAACAGCCTGTCCAGAAATAAAAAAAGGCATCCATGTAACAACTGGTGATACACCCACTGGGCTGTAGTCAGCTGTCATGCCACAGAAGCTGTGAGGAACAGGTAATACCAACAATGACTGGTGACACATTTATTTGCTGGGAACTATCTATGTACCAGATGAGTAATTCTCACAGTACACCTGTGGGATGGAAAAATATTTTCTCTGCTTTATAAGAAAGAGTTTAGTCCAGAATATTTAGAAAGCCAACAAAATAATTCAGTGGAACAGGCAGAAATTCCTCTTCTCTCATACATTCTGTCACTAAGACACCCTGTCCTAAAAATATACCCAAGTTGTGCAAACATACCCCAGTATCTTTCATAATTATCATGTGTTTGTTTCACCCTGTTCTTGTTTCAATAATATCACAATATTATTTTTGTTTTATTGCTTTGCTTTATAAATGTTTACAGTACCTAAAACATAACTAATGATAATCAGGAATTTTTATCTTGCAGTAAATTAAGCAAGCTGATAGCAGCAGAGGGAATAGTGTGGAATGAGGAGAATATGGTTGAAACAATGTAGTTTTATATATTAGCAGCATATATGTTGAGTGTTTGAATTTGCTGGTTTAATAGAGAAAATATTATCATAATATATTGTGGGTATAATAAAGAAAACAGCCTTTTCTCTTCAGGGACAAAGGGTTTTTTTGGTGAAGTATTCCATTTCTAAAGTCAAGAGACCCCCTCCCCACCAAGCTTCATTCAGCAGGTGAATAATGCTTGTGACAGGTAAATCTACTACATGCCTCAAGAATGGCATTTTTGTGTTGGCAAATTTTGCATCCAGGCTTTTCTGCTCTCTAAAACTTCACTTTGTGGACGCATGTTGTTTGTACTGGTACAGCATTTCATCTCCCGAGCAAAATTTTGTAGCATTCTGCAAAAACAGTGCTGGCACCCAGTTTGGAGGGTGTGTTTATAGACATGGGGTGGTGCTCTTTGAAAAGGGGTCCTACAGCTGTTGCCTGAACTGTAGTAATAATTTAGGTTATTGGAAGAGATTGCAGGTAGCTGCAGATGGAGCACACAGTGGTTGCACTCTAGGAGGACACTGAAGACCAGCATGTGTGAATCTAACAACACTTGTTCTATAACGTGTTCCACTGTAGTTTCACATAAATCTTGCTGCTGGAGCAAACTTAATCCTAGTGAGCAGAGAGATCTCTTCACTGAAACTGATGGCTGTTGCAGAACTTTAATTAGTCTCAGCACCTATAATAATGCATTTAGTAACATGCTTTAGTGTTTTAAAAGACTTGTCAATCTACTTTCCCTAATTCTTTGCCTCTCTAACTGCCTTGCCAAGACCTATTTCTCCTGTGAGGTCTACAGAAAAGTCCAACTACAAGCACTGAATGGTACCTGGCAAAATTGATGCTTAATATGCTTAAAACAATGATCATAAATGTGTATGTATATATAGGCATTGTAAATATGGAATTATCTTTCGCTTCCCTCATGCTTCTTTTACTGGTCTTTGGAGTCTTATTTATAGTCTTAACGATTTTCTGTGAATGGCTGAACAGAATAATTTTACCTCAGAGAGAAATTGCATCATGCTGATCTCACTACACTGGATCTGTACTGGCCTCATCCCCCTGGTTTTAGTCTTCATTTAAAACTAATGAGAATGTGGCCACCACTAGCATATCATTTTCTGTGAAGAATGAAGCAGGTTTGACCCTGCTGAAGTGTTCAGGGGTGCTGTGCTCTGAACAGAAACAAGATGACATCTGTGATTAAAAAAGAGGAGAGGAAGTATTGGAATTACATTTATAGCTGTGTGAAATTGCTATAATTTGAATCCTGCTTTTATGATGCAGACTAGGAACTGACCAAAGTCACGTCTCATTCTGACCTCCAAACAGGACCCTGTGTTTGCCTCTAACAATGCTGTTTCATCTCTCAATATGTTGTTTTCTTCCTGTGAAAGTGGGGCCAAGGCTGCCAAAGCTCTTAGGGCTGCTAAACCTTAATTAATGTCAGTGTAGCAGTCTGAGATTCTTTTCTTATTTTCCTTTCTTCAGTAACATAAATCTAAGACTGTTATTTTATTTTCTCTCTTGTTTTTGTAGTCTGCAATTGTCTGCAACCTTTCAAGCCTTCAGTCCCTCCAAAATCCGGTTCTTTCCAGTGGATTTCTCTATCTTTGCTGATGTTTTATTCTACTATGTCCAGAATCTGTTACCTATGTTATGCCATCTTCAAAAGTTAAACTGTCCTCAAGATAATTCACAACCTTAAATGAAGATATTTAATGACATAGAAAGGTCATTAAATATCTTTGTCAGGTCTTTGTCAGGTTAAGTGGCTTCTTAAACAGAAGAGTTCTGAGGAAGACCACATACTTATTTGTGAAACTAGATGGATGTAAATTTCTGCCACTGCCACACAAAGTACAGATAATCCATTGATTCAAAAGGAAAGTGGATGCATTTACATTGTCTGGCTGATGCCTGTACAAAGCTAGTGTTGCTCAACTTACAGCAGCAATAACTCAGCATGAGAGCTGCTTCTAAACCTACTTTATTTGCAGTGGTTCATAATTTCTGTTGATCATAATCAAGGCTTTCAATGTCCACTGCTCTAGAACGAGTACCTCTTCTGCTGGTGAACACTCAGGGCTGTATTATGGACTTTGTTTTATTAAAAGGGTGTGCTTAGAGATTAATTCAGTGAGGATCTCACTGTGAAAGTGATTTTTAAAAAAGGGCTGCTAACTGTCATTTAAGTAGCATTGATGGAAGGGATAAGGAATGAGGAAACTTGTGACTAAGAGACCTTTAAGAGATCACCTAAGAGACTGGGTGAAGAAACAGGATGAAGTGAGGAAGAATGGGATAGATGAAAGAGGGAGGGAGGGAACACGATGACTAATTTGGAAATCATATGAGAAGGAAGAGTGATTTAGAGAGGGGAAGTCAAGGGCCGGGAGTTTGGCAAGAAGGAGGGAGGGGAGCTTGTGAAGAGGGAGGGGGGGAAAATACTTCCTTGTAAAACCCAGCAAATTCTGTACTTAGAAGAAAACAAGACCAGAAAGAGCCTAATTTGGAATGTGAACACAGGGTGGATGAAGCTGGGTTAATTTTATGTCAGAGAAAGTCTCAGAGTGCCTAGCTTATTACAAAGACAGTTCAAGAGATCACACACTGATCCCGATTTCCCCAAGGCTGTGGAGTTTTCAGATTAGAGATCTGACCAATTCAGTTGTTGTTTTAAAGTACTGTTTCATTTTATTTGAATTTTAATGAAAAAATACTGATATCTTGAAAACAGTGGTGCCTCTATTTCATGTTGCTTATTTTTAACTTAAGAATTGCAGAAATAGCATTAAAGGTCTAAAATACATATTTTATTGGGAGAATAGATACAGACAATGACAGCAGATGCAATTCAGACAGAAGTCTGTTTTAATCAGAGGCAGGACACAATGTAAAGAGACTGTTTCATCATGGTCTTCAGGTTGAAACAGCAATATTGTAGCTTATCAACAGGTGACATTTTGAATTGTTTGCTAAATTTTATTTGGAAGGAGAGGCAGCAAGCCCCACCTCTGCCTTCATGGATTAAATTTGTAATCAGTTGTCACATTTTAAGTAAGTGATGGCACTAGCACAGGTAACAATGACTAGAAACCAGCATTTCCATTGTTTGCCAGTAGTACATTTTGCAGATTGATTCCATCTGCAGTGAAAACTAACAGAAAAAATGAAGTGCTCTGTAAAATTTGAGATGCTTGTGGAAAACATTTGTTGTAAGCAAGGGCCTCTTGCCACTCAGCACGTAACTTCAGGTCACCTCCCAGACAGAAGAAAGTCTTGAAATCATGGAACCATGGGATGGTTGGACTGGAAGGGACCTGAAAGATGATCCCATTCCAACCCCTCTGCCATGAGCAGAGACATCTTCCACCACATTGCTCAACGCCCCATCCAGTCTGATCTTGAACACTTCCAGGGATCCACAGCTCTGTGCAACCTGTGCCAGTGCCTCACGACTTTCATAGTGAAGAATTTCTTGCTAACATCTAATCTAACCAGTTTAAAATGTTATGTAGTGTTCAGTAATGATCCCACTCAAGCCAATGCCAAAAAAAGCCTCCTTGATCTCAGCAAGAGCATAAGTGAACTCATAATTCCTTCTGAAACAAACAAAATTGTTTGGACTTAGTTTTATGAAAACTAAGAGTGGTTTATATCTTTGCACCATGTCAACCATTTTTCTTTGTAAACTGTCACTGCACAAATTAAGATATTTAATTACATGGAAGGGTTAGAAGTGTGATTACAAGTGGTTTTTGAGGTAGAGAAAGGCAAATATTTGTACTAGTTTAATCAAAAAGTGTGAACATAACACTGGCTCGGATCCTCGTGTGTGGATAGCACTGGGAATAATTGTCCTTGTGGGAGGAGGTGCTGGCCAGTGGTACAGCTTTGTGTTGTTGATAGTGCTCCCTCGGTGAATGGAACCTCCCTGAGAGAGGTGAGAGCAGATCTGCTGGCAGGAGTACTCCCTACCTGCATCATGCAGGAGGCTGAGCTTAGCCATGCATCACTTTGTTTCAAGTAACCCAGCTCACCTCGGCTGAAATAAGCTGGGCCTTGCCTAGGCCTCCCTTAGACATCAAAAGGAGGGGCAGCCTCCAGCATGTGGGCAAAGACAAGCTCCAGAGGTTGTGTCATGGACATGTCACCTCTCCCCGTGGGGCATACACAGATCAGGAAAAGAATATTGCTCTACAGCCACAGTCATTCAGGGGACAAGTTTATATGACAGTGAATTTTTCTTCAGGCAGGAATATTGTTGTGGATTAATTCAACTCAATCAATCAATCACAGTGAAGACAAGGACTAAAAGTACTAATTAAAAGCAAATATTTCCAATCAGAGTAAGTTTTAGCAACTCGTAACTTGAAAGTAATTTGGCTGGTTTTCCTCAGTTTTTGCAAAAGTGACTAAAATAGACCTGGCAAGCTTCAGACTCCAGGAGCTTTCCAAGCCAAAGTTATGATGAAGGGATGGAAACAGGGTGCTATAACAGAAGCTAGCTTCAGCCTTAGCCACGGAGATGTCGCTGCCTCCCCTTAACATCCCAAACTATGCCAAAACACACGGTAGGCAAATTAAAATCATCAAATGAAATGGAATGTTTCTGAAACTTCGGTCAAGTAATGTCATAAAAGCATTAATCATAATACAGCTATATCTCAAAACCTTTTCTTCTGCAGTTAGCTCAGAACACCAACAATTTCCATGTGTGGTGCATCAGGAGGAGGCAAGGTCCAGCTACATTCATCACCTGGAGTCCAACATTTGCTGCCATCACTTTCTTGGCTTCCTCCTGAAGGGCAGGATTTCATTTTGGAGGCCATGAAAACTGGGTTTCCAATTTTCCAATGGAAATTGGTAATGAAAAAAGATTTTTGAAGATGTTAAAAATATTTGTATTTTTACAATGAAGAGTGATAGCCACAGTTATGTGTTCTTAAAAAAAATACATCGACAGTTACCAGCTGCTTTTTTGGCTTTCCCAACAAAGTGAAGATTTTCTTCCTTGACTGAATAATTAGGAAAGTTGCAAGTGGATGTATAATGGCTAGCTATGGCTAGCACAGCTCTACACAGCAGCAATCCTACAGTCACTAATCTCACTGCTGTCTCCTACAGGAGGAGAAAATGAGCTGGGCCGAGGTCTCTGAGCTTCATCCTCCCTCTGGTCAGGGACTCTGACAGACCCAGAGTGCAGACCCACAGGATATTCAGTTTATTGTTCCAGTTTGCTTCAAGGCCTTTCCTAAGACTTAATTCCCTCGTCCTGCAGTAAAAGTGATAATAATGAAAAGGTCTGTGATTCACAGTTGAAGCACTGTGTCTTGCTTAAGTTAAACAAGTACCTAAGTGCTCTGCTGAACTGGGGCCAAGGGTGGATTACTGAGAGGGCTGGGCAGTCTTCCCATCTCCAGCCAGTTCACCAAGTAGTCTCAGGCTAATCATGGCGTTTTCTGGGGCTTAGTTTCCTGCACATGTTTATCATAGGGTATCTATTCTGACTGGTAAAGATAAGGAGATAATGGGGGGATGTGAAAAAGCTTCACAACATGGAAGAAGGAAAGTGCTATAGAGAAAACAGGTTTCTACATATTAGATATATATTGCATGTTACATTCTCCCTATGACTTTAGTTTCTGGACTCTGTTCAGTATTCATGAAAAAAACATCAGGCATCTTATTAACAGAGAGCCCACTTCCACCTGAAATGGGAAAAGAGTAGTCTGAATCCCACCAGAACCAGTGGAAGAAGATCCAGCACTGCATGCAACCAGCATTCCAGAACAGCTCAAGCTGTGTTGCCTTCCAGCAGGCTCATCATCCTGGCAGCACTGGCCTGCTGCAGGATGTGAATCTTTGTTCAGGCAATTGCCTTCATGCCATACAGCAGCCTGAAAAATTAACACAGCCGTCTTTGGAATGGCTTATTAAAAGGGAAATGGAACAACATCTTTGTCAGTCGGTGCCTGACCCGCACTGGGAGAGTTTCTTCTGATCAGATATGGAGCTTTTAAGGCTGTTTTGCATTTCTCTGATTCCTACCTGGCTAGAGAAAGGGCAAGAGTGTCACTGTGGAGAGCTTTTTATTGATATGGGAGAGGCCTGGTTACCACATAATAGTTTTCAAGAACAGACTTTCCTTTTAACACTTTTTTCTACTTGGAAATTTATATTTAGTTTTGCAAAGATAGAGCAAAATAACTAGTGTATTGAGTTGCAAGAGAGCTATCCTGAGTACATATGTTTACTGTATCTTTTGATTCAGAGGAAATTAGCATTAAAAAAATCTTTACTAAGAATGGATTATGCCAGAATACTAGTTTTGTAGCATAACAAACAGACAGGAAAATATAAGCATGCTAATCCATTCTGAGCAAGCTAAGAGCTGAGGTAGTGTTACTCTCCATTAACAACTGCTACCTGATGTTACAAACACAATTGTGGAGGTTTTAGAACCACATTATGGCTTCGAGTGTGAAACCAGAAAATATTGATTTTTTTTTTAATATTCATTTACTTTTGGGGATTTTGACCTACAGTTCTGAAAGAGATTAAGCTCTTTTTTCTTTATAAAAAGTGGCCATATTTTGTTTCTCCATAGATTAATGCAGCACTGTAGCATACTTCTGCTTCTTGACCTCCTCAAAACCTTTTTTCAGGCATTTTCTGATTCCCTACTTCTGCAGATTTAGAACCAAAAACAACAGAAGAGCAGTGAGTATCAGCAATATTTCCTTTTTCTGTTACACACTCATGGGTCAGTCCAGAAGGAATTAGCACAGACCAAAAAAAAATATTTTTGCTTGTGTCCCCTTTCTGCAAGGACAGAATTCCCAAATTCTAATCTTACCCCCAATTTGGATTCACTTTCTGTGCATATAAGGTGTGAGGGGGCTACGGCCAACATGCAAACAAAGGATATCCATGGGGAATGAACCGTTTTCAACTCCCCCTGCATGCCTGTGGATTTGAAGGCTAAATTTTTTACCTCCTTTGCAGTAAGTGAAGGGGAAAATCCAGTTGACCAATATAAGAAATGGAAATACAGTCAGTGGGGAGGGACTGTGGAAAGGGGTTTGTAAGTAGGACGTATCCCATGTGTGTGGCTTTCAAGGACCACCTTCTCATCTTTACTGGGAATGCACAGGACAACAAGCAATACAAGTGCATTCTGGTGATTTCCAACCATGGAAAAGGTCTCCTGAGGTGTTTGCCAGTTGATGCAGCAGCCCATCTTTACCTCACCCAAGGCTGTGGGTGAGGAATTGGTTAAGTAAAAACTGTTCCTTGTCATTTCCTCCAGGGTAGGATGTGTGGGAAAATCTTAATCTTGACAGACAACAAATCCAGGGTTTGCCAGTCCATAGCTGAAAACAAACTGTTTAGAGAAGGCTTAATTCAAGGGCAAATACTAAGACAAAAAGAGCAAATCCAAAAGATTAGTATGATATTTAAAACATAACTCAGTTTTAGGAAAAATCCACAACACTGCAAATGCAGGGAGTGCCCACTAAAGGCATTGTTCAGCTAGGATGGAGGTTGGTCCTGGAACTATGAAAAAGGATATGATTCATCCCTTACAGAAACAACAAATTTTTCATCAAATGATAAAAAACTTCAATGTGAATTACATCAAAGTGGACACTCCATCAAGAGCATAACGTCTGTTGCTTAGAGAGAGAGAATATTTAGTGTGCAATTACAATATCACTGAAGACTACAGCTTATGTGTTTAGGTATGTCAGCTGTCCAGCAGCATTTAAGTATCTTTCAGCATATCCATTACATTTGCATATGATATATGTAAATTAATATGTCCTTAACTCATACCTATTTCTGTATGCAGAGATGCAGTATGCATGTATATACATGTATACATCCATAGGTATGATATAAGCACATATTCATTCAGAGCATTTTAATATAGTTAAAAAACACTATGCCAAAAATGTACACCATCTGTTTTCAATCAAAATAGCCTATTTCAGAGGAAGGGAGTGTTGTCTGGTGATCAGAGCGGGGGAACTAAAGAGTCAGGACTCACGGATTCCATTCCTGAATCTGCCAGGACTTGGCTGCACAGTTTTGACAAGATCTGTGACTCCTGTGTACCGTGGTTTCCCCATTTGCAAAATGGAGCAGTATCTACTCCTAGAATGTTGCAGTGGAAAACCTAATAAGTATACACTTGGAAAAATACAGAAGTTCTTGTTATGTCATCATGGTATGTTTGAAGAGTGAAATTTAATTGAAAAATACAGTACAGGATTTGTTTTAGAGACATAAGAGACATACATGGCAGCTGGGTGTATAATTACAGCTATTTGTACACACTTAGCTTGCTTAATTTTTGAATGATAGTACCTGTAATAAAATTAATGGGGGGAAAATGGTGCTCAACACTTTATGAACCCAGCCAGTCCTGTAAAAGTTTTCACACTCTATTGAACAGGGTTTCCATGGTGACAGCTGTACACCAGTGAGTGAAATATGTGTTGTACCTAATTTTCATCCTGAAATAGGAAAATACAAGTGGGTATTGGGATTTTCCAGCAAGTTCCATGCAGAAAAAGCCTAGCTCCACTGAAGACAATTACAATAATTAGGACGAGATTTCACCCCATCCACTTCCTTAGCTTCAGTGCATCCCTTTCAGGAATACAGCAGGGATTGAAATGCTCATCCCACAGTGCTTCCTCTTGGGCATGTTGGCACTGTGGCACAGGACATTGTCCTTCCTGTGCTCGGTGAGCAGCTCAGGACTGGACCCAGGTGGGTTTGGTGGGAATGTGCCAAGTGTCACAGCAGGCAGAACGCTGAGGGTGCTCCATGCTCCTGTTCTCCCACCATCCTCACCTGTCAACTCTCACAGTCCTTTGCTTCTCCCATAGTCTGCACATCTGTGGGGTGTTAAGGCTGTTCCTTGCCTCTGGAGGTAGAGATCAGAGGCACTCTTCATTGGGGTGAGAAACACCATAGAGCAAATTCAACAAATGCAGCAGCTGAGTTGTGCTGGAGAGGAAAAGGAGCGGTGTTTGTATGTCAGGGTTTGCCTGGCTGCCAGTACCAAAAGTGGCAGTGAGAGAAATCGTGTGCTGAACGCTGCTTATGCATGCTGCAAACTGAGGCATTCAAATATGTGATAAGTATTTGGTGTAAATATGAAATTCTTTCAACATCTGCATCTTTGTCACGGAGAAAAATGGGCTGAGCTTCCTTGGTTTGGATGTTTTTGACAGCTGCTGTTCCCCAGGTTGCACCTCATATCTCAGTAGTGCTGTTGCTTAAGTGCAGCTTCAGAAGTACATTTAGGATCTTACCATACACACACCTAAAATGAGCCAGATGCTCATCCAAGTGAGCTGGTACAGTGACATACTTGACAAAGCAAGAAAAAGACAAGGCAATATGAATCTCACAGCTATTAAGTGGATTTACAGGTTTGTCACTCAAAGAAATACTTCTACCCAAATGAATGAGGACAATGTGCAACATAAGGTTTCATTGGAGACATGAAACAGTTGATTCAAACACCAGTTTTGGAGAATTGTATCTCCATGTCTGAGATCTTAAAAGCTATCATCCTTCTGTCTGTATCTGTAAACATATCTGATCTTTGGATCCCACCTGCTACATTTTAAAGAAAGGGTGTATTCATGTAGTGCCCAGGAAATGCTTTGTAAATCCAGCTTTCAAGCCTCTTTCAAGCCTATGGAGAGTTTCCATCCTATATGAGTTTCCATCACAGATATGTGCCACCCTCATTTTCAGCTGCCTTTAGTCAGAGCATTGAAGATAACAAACTTGCTAACCAGGATAAACTCTTCAGTTCTTGAACTTTTGTAAAATGAGATTCCTCTCTAAAGAAGGTACAATTACCAACCAAATGAGACAGCAGCTTCTAATTTCAGACTACCAGTGACACAAAGAAGCAAGCAACCAGGGAGAATGGAGGAGGGAAGGCGGGTAGGGCGTGGTGGAAGTGGACAAGGATTTAAATTCTGCCTTTTCTTTATGATAGTCTGTACCTGGAGGGGAGAGGGGGAGATGAATCTCTCATGTACAATAAATAAGAGCAGTTAATTCCATCAGTTCATGCAGTAGACTCATACAAATGCTCCAGAGGCTCTTCTAATGCACAGACTTATATTTTGGGAAGAGAGAGGTTTTTCTCTTATGGCCCATTTGTTTTTGTGTCTCTCTACTCTGACTTCCAGCAGGGAGGCATGAAATAAGGGGGCATTGCCAAATGAGTATCAGCCAGTTCTGGGGCCAGGGCCAAGAGGCAGTGATAGGGAGCTCATGAAGAGTGCTGCCTCTTGGCATGCCCCACATGGAGGGCAGTGGATTCCTGGGTCTGACCTTGAGCAGCCAGGAAGAGAATGAGGAGGCTGAGCCAGGCAGCCCAGCTCCCTGCAGAGGCCACAGCCCTGGTGCAGAGCAGAGCCTGCTGTAGGTTAGCAGTCACTTCCACCCAACCAGGGCAAACAGAGTCTGGCACAGCCTGGCTTGGAAGGCCTGCTGGGTTGCCTTGTTTTTGAGGACACTTGTCTGACCCAAATAACAAGGATTTTGCACATTGCCAAATGCACTGGAGATGTCAACAAATGCCTAAAAGTGTTTGGTTTACCACCAGACTGAAAAAATATTTAGAATCTGAAAGACAATAAACTGCAGATTTTTTTCCCCTGTCATGCCAAAAAGTATGACTTTTAAATTATGTATCACTTCCTAAACACAAAAATTGTTCCGCAGTCTGTTGGCAATGGTGTTCTCAGGAATTTATAACTGAAAAAAACTTTATTTTGTTTTGTAATATCTTTTCACTATATTCAGGGATTATTCCTGTCAGTGCCAAAAAGAGCCTCATGACTTAGTTCATGCAGACTTCTCAGAGGAGGAAAAGTGACAAGAATAACTTACTTGAATTCTTTTTTCACATAAGATAGATGCAGTTTGTCAATGACTTTTTGACTGTGGAATTCTGCAGGTGTTCCAAGCTGTAAGGCAGCATTACCAGCACATGAGCTGAGATGGATCACAGAATAGGAGATGCTCTTTAATGTTTACATATAAATACTCCACACTGCCATTGCCATTCTTAGGTGGATGCTACACAGTGCAGTGGTCTGACATAGCTAACAGCTGTTGTGTCATTGTTTGGAACAAGAGGTCATCACAATGCACCACAATACTTTCTTCTCAGGGATTCAACTGAGCTGGTATACATTGATCTTTTTTTCCAGTTTGTGCTGCTTTCTGTGCCAGGCTCTTTCTCACACATGAAGTGCAAAAGCAGGCCTTGAGGTGAGCATTGTGGTGCTACAGCAAAAAGTAGCATATGTGATTTGAGTCTTGTGTGGGATAAAATATCCAGCTCTTGCTTTTGTTTTCTGTCCATTCCTCAGTGTCTGGACTGTGCAAAATACAGCTCAGGTGAGCCAGAGGAGGATGGGGGCTTCTCTATGTCAGACATGAAATTTCTGCTGTTATTACAAAGAAAATGGAACAATCTGCAATGAGAGTGCCGGCGCACTCCAAACCACAGCCCTCCTAGACTTCTTCCAAGTCTGATGGGGATCCAGATGCAAAGGAACTTTTCCAAAAAAACAGACCTTGGCTCTCAGTGCTTCATGCTGCAGAGAATTATGCACTTTCTGAAATTTTTTCTTTGAGAACATTTGTTTTCCCGATGGTGTTACTTCATGGACTGTATTTACTTTTTCCATTTTGTTCATAGTTACCAGTGTGTCTATTTTCATAGTCATGCTCTAGAAACAGAAGTTCCTTTCCCTCGCTCCACTAATCCTTGTAACCCTCACCAAAGGTAGGGGCAGAAGCCAAAGCTTAACACCTAATTTGGATAATGATTCCTGCCCACCATGTCCCTCCTCCCACATCACTCTCTCAGTTATTACATTACTTATACAGAGTGAAGTGCTAACGGGTGCCTTCTAGATGCTTTGAAGCCAAGTAAGAAAACAGAACGTTTGGCGCCAGTAACGGAACACAAAACCTTTTACCTTCGCCCATGGGTTTGAATCTAACCCAGCTCAGTAACAGCCCAAGTTGTTAACATGTCAGGGTCATGTGGTAGCCTGAAATAGTTCAAGTTCTTAGTCCATGTTATCAGGTTTGGGACACAGAACCCTGGACTCCACGCATGGTCTTGAATGTAATCCAGCTCTGTTCTTAATGTCTGGGTAATGTGGTTGGCTGGCTAGAAACAGTCCATGCTTGTATCCCCTTTTCCATTAGAAAAACTTCCCCATCAAAGAAACAGTCAGGACAAGTATCTGCCCCATCACATTGGCCATCCAGGTGGCAGGGAATGGTGGAGGGTTGGTGTACTTTAAGAAGACAGTTTCATCTTTTAGAGGTACAGGAATTACACTTTGTGCAGCACCCCTGGAGTTTGTAAGGAAATAGGGACACATGAACAGCACTTCCAGCAGATCCTGGCATTTTGAAAACTATGTCTCTTAAATGTTTTTCTGTGGTAAATAATAGGAGGAATTCTTTTAAGGCCCTCATCTTCTCTAAAGAAGCTGACTTCCAGAGTCTGTATTAGAGTTGTTACCCAACGAGCTGCTGTCTCCATCTGTGACTAATGCTGCTGTGCAGCACAAGTGTACCCTTTGGACAAGGATGCTCTCGAGTGTCTTTGCATGTGGATTGCTGGGATCTCCTGCAGAAATGCAGAGATTCAGATGTGTGTCTAAACACAGAGGAGTCCCAGGGCAGAGCAGAGAGGCAAGCCCAGTCCTCCACAGTGCTTTGGGCTCATCAAAGTAGTCTGGGAGCCCCCTGGCCCAAAAAATACCAGTGCTGAGGATGCTCAAGGTCTCATAAAAAGGGCCTCAAACCAATGTGAAACACATCTCAAGCTTGGATTTCAGAGTACTAGATTCACTTTATTTTGTGCTTCCAGCAAGAACTATCTGTCAATAATAGATCTTTCTAGTCTAAGAATGTTCCAGTTATATGTCAGCTTTACACAGCTTTTCTTTTTCATACCCATCCCCTTTGCCAAGGTGGCACAGGCCTTTCCCAAAGAGTTTTATTGGAGAAAAAGTTAATACCAGCAGATTTTCCTCATTTGCAGCTACTTTACCATTGTCTAGAGCCAGAGCCAAATCAGTGCCAAAGCACTAGAGCCAAAGCAGTGCAAGGGAAGGAAAGGTTAATATGACCTGCATTTTGTCAGCCTTGGACGATGTCTGTCAAGGAGCAGCTACATAAAGATGTTCCTGAATTTCCTGCCTCCTGCATTAAGAAGTCTTGTCCCTTAGAAACCAATTTTCAGTCTCCTGTAGATTCTGTGGTATTCCCATGAAATGTCTCTTTTCATGATGGGAGAGCCCCAGTAAAATGTTTATTTTGACCAGCTTTGTCACAGCTTGCTGTGAATGCACAGTCCCGTTTCATTGAAGTTGTCTGCTGGATTGGAAATGGACATCCAAGCAAGGCACCTAGTCTGATTTCCCTTGCTCCCTTTACAGTAAACACTAAACCCAGGATGGGGCTGTAGTATTTTTCTTCAAAAGGACAGAACTTGGTTTCAGCTTCATGCCCCATATAATGTATGTAGAGCAGCTCAGGAGCAACTCCAATTAAACTAAATGTTTCCTCTACATAATGATCTATTCACAACATTAATTTATCAATATTAACATTTAGAATTGATTTCCAGAACCCATGGTTTAAAGTATGATTAATATTCAACATGATTAAAATAATTGCTTGTAACATTTTAACTGACTTTGCCAGGTGACAAGAAATTTGTGAATGTCCAATTCCCATCAGAGTTTCAAAATGTACTCACTTACTGTTTCTACAAGTCCAAAACAATCTTAAATAATAAATGGAAAATGTCAGCACTAACATCTATCAGCACAGAAATTATCTTTAACAATGTCATTAGTTATGCCTTTAAACTTTTTCAGGAGATCTGGAAGCAGGGCTATTTATCACATGTGGAGTCCACATTTGCAAGTTCTCTCAATATTAGAACCCTAGAAAGTAGTTTCTCTGCTGCACTTGAGGTTATGGCTCTGAGAGCTCAGTCTTCCTTTATTTTGCAAACATTTGGCCTTTACATGTTCCTTTCCACGTTTCCTTTTGCACTGCATCCCTGAGCAAGTCGTTATTGAAGTCTCCCAAAGCAGAGTGTTCACATGGGACTGATTTGGAAACCATATTTAGAGCATATTATCCTAATTCTTTATCAGCTTTCATGACCAAGAGCTTGAGACATTTTTCTGTACTGGTTCTTTGAAAGCACAAATCTTGATAGTCCTTAATTCTTACTATCTTTGGTGGAATTGTAGCCTTCAAATCTAATGCTGTCAATGAAGTGAGATTTTCCTTCCACCCTCTTGAGCTTCATAGATGATAAAACCCCAGTCCTTTTTTATGTTAAGCCCTTGTACTGTTGTATTCTGCAGGACTGGGGGCAGAGGATCCTGGATTGTGGATTCTCTGTGGTCACCTCTGACTTCACTGAGTCAACATAATCCACAGTGTCTGCTGCTCTGTCTTGGGCAGAACTTTGATCAGCACATTTGCAGATAGCTGAATTTTGGGTTGATGTCTTTCTGGTCTCTGCTGGACTTTCAAAACAGTGTATGAGACAGAAACAATTTCCTCTAAGGTAAGCCTCGCAGGTTTGGGAGCTATAAAAGAATCCTGTCCTTTTTAAAGGACTGAATTTTTCTTTCATTCTCTCTTCCCCTCCAGACATTCTCTCTGCTTTTTTTCATTCTGTCCCAAACCTTCTTTGTTTATATCCCACATTTTGTAAATTTCTTTCTTCTCCTGCATCTAACTGCTCTTTCATTCCATACCATTTCTCTGGACAAGGCGAGCAAGATCTGGAAAGAATCAGACATTTACACTGATAATGTTCCAGCCGGATTAGCAAATGTTTGGAAAAGACCTCATGCTTTGGGCACCAACTTCTGTCTGATTGGGGTAAAACACTTAAATGACTGGGGTTTTTGCTGGATAGAGGCTTTTTTTCCTTTATGGTATCTGGTGCTAGTTATTATCAAAGACAGATTGTTGGACTATGTGGACTGACACTAGGCTAGTCCAGTCTGGTAATTCTCATCCCCTGTGTGAATGTGAATCCAGACACATTTCAGTCTAGGATGGGTGTTCTTTTTGATGCATACAGGATAAATAATGAGGTATACTCAGTAAAATTAATAGGCTGCAAGCATGAACTGATGATCTCTGTATTCATTGCCCTGTATACTTGCTGAACTGAATCCCCAGTTCCACTGGAAAAGAACGAGCCACAGAGCTTTCCACATGTTTTAAAATATATGTAATCACAAGCAGCAAAGACTTAGCAGAATGCTTCAGTCATCTGGGTTGAGACACCAGGCAGGGTTAAATTTAAAGCCCAGACAATACACTTGCAGCTAACTTTTTGACCTCATTCTATATGTGGGCTTTCTCCATTGCAGAATCCGTGTCATGAGGCTGAGAATGCCAATACACTTTTTAGATGGGGAGATGATCCTTTAGGCACTTATCTGGCTGAACTGGAATAATTGCTTCCTTTCCTCTTGTATTGCTTCAAGGCATTTTTATATGTTGCATCTTAGTGTTTCTGTTGACCAGAGCAGGAAGCCATACAGCAAGTTGCAGCCAGATTTCAGGGACTAAGCTGATTAACTCTGGTGAAGCTCTAATGCAAATCCCATCCCATTTAATTCCTCAGCTCGCCTCCACACTGCGTGGTATTCCATCCACAGACACAGTCCCACATTACCAAGTGACACAACAACAGCAGCAGCCTCACATAAATCTTGCAGAGCTTGGGGCTGCCAGTCACACTGCACAGTTTTGAGGTGAAATTTCCATCTTAGCACAAGGGCCAAACAAATGGCACGTGGTGTTCAAGTCACTCCGAGCTTTGCAGAGCAAAAAGGGTTCATGTTTTGCAGAAGGGAACTTACTGTGGGTGTTTTCTTGGTCTGCTGAAGTGTGCTAACTTATTGTGTTGACTGGATAATGAATTAGTAAATGCTGTAATATCAAATGTATGCATGTTTGTTTATGATTATTGGTACGCACCTATAGCTACAGAAGTGTGCTCCAATGTAAAAGCTGGTCTGATGATACTGGTCAGAATAAAGTCAAACTGCTGGAGAAATAGAAATCATGGGATTTCTACTGTTTCCAGGGATGATAATCCTTTTCCTGCAAAGACCTAAGATGGCAGTTAGCTGCTGCTGCTAGAGAAATAGAAATCATGGGATTTCTACTGTTTTGAGGGATGATAATCCTTTCCTGTAAAGACCTAAGATGGCAGTTAGCTGCTAACACAGTAAGGAGAAAAACATGACAGAAAAAATCCCCTTCTGCTGACATCCACATCAATGTAAATTAAATGAGAGTTTAGCTTCAAACTGTTAAAAGGTTGTTAGGCCCATGTTTAATAGAAAGACTGATGTTATAGTCTGATTTTGTCAAGGTTCAGGTTAATACCAGCCAGCTGAATTCCACAGCCACTGGCACACCTCTGGGAGCTGCATATTCACAGAGACAGTTTGACCTCATACAATTTATACATTTGATCTAATGCACTGGAGGCCATCTAAAAATAGAGTTCTGGAGGGGAGGATGGATATTGCTCCTGAGCCACAGACCAACAAAAGCAGCTCTCCTTCTTCCAGTCTCTTTTCTCTCTGTATGAAGCTTCAGCTCAAACTTTCTTACAGTAAAAAAATTGCTTTTATCACAGATCCCCTCAGAATAGATAACTTCACTCTTAATATGTCCAAAAGAAAATTTGTCAGTCCTTCATGAATTACCAGATGTTGAGAAAATGATGGTGTGTCATTTCCCTGAACAAACATTCTTGGTATTTATGCATTTCCTCCCATATCTCTTTAAAAAATGATTGTGTGTAAATTTAGTGCTGACAAAACTGAGGGCCTGGGAGAAAATGGATTACTCACTCATTTGGTAATTTTACTTGGTCAAGGCATGGAATTTTTGTTTTCTGGAAAATTTGACACTGAAATATTACTATTCATTCCAAGTCAGAATATTAAAACATAAGTATTACCACTAAGCAGAAAATCCAAAATGGCATTTAGACACCCTTTGATTTGAAAATTTCAGGGTGTGGTGTTTCTTTCACAATATTTTTAGTTTTCATTACATGATGTGACTACTGAGGGAACTTGCTTTTAGATCAAGTGCCAATCCTATGTCCTGGGCTAGGAAAGTTCAGATGGTTCATTCAGTACTAAAGAGGATCCAGCACTTTAGTACTGAAAATGTGTTTTCTAAAAATGGTATTAAAAGAGCATACTTCATTTATTCACAATCATATACAATTCTATGATTATATGCTAAGGTACCAGTGATAATGAGTAATTTACACTAGCATGGCTATTGAAATAATTTAAAACCCCCTTATTTTTAATATAAAATTTTTAAAAATGTCAAAACACACTTCCTTTACTTTACTGCATTTCCCTAAAAATCCTAAGTGTAATCAATCGAACTTCCCCTGTAACAATATAGTGGCTCAGAAAATACTTTTATAATTAGGAAAAGTTACTTGAAATATCTGTTTCAATAAAAAGGTCAGGTAGTTGTTATCCCTGTATTTCTGGAATTCTGTCTGTGTCCAAACACATGGTTGGTGGTTATGAAGGTTTATGTGTATTTGGTGTTTCCATTCATATAATTCCCACACAGTTATCTGCAAGATTACTTCTCCTAGTATTGGTATTTTATTGATAATTTCCACAGTGAGATGAAACAATTAATTTACATGGATGATGGACTTCAGTAAATTAACCTCAGTTAATTTACAACCCCAGTTGTCTCATTCCATTCCTTGTGTCTAGTGAAATGTTGTCTATGAAATGAAAAATATAAAAGTGATTCACCTATACTGCAAAATGATTGAACAAAATAACTCCCTGGGAACCAATGTACCATTACTCTCTTTTGGAATGTCAGTCATTTTCCTCTCTGGGTTGTGAGCCTGATTTGAAGAGGGGACAGAGCAGCGAAACCTGTGCGGCTCTGCCGATCCAGTATTGTGCTGGCAGAACCATCATTTGTAAAAATAATTACTCTGTCTTCACTGAAGGAGGCATAACACAGTGGCAGAAAGGAAGCAGAGCCAAGAGGGCAACTGATAGGCATGGTTGTTTTTCATGTGTGGGGGAAATTCTCTGCCATGTGATTTTGCACACTGCGTAACTTAAAAAAGTCCTATGTCAGAGAGAGCCCCAGCTCATGAATCCACAAGTGCCTCTAGTAAGTACTGTCATAGAAGAACAGTGAAAGTTAATGGACCATATTTTTTCCTCTTTTAGAAGCCACTACACTGGGGTTTCCACTGGTAAAACCAAGGCTACTGCATCTGTGCCAGGATTTAAAATGTTCTCATATATTTATGGTATCAATTTGGATTTATTTTCATTTATGTATTTTAAAGAATACATTCAATTAGAGCATTCATCCTTCATCTGAAGCTGAACCAGCAGTGCTGGTGTGCTGATACATCCCAGAAATCCTTCATGCCATTGCAGAATGAGTGCCCTGCACTCATGCAATGGACGTGCTTGATGTGGGTCAATGGTTGGCAGGGGAGCGTGGCCATCCAGGTGCTGTCCTGATGCCTTGTGGCACGTTTGGCAAGGAACTCACCACCTTTGGTGAACCATTTGTGCATCCTTGAAATAGGACTTCTTGTCTTGTATAAGGGTATAGTGATGTGTGGATGAGAGAGAATGTAACCAAACTGCCAGAAGCCTCTGTGCTCTGTGCTGTACTTCACATCCTGAACTCAGCAGCTGAACTGAGTCCAGCCGAAAGCGCTGCTGAAATACCACATTCACTCTGCACTTAAGGCATCTTTTTTCTCCCATCCTCTTCCCATGCAGGCATTCCTTCCCGTGAGGTACCAGCCGGCAGGCTCCCTCCATCGGTGTGTTTCCCGGAGAGCTGCACTGATCCATTTGCCCTCTGCAGTTTCCCAGGCACTTCCAGAGCGGCCCTTCCCGTAAGCCTAAAGCGCTGCTGCCCTCTCCTGTTCACTCTGGACCCGAATGATCTGCTCCAGGCAAAGGGTGCAAGATGTCTTTGTCACCACCTCGAGCTAAAGCGAAGCCAGGGGAAAAGGTCCACAGTTTAACTGTACTTTTATCCGTTTTTTAGTCTGTATGGATAGCACATTATTGAAATGTTCTTGAAAATTCTATCTCTTGCAAATTCTATTCCTTGAAAATTTTCCCTTCCTAACATTCCTTTTCTCTCTCTTTTCCCATCCCCCCTTATAGTCTTTATTTACAATTGATTTTATTTTTTTAATCCACCTGCTCTTTAATAATCTCTTCTTCTCCCTGAGCACTTTCTAAACACACTCCTCCTCTAGACCCAGTTAAAATAATGCAGGTTCTAATTGCAACAAACAGTTCATTAAAAATCAGAGAAGACAGTCAAAGCCTGGTTCCATTATTTGGTCCCTGAGATAAGAGCTTGACACAATAATTGTGCTAGCTCAGACAGCTCCCCAGAAGATCCCATCAGGGAGCTAAATCTCCCTTCAGGAGAAAGGGCAAACATATGACAGCACTGAGCTCTAAAGAGACAAAATAATAATAATAATAATTTAGTTTTTCTATTGTTCTTGTTACCACCCCTCCTGCTCAATAACTTAAAATATTCACACAGCTCCTTTTAGCAACAATGCCTTTAACACTCATTCAAGCCATTATTGAATGCATGTATAGTTCCCTCATTCTGAAACCAGATTTTCCAAACCATGGTTTGTGGGGGAAATTCAAAAGGACCACTGGAGAGCTAGGGGGGAAAAAAAAATCTTATTGTTAATGTAATTGTTTAAATTATGATTGCTTTAATATCAAAAGAAAACATAATTTTATTTCTATTGTTCTTTTTTGTGAGTTTTATGCTGACAGTATTTCATTTTTCCCATGGTAAGGGCAATTGAGACGTGGCTGTAAATACCGACTGCAAGCAGTTATACTAATCAGCCTTTAAATGCTGGCTGCAACTCAGTCCCTCCACTACCAGGGAGAGTTCTGTGCACTCCTCCTGCAATTACGGCCAATTCTCTCTCCTCTGCCCTGGAGGAGGCTGAACTGCTCCTGCCATGGAAAGGTAATTAGCTATTTCCTGCCTAGGGACAGTCGAATGGAGACGGATGAGCTCCAAAGCCTTAAATGTGCTCAGCACCAGGCACTGCTGTTCTACTCCTTGAACATCCACAGCTCTCAGCGCCGCTGGATTAATCGTTCATGGATTCTGCTTGTCACTGCCCCTCGGGCACCAAGTGGGTCTAGGGAAGGGTTCTCCAAGCAGGCTCCTCGTGTCCTCAGCTGGGGAGCTCGGTGCTGACAAGTGCTGGACATCTCTGCACAAGAGCTGAGGGGTGTCAGCTCACTGGGCTGAGTGTGAGCGCTTTGCAGACACCGGATTCGTGTGTCCTGACGTCTGTGCTCACGTCTCACCCTGGGAGCACAGGGGGTTGGCTGTTGTCTCTCATGGAGTTCTTTTGAGGAACACGGTCTTCCATGTATTGTTCCACCCCAATAGCTACTGGATTTTGTTCCTTTAAAACTAATTTGTATTTTGATAAAATTTCTTCAGAATATCCCTCTTGCCTTTTCCTCTGTATTCACAAGTCCCCCCAAAATCCCACACACTTCTGCCTGCTTAACAAAGAGCTCAGATGTGCTTCCTGACACATCTGAAAGTGTCTTGCCAACTCATCTTTCATTCACCTGGAAGCCATATAACAAGGCAGACTGCTTTGAGTACTCACTGTCATCTGTCAGCTCTCAAGGTGTTCATCAGGCTCACAGCACCCACATCATTTGCAATCTTCATTCGAGGCACGCCTGCAGGTCCTGTGATGTGCTGCGATGGAAAACTTTTTGCTTACATCTGGAATCATTGTTCCTGACGTCTCAGATGGGGGTGAGGGGAAACCTTTATAAGGGAAAAAGGACAATGAAGCAAGATGTTAAGGCAGCTAGTTGGTCAATGAGTCACAGCTACTAAAAATCTGGCAGCAGCCACAAAGCAGCTAAATGTAACCAGCTCTAAAAGGCCCACAGGATGTCTCTTGCTCATTCACTCACACATGAAAAACACACAGAGTTTAGACAAGCAATTCCCTGCTCCTCGTGCTCTTGAGATGAACTTGTAAGCAACTTGGCCATAGGGATTAATTTCTACAGGAAGTATTTATTTTGCTTTCCTTAGGTGATTTTCTAACCTCCATCACTCTGACGGAGATTTCTGGTGGTGTCTCCGGGTCTGACTTGCAGCCTGCTGAACCCAGTGTGAGTCTCTCCTTGATGTTCAGTGCAGAGACCACAGAACAAGCCCTTAGTAATCAGTTTGGGCCACATGTCCTGATGACTAAGAAGGTAGACAGTGTAGAACAATAGCAGGGGAGGCATAAAAAGGGAGTGACTGACTGTCTGATGCTGTATTTTGGCTGCTAATGTTGATTGTGGCCTCTGATGAGTTTATCATACAGTTACTGCTGACATGGCAACAGCTTTGAAGAGAAGGTAACAACTTGATCTCCCCAGAGAAAGAAGACCAGAGAGACAACAGGGTGTTGAAAAGGAAGGGTCAGGAAGACCAAAGTTGAGCAGTTGTGAAGGGAAGTGAAAAGGGATGTGAGGAAACTGCAAAAGAAAAAAATTACTTGAAACAGAAAGCAGGTTTTCACACCTACTCCCATGGGTAAAATGCCAATAACAGCAACTAACACCAACAACAATATACTGAAATAAAGAGCATACAACATGATCCATAAGTTAAAAAAAAAGACTTCTAAAAATTCTTGCAGTGTAATAATGATATAGTATTGGTAGACAATTGTAACCAGAGAAAAAATGTTTTATGAGCCCCACAGATCACCTACTCAAACTGGGAGGTGCCCACTTGTGCCAGCTGTGAATTTGGTCTCTGATTTTTGTAATATTTCAGACCTTTTGAAGGCTGTTTTAAAGAGGAAGTTCTTCAGTCCCCTTTCTGCAAAATAAGAAAGTATAATCAAGGAATTATTTATTTCAAAACTGGATGAATAATACACTATCAAATTTAAGTGTTCTTTATTGTGAGCCTGAAAACCTTTTGTTCAAAATGTGTTACAGGTTGGAGAACAGGTTTTAAAAGCATAAATCTATTCCAAAACCATCCTGAATGGTTTTCTGGGAAGGAAAGATTATATATTACGCTTGGTTTCTCTCCAAGATTTGTATGTCTTACATGAATACTCCTCTGTCTCCTTCTGTAGTGACATATCTGAGATCAATTATGCCAACAGTAAAGTCTGGAATTTTTATAGTCCAGCTCTTTACGAGCATTTTCATAGAAAAACTTATGAAGACTGAGGCATAGGAAAAGTCCAATAATCCTGGCCTGCTATCTTCATCATCTCCAGCCCTCTGTCTTTTCCTCTTTACCCTCTCCAAGTGAAAACACTGGCTCACATAATACACATACTGCATTGAGGTGATTTAAATGGCCATCTGTATGTTTATCTGAGGCCTCTGTGAGTGGGCAGCCTCATTAGTGCTTGTGTCATGGACGCATGGGCCAACACAAATTCTGTTTGTGTAAGATAAATTCTCCTCTCCTGGCTTTATCTCTTTTGTTCATTCCTTCTGCACTCTCTCATTTTTCTTTTCTTTTCTTTCCTCTCTGTGAGTTTATTCCTGCTAGAACTCACTTTCTTTATTTCTGAGGATGGATCTTGATGCCTTTACTTTCCTTTTTTCTCTGCACATGCTTAGGAGAAATCTATCTGAAAAGAAATACATTTTTAACCTGATTGTGGCTCCTCCTATAGGAGTGATACTACTGACATTAGTGGGTCTAATTGGAGAAAATAATGTTATTCAGGACAAGGGGCTACCAGGAGCAGTTCCTTAGTAATAACTTTTTAAGGCATGACTAGGGACCTGGAAGTTTTGAAGACTGCCCTTAGGTTCATTTACTTTTTAAAATTATAAGAAGCAGTGAATCTGTATTATTTGTCAATAATTAATATCTACTTTGTGCCATCTCCCTAAACAATGAAGGAAGGCTTAAGAGTTATAAGCAAAATGTGTTCATTGGATTGATGTGCTTACATTTGGCTTTAGATTTTAAAAAACATGTTTATAGGGGAGGATGCTGAATGTCATGCTTAGTTGCACTGAGTAGCACTTGACTGCTCAAATGCTCCTGCTGGGTGAACTAAGTTTTTAATAAATTCCAAGGAGCAGCGTTGTGCTTCACTGGCTGGGAAATTGGGAAGTGGAGAGGCAATTGTATTAGTCAATATGAAGGGAGGTCACTGTCAGGGTTTTAAATCAAAGCTTAAAGAATGCAAATATTAATTCAGACAAGCTGTGGCTCAACCACAGGTGGGGTTTTGTCCCTGTAAGGAAATCACAAGAATGATATGTTGGTTATCCAACATAATGTTAAATTTTCCATATAGTTTCTGCTGCATTTAATTCACTGCCTATCCCCAATGCTGTCTGCAACCTGAGTGTCCTGCTGGATCCTTTCTGGTTTATTCCTCAACATTAGTATCAGCTTCACTGGGAATTCTGAACGTGGGTGAGGACATTAAAGAGATACATGAGTGATGGTTGAAAATCACCAAGAGTCAAACTATTAGTCACTCCTAAGTACTTTTGGAAGCCATCTGCAGAAATTGAGATAACAGAATCCAGTTTTCTCTTTTATCAAAGAGCATGTTCAGGAAGGGTAAGGGCTAAGGAAGGATACATTTGCTTTCAACAATAAGTTATTATCTCTGACTGAAATACACATGCAGCACACATGTGGAAGGAGGAGCAAGTGTAACAGTCTTTTACTTGGTAAAAAATGCATCTGTAAAACTTAAAAAGGATTCCCCAGACTCACAGAAGGCATTGTACCCTACTGATAGCTTTTTACAGCTGAACTTCAGTTCCAGTGTTCAGATTGCTTCAGCACTGCTATGGGAAAATACATCCCTGGTCTTAGGAATAGGAAGGAATGTCTCTTTTTCATCCTCACATAATTGAAAACTGACTGAAAACAATTGGCAGGAATCTAAATATTCACATTTGGGCAGACACCAAACATGGGAAACTTCAGGCCAATGGAATTTTTTGGGGAAGATTATGAGGAAGTGCATAAGAATAGAGGGTTTTTTTCTCTTTTCTTATTCTTTTGTTGTTGTTGTTTTCTTCTTTTTAATGGGAATGGTAAATGTTCCATTAGAGGTGACTCAACGTATAAACTGTCCAACCATTTTTTTCCTAGTGCTTGTTCTTAAAATCCTGCATTTATTACTTAGTATAAAAGTAACAGACAGTGTATCTTTAAATAGAAATTACATTCCTGTCAGCTTACCCAAAGCCCAAATATGGGACAGAGTGTCAGAGAAAAACAGTAACATGAGGGATTCGGGGACTTGACGAGGTTACAGACTCTGCTTCTGCCTGATAAACAACTTAGATTGAGTTGTGCTTTCTGAACCTGTATCTCAGGACATAAAAGTTAGGGGGAAGAAACCCCTTTCTTGAGCAACAGCAGAGAGAGAGATCTAATGTAGGGTAAAGTGTGGGGTATCTGGAAAGCATAGGGTAACAAGGTATTAATATCCCATTTGTTTTGGTTTACTGGCACCTTGGGCTGAGGTTGATAAAGAGGCACATGCCTTCACTGGCAGAAAGATTTGGCTGTGTGCTGTAAACTATTATAAATATTACATGGTGTAGCTGAGGAGCCTACATTCCCAGTGTAATCTAGTATGGCTCAAACACTGAAGAACCACTCCATAAAAATGGCACTTCTCTGTTCTGCACATCTGTTTCTTGCATGTATTTTAAGAGTCAGAGCTGCTTAAATAACATTTAAATGAGGGTTTTACTGTGGGGTTTTTTTTTAAGAAAAAAACATCTGCAGAGCTCTGCAGAGCCCTGTAGAGCCAAGTCTACTTGGAAAGAGAGCTTGCTCTTCTTCAGCATGACTTTTAACTGTAAGATCATTGCCTCTCTCCTTTATTTCTGTGTGTGTGTGCAGTGAAGATGTGATGTCAGGAGGAAATGCCTTGCACTTGTGCAGAGCTGGAGAGAAGGACAAAAGTTGCATCTGGGATCCTGCAAGCTGATGTGAGCTAGTTTGGGCACAGTTTATTTCACAGTATTCCCAAAGGAACTTCCTTCCATGCTAAAATCCTGCCATCTTCTGCTGTCAGCAGAGCTGCTATGCCCCACATAGAAGTGTCCCTCTGAGCACGTGCTGCTGGCTGGGAGAGCTGGTGTCACTCCAGTGCCACCCTTATGTCATCAGTACCCTCTGGAAAGCAGCAGCAGCCCACTTGTGCAATGCTGGGGTCCCTCTGCAGTGATAAAGGTTAAACTAAAAGCCTCCAAGGAAGGATATCCACACACCAATGAAGCACCATCAGGACTCTGTGCTGACCTTTTCCTTGTTAGCAAGCCCTTCCAGCTGGACCACATCTCTTCTCCCTGAGTCTTGGGGAATTCCTTCCTCATCTTCTTCATTCTTTGTTTCTCAGCCTCTGGGACTGGGATGCTTCCTGGCTAGCTCCATCCTTGTTGAGGGCAATCTTGGCTACTCCCACTGGTGGGAGATAGTCACACCCTTCAGAGTCTTGTAGGCAGAGAGCAGCTGTTCCTTTGACTCCCAGTGACCTTCCCTTCCCTTCCCTCCCTGTGGCCTGGCTGTTTTTACCACGAGCTCACACCACGAGCAGCTCCCAGTGTGCTGCTGCCATCTGAACTCAGGCATCAGGAAAAAACTGACCATCCCATGCCTGGTGGGCTCCCTGTACTGAGCCACCACATCTGCTGGAGTCTAGCTCCTTATTACATCCAGATGCACAAACAGCTGGCCTGCCAAGAGCATGCTTGGTGCTTTGTGAAACCCTATCACTGAGAAGGATTAGTGGTGGGACTGCCAGGAGCGGCTTTCGGGAAAGGCATCGGGAGGGAGGGGAGCCTCGGTACGTGTGGTGCATCCACCTCCTGAGATGGGCTGCTTCTGGAAACTGTCTTTCTGCTCAGAGGTAATTATAAGCATGGAAGGAGGAAGACAAAGGAAGAGAGGAAGGTTTGCTAAGTGTGTAAATCAAAGCTCCACAAGTCAGTTCCCTCTCCACAGTCTCACATCCAGTATCCTTTCTTTCTGTTCTTGGTGCTCTGCTGTGCAGCTCATTTCACTCTGGCTCCACAGCTCTGGGCAGTTCCTTTTCTTCTGGAGCAGCACGAGTCTTCTCTCATAGGTCCTGTTTTGAAGTCCACTGTGCCTGCCACCTGTGCATCTTTCTGTGCTTCTCACTTTGCTGAAGAGGGACTCATCCTCCCCAAACCTTCACACTTACTCTGTTACTATAGTGGCAGCTCAACTTAGAATTTAGAGAATGTTAATTGAATTTACAGTGTTAACTACCTGAAGAAAATACTTAATTGCACTTATCTGAGAAAAACTGATCAGCATTTTAGCCTGAGGCTTAAAAGGCTTTGGGAAGGAATCAAAAGTTGTTTTCTGTTGTCTGCATAAAAGAGTAGTGGCTGTCATTTGTGCAAAGCTTTGCACACATGTAGCCCACATTGTGTGGGTTTCACCATGAATGAGAATCAGTGAAACAGAATTATTTCTGAATTTGCTCATGCATCTCTAGTGATTCAATCACCAAAGCTGCAGGAAGCTCAGACCTAGATCCCCATTTTGCTTACAAATGGACATTAGCAGAAGTTCAGATATGAATGTGACCCAATATTCTGAATGTTTTCAGAATATTCCAAATGGGAATCTGAGTTCTGCAAACTAAAAATTATTTCCATGATAGTTAAATCTTCGCCTGTCTAGGGACCATTATCTGTGCAAGAGCTTCCTTCTTCAGCAAAATAAGCTGTTCCTTCTTACTAAAGGCAAATGATCTGTTAAATCTGTAGGTTGGGTTTTCTGTCTGGTGTCTGGCCACAAGGGGACAGACAGTAACTGTCACATAAAGACAACACAGTGTCCTTGGTGCATTTAGTACATCAAAGATGGCCAGTGCCTCAGCATTAACTGTTTCTGAGAAAGTCAGAAAAAAAAAAATCTCCTAGGCAGTACAAATCAGATCCAAAAATATATCTGCTGAATTAGCACAGCAGAGATCAGAGAAATAAAATACATATATATTTCAGATGCAGCATAGGAAAAATGCTATAAATGTCTAAGTGTTTATAGTTTAAAAAAAAATATAGTTGATGTTAGGTGAAGCAACATGTGAAGTGGCATACAGTGCCTGCCAGAGGCTTTAGCCTGTAAAACTACTTGGAGGAGAAGGCATGAAGACCTGATAGACCAGGGATAAAAAAAAATGTGATTTTAGGACCTCTTGCCTCATTTTCATAGATTTGGGTCCATAGTGCATTTAATGGCAGCCAGGTACTGCCCTCTGAGCATAAACATTTTATTTTTAACATCTTGTAGCACCATTGCTTGCAGCTCTGAGTCATGAGAGATGGACTTCTCCCTCAGCACTGCAGGACCTGTCCCCATCACGCTGCCAGTCTGGGTACTCTGCAGGGAAAGAGCTTCATCCACCCTGAAACACATCAGCCTGGGGCTCCATCTCCTTCATCACTCAAACTGGACTGGTTTGGCCTCTGAAGGGTTACTCTGTGCAGTCACAAGAAAACTCTCACTTATTGAGATAGCTGGTTTCAGAGTGATTGAATTAATTTGGGTATTTCCTCATTCTTCCTTCTGAGGCTGATCAAGCAAAGATTTATCTTCAGTGCTTCCTGCATCAGAAATACCACTATAGACACTTTATTTCATGTTCCGTGACCTTTTGTTTTTATTTGTTTCATAAAGTGCCAGACTCATTCACAGAGCTCTTAATTAGCACTGAATTTAGTAATTTTGGATCATTTTTGATTATTATTATCCTAAGAGTGGAATGTGATCTGGTGCAGGAACTTGCTTTTATTTAGTCCTTGGGGGAAAAAAGTGCTTAACCAGGAGAAGTCAGCAGTAAACTGAAGGGAATAAAAATTGACCTTTCTTGACAAACTGTCTGAGTTTTCATGGCTTTCTCATGTCTTCATGCTGTGAGTAATTTAAGGAATGCTGGAGGCAGAGTGCCTGCAAGCTCTGATATTAAAAATAAAAACTTTATGAAAGCCAGTTGCATTTTCCTCTGTCCACTTTTAGTTTGCTCATTCCCTCTCTCTTTCTCTTTTTTTCTTTTTTACTCATTACAAGAAAGCAAATTCTGGAGATTATTCCCACATGAAACACTTCCCCACATGGGTCTGTCAGTACTGCCAAGTCACTGATACAACATCCCACTGCTCTTAAGAGATCCATGAACACTCACTGATACAAGTTTGTCAAGCTTCTCCAGTCTTATTAAAAATAAGTTTTCATTTCACTTCTCACAGAAGTTGTAAGACAGCTACAAAAGTCAGAAAAGCTCTTCCAGACGACCAAGGGGCGATTTTTGAGCATCTCCTGCCATCTTGTGGGGTTGAGGAGAACATTCACTTTGCTTATTACTGATCTGAACTGTTAAAGCTTCCCTTTGGCCCCCACTGAGTAGCAAGCAAATGAGACACAGCCCATAGCAGTGCACCCTCTTCTGCAGGAACAGGTTTGGGGGAGCCCACTGACCTTCATGGGACTGTCCTAAGCCTCTCCCAGCACGTCTGTGGCCAGGATGTCCAGTTATAGATTTGTTATCTAGTCATTGTTAGAGGAAAGGATCAAAGTATGTGGGGGCTTCTCTTGCTGTCAGTTCATCTTGAGGGATGCCCTCTCTGTCCAGCAGAGTTGGCAGAGAGCTCAAGAAGCTGAGTGTGGGGCTGGAAACCTGCAAACCAAAGTCTCCTGCCTGCAACCCTAGCTCACCCCAGCTATGGCTGGGTGGGTGGCCTCGGGCAGGGCTCTGAGCACAGAGAAAGAAGCCAGTAATTTCTGAGTGGTAGTCCTGTGTTTGTCCTTTCTTAAAACTTCCCACTGCGACGAGCAGCAGAGTTGCTCTGTGTAAATAAAGCGACTGGCAGTACGTGAGCCACGCAGTCCTACAGAGCTGGTTGGTTGTGCAACAGCTAAAGCACAGCAAGGTTTGGATACCAGAGGCTGACCCAGGTAAATGCTCCTATGTTTTAACAGTGGGAAGCTGCAAAAACACCACTGTTACTTGCTGTGACTCCTCAGCGAGTGGTAACAATATCTTCAGTGTGAGCAGTTTGTTTTCACACTCATGCACACCATCAGCCTTTTATTCTCACTAGCTAAAGACAGCTGAAATAGAGTGAGCCTTTGCTTCAGGCTGCTTTAGTTGAGCTCTTCTGCAGGCTTTGGAATGCTTTGGGGTGATTGATTCTACCATGTGAAAAATGCTCCTTTCATATTTTTGGCTTGTTTTTACTTGTTTTTAAATTTGCTGTCTGAAGCCACAGTCAGGCTGAATAGAGAGAGTGAGTCCCCACCACAAGAGGCTGTAATGGCTTTGGCAGATCAGGGGTCAGGGCTCGTTTCAGGTAGGTTTCTTTGGTAGTCTCTGACAGTGGGGAAGCCATGAGGTGTTGCTTGCCATCCCAGCCTTTGGAGGGGAATATTCTTGTGGATGTAGATTTATCCGTGAATTTTCCTGTTTATTACCTTCCATCTCTGTGGTTCCCAGACATAATATCCATAATATCAGTTAGTTCCTCTCTCTCTTTAACCTACCTTCCTTCCTACCCTTTGTCCTTTGCTACCTCTCCAATTCCCATTATTCTCCATGGACCTCAAAGAGTCTTTGCTGCCTCCATCCCAGACTGTGTTGCTCAGGCTCTTTTTCCCAGTTTACATCCCAGAATTTATTTCCCATGTTCTCAACTGAGGTCCTGCTGTGGAATAAGATACATTCCTTCTCCATACTGACCATCAGCTGGAGGGACAGACAAACTGCCACCTTGCTTTCCCTTGCCCTTGCACCACTCAGGCCGGGAGATGCTGCAAACAGGGAGGTAGCCCATGGAAAACACAGAAAACCTACTTCTGCCACATGGAGGCCTGGGCTGTGAGTTTGTGACGATGATATGTAAACACAGAGGACACTTAACACAAAGGATCTGTGAGATTTAGGCATGAGCAGTTGCTCTGTAGGGTGGCACAGCCTCAGCAGGTAGAGGAATTGTGTGAATGCACGATGAGGAGGAAATGCCAGCCATTAGATGAAGCCATTAAACAACTGTACTGAAGATTAACAGATTGCTGTCTTTCAAAGGCTTTATATTTTGTGCAAACATGGGCAAATTTTCTGGAGAACATCAGGTCCAGGTCAAATTTAGACTCTCTCCTTCATAGAAAATGCTTCTTTAGCTTCCTTTAGTAAAAGTCAGCTGTTCCCACCCCCCTGGAGAAAGCAACTATCAACACTGTCATTTTTTTAACATCAAAGCCAACACTTAGACTTATTTCAGAAGTGGATGGATAGTTTTGATTGAACATTTCAAAATATTGGGGTACTAAGGCTAATAATTTTTAACCTAATATGGATATTTGCAGCCCAGCAGGTTTGGTTGACAAATGCACAAGCAATTGAGATAGGTCCTGCACAGGTTTAAAAATAAGGAGTTCTGTTAAAATTGCTTCTTAAAAAAAAAAGTCTAGCTCTCTCAGAGCATGCATTCATTACCCTAGTGAAGTAACTGTGTAAAATCCTTGCCACCTAACCTAAAGAAATCTTTTCCTGTTACCCAGAATTTCTAAATAGGAAGGCCTGCCTGTAGATTGCATTATTTACAAGTAGTCTGTGTTAGATGGTGATATTATTATGAAGTTTAAGAAAAATACACTGGGGAACTAGTGTCACAGTTCCTGCAGTAGCCAGAGATGTTTGTTCCTTATTGGAATATCTCCCACTGCAGAGAACCTGTGGCATATATTGCCATGTTTTCACTCATGGAACCTGACAGGAACTACAGATAGTTATGAGGCTGAGTGGTGTATGTGCAGTTTCTTTCTCTGAGCCTGATGTAATTTTAATCCTCCCTTTTGTCACATTGCATGTTGCCTGATTATGCCATCACTTTGTATCTTGGGACAGCACAAGTCTCTGGAATCAGCTTGGTGGCATCTGTCATCCTAACTACTTACCTGTCCTCTGCACACACATATTGGGGAAGACGTAAGGAACACAAGGAATACTGAAAATAGTCCTAAAAGTTACCAGGTATTTGAATGCAGCATCAAAGATAATTGAAGTAAAAGAGAATCTAATCCCAGGGTTGCATGAATTCTCTGAATTCAATTAGACTTTCATGACACAGCTTGTCATATGTTGAGAAATTAAAAGGCATCCCAGGAAAAAAAAAATCACAGTATTTTAACAGATCAAGATAATTAATGGATCTAGATATATGCAGAATTCTTTCCTGTCATCTCATGATAAGCAGAGTTACATCTTTTTTCTTCTTTTGGGAGAAGCTGCCAATATGACATATTAAACTATTGTAGATTTGCAGAAGCATGAGCAGAGGAAATTTGAGCCTGAAATATTTGCCTAAAATAATGAAGATTTATGATTCTGTTGATAGTATTGAATATTTCACGTATAGATGCTAAAAAGGGTCAGTTATTTTTCTGGCAAGTCTTGAGAAAGAATGTGTTATAAACCTAATTACTTAATTTTGCTTTATATGCCAGTAATGTAGGTGCTTTATGGACAATTTAATATCAAATTCATGGTTTACAAAGAGGCTTTGAACCAAAATGCACATTCTTAGAGAGAGTCCTGATTATTACTGTTATTTATTAAAAAGATATGTTGTCTCCCTTCCTTCGTTAGTTAGAAATTACCAGGGCTATCTCTGGTATCAGTAAGAAATATATAAATCTTGTTGAGAAAGAGAGATAAGAGATGGAAAAGAATTTAATCTGTCAAGGTCCCTCACACATTAACTAATATTCTGTATGTGTATAAGGAAAAGAGTCAAAATAGTTCAGATATGTTGAGGAAAATGTATTTTGAGAATTTAACCTTGGTGCAAATACATCCATCACCATTTTTTGTAAGTATTTGTCTTTTTTTTTTTTTTTTACATTACGAGCACATTTGTTTGCGGTTTACATTAACCTGATTTGAACCTCGAGGTCGCTGCCTACCGACAAAACATTTCCTTGTCCCAGAGCATGGTGAAGCTGTAAAATAGGTTACTGAGGGCACGGTGTTAACAAACACCTTCTGTCCTCAAAGAGGCTGTGTGGGTGCCTTGTGGGCTGGTGTCCTCAGCTCACTCAGGGATCAGAGAAAATCCCTGAATCTGAGAGTTCCTCTGGAATTTTCATGAGCTGGATGTGTAGAAACTGCCCTCTTACTCAGAAGGGCCCATCCAATGATGTTTGATAGCTAGGGGAAAAAAAAGGTTTTTTTTTTAATGCAGGAGCTTTGTAATAGCTACACTGAAGAAAATAAAAGGTATTTAATTGGACACAATCGAATACATAGATTAGTTAACTTCTTAGTAGCATTTTTAGCAACTAATAAAAACTGCACTGTCATAAAGAGTGTTTAAAGGTTACCCCAAGGCTGGACAGGACACAGTAATTTTTCTTCCCCATTATACAGCTCATTCTGCTGTTACTGCCTAGTAAAGGAACTCTTACAGTTTCACAAGCAGTAGGGCTGGGAAACTCTGACGTCATTTACTTTACAGGCTTTTTGAGGAGACTCTTTTGTGTGGTGGCAGCTGAGATCACATCTATGATGCAACACTGTTGTTCTTACTTCATCCAAATCCCAGTAAATCATGCCCTGGGTTTGAACAAGGTTACAGCCTGTAAAAACTATTCAAAAACACCAGGTGGAGAACATGCCAAGGCAAAACAGGGAATACAGAGACACAAATCCTTATTGGAATGGACAACTATAATAACATAACAGCTCCTAGGGCTGTGACATGTGGGCAGCATATGCCAAATGTGGTATGGGCCAGGAATTAAAACTCAGAAAAGAAGGAACACTAAGGAGGAAGAGGGCAGGAGGCAAAAAGCCTCATCTCAGATGTACTGGCTGGAGATGAGGGAATGAGGCCACTGTGTTTAACCATTAGATGCAGACTCAGGTTTTGTTCTTCAGCTTGCCACAGGCCTCTTGAGTGACTTTGGGAAAATAACTTAATTCCTTATACCTCATTTTCACACTCTTTTTCTGTCTTGACTACGTAAATTTCAGGCATTTGGGGCTGGGTCTATGTACTTAGAGAATGGAGGAGCTTATGATGAATTTATTGGGACATATTGATGTGATATGAATAATGCATTGGAATGATGCACCATCCTAATGACAGTTTACACAGGTTCCCTTCTTCCTGCAGGGAAGGTTAAATAACCTCTGTGGTTCTTTGTGGTGCTTTGCTTAAAGCTGCTCACCCAGTTTATGACAGGAGTACAGTGTCTACCCAGCTTGTAGGGTCAGACCAGTGCTTCCCAATTAACTGAGCTGTCAGGTTTGATAGACCAAATAATTCCCTGGAAGCATGTGTGTTTAAATGCAAGGCATAGCTGTGTGACCCTTCATATGGGAAAACAGAATAATGATAAATTTCTGCCATAGGAAAAGGTGTTTCTTTGGCTGAGAGTCCCATCAGGGTTCAATGCCTCTTGGGGGCTTATGGGGCAGTTCAGGTTTAATGTCTGCCCCTTCCCTGCCTCCCAACATACACCGACTGTCTTCACGAGTCTTAGCATAAACATTTATTTCCTGTGACCCCAAGAGAAGGGGAAAAAGGATCAGAGATTTTTGCTGATGCTTTGATGTGGGGCTGTGGAGCAGTGACAGGAACAGCAGATGAAGTGAACACTATAGCGTGCTCCTGACTGACAAAGTGCTGGAATCAGAGCTGAGGCAAAGTATTCATATTTAAAATTAAAAAAATAGTAGAGAATGATAGGGAGAGAGGAGGCTAAATAGAGCTTTTTATCTTCAGTGGTACTCTGAGGGCCTTGCCACAGATGGGCTGTGTTAGTATTAAACTGAGTAGTTAATAAATGCAGAAGAAAGAGAAGAGGAGGGCTGGCTGGTGGCTTCACTTGCAGCTGTTCTGGTATCTCCAAGTTTTGGTGGGGAGAGCTGGGATGGCTCTACTGGTGATCTGAGCAGCCTGGCAGCCCCTAAAGCTCCTTGGCTAGTGGAGTGCTGTGGCCACCATATGTCCTGAGTGCTTGCCCACAGCCTCCTGCTGGTGGCAGACAGAGCAGCTCCCAGAGGAGCCCTCTGCCTCCTCTGGGGAGGCTTTTGGTGTCTGTGCATGTCCTGGTCTTCCCCCATTGAAAAGCAGCCAAAATCTCAGGTACATTTGGAGTGGTGCAGCAGTAGGTGGTGCTTGCTCTGGCCCTGGGCTGGGCCCTGCTGTTTCAGGTGCAGGCATTGCTGCAGCACTTTGGGCAGTGGCCCCCTGCGCTGAGGCCAGAGTCTCTGGCTGTCCCTGTTGGGAGAGGGGTGAGGGTGACAGCCCTGCAGTCAGGGTGTGTGTCACCTGGAGCTCTGCAGCCCTCTGTCACCTCTGCACTGGAATGTCCTGGGAGCAGGGCTCCGGAGGGGCTGCTGGAGGCTGTCCTTGCTTGGAGAGCCAGCCCAGTGGTTCCCACCAGCTTCCTCCCAGTGTGGGTGCCTCCCTGCTCCAGGGATGAGATGTGCTCATGGGCTCCTTCTTGGGAATCCTGCCAGCTTGGGCTCCTGTAGGAACGCAGTTAGTGGTCATTGGGATTGTGGCTGAGCCTCATTCCTAATGGCTACAACTGTAAAAGCAGGTGAGTAGCATTGAAAGCAATGAGCCATGGGTGCTGAGGTGGTGACCAACCACCAAAAGGAACAGGGAACACACAGGTGCAATGCATGAACAATGAGGGGTGTAAAAGGCTGGGCTAAAGAACAGGAAAAGTAAATGCTTGAAGTCTTCTGAAGTGGAGTGAGTCTGCATGGGCAGATGCTTGAAGCCTTCTGAAGTGGTATGGTGTTCCTCTGTATGGGTTGAAGCGTTCTGAAATTGTGTGGTAATATTTTGTGTATTGTGGCTGTTTCAAGTGCACCATGTATTATGGCAGGCTCCTGCTGGAGATGAGGAGCTGGCCCTGTCAGAGGGGTCTGTGTGCTCCCCTGCATGGAGCAGCCCTGTGTGTAAAGAGGCAGGTGCTTCATGCCCTGCCCTTTTGGAGGGATGGGGCAGAGCAGTTGGAGGTGGTACATCCCCTCCCTGTGCTCAGGGTGCAGGTCCTGGGGACTCTCTGTCTTGCTGGCTGCCTGCTTGGTGTGACCTTACCATAAATGAGGCTCACATGCTTGAGTCTGCACAAAGGGGTCTTAAGACAAATGAGTGGAGACTGATGTGCTCTGTAACTCCTCTGGCTTGGTCTCAGCAGATAATGCTGGGCTGCTGCACTTGTGCCTTAACCTCCTGTAGGCAGGAGCAAAGCCTCTTCCTCTGTGGCTGGTCACCCCTGGCCCTGGATGCTTGGAGTACCTGTCTGAGCACTGCCAGATGTTTGGCAGCACTGATTTTGGTCAGAACTGCTGGTCCCCTCCTGCCTGTTGGGTAGCTCTGGCAGCCTGGTGAGTACAGGAAATTTATAAAAAACAGACCACACAGAAATTGAAGTAGGAGAAATTTGCTAATGGTTAATATTTGCTGTCTTGATTTAAAAGGCACTCCTGGTTTCATTGAATTAAGCTGCCTATGATGTAACTTTCTCTCTTATTCAGCACATGCTTTTCACTGCTATCAAAGGTCATTTAGCATCCAGGAGTCTCCTTTAGGAGCTAGAGTAAGAAAGTCTATTAGTTTCCCTTTGAGAACGAGCAACTGCAGTTGTATTGCCTGAATCACAAAGCTTCCAGGAAAAGTGTAAATCCCAGCCTGCAACCTCCAAAGATCATTAGTGAAGTTTTTCTTTATTTCTGTGGGAATAGAAGAGTGTCTGGGGCAATTAGCAGTATTGTAGTGCAGCAGATTGCTCAGTGAGTGCAGAGCAGCCCTGACAGCTGTGCTCCTTTCTAGTAGCAGATGAACTTTTTTAACCTTTGCTTGCCAAGTTCACCTGAGGAAAAGCTGCCTGATATATTGCACAGCTATAACTTCTGTGGCTACTCTGCAAAGCTCATTAAAATATGAATTAGTGACTTCAATACTTATGTCATACTCCATCTGCCTATAGAAATGCAGTTAT
This sequence comes from Passer montanus, assembly GCF_014805655.1. NCBI lineage: Eukaryota > Metazoa > Chordata > Aves > Passeriformes > Passeridae > Passer > Passer montanus. Next base: position 473,377 of record NW_024368485.1, on the reverse strand, counting down.
AGGATATTCCTTTATGGTAGACTGGTGTAAGTAACACAGTGCAAACTCATCCCCAAGGTTCCATACGTGTGTGAAGCATTTAGGAAATGCAACTGTGAAGTTATAAAAATCTCTTACACATAATTGCTTCAAACTACATCTCAGTGGTAGAATAGTCCTGGAGGAAGTTAATTAGAAAATCTTTTGCCAATCTCCTCAGTTTAATTCTGGTTCTACATTCTGCTAGGTCAAAGTGTCTGGCTGCTATTACTAATTGTCTTCTAAAAATGCTGGCATGTCTGAGGAGCTGCATGTCATGAATGCCTGCACCTTCACTGCAGGTATTTTTACATATTATCTGATCAGATTGCACAGTTAGAGATGCAGCTGCACTTACCTGCCTGGAAGAGTAGTGAGTGGGCTGAACTAATGTTGGGAAATGGGAGGAATGATCTTTCTTGGTCGGTTTAATTAAAAAACAGAGCAAACAAAACCACAGGTTCCTCCCCCCAGAAAAGGCCTTAAGCTCACAACTTTGTTAGCAATTCTATGGTCTGACTTGCCTGAGCTTTTTAAACTGAAGGGGGAAGAGGTTTCTGAAACAGCAGAGTATCCAAGAACTATGGGACATTCCTTAGATCTTAGATATAAGGGGCAAAAGTGCTGCCTCAACAAGTTGGAAAGCAAACCTTTTAGGGTGAGTGGGTAATGTAGTCTATACATTCTACATATGCATTCTTTAGGATATCTAGGAAGAGAATCTGAGAGAGGTGTGATCAGTGTAGAATAAGTCAAAGATATAATCTTGTTTTTCTGGTGTAGTCTGAAACTGGGCACACTATCCCTTGGCTCTACTCATGCAGCAACATGTGTGGTGGAATCCAGGCCTCTTGTACTACTGCAGAAAGCAGTTTTTGTCAGGAAAGTTTTTCATGAATGTGATCTGCTGATTTCCACTGGCTAAAAAGCATTAACACTGTCTCTGCAGTAAATAACATGAGCCAGATGCTCACTGTATCCCATAGATGAGCATCAGAGAGATGTCCTTGCCTTGGGTTTAGCTGAATTTCCTGGGACAACTAACTTGAAATTTAGGAGAACTTGTGTTTGGGAAGGAAATCCCAGGATACTACAAATAGGTGCCTTTGCAGAGAGCACAACCTGCACCATCAGCACAGATGGGTGACAGACTGCAGGGATGTGCTTCCCTGACATTGCCAGAAAGGCTGCAGGAGCTAAGTACCTCAGTGAAGGAAATCTGTAACATGGCAATGATAAAGATGTGCTTGTACGTGTTTTGGTGTTGCAAAGTTAATGAAATGGGAAGCAAAGATTAGGGGAAAAAAAGTTGTATAAACAGCTTTTGAAAGGTAGTCAAATTGTCTTTTTGAGACAGGAGATTAAATGGCCCTAGAGAGAATTCAGGCAGTGTTTAGCCAGGGTAAATACCCACACTTGCTACTTCTCACAGCTTCCATTGGATGAATGATGCTCACTTTAGAAGTACATGAGAACCAATTTTTCAGGGAGTGCCTGTCTCAAAAACAGATTAGTGTGTCCAGGAAATTGTAGGTGTGACACTTGAACTTGCAAGTGTGACTGGAATGAAGAAACTCTGTGTGGTGGAATACACTTCCATCGTGAAACAATCCAAGACTATGTGAAGCAGGAAGATAATTCAATATTTTTTTCACTCTCTTTGGAAGGACATTGTGTGCTTTATCCCATTCCTTTATCATTGATATGAGAAACACATATAATGCTTTCCAAAAAGGGAGAGCATATGCATATGTCCCCAGACGTGTCTAAATTAAGTGTTGTAAGGAATACTAAACTAGGTGATAATGCTTTTCCTAGCAAGCTCTGCCTTGAAGGCTTAAGGTAAGGCAACTGTGACTCTGCTCTTTCATCAGAATGTGCTTTGTAGGCTCTCACTGCATTTGAACAAAATCTTGGCTTTTGGAAGCACTCTTAAAAAGCTCTAATTTCAACATTTTCTATTTCTGCCATTTGCGAAGAGGATGAGTGACATGGGCATGCCTGTCATGAATAATCCCTAAACCAGTTGTGGGAACAGTGAAATCTGTGGGGAATGTTCCAAAGTACATGGGCTCTGCTCAGGTTGTGCTAATCCCCCAAAGTGAGGAAGAGGCTGGAAAGGTGTTGCAGGCTGCAGCTGATGGATCATCTAGCTTGCTCCACAAGGCTGGATCAAGGTCATGGCAATTCTTCACATACTCATCTCGAGACAACAGGTTACTTAAATCTGCTGCTCTGTGATTGTGAAGGGAGAGCATACACACATCTGTAAAAATGCCTTCCTCACAGAGAGTTTAAGGTGTCACTCAGCTGGAGGCCATGGGAGTCATTTGCTGCTTTGGTGGTGAAGAACAAGAGGAAGCTGGTCAGGTAGTAATGAGTGATTCTGTGTATGTACACTTATTAAAGTGTAGCATTGATTGTTTATTGCAAATGATGGATTTGTAATCTAAAAAGATCTCATGATAATGGACGCCTCATGACATTATTAGTGGAAGTGGTGAAAAAAGCAGAACTATTTTAAATTGCTTCTGTTTACTGTGGTCTCACCAAGTGAGTAAACACACCTTTGTAATGTGAGCTGGATATCGACACCATTACCTGTAAAATGATCGTTACTGGCTTGATGCCACCAGTAATTGTGTTCATTTTAACTAGGGAATACTAGGGAATTAAGTGTCATCTGCAGGCTGCACTTCAGGCACAATTCTCATGGTACTCAGTCCAGAATAAACAGGAGTGTGTTATTGATTACATCATTACCAGGATAAGCAAACTTAAGGGTGTCAAACATGTTATTGCTTGGGGGAGAATAAATTTTAAGCCTCACCACAGAGACCAAGGTTTTATTATTTGTCCAACCTAGAACCACAATGTTTTATGTAGAACTTCAGAGTGTTAAAATTCAATTCAAAATCTTAGCAAATATCTTGTTAATTGCATAATCTTGCTGACTTTTATCAGCATTAAACTGAATAAACAGGAGAAGTCCATCCCTGGTATAAATTTAGAAGGAGTAGTAAGAATAGGCACACATCTCTTTCCAGCAGCAGCAAATTTTTTTCAGATTCTTATTTGGTGTAAATCAATGAAGATCACTTTCAGCTGGACATGTTCTCCCTTTAAAAGAAACTTCAAGGGGCAGAACTGCCAAAGACTGGAAAAATGAAAGGTAAAAATTAACTGCAGTAGAGCAGTTTTAACTTTAGGTAAGGGCTCTACTTATCTTAGACAAATTGGTAAAATACCAAAATGTAAAGTGAAACATAAGGAGCTTAATTAAGTACAAGATACTAATTTTTACAAATGCATTAGTTTTTACTTTATTCTATGTTTTGTCTTTAAACCAGAGGCAAGTTAGCACTGGCCCATCAAACTGTAGGAGAAATTTAATCAGCACCACTATTATGCAAATAATTTGGCAAGATACAATGACAAATAATACCCTACAAAGCTTGTGCAATTGGTAGTCCCTGAAGCAATCTGCATAACTGCTCACTTCTTGGTAAAGGACGCCAAGCTTTTGCAGTTTTTGATTGAATGGACTTTTAATAGCCCAAAATTAAACCTTCAAAAGGAGTATAAGCACATGTGATGGGAACGTTTGAGCTGATACATGGGCTGGATTTGTGTGAAGGACAATTCTTCCTGGGTAGCAGTGTTTATTTTGGGAGGGTGTTCATTGTGTCTCCAGCACGTGTGGGATATGATGAGACTGGGACTGACTTTTCCCTGAGTTTGTCCATGCCAGATGCGCCTCTGAGGAGGTCTCTAAAGGTAACAGCTGTGTTCTGCTCCAAAAATGCCAGGGCAAGTGGACATACTAATATGTGGGAAGGTAGAACCATAACCAAAAGTACTAGATGATCAATCAACAGCTAGACAAGGTAGTTATTGAGAAAGAGGAAGAATTTGCAGGCAAAAGGAGAGTAAAAAGCTCTAGGTACAATCAACATTTCTCCTGTGGTCTCTTGCTGGATCACCTGAGAGAGTCTGGTGGAAAACTCTTCTTCCCTGCCCACTGTGCCCCAAAAGCACGTGGGAACATTCTTAATTTTGCTCTGAAATATTGCATTTGCTGTTTTCTGATAATTTAAGAAGGAACCTGGATTTTTTTTTTTTTTTTTTTTTTTTTTTTTTTAAGAATCCAAAGTAAATTAAAATCAAGATCAAACCCATCATGACTGGGTAAAAAAGCTGTAATATTAATTCCAGAAAATTTTTTGGAAGAAATATTTTGAAGCAATGTAATTAGTTGGATGGTTTAGTCACCTAAAAGGGGCTTCGCCAAGACATTGTAGGAATGGGTTTGTGGATTTATTGTCTTTTTTCCTGTGCTACTTCTGATTCACTATATGACCTAAGCATGTCTTTTAGTGACTCAGCTGCTTCTGTGGGTAAAACTCCATGTAGCCATATTACAGAGTGTTGTTCCAATGCTTCTTAATGTTCATAGATTATTTTAGCTCTTTGTAGAGCTAAAACATGAAGTTACTACACACAAAAATGTGGCCCAGCACTAGTGATGTGCAAAAATGAATTAATGTATTTCTTAATGCTTTTGAAGCATAGATCCAATCAAATCAACCTTTAACTTTGGGTAAAGTAGACTTAAAGTTTTGTTATTATGCTATTTCCTACAGGCTCTTCTCAAATCATTAATATGCATACTGAATTAAAAAAAATAAAATTTCTGATTTGAATTATAATTTTAGTAATCATCAAATCATTAATATGCATACTGAATTAAAAAAAAATAAAATTTCTGGTTTGAATTATAATTTTAGTAATTGACTTTGGAAGCCTAATTGGAAAGATACAGGATACATAAGGCCTACTTCATCATTCTCTTGGGGATGTATACCCTACAAAGACCCAACTGAAAGAGGAAATTGGTGGTTTGAAGAAAAGGGTTTCTATAGGTGGACTTTGAGGATTTTTTGTTTTCAGGAAACCATTCAGTTGACCAAAATGATGCTTGACAGAGCTCTGATGGTTCCTCTGTGATGATCCTGTTCTAACATCTGTGTACAGGTATAGCTTTGAAGTCTCTGCTGTAGTTTAGTTGGCCTACGTGTGTCAGCTACATCTGGGGTGTAACAGTATGAATAAATGCACAGAATCCTTTTCGTTCTTGGTAATTCTACAATTCTTTTTGGCAGAGAATTTTTCCTTTCAATGTTTTCTTTGTCAAAATGTCAATATTCTTGTATGCACCCTTTCATCTGTAAGGTAAAACTTTTGGCCTGTATCTGATAGGTAAATTGGGTTTCAGTAAGGTGGCTTTAAGTTTACTGTTCATTTCAAATCCACACAAGGAGGATACAAAAGTACTATGTTGTGAATGGGTTGTCTCCTTTGGTTTGCCAATTTATAAACAGTTCCTGGCTAATTATGAATATTTGTACAAACTTTTAAGAATGACACATTTGACAGTGTCCCATTGAGTCATTGGAGGCATCCTATTACATGAGTGAGTCAAAGCAGAAATCTTATTTGCTTTGTTTCTGGTATACGCTTTGAAGGATTGGCCTGTGACGTGTAGCATCCCACATCTGACTTTACAGTTCCTCTGCCATGTCTGTTTCCCAGATAGGTTTTGTCATTGTGGGATTGCATAATTTACTTTGAAAGAGGAACATGCTGTTTCCAAATTCTCCTTGCATCTCCAGTTAAGTTTGTGGCATCTTTCATTCTGTTCCAGTGGATATTGAGGCAACACTCCAGCAGCCAGGTAGCCAGCGTGGTTCATTGAGACTCAGTCTCCCCATTCAGTAGTGGACTTGGGCTGTGCTGGTAATCCACAGACCTCACACACATTCCTTGCAGTGGTGGTTGTGGAGGGCTGGAGGTGCAGCCTCACTCCTCAACAGCATGGAGGAGAGGGATATAGGTGTAGCAGAAAAATTGATGGCCAGCTAGAGACACACAGAAGGGAGGTGTCCAAGTATTCTATGAAGAAGAGATCCCTGTGCCCTTTGGATTCCCACTGCAGTTGTTTAGCTGAAGCATTTAGTGGTGTGGTGGGGGATAGAAGGGGAAGCTCCAACTGGTAAAGGTGTGCTTTATTAGAAGAAATTGTCTGGGGCTATAGAAATCACAGATAGCTCTGAATTTCTCCTAACTGTATGCATATTGGAAAAGTTATGGAGGCTGGGAAAACATGTATGGATGCTTCATTTTGGGGTTATCCATCTAGCAGAGCAGTGACCTCAGGCATACAGTTCACAAAATTAAATCTTTATAAAGCAAGAAGCTCATTTAGGGTCTGCTGCTGTTTTAGGCCTGAAAAGTTTGTCTTCAAGCTGCTTGCTCTAACAAATAGAAAAATAGTAAACTATTTTGGACTGTTGACTTATTTTCTTTAGACTACTAAGAGGCTGTAAGGTGGCAAGGAAACCAAAGTTAACCATTGTTTGGCAGAGACCATCTCTCTTCCTCAGGTGAGAGAGGGCAGCAGGAGCCTCTCTGTTTTCTACCTCCCAGAGGGAAACAAGGCACTTTGTCTCCACTTCTATTTCTGCTCATGTCTTTGCCTCTGGAGTTCTCCACCTTGGTTTTGATCCTGACTTCTTGGGAATGTAGTTCTGGTACTTTTTGTTAAAGGATGTCACCCAAGGTGAAGCATGCCAGTTGCTACAGCTACTGTAGGTGGTGACTGAATTCAGGAGTGGCCAGACATGGCTGTCACCTGCAGGACACTCAGGGTGGAGGAAGCCAGCTGGCTTGATCCTGAAATGCAGGAACGCAGCTGCAAGGAGAACCCACTCGTGCGCACCAAGGAAACACAGACTATCCCACTAGGTAGATGAGGTTTTTTTCTGCAACCAAGTCTTCTCTTCACTGAGGTCAGAAATAGGAGGTGCAGAGGAGCAGTACATGGCCAAGGATGGAGGTCTGCTGCCTTCACTCTGAAGGAAGTCAAGAAGGGTAATGAATCCAGTCCTTGATTCAGTGGACCAAGCCTAACTGGGGCCTGGAGTAATGCTCTGCCTGTGGATTCTCCCTACTGATGATCATGTTCTTGGCCAGGTTCCAGGGTTCCTAAGCTGCTTAGGGAATACTACAGGGCTCAGATATTAAGGCTGGAGTTGGTCAGGTAAATCCTTTAAGCTGAGCATAGAAGCCTAGGGAGGGAATGCTTAGTTGAGTCAGAAAAGCTGACTGGGGGCTGTAACTCGTTTTGTTATGGGAAAAAGTTCTGGCAACAGAAAGATTTTAACTGGGGTTAAAAGCACAAATACAAGGGAGGGCTTAAATTTTTTTTTTCTGGATACTGAAGACTAAGAACCACAAGAGGAAATCAATGGACTAATCAGAGTACAGGCAGTGGAGAAGGGCTGAATAGAGAACATGGTACAGGTTCACTTTGCACCAAATGGAAGAAGCTGGTTATACTTGGAATGAGGAAACTAAAGTTCCCAGCTGAGGGAAAAAAATGCACAGAATCTGCCAAAATCCCATGTGTGTTAGGAACACTTCTTATTTCAAAAAATGCTTGATTTCCTTCATGGAAGAGGAACCAGCTGACAACAAAAGAATGGAAGTTAACTCCAGTGAATGCAGTCATGAAACATTTCCTGAGGAGAGCTCAGTGTCATAGGAGCAGGTGGAAAAACAGCAGAATCAGATATCTGAATAAGATATTAAATGTAAATATCTGGTTACTCAGGTACTTGGGCGTCTAAATTCTTGCTGTTTTAACATGCTGATAAAGAGCTGCTTCTGCAGTCAGACTTTTTTTCCAACAGTGCATGCTTTTTGTATGTTGACAGTAGGCCTGAATACATGTGCTTGCACCATGTTTTTAGAGTATCTGGGCAGGTTTTTGCTGTTATTACACTGCCTTAAGGATGCCCAGCAGTAATCAAAAGGGAAAGGAAATTTTTGTTGATAAAATGCGAACGGCAAGATGCACCAGGAAAAAAACCAAGTCACAGCACCTTATTGAACACAAGTTTGAAAAAGTCAAATAAAAGACATTGCTGTGTTTAACATGGTCCTTGGGAAGCACAGCCCAGGAGAAGGAAATTAAATGGGGAAAGGACATTCAAGCAATGTCAGGAAGACTGTATGAAGGGAGCAATAAGCCAGCCTTGAGTCATTAAGCTGCAGAGCAGAAGTAGGCAACTGAACAGGGGACAAATATAAGGAAGGATATGTCATCACCTTTCCAGACAAACAATCTGTGTCAGAGAGGTAATCACCCCGCTGCTGGCAGCATGGTCAGAAGCTGAGGCAGCAGTGATCCACTGGGCAGTGTAATTCTAGCATTGCTTCTGCACTCTGCATTCAGATAAAGGGCTGAAGAGTCTGAAACATGTGGCATGAGTCCTGAATAAATTTGAGTTTTCAGTGGAGATATACAAGATTTTGGCATATATATTGTAGTCAGATCAATTCAAGAAATTCCTTCAGGGGAGTCACTGCCAAAACCTATTTATTATTATTCTGTTTACATGCTTCAAAGGAACTTATGAAGTCACAGTTCTGTATGAATCATAGTGGATTATGAGTAAAAGCTCAACTGAAGACAGTCTTGGTCTTAAGGCAATTATTATGGAGGAGATGGGAAACCTGGAATAGATTAATCTTGATATTTCATTTTTTTAATTCCTTCATCTTTTAGTCTTTCTTGCTCCTGGAAGTTCTGTGGTGCCAAATGGTAAACTCAAAATACCTGGTCATATTAACAGATAAGATGTCTGACTGTGTGAACACTGTAACTCTGCTTGGCTTAGTCTGTGGAGATCTTTATACAGAAAGTCTCCTGTTGAACTTGGGTGCATTCAACTCAGTGTAGTGCCGCCTCCAAGACTGCTGTATAATCAGTTTGCTCTTGTGGAACTTTTTGGCCCAGGCTGAATGCCATGCTACCTAAGAGAAGGCTTAAAATACAGAATATGTCATCAAATAAGTGTCCTCTGACATCTCAGTGGAAAAAGAGCTTTAGAATCTCTTTTAACTTCTTAAGTCACTTGGTACCTCTTCATCAGAGCATTGTCATCTTTTCAGAGAATGTTGTCTGCCTGTGCTTTTCCAAGTGTGGGGTATGTCCTGTTAAAGCAGGTGTCATCCTGGAGCGAGTTGTCCTTTTCCTTGAGGAAAGGGAGTTCCAATGCATTGCCATAACTTGGCAACCAGATCGTCATTCTAACTCTCACTTCTGTACCTCAAAGGTGCTTATTTAAAATACTGTGTGAGATGTGGGATAAACAGATCAACAGTTTAGTGGCTCAGATGTGTGCAGTGATCTTCATACATACTTAACATGGAAAGGCTAAAAAAAAGAGACATGTTAAATTTGTTCTTGAGTTTTTCATTGGGAATCAGTGAAGAGGATTATAAAGTCTCACTGAGCAAGAGTGACAAGAGCTTGTTTTCTCCAGGCAAGGAAATGAACACTCTCATTTATATGATGATATTCAAATGATTAAATAGCATGCATAGTTGTCTCACTCTTCTTAGCAGATGAGAGAAAGGCTGTGGATAGTTAAAAACCTGTCAGGATGGCTGGGCTCAGAGAGTGGTGCTGAAAGGAGGTAGATCCAGCTGGTGCCTAGTCACACATGGTGTTCCCCAGGACTCAGCGCTGGGGCCAGCCTTGTTTCATACCTTTATCAATGATCTGGAAGAGGGAATTGACTGCACCCTCAGCCAGTTTGACACCAAGCTGGGTGGGAATGTTCATCTGCTGGGGGTAGGAAGTCTCTACAAAGGGATCTGGACAGGTTGGATTGCTGGGCTGAGGCCAGCTGTATGGATTCAATAAGGTGAAGTGCCAGTCCTGCGTTTGGGTCACAACAACCCCAGGCATCACTACAGGCTGGGGGCAGAGTGGCTGGAAAGCTGCCTGGTGAAAGAGGACCTGGGAATGCTGATGGATAGTGGCTGAATGTGAGCTGGCAGCATGCCCAGGTGGCCAAGAAAGCCGATGGCATCCTGGCCTGTGTCAGGAAGAGTGTGGCCAGCAGGACCAGGGCAGTGATTGTCCCCCTGTACTTGGCACTGGGGAGGCCACACCTCAAGTCCTGTGTTCAGTTCTGAGCCTGTCTCTAGATGAAATACACTGATGTGCTGGAGAGACACCAGAGAAGGCCAATGGAGCTGGGGAAGGGTCTGGAGCACAAATCTGATGAGGAGCAGCTGGGGGTGCATAACCTGGAGAAAAATAGGCTCAGGGGAAACCTTACTGTTCTCTAGAATTACCTGAAAAAGGGGCTGTAGCCAGGCAGGGATCAGTCTCTTCCTAGCACAGGACAAGAGGAAATGGCTTCAAATTGCACCAGAAAGGTTTAGATTGGACAAATTTCTTTCATGGAAAGGGTTGTAAAGCCCTGGAACAGATTACCCAGTGAGGTGGTTGAGTCACCATCCCCGGAGGTATTTCAAACATCTGTGGATGTGGCACTCAGAGCCATGGTTTAGTGGTGGACTTGGCAGTGCTGGATTAACAGTTGGACTTGATGATCTTAGAGGCCTTTCCCAACCTAAACAATTCTATGATTTCGTAGTTGTAATTAGTCAGTCCTAATTGTTTGGAAACTTTTTGTGTTGTGAGGAGCACTTGTAGGAGTTTGCATTATCAGTGCACCAGGAACAATTTGCTGAAATAATTTGTGAAGAATTTTATTGAATAGGAAGCTTACAGGAAAAATGTCATCTTCTCACCAGAACATAAATTCAAGGTTAAAAAAAAAAAGTTATATCATTCATTTATCCTAGTTTATCTAGATTGTCAGAATTTGTATCATTTATAGTTTTTACAATGGAGTAAACAACTATTGTTGTGTTGTAATTTTTGAAGTTCAGTATTAGTAATGCTGTATGGCAGAATGTCAATGAGTAATTTACAAAATGTTTTTCTTTTTTTCCAGTGTAGGAGTTCCACATTTTAAATCAAGTTTACCTTATGCTGTGTCTGTTTTTCCCATGTTTTCCATGTCATGTATAAAAAGTAGAAGAGGCCCATCAGCTTGCTGAGGTGTATTCTGAGTGTCCCAATGTAACATGTCTCAATTGCATAAATGGATTTTGTAATCTTTTGCTCTGTAGCTTGCACAATGTGGATTAAGTTAATTATTTATAGCTTGTCAGGGCACCTTTTGAAGTGTCCTGTGCAGTGCAGGAGATGTTGTATTGCACAGGAAACCATCCTACTCTGCCTTGTCAGTCTGGGCAGGGCCAGAAGACTTTTTACTTGATAGCTGAAATAATTTAGTGGTCTTTTTCTTTTCCCCAAAGAATCTATTGTATTTGTCCCATCAAACAATTTTCCTTTGCTCACTTTTTATTCTGAAATTTAATTTTTTGGGTCAATTTTCCCTTTTAAAGTGTCTCTGGTCTTCCCATGCCATTTCTCTCTCTAGCCCCTGGTTGTTTCAGCTTTTGTTGGTTATATTACCTACATGTCTCTCTCATGGCCCTTCTCAGAAGAGCAGGTGCCCCCAGGCTGGCCAGTTGAGCCCATGTCAAGCTGGAAAGAGCAGCCACTACACTGAGGTAGGGACAGGGGTCACTGAGGCTCCGTAGAGTGCTGGTCCTTGCTCAGCACTATCCTTCATACAACCACTGGATGCCTGGGCTGTTTGCAGGTCCTCTTTTCTTTTCAAGTCTGCTTGTGAGAAGGTTCACTGCATTTGAACTGGTCTGCACCAAATTTTAGCCTGGTAATCCTGGGTCCCAGGGGCTGGTAATCCTGAGTCCCAGTGCTGGTGTCCTGCTGAAGGCTGTGGAGTGACCAATGCAGAGTGGGTAAGAGAAGTTCCCTGCTGGTGGGCCGTTAGCCATCCCTGCCTGCCCTCAGTGGGAGCAGAGCCAGGCACTGCCTGCCAGGCCCTTGACCTCCCCTCCCATCCTGCTGCTGCCCTCTCCAGCTGACCAGCCCTGGGCTCCTCTCCCTCTCCTCGCCCAATAGGTGCTTTTTGTTAAGTCACTGCTTTCACAAATCAGGCTTTCACAAATAAGTAAATGCTAACCATGAAAACTCTAATTGTTTTTCCCTTTTGTTCATCCTGAACACCACATCACATTTCTGCATCCAAACTTTCCCTGATGTCGGCCTGCCCTCAGTGGGAGCAGAGCCAGGCACTGCCTGCCAGGCCCTTGACCTCCCCTCCCATCCTGCTGCTGCCCTCTCCAGCTGACCAGCCCTGGGCTCCTCTCCCTCTCCTCGCCCAATAGGTGCTTTTTGTTAAGTCACTGCTTTCACAAATCAGGCTTTCACAAATAAGTAAACGCTAACCATGAAAACTCTATAATTGTTTTTCCCTTTTCTTCATCCTGAACACCACATCACCTTTCTGCATCCAAACTTTCCCTGATGTCAATGTCGGGAAGGGATCAGTGGTGATTGTTTTTTTTTCTTACGAGGAATGCTGACATGAAACTGGTCAGGTTAGGAGATCTGGAAAACTCAAAGCATGAGAAACTATAAAAACAAGGGGGTCATCAACAGTCCCCCAAAATTGATGGGTGCTTACTTTTATCTATATGTAGTTTTTATGGGTTGTTTTATCGTAAATTGGTTTTTAATGAACCATTCCATTTATATCTTAGAAGACTGAAGCATTACTTGAGAGTCTGTAGTCACTAGAACTCTTTAACCAAATAAGAGATTGCAGACATATTGGAGTTGTGATAAGAGAACATGCTTCGAACTCTCTAAATTCTCCTGTCCTTGGAAATTCACTGTGGAATAAGCTACTTTACAAGCTACTTTATAGTTGTTTCTTCTTCCAGAAAACAAAACACTCTTCCAGGAAAATTAGTAGTACTTTTGTTATTCTTCAAGCTTATGTTGTTTTTGTGCCTCTCAGGTCAGCGTGGAAAAACAGCCTAATATGTTTACTTTTGCTTAATTGATCTTACTTTGGCTTTGCATCATTTTTTCTGGGCCATCAGTCCTGAGAACTGTAAACAAAGTGAAGATATGTACATGTTATGTTTCAGTCAACAGGGTACAGGTTCCGGGTCCAGATTCTAGACTCGGTGAAAGCAGTGGAATTATTGAGAAACTAGGGGGAATTATTCAGAAACCATTTGATGTTTATTTAACTTCTCTCCCACTGAATGTAGTGAGAAAAGAGCTCAGCACTGAGTATTCTTGAACATCTCACCCTTGGTGTTATCACTGTTTGTCCTGCTGTTTGGGCAGGTTGTCCAGCCTTTGTAATGAAGTAATTTCTTTTCTAAGGTGAAACCAGCTTTTTTATCCACATAGAATTGAGAAGTGTAATGTGCATAACAGGGTGGTTTTCTAAGAGTCTTCCTTTTATAAGGATGGCTTTGTACACATAAAAGGTAGTGACTCCAGTAAGTGGATCAAAGGGGACGTTTGAAGACCAGCTTGGTGAAAGTCTTCGTATTGTAATGGGAAAGGCAAGTATAAGAAATGGCAGCAGCCTTTGAAGAACAAAACACAGGTTCTGGAGCAGTGTCTACTGAAAGCCTGTCTACCATCACATTTAGCTGTTTCTAAAGTGATAATCATCACATCTCTCACTGGCTGCCACCCCTGGGTCTTCTGCTAGTTTGTGGTTCTTCCCCTATTCTGCAGCTCCTCTGCCTAAAGGGGAAGAGGCAGAACAGGGAATAACAGACCGGGGCCTTGCTCCTCCTCTTTGTTCACCATCACTGTAAATGTGGCTGACAGCAATAACTTTCTGAATTAAGGAGATTAAATCAGAACAAGCAAATACTAGGAACAAATATTTGCTGACCAGTGTACCAGATCAATTCACTGAAATAAGGATCTGACTTTACTGCTGTGCACAGTTGTGATATGGGATGATGTGATGATGGAAAAAAGAGTATTTCAGATGAGCATGGGAGGTCCTCAGGATATGGGTATTTGGTGTTGATGCTGGAATCCTGTCAGTTTTACTTGTGGTATTTCAGCTCTCAGCGCTGGCTGCTGTTTGCATCTTTGTGCTTAACATTCTGTAAGACATAGAATATGCAGGATGTTGAATGTTACAGGCTCTACACTAGTCCCTTCTAAAAGCTATTATCTGCTGCAGTAATTACCACCATAAAAATAGTAAGAAAAGAGCTAGGTCTTTCCTCTGGGCTATCTTAGCCTTTTTTTTCCCCCCCCTGAAGTGTCTGTTGTAGATCACAAGCTTTATGACAGAGAAATTATCTCCCTTAAATCTTAAGTATTCTATTGTGATGATAAACCAAATTATATTTTAGGACCACTGTGCAGCTTCTCTGGGACAGAAATGTTTTTATGTATGTAATCCAATTAGGATTGGAAGCATTATGGTCTGCAAGGGGAGATGGATTTGGAGTTCTGAATTCCACTCCACTGTGTTTTTGTTTGTATGGAATAGATTATACTTTGTTCAAGGGAATAACACCTTTTGTTTTTGTGTTGTCTTTAACAAAGTGAGTAGTGTTGGCTCCTTTAACCACTTAACTTGAGTTGCTCTTATAGAGCTGATTTATCTCCTGGAATGATCACTGAAAAAACATTGCAAAGAAATCACAGGTTTATTCAGCAGAAGCCGGACAGGTGTGATTAGACATTCCTCTATTGCTATCAATAGAGATAATATAGCAGGAAACAACTAGCAGTCCATTATCAATTTCTGCAGTCCCAACCTTGTTAACCCTTGGGTCACAACTTCCCTTTGTCTGGGAAAAGAAACTTTAAGAATTTCTACACACACACGTCTTTATCTTACTCTTTTGCCTTTTTTCTCAAGTATTTTTCTAAGCTGTTTGGTTAAAGCCCATCTTGTCATTTTACTTTAACAAGGTTCTTAATCATGTTTACATCAAGACACATCATCAGCATTCTCCCAAAAGTACAGGTACATCTGCACTCTAGTGAGGTGTCTTCATTACTCATGCTGGCTATTTTATTGCAACATCCTGTAATTATGTTGTCTGTAAATATCAAAACCTCACAGTGCCTACTTGAATGATGCAAAGTAGCCTCTTGCCAACCCATGGAAACTATCAGCTCTACCTTTTGTAGTCATATATAATAATATTTGATATAAAATGACAGTGGGGGAAGCCTTTTTTATTAGAAAAGGAAGCCACTCCAATTCAGAAGGTAGATGAAAACTTTGTGGTATCTGTCATCAGGTGGTATAAAGGGCAATCATGGTAAAGGATCAGAAATAGTTGAGATCTGCACGTTCATCATGTGAGTATTTGAAGAAGCACAATGGAAGTGATATGTTCATCTCTCTTTTAACTGTTTTCCAATAGAATTCTTGAAAAGTGGAAGTAACTTGTTCTTCATGAATTAGAAAACTTCAGGAATTATGGTATAGGACTTCTGTTAAGTGCCCTAAATGTTCATACTTGGGCATATTGCTGAAAACAACAAGTCTGACTGAGGTATTTCTGTTTGAAAATAATCCAGGCAATTAAAAATATATCTTCGGAGCAGTCAAGGATTCAAAGATAAGTTTTAGATGTACAACATTACAGGCTTTCTATGTTCAGTCAACTTGCTTCCCTGACTGTTCTTAATAAACTGAATTTGACACTATGAAGGCTCTTTTACTTCAAGTTGAGACTTGAGAAAATCTGTCTTGTGGACACTAGGTAGGATTGGAGGGGAAACACAGGACTTGATGTAATTTAAGTTTCAACTTCTGCAATATGTGCTTAAGATATTACCCATTTTGTAGGCTCTCCAAATTTCAGTTTTTAAGCAGTTCATTTTTTTTTCATGCACTGCTTCTCTTGGCAGGACATTCCTCAATGTTACTGCTATAATGTGTATGGCTTTTCTAATTTTCACCTTAAATGATGCATGCTGGGTTTATAGCAACTGCTCTTGAGCCAGAACTGTCTTTTTCTTTCCTGCCTGATGTTTATGGTCTGTTACTATTTCTTAGTGGAAAATTATTTAGAATTAATTTGTTTTGAAGAGAAATCAAGAGGGTCTGGGGGATAGCAGCTGACCATGATGGCTGCAGTTTGAGACAACTGGCCTGTTTCAGTGATGGTGATAGCATCTGCTCTCCTGCACTCTGGTAATAACAAAACTCTTCTGAAAGTCTCTGTGGAATTGCCTTGCCACACTCGTTCAGTCTAGGCAGGCCATCTTAATGGTGGAACTAGAAGGAAATCACTGTACAAGGTACTAAGTGCAGGTCTCTGTTTAGGCAGGGTCTGTGGAAATAGCCTTTTTTTAGGCAGACTTACATAGCTGGGGGATGCTTACAAGCTTTTGGCATCCAAATCCCTCCTAGACAGAGCAGTCAAATGTTTGGTTGATTCAGGAAAACCTTTTTTGGTTCTTTGTCAGCAGAAGCAGCTGTGGAGGATTTCTTTGTTTTCAAATGAAGTGCCCATCAAAATACTGCATTTTGAAATGAGAAAAGAATTACCAGTGAGATTCACAGAGCAGCCAGAGGATTTGTGCAGATGCCCAGGCAAGTTCAGGACAGTATATGAAATAGAAATTTACTTCATGTAGCTGGTATCAGAGTTTTGACAAGGACCCACATGCTAGACTGCATCCAGTGTATAGACAAGAGAAAACTAGGTATTACCATCTCCCAGAAAAAATTAATTCATACCTTCACAGGGGCAGAACACGACAAGCAAGGCAGACTTCTGTGTAGAGACTGTTTCCTGTGAAGAAAAGCAGTGGAAAGTTAGCCATGCATGGGTATGGTATGGGAACTAGTTTTCACCTAGTTAATCTGGCCCAGAAGCTCCTACTTACCTGTGCAGGGATCTTGGAACATAATGGAATTTATGAAATGCCAGCAAGGCAGTGCTTTAGCAGCTGTTCAGAAGAATGAAGAGCTTTGTGTGGTTCTTGCAGCTGCTTCCCTGCCCTTTCTTCCTTGGAACACCCACAGGAGATAATGCTTCCATCCTGTGACAGGGACAACAGGCAGTCTCTGAGAGTGAACTCTGCCTCCTTCTGGGACAGAGAGATAATGTTTAAATACAAAAGATGCTTCTAAAATGTCAGCAGATGAAGAGAAAGAAAGATGAAGAAGAATGTATGATTTTACTGAGTTAGATTATCAGGATAAGTATAGGAAGTTTCTCTCACATGGTACCTGGAAGCAGGTAAAAAACAAATGATAGGTATCAAGTTTGGTGCTGCTGAAGACAAGGAACACACATTAGCAAGCCTGCTAGAAAAGAAGTTGCTTTTCAGGTCAGATATCTGAAACATCCTTTGTTTGGCCCACTGGAAATAGGCAATGGAAGAAACACTGAATAAATTGAAATAAATCATGCTCTGCTAATTATTGTGATGAATAGTGACAACCAGGACTCCTCAACAGAAGACTGTATTGGCTAACTTGCTCATTTCTTGCTCTCGTAGGAAGACAGGTGGTAGGACAAAGAAAAGAGCTATAATTAAACTCCACCCATCTTCAAAAGCAGGTGAAGAGATCATAATTCATGCAATAAATCTGGATAATTAGACAATATTTGTACAATTAGAAGCTGAACACTGAATGATTAGTGATTCATGAATAATGAGCTAGTATCCACTCACAAACCACAATGGGGAAATCAGATTTATATTTGCTTTGTAATGATCTTTCTCAAATGTCTATCTGTAACCAGAAAGGAATTTAGACCCCTCACAGGAAAGTGCATGAACATAATTTTTTTTTAATTTCTGAGAAATGCCTTTGAAAAAATGCACAGTGCCTTACTTTCATAATCATATGGCAATATTATGTGGAGATTTTTGGGGGGTTTTGTGTTTGGTTGGGGTTTTTTTGGGGTGTTTTGTTATTGTAGAGTATTAACTTTACTGTCTGTATTAGGATCTCCAATGGTTTTGTTTCTTTGAGCTCTTTTTGGAGACTTGGGAAATAAAAAATGAATGTCTCTATCCAGTAAGATAAAAGGTCCACTTCTTTCAGGAACCTGTCTTCCCCAGTGGCTGATAGGTGATGCCAAAGAGAAGAGCAAATGTCCCCAGGCAACACACTCTGTCTTTACACTCAATTTATAATCATTACTCTGTGATGTTTTGGGTTTTTTTAAACTCATACAGAGAACACGCAGAACAAAAGCCACAACCACCAATAGCTAAGGCTCTAAAAAGGGATTTTTAAGAAGTCAGAGATGGTGTGCACAGCTCTACTAAACCTGTGTGCCCTCATGGCTGACCCTGATAACAGCAGGTGGAGACCTCTCGGGATCCCTGAAGAGAGTCTGGTGTGTGCTCCCACAAAGAACAGAAACAGGTTTTTTCCACTTCTGGGGGAAGGTGCTGTCCAAAATGGTTTAGGAGCAGTGGCTCCAGAGGGGCAGTGGGCACACCGAGTGAGTGTGCAGACACTGGGAGCTTGATACAGGGGTTACTGCATTAAAGCACTGACTTGGGACTCTGTTCTCTTTTGTATTTGCTTTAAAAATTGCTCCCCATAAGTCCCTTCATAGAATTCTCTTCAGAGTCACCTGTACTTTCTTCTTTCCTGTTACCTGGAAAGAGGAATGTGAGAACAGAGCAACAAATCTCATTTCTGTTTGTTTTACATCTCCTTTATTACCCCTGGCATTGTTTCCTTGTTGTACTTTCATCCATTGACCTAATTCTGGCAGTTAACTCCTGGCAGGAATAGTGTTTCCATAAATTTCATTGTATTTATTGAGCTACACATGTGATCATCTGCAGAACAGATGATCATTGTTATTATTATGATTACAATAGCCAGGTCTGCAGGATTAACCAGTCAGAATGAGGAAAGTCAGCTGCTTTAAAAATAATGATATATATTCTTGACTAATATCAACTGCTTTCTGAGGTCTTTAGTGAGTGAATGAGACTGCGAGGAATTTTGAACTTCTAAAACATTCCCATCTCAGAGTTATTAATGGGCAAAGGGATGATTTCTAAAAATGGGAAACCTGCTAGACTTTCTCTGCCTGGTAAGTCAGAATACTTTGTCTAATAATGAATTTTTGTTTGATTTTGTTTTGTTTGATAGGAAACCTCTATTTTAGCTCACTTAAGGGAGTTCTGTGTTAAGAGTTGAGGATTTTGTGAGTTGGCTTTTTTAGCTTTCACTTTCTTTTCTCTGATTTCTCGTAATCCTCTGTTCTGTTTCAGAATAGATGGGATTTCAAAAAATGGACAAGAGATTTCAACAGCACATGTTCTCATGCTCCAGAGTTATTTAGAGCACTAGGAAAGTTCCTGTTCTGTATGTCTTGGTTCTCTGCCTTTGAAATGGGTATAGTAACAGACTGTCCCATCAGGGTGATGAGAGAATGAGTTTGGTGCTGTGTGATCAGACACTGTTGAGATGAGGTCTGAAGTTTTAAATTACCATGTAATCTACAAATAGAGATCATGAGCATGGTTGTATTTGTCTTTAATTTTGTCTTAGGTATATAGTAGGTTGATGAATCAAATTCCTATGATGGAATATCATCAGGTGCTGTTTACTGATTTAGCAGAAAGCAATAGTTTACCTATAATGTTATCACCTAGGCTAGGCAGGAATTTGAGTATGGGCTTCCTTTAAAAAGTGATGATATGACTGGAAATGTTCTTTAAACCTAAGAACTGCATCATGCATTATGGAAAACACAATTAGGTAACTAAACAAGTTTGTTTTTGGTGTTAATGCTGTAATGGCTAGTTGCTTTAAGATTGCTGTAATAACACATTACTTGTGGTTATGAGTAACGATTGTTATTTGAAATATTACAAAACTACTAATGAGTAGTAACCTTGTGTACACTAATTTTGAGATTGAAGCTTGCTACATGAGGGTAGTGCTTGTGTAAATTTTGCACAGAAATACCAAGCAACAGGGCTTAAGATTACTTGGAGAAAAGTGTATTTTCTAGTACTCTGACATTGCAAAGTGGGAGGTGCCAGACAATAGGTGTCAGCACTGGTTCAGCTATGCACAACTTCACTGAAAACATAGATTAAGGCAGCTGGTTTTAAGCACACATTTGCTGTGAACTCTACTTTCAGCAAATTGAAATGCCTGTAGAGAAGGCTGAATGGTGTTTGACATTAGTTATGAAATAGCTTTTCTAGGGCATAGACTGAGAAACAAAATAGATGAGACAAAAGATAAAAGCTGGTAAAAATAATGTATGTATTTTCTTCATTGTGAAACGTTTCTGTAACACTGAAGGAAAGACTGTTTCTGAAAATTTCAATTTAATTAGGCCTTGTTATCTTATTAATTATTCAGAGATTCCTGAGAAGAAGACTTTGATATAGTGCTTTCCTAGGTATTTAAAGAAATAATTAAAAAGCCAAATCAAAAAATAACTGAAACTGAAGAAGGAAAGCAAAATCACAAGAATCAGAATGGAGCAGACAGGATAAGGTACAGTGATAGGAAACTTCCATGAGACTTTGGAACTGTGCTGCTTTGTGGTGGAATTTTAAACTGCAAGTAGCTGTTTAGATATCTTGTTCATTAAACCAATGCCTGTCCTATGGATTCTGCCATCACGTGGATGATTCTGCCAACAGCTCTGGAAGAAATAAACAGGAAGGCTTCACACAAAATGTATGGTTGTGCAATGGAGAAACCAGAAGAAACCACCACCAGGGAAATGGAAGACAAAAAATCCTTGGTTTTCCTCTGTACTTCACTGGCAACATGTACCTAGGAGACAGGATGTGAGGATTAAGCCAAAACAGGTAAGACTAAATGCTTTAAGAGACCAGTGTAAACATTATGGTCTAAGAGGTACTGGATCAGAGTGCTAGTTCTCTAGAATTGCTTTTGTGTGGACAAACACCTGCTTAAATTATGTCCTCCCAGGTAGAGGGTACTGGAGTTTTAAAACTTTGAGGAAAAATAGTGGAAGTCAAGCAGCAGATGTGCACAAATCAAGGAGTTTTTAAATAAGCAGGTGCTGTCATTGGAGACCTTTGTGTGGTGAATGCCAGGTGGATGGCTGTGCACACAACAAGGGAAACATCTTTTTCTTGTCAATATTTGGTGAGGGATAGCTGGGTGAACGCCCCCTCCCTCCCCTGAAGTTTGCATTGCGTTGCAAAACCCCGTGAATTCCTTGCTAGTGGCACACAGCAGTGCCCCAAGCCTGGCAGGGTAATCTGAAGGGAATGCAGCTGAATTGTGATCCTCTGCTATATAAAAGGGGGCGGGTCACTGTGCTGGTTCCAGCTCCTTTTCTGTCATTAGGGCTGCAGAAGCACCAACCACAGGCAGCTGGCACGCCTCTTCATTGCCTCTTATATAATATGGGGTTTCACAGGGCACCGGTGTGAAAACCAAGTCAAACATTGTGGGAGGAGACTCCACAAGTGTCACTTGTGGTGTGGCTGGTGCTCACTGTGCTGTGGGGAGCAGGGCTGCTCTCACAAGGCTGATCTGTGGCCCTGTTTGAGTCAAGTTTGGAAGGTGTGCAGGATGGCTCCCAACGAGGCAGGGGATGAACTTGTTTTCTTTGTGAATGGTAAAAAGGTAAGGAAGATTCCAGCTTTCTGTCCAGCTTGCTCCTGGATTGTAGCTTGGTTTTCTGGCATCTTTTTCCTCCTCTTAAGTATTCTGATAAGAATACATATTCCATGACTTTTAAGTAATAAATTGTGAAAACTACGTATTTCTTTGCTAAATGGCTTTTTCTCTTCTTTGAGTTTACCTTGTGAATTATTCAAAGGGTAATACTCATAATATTCCTTTTACATTTTAGATTTGTTGGCAATAATTTACTACAGTTCTGACATAACTTTTAAATAAGTGTGCACTTCTAAATACAGGCATTTCTACTAGACATAATTTCAATATTTACAACAGATCTGGAAAATTTAACTTAAATGGAAGCATCCATATATAATTCCACATATAATTCATCAATAAGTAATTCTAACATCTGGTTTTTGAAAGGGATTTAGAAAAATGTTTATTCCATTTCCATTTAAGAAGCTAGAAGCCTCTTCAGAATGAAAGCCCATTAACGATACTGATTCCTGACAATAACCTGAGAAGTGACTGTGTCTCACAGGAGGCTGGGGTGCTCGCTGCACATGATGGACACATTTGAACAGCTTGTCCCAGAGCCCCCTTTCCTCAGTTTGGACTTTGCCTGGCAGCCTTGCCTCTTCAAAGGCTTGTTGCAAAAGTCAAAACTGACTCTTTGACCAACTACCAAGTTAATTCTGTTTCTGAGCTCAGCTCAGTGCTGCCTTCCCCACCTTCCCCTTGCCTAGACAGTTGGGTGAGGGAATTTGTGCCAAAGCAGCTTCCTGCTGGGAAGGGGACAGGCTTGCTTATCCATTGGTGTGGAGCCAAGAGTTTGCAAACCTTCCCTGAGCGCTGCTTAGGGGTGAAAATCAGGTGGTGTACTGGGTTTGGGCTAGACAATTAATTTTTAATCCCTTGAGGGATCACACAATACTCTCAGTTGGTTAAAAAGCTCTGTGCCCTGCCTTACAGACTAGCACAGGTTTACTATCCATTTTTCTTTTTTTTCTTTTTCATGGTACTTTAATGTGGATGAGAGTGTAACTACAATTAGGGGTTTTAGTTATGAACTTGTATCCCAAACTGGATTGGAATTAGAACTTTTGGAGGTACTAGTGGATTTGATATGAATGTTTTGCTTTATTGATCTATTAACAGTTTACTGAAGAATGAAGTTTATCTAGTGTGCAGTAAAAGTTAGTCATAGAGTTGTTAAATATAATGCTGATGTAGAGCCCAAGCTTGGTTCTGAGGTTTTATAGAGAAGGATGACAACTAAAGCTCTGCTCACACAGATTAGTAGTGCTTCATATGTGTTAATTGACATATCAGCCATTCATTGTTTCTAGAAAGAGATGAAAACTTGAAGCTCCAAGTTAATTGAGTCTGGTAATTGAAATTGTGGCATAGGATGGTCTGTGGATTTTATCTGGTGAATTCTGCTATGGTGGGAACAGGTGGCACACCATTAACTTGGTGTCTTCTTGCTCTGTGAAGTTTTTGTGAGATGCCTCCTTTGTGAACCTCAATACATAGAGGGTGAACTTGGAGCTCTTTAGTTCTTGCATTAGGAGGTTACCACAGATGTGTTGGGCAATCCAGACCCTGATACAAGCCAAGTGTTCTGTCTTGTTTGATTTTTTTTTTTTTTTCCTGGTATGCTCTAATGAAAGAAAATTGTAGATCTGGTGCCAGATCAGCTGAGGTTCAAAACCGATAGGCCTCTCATGATAGGTATGAAGGGTTTCTAAACAAATTCCTGCATGCAGTTACAAGTGGTGCTTCAGCTGGTGCTCAGTTATTACAAGAGCACTGCTCTGTGTAAATTGTTAGAAAAGTCCTTCTTCCTGGAGAAAACTTTTTGCTAATACACGAAAATGTCTGTTAGTCAAAGTCCAGAGCTGGCCTTGTGGGACTTTCTTTTGTGCATGTAGGGTGAGACAGAAAAGGGGGGAAATGGCAGCCTAGGCCCTGAAGGCTATCAGCAGAAAACAACCTGCTCATTTTGGATCTTCTGCCTGTCCTTGCCGTGTCCTGCAGGTAATAAACCTGCTGTCAGTGACACTGGCCTTGTTGCATTTCAGCAATTTTTATGGAACTGCTGTTCTTGTTTACAGAAGCCTGACTGTGTGCATGTGTAAAGGGGTTTATCACAGTGTGATCTTGGCAGCTTGGCTGAAAAAAAAAACAAAACAAAAACACCAAGGGATGATTAATATTACCAATGGTACCAACTCATTTGAATGTCAAAGCTCTGTTAGCATCTTTTCCCACTTCCCCATGGAGCAAGCAGTTCTAGTAAAAGAGCATGTTTCATTTGTTCTACTCAGAGCCTCCAGTGGCTTTTTTTTTTCTATTCCTTTCTTTGTGTGTGTTGCTAAAGTGGCTCAAGTTACAACCCTACCAAATGCAGGTTAAAGAGAGAGAATTGGACTCATGGGGCACTCTGATCTGTGGCAGTGTATGTGGAGTTTGTTGGGACATTGCTGCACACCAAAGGTGATGTGATGGAAGGAGTGGTAGGAAGTGCCTGGAAGTGCAATTCTGCTGGAACAAGGGGAAGTGGAGAGGCAGGCATTAATATCTTCTCAATGGTGACCAGTGGCAGGACCTGAGGAAACAGCATCCATCAGGGGAGGTTATGAAAAGGTTTTTCACCCAGAGGGTGGGTGGGCACTGGAACAGAGGCTCCCCAGGGTCACAGCACCAAGTCTGACAGACTTCAGGAAGTATTTGGACAATGCACCTGTTGGGATTCTTGGGGTGTCCTGTGCAGGCCCAGGAGTTGAGCTTTGATGGTTTTAGTGGGTCTCTTCCAAGTCAGTATATTGTATGATTCTAAGTTAGGATATGGCTCTGTCCATCTGGGATCCTGACTAAACATTCCAGTTGATTCACCACAAAGAGTGTGGTAACATGGCCAGTGGGAAAAGTCACTGATGTGTGAGTCCATGACAGCTGGACATTGCAAATGGGCTGCTGACGTTCTGTCACTGTACAAAACCAGGTGATAAGAGGTGGTTTGTGAGACAGGGACATGGATTGCAGCAAATTCTTCTCTCTCACATTAGCCCAGTCTGCACTGTTAAGGAAAAGTCTCCTTGTAGCAGCTGAGCATACTTTACATTCAGGACTGTTTATTTCACTGGGCATATAGCTTGGCACACTACTGACTCAAAGTTATCTTAGTAGTCTGCCTAGATAGAATGCAAATCAGCATGTTCAGTTTAAAGCTAATAGAGGCAATTTTTTTCCTTGGCTGACAGACAAATCTGTCTCATGCATATGTAGCATGTAATTTCAGTTTAAACACATGGAGTCAATATTTCTATTCTGAATGCTAAGGGAGGATCTATGCTGGAAGCCACATTAGGCCTCGTATCACTTCCAAAGTCTGTGAGTATTTGATTGCTGATGGGACCAGCTAAAATACAGGATTTTTCTGAGCTTTTTGAACCTCTAGGTTCTGCATAAACAGTGACTTAGGAGCTTTCAGTGTGCTGGCTTAAAGCAGAACAAAGTGTTCTCATGACCAGTAGCAAATTTACATTGTGCAATTATATTCAGTTGGTTCATCTGTGTTCTAATCCTTTTTCCTAATTGTTGGGGTGCCGCTGCACCTAATAAATTAGAAATCTCTCATTGTCTTCAGGAATGACACATTCACAGATTTTAAGGTCTAGGGGACCTTTACATGTGACTGATATGACTTGCTGTGTGGGAATCTGGTTAAAACCTTTCACTTTCTCTTCTTGCAACTTAATCAGTGACCAGGGATTAGTGATTGAATGGGAGCTTGTCCTTCAGGAAAGCACCTGCTTCTCATTTATAGATCCCAACTGATGGAAAGTTTAGCACGTTGTTTGGTAAAATGGGAAAGTTTGTTTTCACTTTCCTTGTGTTCCTCTATTTACTTGTTCAACTACTGTTCCCTTAAACTGAAAAACCTCTAACTTTCTGGGAATAATAATTTAAATATGATGCTTTGTGTTGTAAAGGCAAAGTTATCTGAATTAAGGAGAGGCAGGCAGAGAAGCTGGAAACAAAATATTTCTTGAGATTGAAGTTTTGTACATGAAATTATGGGGAAGTTAGCTCAACATTGTTCTGGACTAGTCCATGCTCTCTAAAGGTGTAAAGAACTGGTTCAGAACCTGCTTTGTGTGGTACTTAAAAGCACACAGAACTTCAGGACCAGGCTAGGCTCCCTGCTGAGGTGGATCTGAGTATTTAAAATTCCTAGAATCAGTAGGCAAACAGACATGCAGTACAAACACAGCAGTACAGAGTAAATTTGTTGAGAGTCATTTGACTGTCTGTGCCAACCTAACATTTTCAACAATGTTTCTTTCTGCATTTGATTAATAATTAAGCTGCCAAATGCAGTAAAATCCAGTTTTAAATTGTCAAAATATAGCTGTCAATCTGATACACCTGCAATATGACATTTAATTAAAAGAAACCAAAATAAAACAAATTACCAAGCACTAAAGACTTGCCAAAGGGAACTATTTCTTTAACTGCAGTATCGAAGTTGTTTGATCCTACAACCACAGAAGGCAATGGATGGAATTCAGTTCCTTTCTGTGCAAGGACACTGGGGGAGGTGAGCAGGAACTGTGGTATTGAGCTGTGAATTATATTGTACTGGGCATCAGACAAGATGTGTTATCCACACCCACAGGGGTTTAAAATATTTTAAGAACAATCACAGCAGGAGATTGCAACAAACCACTGGAGGAATGATATGTTGGAGGACAAGCCAGCATTAACAACAATGAGCAAAAGGCAAGAACAGCAAAAAATTCTTACTCTGTGGCCAGCAAGAGAGACTCATCAGCAAGCATCCTCCCACCAGGGATCTGAAGTGAAGAGAAATGACTCCTGGATCTCTGATGTGTGAAATTTGTGTTAATCCAGAATGTTCTCCAAACTCTTACCCATCTCTCCCCCAGATGCCTAGTCTCTGCCAGAATTGCAGATACACAGCTCCATGGAGTAGTTTGAAGTGGCTGAAGTAGCAATCCATACTCTGTTGGATGGAACAGAGCAAGGGTGTGTGTGGATTGTCTGGGATGTGGTGGGAGACACTTTCTGATAAAGTTCAGCAAAGCTTCAGCTTTGGGACTTCACACATTCTTGCATCACTAAAAGTACATGGAGATGAGTGGCTAAATGAAAACTGAAGGATTAGGCCTGTCTTTTAGTTCCTGTTTCCTGAAAAGAAGCCAGTGGGCCAAACTTTTAATTGCTTGGTTTGAGTACATAACCGAGCACTTCTTGGACTCTTTCAAGAAAAACTCTTGAGATGTTTTCTTTGATATAAGCACAGAATAGTCTTTAACTGCTCTAAAGTTTCTTCTCTGTGTTTGGCTATCTTGGAAGCTGCTTTGGGAGGGTTTGCAATGCCATTGGCACTGACACATGGAAGAAACTCAGTGTGACAGTGGGAGTTGCTGGGGCTGGCTCTTTGCCTCTGGAATGGCTCTGAAAGGCCATTTGTCCACTCAGTCACAAGGATGGTTGGAATTTCCTTCCTATGTCTGTCTGTTTGCCAAGGTGCTGCAGAGGGATGTATGGGCTTACTCTGAACCAGATGGTCATGGAAGAGCCACTGCATGCTTTTATTTCTATGTGTCCAGGGGGTGAGGGAACATGGGCACTCTGCTCTGAATAGCAGCAGTGGGTGCTGCATGATCTGCAATATGACATTCCCAAACTAGAATGGACCCTTTTTTCCTGTAGATCGTCCCAAGCGAAGGAATGAGATGTGCAAAAAGTGAGTGGTTGTGTTTTGTAGCAGCAATTTTATCAGTTAATTCTGAAAGAGTGAACTCAAAAAGGAAGTATGAACCTTGTCTCTTTAGGATAACCATGTCACGTGTCATGGTGAAGCAGGATAGAGGTTGTGAAAGTCTCTTATCAGTGAAAAAAAGAAAGTAAAAAAAAAATACTTGAACAAGTGACCCCTGTTTCAATTTGCCCTTCAAACTGGGAGTGATTAATTTAAATAAACTGTAACTATTGTACTTAGGACTTGCATAAAATAAGAGCCAAGAACATGATTGTATTCTGGCACACAGTGAATTTGGAAAAGTTGCTTGACACTTTATTAATAATAGAAAAAGGGGAAGACAAGCACTGTGGCAAGGGCAGAACTTCAGTTTCTGACCACTGGGCACAGGTTAAAGTAAAATGCTTTATGTCTAATGGATAACTTCTAATAGTGTGATTTATTAATAGGATGGAGGTGGCTCAAAATATGCAGCAAAAATTTTTCCTTTCTTAGAATTTCATATTCCCACATTTAGGATAGCTACTACTGTAATACTGATTGATTTAATGTTATAAAGGAAGAAGGAGAAACTTCAGAGGATTGGTACTTGCTGTCCATCCTGGTGCACCTGTTTTGTCACATTACAATTTCCATTTGGGGTTTTTTCTCTGCAAAACCTATTACTGATACTCTTTCTGTCATTCTCTTTAGCTGCTCATTTTCTCTGTCTCTTCCAACAGTAAAAGAAAGGACAAAGTTCAGTTATTCAGGGTTGATAAAGATGAGACACCATTTGGGACGTGTCAGGAACCAAAGATTTGAGTACAAAACACAGTTCTTTCTCTTCTCACTACAGTTTGCCATTTTTGATGAAGGGTTTTTTAGATTTGCTTCAGTGTGGCATGACTGAAAAACTCGGATGTATGTAATGCATATACTTTCCTCTGACACAATAAATTCAAGGAAATGTTGTGTCTGGATACATGACCAGCATTGCTGAAATAATCTGTGATTTTTGCTTCCTGCTTTGGAAAACAAGTTGCAGAAAGATCAAACTTTCCCCTTGCAACTAACTTATCTGTGCTGTAAAACATTTTGTGTTTATCACTATCTTTCCCTTCTTGCAGGTGGTGGAAAAAGATGTGGATCCAGAAACAACCCTGCTAACTTATCTGAGAAGAAAATGTATCCAGTGCCAGAAAAAAACTGCAGAAGGCTTTAAATGCCTACAGCATTTCATAATTGTTTACTGTTCTGTCACTTCAGTACTGGGCAGAGCTTTTGCACAGAGCGTAAGAGGGAGTGTTTTGCATTGTCTGGTATTTCTTGCTAGCAAAGATTACAGCTGTCATTCCAGGCTTAAACAATAACAAAATTTAAATTATATACTTTAAATGATTTATTAATACTTTAAGGAAAAACTTGTAATTTCACAGAATTATAATATATTGGAAAGAAAGCAATAATGAGATGGCAATAAAATTGAGGCCATGTAAATTTGTTCCACACAAAGAATAAAGAATTTTCTTTCTGGCCAAAACATCAAATTGGCTGGCTAATATCCCATAACCTGATAACCCTGTGCTGTTTATCAGGTGACCCAGGGAGGCAGAGGTTCCCCCCATGCACCATGGGCGTGTTTACGTGAGCAGATGCAAGCGGCCACGTTTCACCCCTGCTTGAAACTGGTCAACATGTGAGTCAGAAGAGCTGCAGGAGCTGAGTAGCTATTACTGTGATGGTCAGGCTGGCTGCACCAGGTCTGCTTCCATAGGTAGTGTCATTCCTTGTTTTCTGAGTTTTTGTCTGGCCAGCTGGGTGTGTGCATCTGCCAAACTGTTCACAGCTGTGTTGGTGTATCCATACCATGCTGCTGCGTTCCATTTGTCTGGGAGCTGAAGGAAGTACAGGGACATGAATCACGCTCCTCTTGGAGGTTTCCAGCAGAGCTGTCAGCAGCTCTATTATCTGAGTATACCACAGATGGATAAAGGTCAGGAGGAAATGTAAGTGGCATGACTCTTGTGCCTAGGTGTGCCTGTCTTACTGCTAGAACTCTTATGTCTAAGCTTCTAGATAAGTAATGCAAATAGCTTTGTAAAGAGAGAATCTGAGCCCTTCAAAACCTGCTGATCTTCTACATGAGCATTCTTGTTAGGGTCGGACAAATACTTTGAGAAACATGTTTTATTCAGGCAGGGCAGGTTAGCACTGTTGTCAAGAGAAACAGTGAATGGCATGGGAAAGCTGTATTTCTGCTCAAGCAGGCACATGATTCTATGAAAAGCAGTGGTGGCTTTAAGGACATGGTTTAATTGTGGACTTGGCAGCCTTAGGCTTGCATCAAAGACATGGTTTAGTGGTGGACTTGGCAGCATTATATTTATGGTTGGACTTGGTGATCTTAAAGATCTTTTCCAACCTAAATGATTCCATGATTCTCTAGAAACAGTAGGTGCCATACTGTTTGCAGTGAAGTCAAGATGAATTGAGTTCCCTCTATCACAGTGTTTTCCAAAGGCTCTGGGATACAGGGAAAGGCACTGCTTATCTCAACTCAGTGTCCATTGCCAATGAAATCAGCTGACTTTTACCCCACCAAGTGTCTCTCAACATTTGCCAATTCTCTTTGCAATAAATAATAGTGTCTAATTACCTTTTAATGAGTGAAGGAACCTAAGCAGAAGTAACTCAAGGAATTCTTTCCTGAACTCCCTTTGCAGAACATTTGATGTAATTCCTGGTTTTAAAGCATGGCCACGAGCTCAGCAGTCTGTGGAGGAATCTGCTTAGGCTGGGCCATACACTCCATGAGCTTCCAGGTGTTTGTGCAGGGGTTCTGTGCATCTCCATGAGTTCTGGCTCTTAGTCTCTCCCTCTTATGATTTTATAGGACCCAGGCTCCTGGGGAGTGTGCTTGGTTGGATTTGTCCCCATCAATTAGCAAGCCATCAGAAAGGGGACAGCCAGACCATGACTTTTGAGATGCAGGTAGTTTGTGAGCACTTCAAATGCAGCAGGTGTAGGAAGAAGTCCCCCACCACCGACAGGTGCTGAAGGAGGATGTCACTGTGTGTCTCAGGGATGTGGCTGCATGCCTGAACAGCTCCTGCTCAGCAATTACCAGTGCTTTTTATCTCCCTTGTGTAATTTCCTTTTCTGAGTCGTGGAAAGCGGGAACTGTTGCAGTTGAGGATATTTTATTGTTTATTTCTGAGAGTGTGTTGGAGTGTGGGCTGTGTCCTTATGAGGAGTTTGGGTGTTGATCTCAATAGTCACTTGCCAGCTTTTGAAACTTTGCTTATGTTAAATTATTAAGCAGAAGAAATTAGTGATTTGCTTCCAGTAAGAACTTGCTGCTCAGCCTTTGTTGACGACCTGAACAAGTTTCTGCCAATACTTTTCGTGTTTTCCTTAATTGCTGTTCTCTCAGTGGGCCTGTGTGGAACCAAACTAGGCTGTGGAGAAGGTGGATGTGGTGCTTGCACTGTTATGATATCCAAATATGATCCCTTTCGGAAGAAAATCCTGTATCCTTTGCAATCTGACCTCTGCAACAGAGAAATAAAATGGGGACAGATCCAGGTTCCTGACATACCAGACATGGTACTATTGTACTATTTTTTAAAAAAACGTTATATAATGAATGTTTCTGCCAAAACATAATTTTTCACTTTCAGAACATAAGCTCAGAAGGCCAAGATAAGAAAGTATTTTTCTTAAAGCATTGCACAATGTTTATAAGGAGCTATTTCTTTGTGCCCTGCAATATCTTCTCTGATTCTAATGTAACTTTTTCCTGTGAGAAACCATATGATTATTGTGATAAAATCTTTATTGTTATTGTATTATGACAATATAATCTCGTTTCTGTATGCCAGCAGATATTAACTTTTTTGTCTACTTATATTGTAACCTTCAGAATTATTTCCTGAGACAAAATTTCCTCCTGTTCTCACTTTAATTAATTGAAAGGGGAAACAGTGGAATAAAAATAAAGGGGAATGCAAAGAGAGGATGAGACAGAGACAGGCCTTGGTTTAGTTTTACTGTGGGGAAGAGAAAGCACTGAAATCTTTAATATATTTGGAATAATGCTTAGAGATACTAGAACTTGGATCCCCTCTGAATGGTTCTGCTTAATAGCATGGCCATGAACAAGATACCTTTAGGGTCATTATTCTGTCTTGATAGAAATGAGATAAAATAGCTAGTTCTTATACAAGTTTTGGCAACATTAATCTCTTTTACCTTCAGTCTAGACTTTTTTTCCATGTTTACCATCTAGAAACAGCTTTCTAGCTAAAAGGCTGAGAACTCCAGGCTCTTATGTAACTTTGCAACATCCAGCCACACAACATCTCGGTATTTGTAGTCTGCCCCTATAAATTACTTGTATGAGTTCTGTATCTTAGTGTGCAACAAGGTTGTTTGAAGTTGCTCTATCTAGGCAAAATGCTATGGTGTATGCCCACATCAAACTGCAAGAGAAATTGATTAGAACTATGGATGACTGGGTGCTGTAGGATTTGGCTTGTAATTAATTCTTGTATCACATCTACTTAAGTGCTCCTGTTGTATTCTCTGCTGTAGCTTCCAAGTATTCTTCACTGCTCCTGTTCCCTTTTTCCTTTGCTGAGCAGCACTGCCAAATGAAATGACCTTAATGTACTGTTCTAGCCACCATACTGCCAATGCTTGTCTCTTCCCTGTCTGTGCCCTGCATCACGTGGCTGTAACTACTGTTGAAGGCATAGGAAACACAAAATCCAGGCTGCACCCAGCCCAGGTAAGCTATTAATACTGGTAACTTTAAAACCCTCTATGCATGTTTTCTTGTGCTGATTAAACCTGTGCCAGGACACTGGGACCTCCACCATAATGCTAAAGCCATGAGGCTGACTCTCCACATGAGCAATCCATAGTTGGAGGAATGGCTAAGTGACAGAATCAAACTTGTGAGATAATGCTACAGCTCTGCTCTGCCCCTGAGAAGTTAACTCATGCTATCCTGGCTGAATTGCCAGTGCTGTTGCATTTGGTCCACATCCTGGTCTGGGAAGACTGATGTTGTGAGGAAAGCCAATCTAATGACCTGGAGCTAGGAAATCTGGGATAGGTTTGGGCTCTCCCATGGCCTTCCACAAATTACTTTGGTTTCTGATCTTGCATAGTTAGGAACCTTCCCTGCAGTAGTGAAATAAATTTTGGATCACTGATGTTGCTGAAGTCTCAAAATATTGTTGGTGAGAAGGAGTGACAGGAATGTGCATCCTTGCTCTTCTAGCAAGGAGTTACAATGCAGCCTTGCCTCTCTTTGTCAGAGACCTGCTCCCTTAAGGTAAACTGTCCTTCATCTCAGTTTGCACAGTGGGTAGGACTTGTGCCAGTGTCTGAGGGAGTAAACAACAAAGTGAAAAATAACTTTGATGTACGTGAATGGATGGCAGCCAGTCTGGCCTGTTTGTCTTCTTTTCTCTGCCCATACCTGAAGATTCTGACAGCTAAGTTTTGAAATTCAAACTCAGGTCTAGGCAGGTAACCCAAACCTTGCTAGCATGGTAAATGTGAATAATTCCTGATCTCCTTGGAATTTTCTAGTGGCCCTCAGTCACATTTTGAGTTCAAAGCCTAGGTGCAAACTTTTCAAGCTGCTCTCCACTTTGAAGGCTGTCTCTCAGGGAACATCTGATCATAATCTTAGCACCTCTGTGATACTGGGTTTTGCTTTTAACAGGAGTGTAATAGAAACAAGCACAACAGTGATCTCTCCGTGATATTATGGACTAATTGTGGTTTTTACTTTCTCTCAGGAGAGAATAGCAAAAAGTCATGGGTCCCAATGTGGCTTTTGCACTCCAGGCATTGTCATGTCCATGTACACATTACTTCGGAACAACCCCGAGCCCCACATGGAGGACATTGAAGATGCTTTCCAAGGTAATATTGATTGCAGGGGTGCAATCTGTTCTGCTTTAATTACACGTGCTTCACCCAGTGGGATGAAGGTGCACCATTATTTAATGTATTTTGTTAAAAATAGCTGACGGTTGTGAGGTTAAGAAGTAGCTTTTTCACTTGGATACCAGCCAGGTGCTATGAAGTGAAGATCATAGTTCATAAGCAGGGGCAAGTGGCCCCAGTCTGGGATTAGAAGCACACTAATCTTAACAACAGACCAAAAGGTGGCCTGTCCTTGAGGGGCATGAAAGTGTCCTTGTTTATTCATTGCTGTCACAAGAGCCTGCAGAGCTGACAGAGAACATGTCCTCAAGTCAAGGACCAAGACAGCAACATGCAGTGATGGAGTGGGGCAGAATCCAAATGTGTAAATCCTGTGAGAGGCTGCTGCTGTTGCTGGGGTTAGAATCATTACTGTGCTTCCAGCAGTGATCTGAGAGGAATGATGATGCAGGAGAAAGCAATCTCTGTGTAATTCAGGAGACAGACTAGTTGGTATACTGATAAGACTCACACAATTGAGATAAATGAATACTGAATAAGACAGATTGAATTTGTGCTAAATGAATTTCAGTTTAAATTTCAACAAAAAGGAATGGTAGGGTTGTTGCAAGGTTCCTAATGAAATTTTCTTCCTCCCATTTTTTTCATTAGCTGTATCAAGATTTCACAACTTTTGTGAGAAACAATAGAATGTTTTAAAAGAAGAGGAGTTTTTAGCCAAATGACACTAAATCCTAATCCTTTTGCTCTGGCAATGCAGGGAACTTGTGTCGGTGTACAGGCTACAGACCCATTCTGGAAGGATACAGGACATTTGCTAAAGTAAGTGGCTTTAGATGATGTTTTAAAAAAACCTGGAAAGTTGGCTGTATTTCTCTCTGTTACTGAAACATGTCCTGAACTCAAATGGGGAGAAAGGAAATAAATACGTTCCTACAACCCAACTCCAACTCTTGACCTCTGTTTATATGATTCATGTGTTAATAATTCAGATAGAGTAAACCCTTTACTCTCTCCATTTGCTGGGGACACCTTAATAAGATCCATCTGATGGTCCCTTTTTGGATCACATAATCAGACTCTGTAACTCTTTTCTGTAAGTCTCCGAAAAACTCACCCTTTCTGCATAATACAGCTTGCAGCTGATCCTGGTGTGGACAACATGTGAAGGTGTGAAGCACTGGTAGGGAGATGCTGTGGAGGCATCTGCATTTTTGAAAGATCAGTTGCGCAGCAGGAATAGCTCTGGAAAGAAGTCGATGTTACCATTTTATAGCTCTTGCCCAGAATTCTGCTGCTGGTTTGGCTGCAGTATGAAGCTTTGCTGTGAATTTTCACTAGTCCCTTTGTACCTGAAAGAGTGCTGGAGGCTGTGAAGAGGAGTAGATAATTATGCACTTGCCAGCCACTCATGGGTCTACACTGGTATAAAATATCAAAAGGAAAGAATGAATTATGCTCATTAATTTCATTTTATTATCCAGAACTGCCGTCAACAAATGAGAATACAAGCAGGAATGAGATCCATTACAAATGGTTGATAACCTCAGTTGATAAAAGCCTACTTGGATTTCCATCAGGTTTTGCACAGTGTCTTGCCAAAGGCTTTTAAAGACATTAGGGGTTAAGAGGGAAGATCTCTGTAGGTATGAAAGATTGGTTAAAAGGCAGTGGAGTTAAAATGGCATATTTTTGCAGTGGAGGGAGGTCTCTGTTGTGGAGTTGTGTTGGGACCTGTGGTGGGAAGCAACGCTGTTGCACCTATCCCTAAACGTGGTTTAAAAGAGTGTGAGTAAGGATATGAGAAAATAAGCAAACAGATATAAAGTTTGGGCAGTGAAGGCAGGCACTGGCTTTGAGGCATTTCTGAAGGATTTTATGAACCTGATAGACTGGAGAATAGAATGGGATACTAAACAGAAAACACTGCCATGGCTCTTCCTACACTTGAGTACTCTGTGCAGTTCTGCTCCTCTCACCTCTAACAGAGTATTGCAGAACAGAAGAGGATTCAGAGACCTGGAACAAGGATCACATCTGTGGCAATCTGACTTCCATACTGGGAAGCACTGAGTGCACTTCAGCATGAAAAGGAGATGCCAGGGAGAGGAAGGAACTCTACATAGCACAAACAGTGGTTTCTGTTGACCTCTGATAGTGATCAACATAATTGTGATTAGAGGTGGAATGTGAAGAGGCATCTGCTATTTCCTGCCTCTCCCAGTAAAAGATCATTTCAAGAAATGAAACTAATAGGAGTCAGATCAAAAATAAAGGCAGATGGTCTCTGTGGTGGAGTATTGGTATTGTGTTGTATGTGCTTTCAGCCTTCTCTGGGTATCTCCTCATGGCTCCAGAGCTTATTTCTTGAATGGTCAGAATAGTTCCAAACCAGAACAAAAGGTTTATCAGCACAGTGGGCATGACACTGCAGGATATTGCCTTCCATTGGCAAGAGAAACACCTATGTGGTTGGCACCTTCCTTCTGCTTTGGATATCTTTTTCAAAAGGGGATCAAACCTACTTAATTTCCTTGGAATCTGAACATTTTTTCTCAGAACAGTTTTTGTTCTCACAGGACATGAATTGCTGTGGCAGAGTTGCCAATGGCACTGGATGCTGTCGTAGTGGGAAGGAAAATACCATGGTAAGCTGAATGTTAAGACCCATAACCTCAATTTTCAATATAGCATTGAGCTTTGATGTGTTAGTCACCTCTCTGGCTCTGCTGTGGTGCAGATACTCAGAAATCTCTGAGCTGTTTTTGTTGTCTATCTCTTGGAAAATGCTGGAACTTGTATGTCCCAATGAATGGCCATCATGATGTGGGTTTTAAAACAGTGATGTTCCTTCTGAGTCTACCAGGAGCAACCCTTCTGTCAAATAGCATGGTGACAACTGTAAGCAATGTGTTATCAGCTTCTGGTGCACTGAAGTCTTTCTGTGATAAGTCTTTCTGTGAAAACAGGTCTGAATTCCCCACTGTGATCTTTCCCAAACTTTGCCGTCCAGTGATGAATGAAGCAATTTCCTCTCTGTTCCAAAATTGTACAATTGGAATGTTTTGAAATATCTGGAGGGGAAAAAAGTTAATCACCTTGTATGTATCAGTCTAAGTACAAAACAAATGAAGGAATGGAAAGAAGAAATTGGTGCTTAAGGTAGTGTGAGTATAAAAGAAGTTTAGGAAGCAGAGAATATAATGAAATTTATTGCCAGAAATTTCCAGGGAGTTTCTGGGGATTGGTTTTTTTTAAGCACCCAGTATTGCATGGAATACTCCAACAATTAAGACTACTTAGAGTCCTTTCTTTCAAGCAGTTTATTAATGAAAAATATGACTGCAAATTTCTGAAATCCGGGGAATGATAAAAGAGGAGGAGTATGTTCTGTGAAAGTTGCAATGTTCTGACTATGTTTAGAATAGCTGGAGTGTGCTTTTTTCTTCTTCAGAATGGGGGCTGCTGTGGAGGAAAAGCCAATGGTCCCGGCTGCTGCATGAATGGAAAAGCAGACAGTGTGGTAAAGTGCCTCTCAACTAGTACTTTTCCCTTTATTTCTGATGTTTTCAAGTCTTAGATCTGGCTCGTTGTATGCCTAAGCCAAATGCTTTTATTTTAGCAATATCTATGCAAAGCAATTTACACTAATTTCTATTTTATGATTGGAAGAGTATACCTCAGAAAAAGGTGTATTTGACGTGATTTAATATGCCAATGTGAAAAGGATGTCACTTTTGACTAAAACGTATTAGTGTGCTCAGGGTTGAGGGATCTGACAAGACATGCAGGGGTGTCAGAAAAACATAACTGGAGGACCTTAAATTCTGAATCAGGTGGCATAATTTTGCTGTGTTTGCCATATTTTGCTCTATGAAATAATAACAGGGATTTGAGTTGAAAGAGGAATGAGTTATGGTTATATGTGCAGAGCTTTCTCCTCAGTCATTAGCCATTTGCATTTTCTCTGTCACAGACAATGACATCCTCCAGCCTGTTCAATTCTTCTGAGTTCCAGCCACTGGATCCCACACAGGAGCCAATCTTCCCACCAGAATTAATGGTGAGTTCATTCAGAAAGAAATAGCAGTGATTTGCTGGTTTAGTTGTTCTGCACAAGGTTTGAGTGACTCTGTGCTGAGGAAATGGCGGGGCAAAAATGGCTGCTAAAGAATGAAAATGCATGGGCATGAATCCTTCCCTGTTTTATAAAACAGAAGGTGTTTGAGCCAGGGTGGTTTAGAAGAAATATGCAGGCCAGGTGCCTGCTCCAGCAGTCTGGCTTTCTTTCTGGTTCTCACCATATGTCTCTCTTCTTGGGTTGCCTTCCTTCCCAGTCACTGCCTGTCTGGGGGTGGAACAGAAGCTAAAATCCAAATGTCAATTTACTAGGTCAAATGTGAACTTCTGCATCAAATAGAGATATATATGAGCTTGTCTCCCCGAGTTCCCTTTATAGTGTAGGAAGAGAAGTAGGAACTTGTGGTGGTTTTGTATGGGAGGCATTCATGGAAGTGATGTAAACTTTTTAGCTACTGGAAAGTTTATGTGTTTTTGTAAAAAAGATGGAAGAAACTCAGGATTTTTTTCTTTCTTTTCTGGTTGATAGAGGTAACAAGGGTTGGGTGGTTTTTGCTGTGGGCCTGGACCCTTTTTCCAGAGTGTCTTCCCCCAGCTGTTTTTCAGGTAGGGGAGGAGAGGCCGCAGGGCTGATGTTGGGCCTGGCTGCCATTTCTGACATCTTGCTGCTCCTGAGCGGGGCTGAGCTGGACCCGCCGTCCCTCAGAGCTGCCCCGGGCCAGGCTGGCTCTGCCAAGATTCCCCCACCATGAATATTCACCCTCAACCACTGGGCAGGGCAGGGCAGAGGCCATCAGCCCCCCTGGCTGCAGCTCCCACCACAAACTACCAAGCCAGGCTGGGGTCAGGTAACATCTACAAGCCCTGAACAAAATATTAACTCCTTCAGTGCTTCAATCCTCCCTCGAGTGAGAGGAGGAACAAAAATGCAGACAATGTAAAGGAATTGACAGAATGACCAGGCTGGAAGAGACCTTAATGATCATAGAGTCCAACCAACAACATGAAGACACCAAAGTTGATGAAGAAGCAATTCCAGATAGGAGGAATGAGGAGATACCTTTAGTTTTAGGCTGAAATCCTCTTGTAAAGATATGAAAAAAGACTCTTTTCCCCCAATAACACATGAAATTGTATTCAGTATTCAATTTGTAGATATTGAGCAAAGGCCTCCATACTAAAGTAAGCAAATGTTAAAGTAACTGTAGTCGTATGAAAGGTTTAAACAGAGAAAGAGAAAAAAGTAACAAAGATCTTGTGCCCTTAAGAAGAAAACAATTTCAGGAATAAATAATGGCAACTTCTGACTTTAAACAACTCGTCTTCAAAACAGTACCCTATAAATTGACATGGCCCATAACACAACTGTGAGAAAAACTTGTAGAAAATGAGAAAAATTTCACAATTGCAGATTTCTCCAGGCAGTTGCTATTCATAGAGAGAACCACAAGAAAACTGTTTTCTTGTAGAGAAGTCTCCATAACATTAACAAAAAAGACTTCTCTGCCTAAGTAAACGAAAGAAAGACTATTTTAGAAGTAGTAAACTGAAATTTTAGGTTTTGTTTCTTTAAATTGTCATTGGGAAAGAAAAGATTATGGGGGGAAGAGGAGTGTCCTAAAGGTTTTATTCTAATTCTTATTACTCTTGCTTTTAGTTACTATTAATAAACTTTCCTTTTAGTGTTTTAAACCTACTTTATCTTTCTCCTAATCCTACCTCACCAAAAAAAAAAGGGTAGACTAATAATTAACCAACCCTAAACCCACCACACTCATTAATACATTAACCATAAAATCTCAAATTAACAAAGCAAAGCCACCACAGAACTACAGGGTGTAGTTGAATACATATCTCAGATGGTTGTCTTTTCATAAAACTCCCCTCACCATAGCAGGAGTGAAAGTTGGTTGGCTCACAATGACATTAAAAGTTAGGTGAGATTAGTTTCTCTCCATGTTTCATTCCTGTCTTTTTTGGGGATCCTCCCCCCTAAGCAATGTGTTCCAGCCAGGAATCTAATCCAGCACATGACACATTTACAGCTTCCTTCACATTTAACAACTGAAATTCAATCATTAATTCTGCTGCTGTACCCAGCTTAAATGTGTGATGAGCTACAGTATGAGTGGGTTCTCTTAGACCATAGCATAAGATAGATTCAGCTTGAGACAGGGCTCCTCTGTTTCCTCTGCAGGATGTTCTCCTTCCCAAGGGTCGATCTCATGTTTTCTTCAGTCACTGAGTAAAGTAGTTAAATAATCTGGCCTAGCAGGTTAATTGCAGTTCATCTGTGCTAAAGACTGACATTTTTGGATTAAGATGAGAATGAAAAACCCATTGAAGCAACTGGAGCCACAGGCATGTGCCAGAGCCTTGGTCAGATGGAGCTTGCTGGCACAGATCTTTCTGTGGAGGTGTGGCAGCAGGATGTACCTGGCAGGACCAGGAAGGGAGAACTTTTGTCAGCAAGAGAAAGACTTTCATCACTGCTAGCAGAAGGATGGGGAATGCCAAACTACCAACAGCAGTGTGGATATCCCAGCCCCCTGTCAGTAACTTGGCTGAGATGGAGCCCAGCGTGGCACAGGCATGGGCAGCATGTGAGCAGGGATTCTTGGCTCGATGTAGGGGCTGAGCTCTATCTGAATTCCCTTCTGCAGACTCAGAGTAACAAACAGCAGAAGCAGATGTGTTTCAAAGGCGAGCGTGTGATGTGGATCCAGCCCACAACTCTCAATGAACTGGTGGCACTCAAATCCCAGTACCCCAATGCCAAACTTGTTGTGGGGAACACAGAAGTGGGTAAGAGAAAGAGCTGATGCTTATTATGAACTGTTGGAAAACCTTCCATTAAGTATTTTGTGAGAACAGTGCAAATGGAAACCTCTTTTGTGTCATTGCTTTTAAAAAGCTATTTATTTTCAGATTGTATGTAGGAACATATTTTCTTCTCAGGTAGATTAATCTCACAGTGAATGTTTTTCTCCGTTTTTTGCTGTGTCAAGAGAAAAAAATACTAATCCAGATCTCCAAGCCTTTGTGCTATTTTGTGGAATTTTCAGAAGAGGGAAGTGACACAGCATGAAATATCTCTATAATCAAATCAATTCAGTTGTGAAAGCTGCATTTTGAAGGACTTTTCAGTGAGAAAACTCAAGACTTGAAATCTTACTGCCTTCTCACACCAAATAGATACTTTTGCAAACATAAGTGCTGAGGAGGAGAGTTCAGACATATTTAGTAATTCTGTTGTCTTGAGCAAATGGTTCATGAAATAATTACTAAATGGTGAAGGGGTTATTGTATTAATTTTCCTTTCTTGAAGGATAATGTACAGCA
Organism: Passer montanus; assembly: GCF_014805655.1. Taxonomy (NCBI): domain Eukaryota; kingdom Metazoa; phylum Chordata; class Aves; order Passeriformes; family Passeridae; genus Passer; species Passer montanus. The sequence continues at coordinate 432,781 of NW_024368485.1, read as the reverse complement.
GTAGCCATGTCACACAAGTACCAAACAGTATTTTTTCATTAAGGTATCGAGATGAGGTTAAAGAACCTCCTGTATCCAGTGATAATAGCACCAGCATGGATCCCTGAAATGAATGCTGTTCAGCACACTGAAACAGGTGAGCAAAAGAGAGGCAGAACACCTGTGAGGTGAGTGGGAACTCCATGGAATAATAAAGAGGGTGTGAAGGAAAATCCCCAGATTAAAGATTGTTTTCTGTATATGTTACACCTTTCCCATTTTCCCACAGGAAATCAAGTAAGTGATATGTAAAAAAGTGAGCTGGGGATGTTTAGCCCAGAGAAAAGGGGGTTCAGGGGTGACCTTATCACTTTCTACAACTCCCTGAAAGGAGGTTGTAGCAAGGTGGGGATCAGTCTCTTTTCCCACATAACAAGTGACAGGACAAGAGGAAACTGCCTCAAACTGTGCCAGGAGATATTCAGATTAACATCAGGAAGAATTTCTTCACTTGAAAGCATGGTCTAGCACTGGGCTGGGCTGCCTATGGAGGTAGTAGAGTCACCACCCCTGGAAGTGTTCAAGAAATGACTAGACTTGACTTTTGCTGCTGTGGTTTAGCTGATGTGGTGGTGTGCAGTCAGAGGCTGGACTCAGTGATCTCTGGAGGTCTTTTTCAACATTAACAATTCTATAATTCCATTGCCTTTAGCTTTGTGATGGAAATGGGTCAAATAGAAGTACCTAGGACAATTTAGTGCATGTGGCCCAGTGTCTGGTAGGATATTTGAAGTGTGGAAACTGGAAAGGAGTTGGAGTTCACTTCTCAAAGGACAAACTAATACCTAAAGGAGGCAAATATTGTTAATAATACACTGATGCAAAGGGATGGTGTGTTACTGCCATGTGGGAGATAGCACCAGCATGAGCTGTGGTTTAAAGAGAATTTTGTTCCGAGGATGTGATGTTAACATGTAGTGCATTCTAAATAGTCTGGTGTAACTGAAGGTCTAATTGAACTCAGTGGCATCTAAGCTTTGCAGACACAGTAACTGTCCCTGAGTACCTCAAAATTTTGGAAAGCAACATTTCTTTTCTTTTCCTTTGTTTGTTTACAGGGGTCACCATCGGCGCTGCCTGTACCCTGAAGTCAGTAGAGGAGGTGATGAGGAAAGCAGTGGCAGACCTTCCTCCATACAAAACAGAGATCTTCCAGGCTGTCCTGGAGCAGCTGCGCTGGTTTGCAGGGCCTCAGATCAGGAATGTTGCTGTAAGTGCCTCAGGAGCACCAGGGGCTGCAGCTGAAAGCTCAGTCTGAGGAGCTGCCCAGCCTCAAGCAGTGCTGGTGTGCCCTTGGCATCCCACAGGGGAACGTTTGCAAACCTTGGGAAAGAAACCAGCACACAAAAATCAAGCCCAGAAAGTGGTGGGGTCTCAGCTGGTGTCTGTGCTGCACTGATGTCACACATCTAGCAAGTGAGGGAAACATGGCAGTTCTCCAGGTCTTCCACTGCTGTTATCACCAAGTGGGGGGAACTGGAGTGAGATTTGACTAATTGAACAAAAAAAGGTATTTAGAGTGCTGGACAAGCTTCAAAGAAGCAGGTGTGTATATATTGCCATGACAACTAGGGCAGTCACAGAGTTAATGTATCAGAACTGGCAAATTTTCCTCTAGTTTTAAAGGGGAAGGTGTGTTCAAACTCCATGTGCTGTAAGAAAAAAATATCAAGCAGGCAGCTAAACCAACCTACCAAACAAGAACTTTTGTTTCATGGCACACGAGACACTGTGCCATGCATTTGTTTTGCAGCCAAAACCCTTGGGTCCTGGTTGTTACTGAAAATACCCTTTTTAGTTTCATGGCTTCTCCCTTAATAGCAGGTACAGTGATTGAATTTTGGCATGGTTGTGCATATGATGTTTGAGCATAAGGTAGTCTTGATGCATTAGCAAAACACTATTCTCAATCTTTTTCAGGCTAATGTTAATATTGTCTGAGACAGCATCTGATTTCGTGGGGCTTGGGTTTTCCCAATTAATTAAAGCCCAAAAATTGCTTAGATTGTTAATAATTATCTGATGCATTATTTTCACTCTAGGCTATTGGTGGAAACATAATGACAGCAAGCCCAATTTCTGACTTAAATCCTGTGTTAATGGCAAGTGGCAGCAAACTGACTTTGATATCAAAAGGTAAGTTACATTTCCCTGTGGCACTGAGGGGAGTGGAATAGTCAGCAGCCCTCTGCCATGGGTTGATAGGTCAGGCCAGAACTTGAAAGTGGAAATTAACATTATTAGTCTGAGTCTTCTGTGTTTTCACACTCTTTGAGGCAAAAGTCCTAAAGCTAGACCTAAGGTTGGCTTCCTAAAGAATTTTGAACTTCTGTGCCAGATGGAATCTCTGCTACTGTGTGTATACTTACAGACACATCCTTGTGAAGAGCTGGTTAAAGATGTGTTCTAATGAAAAATAATAGGCATTAAATATTTTCTGTCACTATCTTACTTTAATCCTTCTGGTTTAGTCAGATAAAGACTGAAACTTGAGGTGTTTTTTTTTCTGTGAAGAAAGCCAAGCATCTCAGTGTTTATTTGTTCTTAGGAAATTTTTTAAAAAATAGTATCCTTGAAATAAGTGAACTGTCCAGTCAGTGGACTGAGTTTGTGTGCAGGCTATGGGAAGGAGAAAGAGGGAGATTTAATTAAAGTGTTGGAAACTGGCTCACCTGGAGGCTAAGCTTTAATTAGATAAAGAAGGAGGTCTCTTTTATCAGTTCGTGTACAAAGAAAATTTAATATGTAGTCAGAAGCAGTTATAGATTCCATAAATACCAAAAGAAATCTGAGAAAGATTTTCCTGATTTGGTGAAAGAGAGTGGAAAAATGAAATCAGATATCATATCAAGAGTGATTTGTGTGGTTTGAAGGTTTTCCACATATACTATTGCCATTCTTCATTTATTCACTATTGATGTCCCTTTGCTCTGCAGAGGGCAAAAGGACAGTCACCATGGATGAGAAATTTTTCACTGGCTACAGAAAGACAATAGTTAAGCCTGAAGAAATACTCCTCTCTGTTGAAATACCCTACAGCAAAAAGGTAAGTTTGTAAGAAAAAACTTCACTGTCTGTAAAGCTAAAATGCTGTTACTTAAATGTTGTTTTCAAAGTTAGACACCTTTTTCTTGACCAATTCCCAAATGCTTATATGGTCCCAAGTGGACCAGGAAGCAAGTGAATTATCTGGAGAAAATTCAGCAGCACACTATTCTTCACAAGCAAGGGAAGCAGGGTTCTATGATAAAATATGGTAAGCACAAGAATTTTCCTAGTGCAAGGAAGAGAAATTTCACTTTATTATCTGAAGCTTTTTGAGTGCATTTGGTAATGATGAAAAGTGTCAAAATGATGTTCCCAGCGGTAGAAGTTCTTCTTGAAAAGCAGAACAGAAAAGGTTTTAGCAATTTCTGATGCAGAGTGAAGTTAATGTGCCAAAGATTCCTGGTTAATTTCTGTGAGCTGATACGGGAAATGAAATGGGGAAGAGTCAGTATGGATAAAAGGGAAGTTCAGTTTCTGCATTCTTGTCTTGCAAGATGTAAACCACAAGAACTGGCTATTAGGGCATTTTGGCTATGTGGGCTGCCAATGAGGCTGCACAACTTGCTTTGAAGGGAGCAATGAGTGCTTCTTGGCAGTAGCAGTATAAACCACAACTGATTCAGTGTCTAAGAAGTAAAACTCTGCTTTTTCCTTTAGGCCTGAGAACATCAGAATGTGATTTTATGCTTGTGAAGGTGTTTATCTTCTTAGGGCTTGTGGCTCCTAGTCATAAGATGCAAGGATTTGCAGTATGGTGATGCATTTTCTTTATAAATGGAAAACACTGATTTACTTCAAGTGCCATTGTATTATGGGAGAGGACTAATAAATCCCTTGTCTATCCTCTCAAATTTTTCTATTTAACTACTAAAGGAACTAAATTATTTTATTTATGGTGTTTTTTTCATCTATTTCTGGACAGTCCTTCTTTGGTCTTGTGATAAAAGCATTACTTTTTGCCAAAATGAAAAACATGGTTGAGGTTGCCAATGGAAAACACTGTATTCCTCCATCTGTATGGCAGTCTCATGGCAATTTCACAAAACAAACAAATGTTCACAAGCAGGGGCAGTGACTTCAGACCTATGCAGCTTATTGATCTGAAAAACTAAACCAACTTCTGAACTCTGAACTTCATGGTTTCTTAGCTGATCTTTGCTCACAAATGAGGCCGAAGTTCTTCGGGGCATGTCTGAAGGTGCTGGCATGCAGCAGGCAAAGTTTTCTGCAATGTGATCCTCATGAATGAAAGCAGGACTGCTTCAGCACACAGATAGATAGAATTTTTTAATTTAATTTTGTTTGAAACTGATGTTATGCCTTGCATTCATGTAACTTACCACACCAAGGGTAAGACTGGCCAAAGAGCAGAAATAATTAACATGCTCTGTTGTTTGCCAGGAGACCCAGGCAGACATGTGATGAGATGGGTCACTTACCTACACTGCAGGTGAGGAAAGGTCATGAGTGCCTTTCCTCCCACAGGACTCTGAATGAAGAAAATTAAGGTGTCCTGTGAGGAGTGAAGGCAATATTTCCGTCTTGTTGCAGTCATGTTATTGGAAATCTCTTGATTACAGTAAGAGAGGAGGCTGCTTTTTCTCCTCTTTGAAAGCTAATTGTTTTAACAAGCAGAGTGGCAGAATGTCCTCACTGGAAGGATGCTATTGATGCTCCTCTGCTATTATCTGCTGGCTGCTGAGTAATTATTTGAATTCAGGAAATGAAGCACACCCTTCAGTTATATCTCCAGTAACAAGCCCTTGATGTACAAAAGGGGCCTCTTGTGAAACTGTTGTCATTGTCAAGAGGAGAGAAATTGTTCTATTCAATAATGAAAGAATTGCTGTCCACTTCAGATTAGAGGTAATTAATGAAGCAGACTGCTGTGCTGTGTGGAGTCACTTGGAGAGAAGAAACTTGTCAGAAAACTCTCCAGAAGGGCAGTGCAAACATCAGCTCTGATTCCTCTCTTAGTCTGCAGGGTGCCTGAGCAGCAATTTGTCCTCACCTGCAGTACAGGTGAGAGGACACTCCATGCTGTGGCTCCAGGGTGTCACCATTGCATGGTGCATCCTGGTAGGGTGTGAATCTCATATTTACAGCCACTCTTGACAAGGGAGCTGCTGAGTTTTGTGCACTGCAGTTGCTGGTGCATTTACAGGAATTTTCTCGCTCTTTGGAGACCAGGACAGTAACTGAGAATTCTATTTCCTGTAACAGATGAAATTTTCTTTTATTAATTATTCTGGTCTACTGAATAGACTGAATTATTAATACTGAATTATTCTGGTCTACTCTAGAACTGAGAGACATTTGTGATTACTGATTTCAGCTCTTGCTGAAGGGAAGGGGTTTAGGATATGGGTTTTACTGATTAGACTTCCAACTTAACAGTCTGGGAGGAAGGAAAACTTGTTGAGAAACTGTAATTTTGTTTATGCACAAACAATCTGTCTTGGTTCTTCCTCTTGAAATATGGAAAAATGTGATAGGCACGAGCAGATCTCTGTCAAATCTTGTTTCCCCCTACAGTCCTAGGCTTGGTAACAACCACTGAACTCATACATTAGAATTAATCACTGATTTATGTGAAAATAAACAGTGCTGCCTGAACAAACATGTCCTGCTTGGCCCTGCACAATGAATCAACCAGACACTGTTCTCTGGAATAACTCATTCACATAGAGATAGGTAAACAGCTTGTCCACATTTACACTCCAAAGCATGCCAAGGCAGAGGATGAAGAAATGTTTTCCTGTTTTTCAGGGTGAATACTTCTCAGCTTTCAAGCAGGCTTCCCGTCGTGAGGATGACATTGCTATTGTCACCTGTGGGTTGAGAGTGCGGTTCCAAGATGGCACAAGCCGAGTGGAGGAGATAAAACTAAGCTATGGAGGAATGGCTCCTACCACTGTCCTGGCACTAAAAACTTGCAAGGAACTCACTGGCAGGTAGGAATTTATCTGTGATAAAGATTGTCTAATGGAACAGTGTGGATTTTTACAGAGCAGTTTAAATATCTAAAACTTCCTAAATCCTCTCTAAAAGTACATCAAAAGAGAAAGGGAAAGAAGTATAGTTATGCTTCTGCAGCTGTGTGTTTTGTGTAATGCCTTGCTTCCTCCAGTATGCCTTACCCTCAAAGATCCATGCCATTCTCTCATTCAGAGAGACATTTTCTTTCCAAATTCACTCATCAGTTGAAGTGGACAGCAGCTAGACCTACAAAACTGTGTTTGTTTCAAACTGGACAGAAAAGTCAGGGGTTTTATCATGCAATAGCTTTGCCATATCTCTAGGGGAGGTAACATGAGCCCAAGATGACAGCACAGCACACACATGTGCTGTGAACAGATAGAACTGATGCTGTTGCTTGACAGCTCATGAGAACAGCATGAAGCTGTGTCAGGGGGGTGTTTAGTTTGGATATCAGGGGAAAAGTTTCTTCACCCAGAGGGTGGTTGGGCACTGGAACAGGCTCCCCAGGGCAGTGGCCACAAGCCTGTGACAGAGTTGAAGAAGCATTTGGTGGTCACAAGCCTGACAGAGCTGAAGAAGCATTTGGACAACAGTCTCAGGCACACGCTGTGATCCTTGGGCTGTTCTGTGCAAGGCCAGGAGCTGGACTTGATGATCCTGATGGGCTCCTTCCAGTTCAGCATATTCTGTGTCACAAGAGTTAGTCTGCCCTGGTGAATTTAGATCTGAACAAGGTCTCTGCATCCCCTCTGTTGCCTTGCAGGGACTGGAATGAGAAGCTGCTGCAGGATGCCTGTCGCCTGCTGTCGAGTGAGATGGATCTGTCTCCTTCTGCTCCTGGGGGCATGGTGGATTTCCGACGCACGCTCACCCTCAGCTTCTTCTTCAAGTTCTACCTGACAGTCCTTCAGAAACTGAGCAAGAGTGGCACTGTGAGTGCTCCTTGGGAAGGCAGATTTGGGGAAGCAGAACCTTTGTTCCTTGGGGAAGGCACAGGGAGAGTTCAGATTTGAGCAGAGTTCCACCTGATAACAAAATCCATGCTGCAATAGCTCCAGAGCTCCCCACTTGCTTGTGTATCTTCCCACTTGCTTCCTCATGGCACCCTCCCCTTGTGGTTCACAGGATGATTCCTGGACTTCTCCTATTTGCAGCATTACAAGTGGCTCTGTGGTTGTTCTTGGCACAGAGCCAGTCTCATTCACCTTTAACTCAGAAGATTATGGATTACCTTAAGTGGGAGATGGAGAATGGAAAATATCCTGAGCTACTAGGGAATGTGAGAAAGGAGTTGGAAGGGAAGGTGATTTTCTTTAATATGTCTCTGGCAGAAAACTGTGTGTGAGCCTGTCCCCTCAAACTACATCAGTGCTACAGAGCTGTTTCACAAAGATCCCATTGCAAATGCCCAGCTTTTCCAAGTAAGTAGCAGCTTTCCCAAGTAAGTAGCAGTGTCAGCATGACATAAATGCAGGCTTTTCTGTAGCTCAAACTCTGCTTCTTATCTTCTTGTCTCCCTAAGTATGGTCATCGCATAAACTTTGATAATGCCATGCATGAAGCTTGTATTTGGGTCTCAATCCTTTCCTTACTTTAGGATACAATAAAAATGGTTTTTTCTCCTGTACCCAGCTCTATATCCAAACTGAAATTCCCTTTCAGCTTTCCCCAGTTATAGCCTGCCTTTCTTGGATCTCTCAGGCTTCACACTTGGGATGTATCTTCTTTCTTATTTATCTGTTAGTGACCTATTCTCTTCAGCTTTGAGGGTAGAGTCCAGTTTCAGAACTTGAACTTTCTTATGCAAGATGTGAAATCAAACCCCAAACTATTTTCACTTCATTCCCTACAGCTCCCCTCTGTGTAGCCACATCTTGTGGTATCTTGTTTACCTTCTTTCACACAGGACTGAGTTCCCATCCCATTCCCCATTCTCTAGAATGTCTCACAGTGCTCTTTGCTCTCCCATCAATGCTTCCATCCACTTCCACCCAAGCCAGCAGCAGCTAGCCATGTGTTTTACTCCAGGAAGTGCCCAAGGGGCAGGCTGTGGAAGATATGGTGGGCAGGCCTCTGGTGCACGTTTCAGCAGCCAAACAAGCCAGTGGAGAAGCTGTGTACTGCGATGACATCCCGCACTACGAGAACGAGCTGTACCTGACGCTGGTGACCAGCACTAAGGCCCACGCCAAGATCCTGTAAGTGTTGCTTCTCTGTCCCAAATGTTGGAAGCATCCGGTGCCTGGTGGCTTGGAAAACATCAATCTGTCAGGGTGTGGGTGAGGGAGAGGTTTTGCTGAGGTGGGAGCTCCAGTTCTTTGCACATTGTTACATGGAGGCGAGCTGTGTGTGTGTGACAGCTGCCTTGCAAGTCTGCCTCAGTGGGAATGTGAGGAAACCAACACCAAACTTTGGGCTTTGCTGAAGCACAAAAGCCCTCAGCCTAGGCCAAACTTTTTGCATTTCCCATCTCTTATACTCAGGCATGCAGGATTAAAAAGGAGCAGGGTAGGAAAGCACCACAGAGGTTGGGATGTCATTTGAATCACTAACTGGAGCGTGCAGCTTGATGATTCTCGTTCCATCTGCCTGAAAAATTAGGTTGTAAGATGCAATTCTACCAGCTCTTCTGCTGGTGAGTCAGCTGTGGGCACTGGGTTTTGCCTGCCCTGGCTCTGATCAAGCCCTGTGCACAAAAGTAATTTTTGAATTTGCATCAGTGGTGAGGTATAGCCCTGTTTGTGCTTGGCTATAGCAAGGTGGACAGGTCAGTATTTGGAAGTGCAGCTGTCTCAGAAAACATCTTGTCCACCCAGGGCATGACTGGTACCTAATTTATAACAATAGTGAATAACCAACTCCTAAAGGCCAATCCTGGCAGGTAATGCCATCTACATTCTCATATGAATTTTAATGCTGTCATATTGCAGGACTGGCTGCCCCCACAAACCCTGATTTTGTTTATATGGTGGCGGTTCTGCAGGCTCTCTTCTGCCCTCAGCTGCTTTGATGTGGGACACTCTGTGTTACACTGTCACCCTCAACAGCCCTGCAATGTGCTGTGCATTCCTTAGGCAATACTTCCTGCCTAGTTAGGCTTCCTGTGCAGAGCTTTCCCATTGTGGCATGGGCAGCATGGTGGTCAGGGATGCACAGATGTAGTAATTGACTCCCAGGTTATGAAAGAAACTGCTCTGTTCATCACAGTTAATTTTTAGGTGTTGCAATGTGCAATGCAGACACTTAAATGGTGTTACTACCACCAGGGCAGATGGGGAGATAGAGAAGGCATCCCATCCATGCTTGTGACCACAACATGCAGTGTTCTCCAGAAGTTGCTGTACACATTCTCTTGCATTCATGTTTTGTACACATATTTCAGGCTGGGAGCCTGTAGCATTCTGTAGAGGAATATTTAATCAGGGGACAAAAGTATCAACCAATGATTTTGGCAGAATCAAAATATTGACTCTGAAAACTTCCACTTCATCCTAGTCAGATTTTGAGCACCAAGTGTAAATCAGACACCAGCTGCCTCTGCATTTGTAACGAAGGGAAATGTTAGGGGGTTGTTTCTGAGCTACTGCTGCAGAAACACAGGAAAGAGAGCTTTCCAAAGAAAAATAGCATTTTGAGTTCCTGCTGTCTAGGGGTTCATGTGGGAAAGTTCATTCATACATTTAATGTCTTCTTTAAAACTCTCTGGCTCACTGGGATGTATTAACAGCTGCTTTCAGGCACAGTTTATATCAAAGTTTTAGGAATCTAAACAAGTTGCTGAAAAAATTGCAGCAATTTACAGAAGGCAATAAATCATCCAGTCAGCAAAATCAAAGCCACAGCACTTCTATTCACAACTGTTTCTCTGTAAAGCCAATGTACAGAATATTGCAAAAGGATCCTGAAAGTCTTTTGTAATATATTTTTTCGAAGTTCTCCATGTAAAAATTAAATTATATTGCCCTTTTTTAGTTATTTTGTCACTGAGTTTTAAACCTCTATATGATTAGGCATTTTGTTAGATATTTCTTTTGGTGATTACGAAAGAAAGCCTTTCATGAAAGTTTTGTCTTTTTGACCACCACTCCTTTTGCATCCTCTTAAAAACCCTAAAGTTCCTTATGATTGATCCTCAACAATTTCTCCCTGACTCACCCATGGCAGATGATACATGTCTGCACTAAAATTTCACATTTATCCATATTCTTGCCTTCATGGCAAGAATCATGGCAGCTAAGAAGACAGTGGAGGCACAGCATCACTAACACAAGTTCAGATATGTCTTGGGGAAAAGATGTATGACATAGTCCAAAGAAGCAGGGTGCTGATCAGTCTCACAGTCAGGATTAGCATTTTCATATAGATCCCAAATTATTTTAGTCTCATATGTTGTGCTGTCACAGTCTCACATGATATTCACGTGACATAGCCAAACTCGAGGAAATCAGGCCTGAATTTGTATTGGAATCTCATAATCTCTTACACAAATTAAAAAAATGAGAAATTACAGTATCTCTCCTTCTTTCCTTAGTTCTATAGATGCATCTGAAGCTCAGAGTGTTCCTGGGTTTGTGTGTTTTGTCTCTGCCAAGGATGTTCCTGGCAGTAATGTCACTGGCATCGCTAATGATGAGACTGTCTTTGCTAAGGATGTGGTATGTAGCTAAAAGTAGCCTTTTTCAATCATGCTGCTCAGGATATAACATTTCTCATACTGTCCAGTCACGTCCTCTACCTCATACAGAGATAATTCCAACTGCACTGGGGTCAATAGAAATCTTAGTGCCAAATTCAATAAGGCCCAAGTGCCTTTGCCCTGTGGCCCTCTCCTCTGTTATCTCCACAATTCTTCTCTAAGCTGCAGCTCCCTGGGACAGGCTCACTGAATTGCTGTTCAAATTTGCTTGTGATTGTTTTCCCTGGGCTGATTTTTAATAGACTGGCCTGAATAAACTGCATAAAAGGAGTAGTAAAGAGAATTATCATGAGTCTCTCCTCACTGCAAACACAGACCCCAAGTGATGGTGGGTCCCAATGTCACCTGTAGGTCACCTGTGTGGGTCACATCATCGGTGCAGTCCTTGCAGACACACAGGAACATTCCAGGAGAGCAGCTAAAGCTGTGAAGATTAAGTATGAAGAGCTACAACCTATTGTCACAATTCAGGTGAGATGGCTCAGTTCTGCATCTGCAGTTGGCTTGGGACCCCCTGCTGTCTAGTTCTGTTCTCACACATGTGGTTACTTAGCCCCACATTTTGTTTGTGTTTGTGGGTGCAACAGGACACTGATAGAAGAAATAATTTGTGATTTTAAGTATAGAGAAGGTACATCTTTGGTGCCCTGTTGATTTAGAGTACATTAACTTCTGCTGTGCTATTTAAAGCTGACACAAATAAACCAAGATCAGGGAGATAATATTTTACTCAACAGAAAATTGTTTAAATAAAAAAGGTTACTGTGGTTTACATTCTTATCCACAGAAGCTTGCTTTTAATATTGTCTGGTCTGACCCTGCTGGCTTCATTGATATCCATTCCCTCTTCATTCTCTCATTTATAACTAGAAGTAATAAGGTGTGAAAATGTCTTTTCTAGCTCTGTCACTGCACTGCTTCTCTGAGATTTCTGCAGACCACTTATCTAGTTTCTAAGCTGATTCAATTAATTTTCAGTTCACTCCCTGCTGTGAACTGTATGGCCACAGTCTTTAAGTGCCTTTTCTCAAAGCTGAAGAAATAAATATCAACAATGCATGATCATTTCATGCTTTTTTCACAAGAAAATTTGTTGATAAGATCTCCTTATGAGACAGTAAAAGCAAATGATATCTACACAGCATTCATTTCTAGAAATGAGAAAGAAAAATGTATGAAGCCATTTTTAGTGCAGAAATTAGAAACAGGATTCTAAGGAAATGTTTTTAATAGTCAATATTTCATACCATGTATTTTGTAATGAATTTTACATGAAACTGTATTCATGTAAATAGAAAAAGTCTGTGCACTATCTCGTGCAGACATTGTTACTATCATGTGAGGACAGAGATTTGGGGTTGTTTGGGTGATTTGTGGATTAAAAAACAATGGGTGAGACCTTTGCCTTTTCTGAGGCTTCTAGTTGTTCATTCACCCAGGGAACATGAGAGTGGAGCCAAAAACATGCTGGTGGTTATTTTTTTGTTTTGTTGCTTGATATTTGGTTGTTTTCATTATGGAAAGCTTCAGTTTTAGCAAAAGGAAAATGCCTTTGTTAAACTCCCCTTATATACTTCCCTGTATATCACCTCAGAAGTGAGCTACTTCTGCACTTCTGATCTGAGAGGTTTCATTTTCTCTTTCTCTTTTATTTCTCTTTTCTTTTTTTTTCTTTTTTTTAATCCTTTCTCCCACCCTATGGGCTACAGATAAGAGTTAATATAAGTTGTAAGTTATTAAATTATAGCTCTTGTGGTTACAGGCCTGGAGGTTCTGGGTCCTCAATGTAAAACAAGTCACAAGGAGTACCTTAAGATTATCCAATTATGGTGGTATTGGCTGTGAAATTGCTTTGCTGCCAAAAGTTATTTTCTATTGCTTTTAGTCAAGTCTCTTGGCTACTACCACAGAAAGTGTCTGATAAGTTCTTGTGCTTTTTATCTTGGATGTTTCTTCTTCAGTTAGAGGAAGGTTTGATTTCATTCCACTTAGACAAAAATGTCATTGTGTCTTTGTTTCCTAGGAAGCGATTGAGAAAAAATCTTTCTTTAAGGATATAAAGAGGATTAATAAGGGAGATGTGAAGAAAGGATTTGAAGAATCTGATCACATTTTGGAGGGTGAGAATAAGCATTAATAACTCTTTTAAAATAGTATAGTTTGTGACAAAAGTCAAGCCATCAGCCTCCTTTTTTTTTATATGATACTGGGAGTAGGATTTGAAGAACTAAATTAATTTCATATAAAGTTTCAGACTGATATACAAATGTTATTGTTTCAAACAGACCTGGATGCTGCCAGCTGTGCCCCCAGAAAAAACTATTTTTTTTCAATCAAAGCAGACATTTTCTTGAGCAAATATTCTACTAATTGGGTTTTTTTTTCTTTTCTGAAATTTTTCCCTGTCCTGACATAATCTGGTCTAAATCTTATAGACAGCCAATTTCCTTTAATCTGATGTATGGCTGTATCTTAGACAAATGGGCCACAATGAACAGATCAGGGCCAAGGCTGTTTCTGAGAAAGGAGGCTGTTTCTGACATTTAATTGTGTGTAGCATGACTGGAAATTGTACCCTCAGCACTGCCAGGTAAGATACCCTGGGAAAGAGCCACATGCAGTGATAGAAAATTGATTCCCAGTTAGATCATCTTGAGGCATTTTGGGTCCCTATTTTTGTTCTTCAGTTTCAAAGTCTGTAACCTTGTATTTTATCTACTCAGCTAGACTATACTTGATTTATTTTTATTCTTATCTCAGTGGTGTTATTGAGGCAGTCTTGAAAGGCACCAAATTCTGCATCTTCAGAGATGCTGGTTCAATGGTGTGCAGGCTTACTTTTGAAATGCCAGCCACTTGTGTTTTATAACTAAGATTTATAGAAAGTGGAAAGGAAGCATGTATGGAATTTTTATTGTGTTTTGTTGTTTTGGTTTTTTTGGGTTTTTTTGCTTGATTTTTTTGGGTTTTTTTTATTTGTGTGTTTGTTTTTTGTTTAGTTTTTTTTTGTTTTGTTTTTTTGTTTGTTTTGTTTTTTGGGTTTTGTTTTGTTTTGTGTTTTTTGTTGTTGTTTTTTAAACATTGAACCAGAAGTGTCAATTTTAGAGCTAGTGATATCCTGGGCAAAGCAAAGGGTTGTCACTTAACACATGTACAGGAGGCAGTAGATTGAAGAAAGCATGTGATGGATGACACCTTATTACACCAGGGATGCCCTTTCTGTGGGGCATTTATTTCAATTTTCTAGGAGAGATGTACCTTGGTGGTCAGGAGCATTTCTACCTGGAAACTCACTGTACTTTGGCTGTGCCAAAGGGAGAAGATGGTGAGATGGAACTCTTTGTGTCAACCCAAAACCCAATGAAGACACAGGTACTTCTCATTAACCTGGTGCCTAAAAGGCACTTGTTTCTCAGTTTCAGATTAGATGAATGGTTGTTCTTTTATTCTTCAATTAAAAACCACATAGGCTTAGAGTTGGGTATGGGATCTGAAGCCCTTACTCATCCTGCTGGAGTCCTGGATCTCCTTCCAGGCGACAGAAACTTCTGTTGGCAATACATCTTTGTTAGGAGGGATTACATGCTTAGTCCTTTCTGGGGAGGGTCCCAGCTGCTCAGGAGACACGATGTTTGAATGGCACTTCAGAAAGAGAGGTGGTGAAACCACTGGCTGTGCACCAGCTCTCCCATTCCATGAGATTGGCTGCTGGCACCATGGGGTGCCCTTGGCCTGTTTACTGGCCCACCAAGACTGTTCAAAGGTCTCTCAATGCAGTGAGGGTGGTATGGATGTCAAAGCCTGTGTTAAATGAGAGCTGTGTCTTGGTTACCTCATCTTGTGTCAGTCTTTTCCTGAATCTGACCCTGTGTGCTGCAGCACTGTGCCTTTCCCCCTCAGAGATCAAATGCTGGGCTTATTGGCTCCAATTCCATCAAATCCAATATTTGCACTGTTTAAGTGGTTTCAGGAGGGCAATGTGTTGGCATTCAGTTCTAAACACCAGCTGAGCTCCCTACATGTCCTGCTGTTTCGTTTTTCTTTAGGAGTTTGCTGCTAATGCACTGGGAGTGCCTTCAAATCGGGTTGTGGTTCGAGTGAAAAGAATGGGAGGAGGATTTGGAGGAAAAGAGACTAGGAGCACTATTTTGACATCTGTAGTGGCTGTTGCAGCCTTCAAGTAAGTTTGGGTGTGGGTGAAGAGGGATTTTTTTCCTTCAGACTGTCCCAGGCTGCCTCTTTCTGGAGGACCATTTCTGCTGGACCCCTTTCAATACTCTGCATGTCTTCTTACTGTACCACTTATAGCAAGCTTGGGATTTCCCAGAGGAGGTGTCTAATGGGTTCCTACCTGGTAGGAGGGATTGAACCTGTCCAGAGGGGCTAAGGTTATGTCGGAATGTCAGCTTTTAATAGGAAAGGGGGAAAAAAAACCTCCTTATTCTTTACTCCTTTGGTGTTCTCTGAAAACTCTTGGATCTCAAATTATTTGCCTTTCCCCCTCACTTCACCCCAAACCATTTCAAAATCCAGCACCAGCCATGGGATTTTTTTTGTTTAATAGAGGTATGAGACTCTGTTCTTTGTTCAAGACTCTACTACACCAGTCTTGCATCATTATACATCTGCTCTTCTGCAAACTCCCTCTTGGGATTTTCCCCTAGGAATGATGGCAGGCCTTGGAACCCACACTTTTCAAACCCTTAAAAGGTCAGGGAATTAACCTAGGTTGCAACCATTTGTAAAGAGTAGACTGGAAATGTGCTCCTGGTTTCCAGAGTGTTGGGCTCATGTTTAACTGTGCAGGTTTTGGGTGGACATGGCCTCTGAGGTGACATTTCTGCCCTGCCTGTACCCTGCCTTTCCCAGTGCTGGCAGAGCTGGAGGGATCTTGCAGCACAGCAGCAGTTTGATACAATACCTTTGGATGAGGACAGGCAAAATGAAACTCTGGTTTTAAATTGACTTTATTTTTTTCTGTTCTGAGCAAACAATCTGCTTTCTCTAATTAATCAGTAATACATTTTCATCCTTTTCTTCTCTTTATCTCTGCCAGCCAAACCACTGTTTGACATCCTGGAGGCTACAAAACAACATATATGACATTTGCTAGATACTGGTACAACCTGAACACAGGCACTTGAAAGGCAAAGTTGTTAGAAAATTAAGAACCACTCCTACTCTCCCCCTTGTTTTCCTCCTTGATAATAAATAAGCAAATAAGAAACAAGGTCAAATTGAAGGCTAGTTAGTGCTTTGCATTATTATATAATTCCTGTGGCATTGTCTTTTTCAAAGCCAAAAGAGTGCCTTGAGAAATAGTCTGGAAAACAGTGATTGCTCAGTTATTAGCATCTATCTCTAAAAGAAATTATCCTTTTTTTAATACAAGAGTCTTTGCAAGAGTTTTCACAAACAGGTCCCAACTTTGGAGATGTTTATTTTTTTTTTACTCATTCTTGCCATTTTTTAAAGAGTAAAATATATGAACCAAGCAGTTTACCCTTAACTGTCCATTGCCACGCTGGAAAGACAAAGAGAAGAGCCTTGTTCTGCAGGAACAAGTTCTGCTTTGCCTAAAAACCCGTGTTCTTTCCCAGAACTGGCCGTGCAGTGCGGTGCATGCTGGATCGAGACGAGGACATGCTGATCAGTGGTGGGAGGCACCCCTTCCTGGGGAGGTACAAGGTATGCACACACATGGGGGGAGGCCAGGTGGTCTTAGTGCTGTCCCCTGAGACATCAGAGAGCAGTAAGATATTGTGAAAAAACGCTGCTGTGTTTGTTTCACTGCTGATCTCCCCTGCTGCAAACGGGCCGGGTCAGATGGGCTGTAGCATTTTTCCTGTTAAAGTGCTGCAGAAGTTATTTTGGCTTGGATGGTTCCCTTCTTGTGACCTCAGCGTAAATAACTCTGCCTTCCTTGCAACCAAGACTTTGACCCTGCTGACAGTCACGTTTCTTTTAGAGGTTTTCCCATTCCTGTAAAGCATCCTTTACACAGCAATGTGCTTGGTTAACTTCCTTTCTGCTTCAATCCCCCTCCAACTGCTGCTGCTTTTGAAAGCAAAAGCCTGTTGAGGAAATTGTGGCAGTGGTAAGTGGCCAGCACTTAATTTAGAAGAGCTCTCTTCAGCAAGATTGACACATGCATGAACCCTTTGCTGGGGAACTCCCTCAGCTGCTGGCTGTGCCTGCCCTGGGGACAGTCAGCCCTCTGCCTGTGTGAAAGCCATTCAGGTTTTGGAGGCAAGCACAAACCGGAGCATTTTGTTGAAAACTGATTACTGAGGAGTGACTCTCTTGACAGGTTGGCTTCATGAAGAATGGGAAAGTCAAGAGTTTGGAGGTGTCATACTACAGCAATGGGGGCAACTCTATAGACCTCTCTCATGGTGTAAGTAAAATTTTCTGATGGCTAATTAAGCAGAAGGTGTGTTTCTGTGCAACCTTCTGCTCTGCCTTCAGACAGCTGTTGCCTACAGCACTGCTAGCACATGCAGCTCTTTGACATGACTGAAAACAGATTTTGAAGGGCTTTTGGAGCTTCTACAAATGCTCTGTGAGCCAACTGACCTGTCTTGGCATGTGCCACATAATTCTTATGGATGCTGTAATAACTCGGATTGAGCAAAGGGGTCAAGAATGTTTGCTTTGCATTACAGAGGGCTGTGATGGAAATGTTGTTGCACAATGCAAGATGGCTGATAGATCCCCAGCTCTGGGCAAAGATAATTCCTTGGAGAAAGAAGCATCCCAGTCAATAGGTTGATCAGGGCAAGCTTGTAAAGGACTGGCTAAAGCAAACACTGTGTTCCCAAGCAGTAAGGACAAAAAATGGGTCCAAGTTCTGAGTTTGTTTCCAAGAAGTTTTGCACTGATGAGTAAAAACCTCTCCTTTCCTGTCATGTGAGTGATCAACTCAATAGCCTAGTGTCACACAGGTTTATTCTAGCTCACTTTCTCCAGTCCACCAAGTCTTGGATAATTCTCTGCAAAAGTTGATCCTTTTCAATAGGAAAGAAGTGCAGGAGCTCTCTAGCTGGCAATGCTGGCAATGTGGCTGGTGCTGGGCAAAGCAGAATGACAAGCAAGTGTCTTTGCATAAGCTGAGGGACTGGTTGAGAGCACATCTGTGTAATTGTCTTTTTGACTGTGTCTGAATCAGGCACATGCTCCATGTAGACATAAGGTCTGGTTGTGTGTAATGTCCTCTCTGTGCTGCTGCTGGAAGGGAAGTCTGAAAACACAAGCCAGAAGGAAGTTCTGGACCTTTCCCAGTGTGGAGAATAAGTGGACAAATATCTCAAATCTTGCAGTTCAGTAGTTACTGAAAATGTTTATTTCATATGTTTGTCCCTCCTGACATAGCCCAGCGCTGAGTCACTTTTCCAGTAACAGATTACTCAATATAGTGAAAAGAAAACTCTGCTTCTTCCTGACAGATAATGGCACTTACTGACAGTTTGAGTCAGCATGAGCTCAGGGCCAAAAAAGGACTTTGAAGCTCAATCTGTCCCAGAGCCATAGGAGTCAACAGAGGAGTGTGCTTATTGTCCTGTTGTTCAGGAGAACACTACCTGACATTCCATTGCACCTGGGAGGCAGTTCTGGCTGCACTTCAGTGCTCATCCAGCTCTGTTGATTACAGCACTGCAGGGTGCTAGAGAAAATGCTGATTGTTGTAAATTAGCTTCTGGTCTGGTTTTAGCACTGGTGAGAAGTCTGACATCCAATTAATATAAAATGTGTCCACCTCCATTCCTTTTCTTCACCAGGTAATGGACAGAGCCCTGTTACACTTGGATAACTCCTACAACATCCCCAATGTCAGCAGCGTGGGCATTGTTTGCAAGACCAACTTGCCTTCCAATACAGCCTTCCGTGGCTTTGGAGGGCCCCAGGGAATGATGATTGCTGAGTGCTGGATGAGTGACCTGGCTCGGAAGTGTGGCCTGCCACCTGAGGAGGTACAGACCCACTGACACCTTCCAGGGGGTTCTGCCTTTGAACAAGCTCTGAGAACTGCAGCAGCCACACAAGATTTTTAAGCAAAAGGACTTTTGCTTCATTTTTGTTGAGCTCCCAGCAGGATCTCAAACTTGTGTGACAGATACATTCTAGTATGGGTTATCTTCTGTTTAATTAAATTCCTTGGTAGCCTCAATTTTGTAACATCTCCTTTAAGGATGGATATTAAAAAGAAAAAAGTCCAAAGGCCCCAAGTACCTGAATCTTACTGACAATGTGCTTTAAGTCCCAATCTCTGAAAATTTCCATCCTTAATGTCTTAGCTGATGTTGTCCCATAGACAGATATATGTTTGTTAATTACTTTGCTCCTTGGCTCTTTGTAGAAAGAACAAAGGAGTAAAACCAGGCAACACACTTTAGATCTCATCCCTCCTTGTCTGAAGCATTAAACTTGGCCTGTCCTTTCTGTGTCTCTTTGGGAAGGTGAGGAAGCTCAATCTCTACCACGAAGGAGACACAACTCATTTTAACCAAAAGCTGGAGGGATTTACTCTACGAAGATGCTGGGATGAATGTTTGTCCAGCTCTGGCTATCATGCCAGGAAGAAACTGATTGAGGAATTTAACAAGTAGGTGCCCTGGAGCTGTCCTGTCACTGGGAGCAACTGTTGCCTACTAACTTCTGAAGTTCTCTTAGCAACTCAAGTGATGTGAAGTCACACATTATATTTGCAGACTGTCTAAATGTTTCTCCTTTTGAAATCCCTTTATGGTCACTGCCAGAGGAAAAGTCTGTCAGTGAGCTGGTAGCACAAATGGGGCCAGAATCAGACCTAGCATGATGTGATTTTTGACCTGTAGCAAAGAAGAAGGGGGTCTGTTAAGTCCAGCTAAGATCTTCACATGACTGTCAAGGCAATCTGTTTATGCTTTCCTCTGCCTCAAAGACTTTTTTAGTTGGCTTGTATATACAACTAAACAGTTGGTAGTATGGACAACTGTTTCTATAATGCTTGCAGAAAGCATCTTCAGTTGCAATTTGCTTTTGTTGGAACACACAAAGCCTTTAATACAAATTAGTGATGGATTCAGTCTTTATCACAGTCAAGTGTTTAATTTACATTTGATGCACAGTCAGAGGGAAGCACAGTATTGATTTATTATAAAAGTCTCGTGGGATGATGTGATTTTTGACCTGTAGCAAAGAAGAAGGGGGTCTGTTAAGTCCAGCTAAGATCTTCACATGACTGTCAAGGCAATCTGTTTATGCTTTCCTCTGCCTCAAAGACTTTTTTAGTTGGCTTGTATATACAACTAAACAGTTGGTAGTATGGACAACTGTTTCTATAATGCTTGCAGAAAGCATCTTCAGTTGCAATTTGCTTTTGTTGGAACACACAAAGCCTTTAATACAAATTAGTGATGGATTCAGTCTTTATCACAGTCAAGTGTTTAATTTACATTTGATGCACAGTCAGAGGGAAGTTTGATTTATTATAAAAGTCTCATGGATATACAAATAATGTTCTTTCCTTGCAGGCAGAACCGCTGGAAAAAGAGAGGGATAAGCATCATTCCTACCAAATTTGGCATCAGTTTCACTGTCCCATTCCTGAACCAGGTTTGTAAATGTCATTTGCCCTTTTACTAAAGAATTGGATTTATGCTGCCTCCCCCAGGCCTTCCTCCATTTGTACCAAACTGGAGCTTCTTGAAGTAGTAAATTAGTTAAACAAGAGCAACACATTTTTCAAACCAAAATGAGCACCACAACAGTTTCCAGTTTATGCTGTCCAAAAGACACCACAATATAGCTACATTTCCATAGTACTGTGTTAGGTTGATTTTCCTGCCTTTCTCAATAGTAGAAACACTGCTCCTGTGTTTGAGCTGATTTGATGGACTGTCAGTGGTGTTGGAAATTTGAGGTGAAGAGTGCATCTGTGTTTCACAGGGGCAGAATTGCTTTCTGAGCTGAAAATACTGACTAGTGTTTGTTATGTCACTTGAACATAACAAACATAAGTGAGTTGGTGAGACTAAGCCAAACTCACCTCAGGTATAAGCAAGTGGCTTTAGTTGCACCAAAGAACAACCTTAGTCTAGTTCTGAATGAATTCTCTATGTAGCCTGCTAAGTACTCCACTAGTTAATTTATGATAATTAATGTTCCCTTTTGTAGGCTGGAGCTCTGGTCCATGTGTATACAGATGGCTCTGTGTTACTTACACATGGTGGGACTGAGATGGGTCAAGGACTTCACACCAAAATGATTCAGGTAATAATGAGTTTGGGCTTAACTGAATAAGATATCTTTTCAGGACAATTACACTCTCCCTACAGCATTGCCTCAGGCACCTTGACACTTCCTCCCAGAGAGTAACAAATCAGGACTGATTCATCTTCATTGATTCAGCAGCAGTGCTAGATTTCCAGAGTATTATCACAACTAAGTATTAGAATTAGATTCTTCATCATCTTAAATCTCATTATGTAAATAATGCATGTTTACAGTTTAACTACTCTGGCAATTTCAGTTAATCTCATAAAGGTACATTTTCTATCCATTTCATATAAAAATTAGTTGTATTGAAAACATATATATCTGCATATGTTAGTGCTTTTGTAGTTAAAAAGGCTTAAGGGAGCATAATTCCTTTAGCAGGAAAATGACAGGAAACTATCATAAGGCTTTTGATATTCTGTTTTTTTTAAACTGTTGAGAGAAGAATTTAGTCTCATAATAGTGAAGTGAATGTCTGTCATTGTGGCAAAAGTGTGTGTGCTCACACACATTCAGTCTGTGAAATTAAAATATAACAATGTCTTGACCAGTTCTCAGTCATTGGAACAGCTCAGTCTACAGGAAAAATAAAGTTTATGGTGGGAGAGGATAGAGGTTGCAGTGTGGGTCCTGGCAGTGCCAGCAATGACTGACAATGCTCATGGATAAGAAGTGCTGCTTACTAATTGTTTATCTTTGCTTCACAGGTCGCTAGCAGGGCCCTGGGAGTCCCCACCTCCAAAATTTACATCAGTGAGACCAGCACAAACACTGTCCCAAACACCTCCCCGACAGCCGCCTCAGTCAGCGCCGACATCAATGGAATGGCCGTCTATGTACGGAAGCTGAGTTATTTAAAGCACTGGCTTACAAGGGAGGGCTCCAGGGCATGAAAAGCTGACCTGTATTTATCTGTTGTTGCCTAAGGAAAACAAGGAAAACAATTATCAAAAGGCAGTTCCAGTGTAAGGATGTCTCATAACATTAGCTGGTATAGCTAGCAGTGGCATTACATTGAGAATTACTATATTTTTCAAGTTATTCGAAACTCTCCTTCAGTCCTTTGGTAGCTCTAAAAATAGAGTGTTTGGGATTGCTCAGAATGAGCAGAACAAAGCATCCATTTGAATAGCCAGCTTCAAAGTAATTAATACAGCCTTATCTATAACAGATGTGTTTTGCTGCATGTGTTAATAGCAAATGGTTTGAGAGCTGTGCTGCACAAGCTCTAAGTGTTGATCAGCTCAGAGCAAATGTTCTGCTGTAGCAATGGCATGGTCGTGGCTGTCTGCCATGGTGGAGTTACCAATGCATATATTTGCTGGCTATGTAGTTTTTCCATTTCAAAACAAGAATTTAGTACTGGTCATTCTCAGTTTAAAAGACAAGGGGAAGTGAAACCTGCAAAGTAAAATAATCGGGCTGTTTTTATTCTCTGCACAGCTTATCTGTGTAGGTTGAATTTTGGGAAGAAATTTTTTGTTCTTTCAGTGTTAAAGGATTATCTTGTAAGCTATGCTGAGCTGTCCTGTACAGATGGGGTACAGACAAAGTTAATGCATGAATGAGCAGACTTCTTATATTTGTGTCATGGTCTACAAAGTTCTGTGCTGAATTTGGGATTCCTTTCTGCTATCGGCACAGCCAACCTCCTTTAAAATCCTTTCCAGACAACATTTCTTCCTATGTAGCAAGACATCCATTAGTGAACTTTGTTCCTTTTTATGATTTGCCAAAGTCCTAAAGGCAATATTGATTTAAATACAAGGTTCTTTGAAACTCTTAGAGGGCTCTTAATACCATAAGCTGGCTATTCAAATCTTAAACTATTTCTTCTCGCTCTCTTTGTTTCTAGAACGCGTGTCAGACTATCCTAAAAAGACTTGAGCCAATCAAGCAGTCTAATCCCAAAGGATCCTGGGAAGACTGGGTAAGCTGTTTGTGTCTGTCATGAGACAAGTGGACATTGTCAGAGATTGTTTTAATTGGCAAACCATGTGTGCAGGTGTCCTCCAGGCCTTCTGCATCTTGCTAGCATAGATTTGAGCAAAGACAATGAAACACAAACCTGGCACAGATTTCCAAGTAATTAAAACTTACAAGAGGTCATCCCCAAGATGTCAATTATTACTTTAATCCTGAGATTTCTCCAAATTTTGGGGCCTGCCTACAATAAACTTCATCAGACAAAAGTCTTGAGTGGTTATCTTTATAGTCAGACTACAGTCTTGAACAAAAGGGAACCTGATTTTTAATGAAGGGATTCTGTAGCATGGACAGCTCTTGTTGAGCTCCCATTCAGCCCCTATAGTGCTCCTTGTCTGCAATACTTCTTTCTCCTCAATGAGAAGAGATGGATGGGCTGTAAGACTCTTTTCAGACTGAAGCTCTGCTCTCCATCCGAGGCGTTTTGACTTTGGAAGGCAGGGTAGAATTTCCCTCACTAGTCAAGATGACCTGTCAATTTTACCTTTGTCCCTGAGGCTAAAAGTATAACTTGTAGCTGAGAGACAAACAAACACCAGCAGCTCTCATCCTCTGCCAGTGATTCAAGTTCTGCCCTTGGCAGCTGCTGACGGGGTGTTTGGGGAGGCAGCTGCAATCATGATGTTTGGCAGTGCTGGAGCAGAGTAGTGTCACAGCTGTCTGTCACTGGACATTTGCTGTTTGAGGCCTCCTGGAAATGTTTTTGTGCAGTTATTTTGAATAGCCTGGTTGTAATTTTATTGTTTTCAAACTCTTGTTCACGTTGCCAGATTAAAACTGCCTATGAGAACTGTGTCAGCCTGTCAGCCACGGGGTTTTATAGGTGAGTGAAAATTCACACTGCAGAGGCACTGACTCGAGTGCATGGATTGCATCCACAGAAATTCTGGGAAGATTTACAGCCCCCAAGCCCCTGTAACTGCTGTAAATTAAAGCTGCATTCCCTTTCCTACCTACAAGTGATAAGCTGAGGTTAACAGTCTCTTGGCTGGGGAGAATTGATTCCTGATGGAACACAGCTCTGAGAGCAAGTAAATCTGACTTCATTCCAGCTGACCTTGGTCTGAAGAGGCATAAATGAAATCAGAGCTTTGCCTGGGGCCCTGCTGTGTGTCAGCCCTGTGGCCTGGTTTTGCACTAGAACTGCCATGCAGGATAAGAGGGAACAGGAGTTGTCCTTGAGGAAAATCTCTTGTGGCATGAGCAGATACCAGTGTTTCCAGCAGTGTTCTCCCATTTCAGGCTCTTGCTGGACCCTGTGTAGCTCTGAAATGAGGCACTTCTCTTAGTCACCTTTACTGCTGGAGGAAAGCAGAAATCCATCACCTTTAAGGCAGAGGGGTTGACATAAATAAATAAGCATAGTGTTGAGAGGAACATATTTAGGGCTAAAATACACTGTGTTAGTTTCTTTTGCATCCCTGAAATGTATTTTTTCTCTTAACCAAGTGACTTGTCAGCATTTTAATAAAACAGTTTTCAGATAAATTGTAAGTAGTGAAATTTGCCATTAACTGTGCTTAAAATCAGTTCTAAGCTTAATAGAGTTTCTGCTTCAGCTTAATTATGTTCTGAAGTTTAATGGCCTTAAAGAAACGTTCAGCTGCACTCTAAAAGCAAAGGACTTTTCACTGGATTGGTAAATAATAGCCATCACAAACCCTGAGAATTATGGGGAAATAAAGATGGCTAAAACAGTTTGCTAGTTTCAATCAGGTTTTGGAGTAGAGAGTAGATTAAGCAGATTTCTCTTTATAGTTGTTTACACTTTTAATTTCTGCATGGGATTGACAGAAGGAATGAAACAAAAGTGAATAAGGATTTTTGATACGCAGCAATGTAGTTGTATTAAATGACATTAAATGCGGTTTTGTTTCTCTTTGTATCAAGAATTCCTGAAGTTGGCTACAACTTTGAAAAGAATGAAGGGAAACCATTCTCCTACTTCAGTTACGGAGTTGCCTGCTCTGAGGTTGAGATAGATTGCCTGACAGGTGACCACAAGGTGAGGGGTCAGCAGTGAAACAGAACAAATACTGGGTGTCAGCCCATTCCTGGCTCTGTCATTGGTCTGGTGTGACCTTCAGCAAATTTCTTAACTCCTCTGTTCCACAGTGCACAATCCGTAAAGTGTAATAAAACAATAATTATCTACCCTGTGGGGATTTTGGGGCTTAATGAATGATTGCAAAAGTTATTGGATTTGCTTGAGTAAGAGATAGCAGCACTGTGTTGGCACAAAAGTACAGAAACATCCTGGAATTGAGTTAATAATTAAAAAATAACACTGATGACTTCTGGGAAGAAAAAAATAAAGGAAAAAAAAAAAGAAGAAAAAAATTAAATAATGATCTGACCTAGCTGGTTATGTTGAGCTACAGGCCACTGATGCCAGCATCTTGGAATTAATATTAACTGGGTCCACTGGACCTCTGGGGAAAACTGCAGTGAGTTCCTTTGAATTACTTTTGGGGTGACTCAGATTAAAAATCAGTATGAGAAATTCAGCTGAGATAAGATTATGTGGGATAGTGTTTGGATACTCTTCCTCACATGAGACCATGGTGAACCAGCTCCAGAGATCTGTGCTGATTCACCCTTCATTCCTGTTTTTAGAACATTCGCACAGACATTGTTATGGATGTTGGTACCAGTCTGAACCCAGCCATAGATATAGGACAGGTAAGTGAAAAGTATTGCTATTTCCATCATGTTAAGGCAGTCACACTGCTTTCAGGCTTTTCTATTTATTATCCCTCTCTGGGTTGTGCCTTTGCAAACACTCCCTTTTTAACCTGGCACAGAATTACATAGGGAAATATTCTGTTAAGGTTTGGAGATTTTTGCCTTTTGGACAATAAGACTACAGGATATTGTTCAGTTACCACCCCATTGATGTTTTTCAGGCTAAATCCCACACCTGATATTTATATTCCTCTCTGTCAATATTAAGTTTATTTAATTTAGTGAAAATTCTCCTGACTAAAGAGTTAGGGTGGCAGATTCTGTCCTCCAGCTGCTGCTGTGTAGAATTCTCAATAGGAAGTTGGACCAGTCACTTATCTTGCAAAGTCCTTGGGCAGGCACAAAATTACTTCAAAATTTTGTGCAGTAATAACCACACTATCTCTTATCAGATAAAGGTAATAAACCAGGCTTGTTTGACAGACCAAGAAATGAATTGTCAGATGTATGCTTATCTAGCCATCTTAGCTCGCTGGCTAACTCTAGATGTTGATATGGTGTAACTCAATGAAACTGCTGCAGGATTTGGGATGACAGGACAGCATGAGTTGCAAAGCTCTGCTACAGCTAAAATAAAATTTCCTTGAAAGCATCATTTTTTTCTGAAAGATTTTTTTTTTTGGAAGTGTCCAAGGGGAGAGAGGGATTTTCTGTCTTCGCAGCCTGTCGCTTTAGGTTTGGGAGTTGAGAGATGGGCTAAATGGAGCCTGTCAAAGGGGTCTTCAATTCCTGTGTCCTTCCATTGCTGCAGTGGATCTGGGGGCACACGAGAGGATGTGGCATGAGGAATGCAAGTACACAGAGATGGATCAATGAATGCTTGTGACTGCTCTGGCTGTCAGATACCTCAATGGGCACAGAGAGCAGAGCTGCTTTGTGCAAGGTTGTTCAAGCACATCCTCTTCTTGTAATATTTTTTCTCCTAAAATTTACAGTAGGAAAAATATGCAAAGTTTTTTAGTACTTAAATGGATATGGGAGTGTTTTTGCAGGTGTCTGTGCTGCTGACCTGATAATATGCAGCACTTAGGAAAGCATTTATACTGAAAAAGAAAGCGTAAAATAGTTTGTCTTTAGATGTTTTATCTTCAATCCTTTTAGTCTACATGTCCTTTGATATATCAGCAAGTTCAACTCATTCAATGCTCACCTGCCTGGGAAGAAATCAATACTTTATTATTGATTTTTTTTTCTGTTGCTTCATCAGAAAATTCCTGTCCTGTGTTTACAGAAAAGCTGTTTGCATGTATTTGTAAATTGCTTCATCTGCCAGGGAAATGCAGCCACATTTATGTGGGAACACAGGAATTGTGCAAAGATTGTACCCAGCAGAAGGGACAAGAGTTTAGAGATAAAAAGTGGGATCTGAGTCAGGTGGGAAGAGTTGAAAACCTTGGTGGATGTCATCACTGTTTGTCCTTGTGCAGGGAAGAACAACAACAGAGACTGTAACCTTGTTTGGATGTGTTTGTAGATAGAAGGAGCCTTTGTCCAGGGCATTGGGCTCTTCACCATGGAGGAGCTGCGTTACTCTCCTGAAGGGAACTTGTATACTCGAGGGCCTGGCATGTACAAAATCCCAGCATTTGGAGACATCCCAACAGAATTCAATGTGTCCCTTCTCCGTGACTGCCCCAACAGCAAGGCAGTTTACTCATCCAAGGTATGCCTGTGAGGCCTGTGGGCCTCTTACTGCCCCATAACACTGTGAAGCTGAGTGGGATAAAGTCATGATCCTGTGTGTCTAAACAGTTCATCTCATCATGCTGTGGTTACTCTGAGGCCAGGATGTTTTTCTATTTCTTAACAGAAATGCGTGTACTATCCTTTCTAGTTAGGAAGAAGTGAAGTAACCTGAACATTTCTGCCCTGATTGATTCTGATCTGATTCTGTCCTGTCCATTAGACAGAACTGAAGTGGCTTTGCTGTGTGAGAAAGCTTGTGTTTTGTTCCTGTTCCTTCTTTAAGTGGACTGAGGGTTGATTTAGCTCAGTCTTTCCTCACTGATCACACCTGGCACACTGGAGGCTGTTTTATCATGTTTCCTCAGTGAGCACATCTGGTAGACTGAGGTTCCCGTCTGGAAGGCAAAGCCTCACTCTTGCTTGTGCTCTCTCTAGGCTGTGGGAGAGCCCCCTCTGTTCCTGTCTGCCTCAGTGTTTTATGCCATTAAAGATGCCATCTATGCAGCAAGGAAGGACTCTGGCCTGACAGAGGCATTCAGGCTGGACAGCCCTGCCACCCCCGAGAGGATCCGCAATGCTTGTGTGGACATCTTCACCAAAATGGTAACAGCCCCTGCTCTCACAGTCTGCTCCCTGGCCAGCCTGCCCACGGGGAGTGTGCCTGGAAGTCACAGGGCCTCAGGGCTGGGATTAGGGCAGGGTGGGGAGGCTGTGTCCCTGCTCCAGCAGATGGTTTTGTTTCATGGGTGTTGTCCTTCGTTTGATGTGCCATCAGCTGAGAGCCAAATCCCCAGGCCAGCACTGCTAGGGCTCCCACTGCAGGAAGGGCTGCTGTACAGGATCTCTGAAGTTCAGTCCATTCCATTCTCCAAGTGTTGTGTGTGGGACAATGGCACTGGCTGCTTGTCCTGATGCTCCTGACTGTCCTCTCTCAGAGAACCATCACGTATAGCGAGCGCCACGGTGTGATTTAGTGGTATCCCTCAGCAAGGGGGAGGGAGAAAAGTGTTCCTTCAAATACTCCCTTCTTCTGGATGTTACAGCCACATGAGTCTCCTTAGAGCTGTGGACTTGATCTGAAGGAGTGCAGGAGTTATCCCTGTCACTGGTTTCTCTGGGCTGCTCTGTCATAGTGTTGTCACAGGGCTCTGTAGTAGTCAACTATCAGGCTCCTAACAGAAATGCCCTGAGACAGGCACCTCTGTGTTTGGAAAAGCTGGGATAGAAGCTCCTATCTTCACAAAGTCCCACCTGAAAAGCAGCATGGTGAGACATGCTGAACGTTGGACAGGACCCTCATTTGTTGCTAATTCAAATATTTTTTCTCTTTATAGTGCCCTTCTGCTGAGCCAGGAACCTTTAAGCCATGGTGTGTGCGTGTGTAAGAAGAAAGTTTGAGGAGCAAACTCTGCTGAAACTGAGCTTACATCAGAGGAACCACAAGGCAGTAGGACTATAATGGAGGAAAAAAACCAACCTGTGTTCATGTGGCTCACCCACTGATTCATGGAGCTTTCACATTTAATTGTCCAATCATTATTTTCTCTATGAGAGGAAATTGCTGCCAGATTATAGCTGTGATGTAAATTCAAATGAAGTGTAAGTTGAAGGTGATGTTATCCAGGTGTAATTGAAAAATCTTACAGATTTCATATAAAATTGCTGCAAGGATGCTTCTTACCAGCCAATGTGAAAGAGCAGGGTGGTTGTTTCTTTTTCCTGCTATAGGAAAAAGATGTATCACCTTGTGATGCTGTGCCAAGAAGGACTCAAATGTGTTGATCCCAGACACAGAGTCCTCTAGCTGAGATGGGGGAAGGTGTAAGAGGTGCTGAGGGCTGGACCCTGCTGTGTTCCCTTTGCACACAAAGCCAGCTGCATCCTAGAGGAAGATGAGCAGGACTTTTGGTGTTGGCTAATGATGATGGTCTTACCTGTGTAATAAAAGTGTTTCAGAGGAAAAGGCTAAAATGTGACCAGCAACTGATTTTACCCCAAGTTCAATGACTGTTGCTTT
Organism: Passer montanus; assembly: GCF_014805655.1. Classification (NCBI taxonomy): domain Eukaryota; kingdom Metazoa; phylum Chordata; class Aves; order Passeriformes; family Passeridae; genus Passer; species Passer montanus. Next base: position 403,325 of record NW_024368485.1, on the reverse strand, counting down.
GTCTGCACCTGGGCTTTAATGAGATTTTAGTTCAAGTGCTACCTTTGTCTTCTCTGATTAAAGATAAAAACTAAATATACCAAGAGTACTTCCAACAAGATGCTGCTTTGTTTGGCACAGACTTTTCCTATCCCACACCTCCACATCTCTTCCCATCCTTTAAATAGGAAAGGACATCAGAGACCTTGGAGTAACAGAGAAACTTGCCCATCGATGTTCCCAAGGTAATTTATACCAGCCTAAGCAAGGGGCACAAGGAGGTTGGGCACAGATTAGCTGGCTCTGGGTGCCCTCTAGGGTAAATCCCTTGCTGTCATGGCCTTGCCTTCTTTCCAAGAAATTTCTTAGTTTTGCTGAATGTAAGAGATGGATGCATTTTGCTACAGGGAGTGCTTGTCTGAAAACTGTGCTGCTATGTGATGACCTGGTGTCATCTGGATTGAATATTTCTTTGTGTTGGATTTTGTGCTGGGCATCCCTCCTGACAGGTTTTGTCACTGTCAGATTCAACACTGGAGCACCATGTTATCTCTAGATGGTGTCAGCCACATGCTGTGCCTGCTGATCATTTGCAAACTTCTATCTGTTTTTCTGGCCTACTGCTTTATAAAAATGTCTTTTTTCTCTTTTTGCACCCCAGGGCCATCAAAAAAGTATGGTGCAAGAGGATGTAACTCCTTATATAAAATTTTGCTGACATACAAACTTGTTAAAATTTGCCTTCATCTTAGGACTGGACAATGCATGCTCAGTGTGAAATATTTTTTTAAGCACTCCAGTATATACTGCTTGAAAAGGTGTAGATTTATTTCTCAACTCAAAATATTATGGATCTACCAGCTAGAAGAAGGGAGTTACAGGAAGTATTTTGTGCCTGTTGGTCTTGCTATGTAATTTTTTTATTAATTGAAATATGGTAATTGGTGTTTCTTAAGCTTAAGGTGTTTCTTGCCACTGAGGTACTGGGCAAGAACACAATTTTGTTTTCTCCTGAAAGTTGGTAATATCTAAAAAACTTCCTAGAGAAGAAAACTTGATAATTCATGTGCAAGAACAGCTATTGGAGCCTGTGTGTTCACACTCTTGGGTGTCCAGGAAGGGATGCAAAATACTAAATCTGTAAGGTAGATTGGTATCAGCTCTTTCTGTGAATTCCACCTCATGGGATTGCTGGACATGTTCCTTCAGACCAGGATGAGAAGAAATCCAAAGGCATTGTGTGTTAAAGCAGAGCATGGAGACACAGGCAGAGTGGGATATCAAGGAGTTCCCAGTGTCATGCCAGGGGAAAGCTGCCAGTGTTCACAATAGGCCTGCTGCTTGTGATGGTGCTGGGAGACGTTGGGATGTCACTAGCAGGATGAATAAGTGCTCTTTTTCTCCCTGGTTTTGGAGTTTTCATCATTTCAGGAGGGGTTTGTGAGTGTCTCAGTCACAGTGACTGCCTGGTCAGGTGAATTTTTTTGAAATTAGATATATCAAGTCTCTGTTTTGCTATTTGCTTTGTGAGTTAATTGGAAAGTATTTGCCAAGTTCTGTGTACGTGCAGTGGTCAGAGCAGGCTGCTCAGAGCAGACCTGTGGAGCCAGTTTTGCTGCAGCATCAGTGACTCACTCTTTCCCATGCAGCAGCCCTGGTCCTCATGCCCAGCCCAGCTTGGGGCCCTCCTGACACCCTTGCCCAGCTGATGGAGAGAGGAAACACTTGCCTTTTGGGGTGCACTGGAATGGAATGTAAATTAAATCAAACACCTGGGGATGGCAATGGTATAAAATTAGTGTTGTAAAGTAATGACAGCAACTGATTGTGAGGGTGTAGGGAAAAGGGAAGCTAACAGGAAGTGACCTTGCCTTTTGGGGTGCACTGGAATGTAAATTAAATCAAACACCTGGGGATGGCAATGGTATAAAACTAGGGTTGTAAAGCAATGACAGCAACTGATTGTGAGGGTGAAGGGAAAAGGGAAGCTAACAGGAATTGACAGGAGGCTAACAGGAATTGACAGAAAGATCATTGTACTACCTGCCTGTGCTGTGGGACTCTAAGGAACATGAAGCTGAGGTTTTCAAGTCACCTCTCAATGTCTGAACATTTCATACATTGTTTTCAAGGAACTAAGTGCCTGGCACCTTAAAAAAGGACTAGGATCCACTGGAGAGGGCTGGCAGGAAGAGAAGATTCCTGACCTGAGGTGTGCTCTGCACTACAGAGCTGGTGGGGAGCAGCTCTCCTGCCCTGAGTGCACACCACTGTCCCCTGCCAGGTGCTGTGTCCCATCTCCTCCCACTACATCTCGCTGTGTGGGGTCTCAGCTCACTGTCACTGGAGGGAAAGCTACTCATGAAGAGAAAAATGTTCCTTTTCTAGTACTTGCCAGTGAAATAAAGCATGGATGCAAGACTCTAATTTAATGGCATATAATTGGAAATTTGCTGCTTTTCTTCTTTCAGAAGTCTGTCTCAGAAGAGGAACTGTGCCATCTTGCTAGACTGTAAAGTACTGCGCACAATAACGGCACTTAAATAGTAATTACTGCAGCTGGAGAGTGTGTGGGAGTGTGAAAGGAGCCCAGCTGATCTGATGTTTTAATGCTATTAATTGCATGGCCTTCTGTGAGAAAGGGAGGCCAAGATTTTGGTAATTGTTTCAGGTCAGGTCTAATCAACAGTTTTCATTAACGTTCTTTAATGAGCGCTGTCAAAACGGTACCATGAATGTACATGGAATTCTCTGTGAATGTCACAACATTGCAAAATAAAGCTGCTACATAATCTGGAAAGAAAAAAATCCTATGGTCAGAGTCTGGCAGGATTTGAAATCTAGACAAACTCATCCTTGGTGTTTGCTTGACAAAGATGGACCTTTCCCAGGGACTGAGAGTCAGATCAGCTCGGTGACCAAAGTGGGGAGAGGGTGGGAGGTTGCTCTGGGCTGCCCAGCTGGATGAAGCTGTGAGCCAGCTGGAGAGACTGGGCCTCTGTCTGGCCACACTGGCAGCCATGCCCAAAAGAAAGCAGAGTCAGTCCTCGTGCTTCTCTGCCAGCAGGAGCCTGTAGTAGCCACATCCTGTTTCCCACAGCAGCACAGTGCTGCATTCTGATGCTTCTAGCCACCTCCACAGGGCCCACCAGTTGCTGACACAAGTGGGAGGCAGCCTGTCTGGTGCTGTGGCTGGTACCTGGTTAACACTGACACGCCCCTGACTCAGGGCTAGTGCAGTGAGCTGAATGCTGGCCTTGGCCTGTTGGAGTCAGCCCTGGAAGAAGGGGAGCCAAACTCAAAACCTGTGAATGGAGCAAGCAGTGGGTGCCATGCCCAGGGCCCACTTGAGCCCACCCACATGGGAGATGAGGCTGTAAAACAGGAACAGTTCACACAGAACAGAATAGACCAAATAATGGACTGGGCTTGACCTTCCCTGAGCACGAAAAGATTGGGAACACTGCCAGTGGTTCCCCAGCAGGGTCTGCCACCCTTTGTCATATCTCAACCTCCAGGTGACATGCTCCTCTGGGAGCACTTCTTGTATCTGAGTGGGAAGAGTTGTCAGGAAGAAGCCATTGCCAAACCTTTTGGCCCAACATGGAGCCTGGAAAAGGAAATATCAGCACAGGCACAGCATGTGTGATGCCACAGTGGTTTGCAGCTGGTCCAACCCACCATACCCCAAACTGCTGTGTTTCTCCCATCACAGTTCAGTTCGTGCAGTTTTCCAAGTCCAGCACCACAAGTTTCCCTAGTGCCTGTTCTTGTTGTGTTTAAACACGGTTCAACCACGCTCATTCCCTGTCCCTGGCAGTGGTGCGTCTCAGCTTTCTGATGAGTCTTTTGGACTATGACACAGAAAACCTCACTGCAAGCAGCTGTGAAGCAAAAGCCTGTCAGTACCTTGAAGCACTTGCTTTTTGCTTAACGCTCCCTGAAATAATTCTTCTGTGTGGGCTATTTCTGCCAGGTCTCTGTGGTGCTGGGACGGTCTGACAGGAAACTGCTAGAAAATGGGAAAGCAGCGAGGTCCCAGCGGTAGAAATGAGACAGCCTCTGCTTCTGCTGGGCAGACAGCTCGCTGAACATCTGCTCTGACAGCCACCTGTAGGTCCACTGCACCTGGCTGTCGCTGAGCTCAGGGAGGAGGCTGCCTGCAGGCAGCCCAGCCCGGCGCAGCAGGTGGCCCAGCTCCTGCCTGAGGAAGCCAAACATCACCACGTAGTCGTAGTGGATGAGGCAGGGCCGGCACAGGCTGACCAGCGGTTTCCAAGCCGCGCTGCCATTGTGCATTCCGCTGTCTAGGACCTCCTGGACGAAGCTGCTGAAGGAGGGGCTGATGCCCATGCCTTGCAGGAACGTGGCGATCAGCCTGTGGAAAGGGTCCCTGACAAAGAGCACCTTGGTGTAAGACCCCAGCATGGCCTTTCTCTCTGTCTGGTTGAAGTCGCTCAGCCGTGTCTCCTCAGCGTGCAGCCGGCGGTAGGGCAGCAGCACTGGCAGTGTCACATTTTCCTCCTCTAGCTTCTCCAAAAGCTGATGCCATTCCTCCACCCCTGCTGATGGTACTTGGCAGTACAGGAGGTCCAGCTTGGTGTTCACCCTCAGGCTGGGGAGCAGGGAGGCTCTCTCGTCCGGGCTGCTCGGCAGCGTGGTGACTTTGCCTGCTTGGCTGCAGAAAGCTCTCAGTCTCCTCTTCCTGAGCTGCTGGACGTGAAGGAAGGTGTCCAGAGTCAAAGTGAAACCCTCCTCTGCCTTGGGGGCCAGGTCACCTGGGAAACAGCATTTGGAGATGGGGGTGAGGAAAGACACAGTGCCCTGAGTCAGACCCCGAGCACACAGTGCTGTTGAGGCTCTTTTCCAGTTATTCCAGTGTGGAAGGATTCAGTGTGGATGAAATGGGTAGGAGAGGGGAGACCAGCCCTGTCCGGCAAAGAGCTTGGCTTTGCTGGGAAATGGGTTTCTGTCCCCATGAACATGTGAGATTATGGACACTGAGACACCCTCCTTTCCCCAAATCACCATGCCTGAGGAGTGATCTAAACCACAGATTTATTCCAGGCCCAGTTCTCCACTAAATCATAATTTTTGCTTTTAACTCCTTGCTTGCCGCTGAACATCACAGAGGTGAGTTTGCCAAAGAATCAAAAATATTTTGACAGAACAGGCAGTAGTAAATTGGTTTGTAGCTACAAGATGTTTGTAGCTACATGATGTCCTGCAAGCCCTTTTGCATCTGTTAACAGGTTAAGATCAGGTACGAAGTATGTGTGACTAAGGGATTACTCTGAATGGCTCAGGGTGATTTAGGGACCCAAATGACATCATTTCTTGCATCACTCCCATATGTAAATTTTTTCTCTTGAAGATAAAAAGGCAAGAGCAAATAAAAGGCAGAAAGCAAAGAGAAGTGAGATGACAACAAAGCAAATATAAAAGGCAAAAGCAAATACAAAGACTCTATGAGAGTGAGTTTAATTTCTCAAATTTCAGCTTTGCTTTTTTGTTTTCTTATTTTTAATGTGAAAAGGCCAGAGTGGGTTTGAATGTGGATGATTAATGCCTGCCTTGTTAGTTTATTTTCTTTAGCAGTAGCACATCTGCCTCATCTGCTCCGTGCAGGCATCTGGCAGCCCTGGGGAGCCAGTTTGATGGTTTGTTCTGGGTCCTCAGGAAGTTAAATATTTGGGGAGGCTCTTGTACGGAGCAGCACAGTTAAAAGCAGAGAAGCACAGTTAAAATTAGGCAAAGGACATCAGGAACACAGTGATGCCTGAAGCTATCCAGAGCTGTTCTTTGTCTCACCCAGCGCCAGAATGACAATTCTGCAAAATCTAGTGATGACTTTGCCCTGGAATGATGGGAACTGGAGGGAAAAGATGCATTTTTAAGGCAAGAAATGCAATAATCACCAACGCCCCTGCTCCCTCCTGCCTTCCCAATAGCACCTCACAAACAATGCAAGTTTTCCCAACAAAACTTTTGGGAGTTACCTCCAGCAGCCTGACACCTGCTTTCCCCACCACACCTGAAACCAATTCCCCACTAAGAACATAAAGCCGCAGGGCCCCACAGCACGGGCTTTCTCCACAAACACCGTGCCAAGGAGCGTTTTCCATCCTGCAGGCATTTGCTCACCTAGACCCTCTGGGAGAAGCTCCAGGGCCGTTCCCCCAGGGCGCAGAAAGGCTGCAGAGCCGCCGTGGTGGCCAGGCCTTACCTCCGTGGCTGCGGGCCGGGGTCTGCAGCAGCAGCAGCCTCCAGCTGAGGAAGGCGGCGATGGCCAGGGCGGCCGAGAGGCCGAGGCGGGGAAGGAAGCGCATTTCTGGGGTGAGCTGGGTGCCGAGCGCTGCGGAGCAGCTCGGGACCGAGGGAAGGGTGCTGGGGAACCTGGTGTGTTTGTTTAAACACACCCAGCCGGAGCTGGGTTAAAGTACTGTTTGGGCAGCGGCTCGGCTCGGCGCAGGGAAATGGCCTGAGGCACAGCAGGTGCCGCCTGCCTGCGCTCGCAGCGTGAGGCTTTGAGGCGGAATCTGCCTCGTTATTCAGTCTGTGCCATGCCAGGTGACAGTGCTGTGAGGAACAGGCCACACATCCCCACTTCTGTGCAGGCAAAGATGTCCCTGGTCCCCTGACCCTCCCTATTCTCCGCTGCTTTTGGCACCGAGGGAGGGAGGCACAACTCAGAACGGTGCTGTGGGGAGCAGCCGGCACTGGGGCTGAGCAAGCAAGTGCTGGGCCACAGCTCCTGCCTCTGTGCTGCCGGGGGTCTTTTTAGCTGTGACAGGGCCCAGCCAGTGTCGTGTGGCAGGTCGATGATGAGTGGAAGTTTTGAACTGCTGTCTGCTGTTTACACCGGGCCGTGCGGGGGCCTCACGATACAAAACGAGGGGGTGAGCTCCCATGCAGACGCGCTGCTCCTTCCTTTCGCCATGGAATCCGTGGGATGGAAATCCCCGTGCCAGGAGTTCCTGAGGGCCGATTTGCTCTCCTCCGGGCCACCGTGGCTTTCCCAGCAGAGGGTGCTCTGTGTCCGAGGAAGCCCTGCCCTGCCCTGCCCTGCCCGCCGCCGGGACAGGCGAGGGACGCGGGCTCTGCCCGCCCTTCCCCGCTGCGGCTTAGCGGATCAGCCTCACATTTGTGCCTTTTAGTGCCTTTCTACAGCGAGGAGATGTTTCCTCCAGGTCTTGTGGCCAGACCCTGCTGCAGGTGTCCCTGCAACCTGCCCCCGAAATGTGGGAGAATGAGAGCTGGGGGTGTTCGGGGCGGGTGTGAGTGGCCGTAATTTGCTTATCCATTTCTGCAGGGACTGTCCCCGCCACAGCCCCAGCGAGGCGAAGCACAGCTGCAGTGGGTAGAGAGAAGTGCAGCTGATTTTTATTTTACAGTCATAAAGTGAAAGCAAAGAGACGTTCTCTGTCTGGAGGGCAGAAAGAAATAGTGGAAAACCCCCTTTGTTTTGCATAGCAAGGAAACTGAACTTCCTAAGTTACATCAGGGTTTCATCTCTCTTTGCTCTAACTTGTATCTGCCATTTAAATGGCGATTTTTAAATTATTTTTCTTGCCCCTGGGATTATATATATATATTTTTATTTTTTTTTTGTTTGTTTGGTTTTTTTTTGTGCTGAAAAGTTTCTGAAACTCACTGCTGGGCTTTCCCCTGTTTGCCTTCCATTCACCCCCCTAGCAATAGCCAGCAAGGCTGAGACTGCAGTTCTTGAACTGAAAGGCTTCCTGCTATATGCTTGTAGGGAGCCAGCAGCCTTTTTTGGGCACAGAGGCTGTCAGGTGTGGAAATGCATTCACATCCTACTATTTAATGCAATTGCACAAGGGAATTAGTTGGGGAATTCATATGAAGTTTCCAGTAATTTAGGAAAACCCTCACTGCCATGAATGTGAGAAAAAGCCATTCTCTTTTTCTTTACACCAGCAGTAGGATTGCCTGAATAAGGATTTCCAGATTTTTTCCCACCAGTATCTTGAACAACATTGCCTTGGGCTGCCTTTTTCTCCTCACAGGACGCACACCCTTTGGAGATATAGGTTAATAAACATCCTCCTCTTCAGCTGTCCCGCATTCCTCCCACTTCCAAATTTTGCAAAGTATTGTCTTGTGTGACCATGACCCGTGGGCACTGGTGTGAGGGTTCCCCCCCTTGTTCCTCCTCATGCCTGCCTTGTGGGAATGTGAACTTTGCGAAGTGATGGCAAACACTGCCTCGTTTGGCAAGGGATGTTTTTACACTGCGAGGAAAGGAAGAGCGGAGAGGAAACCTTCTTATCCCTCTTCTTGTTTGGAAGCTTGCATATGACGTGTGTTTAGGAAGCAAATTCGGGCCCATCTCTCAGCAGAAATGTGGGAGCAGTTGGAGGAGGAGGAACAAAGTTCCCAGCTCCCAGAGCATCATGTAGTGTGGAAAGTCTCTGGTCTTTGGGAAGGATGGTCCTGAGAGCAGGGCTGCCAGGCTGCTGGCTGGGGATGCATTGCACTGAGTGGACAAGGATTCCTTGAAATCAACCCAAAAAGTCCAGGGTGGGAGTGGTTATTTGTGAATAAAGTGGGTTTTCTGCAAGTGGCCTCTTTTCCATCATGTCTCTGTGTTCCCAGAGCTCCTCTCTGTGCCTGTGGAGAACCTTGGCTGCCCAGCTTGCTTTGAGGGTGGGGCACACACCCCATCACCTGCCCACAGGCTATCTCACTCTCAGGGATGCAGTTTAGCACTTCAGTGCATGAGGCGGAGCCTATGTGTAAGCATCAGCTCCTTCAGTCTTATGGTCATTTCCAAATTTGGCCAACTCAGTGCTTTCTGGTGGGATTTGGGATTTTCTTCACTCTAGCTCCTGCCAGATGTCATGAGCCAATCTGCCCAGCACCCCAAGTCCATCTCCATCTCCTCCAGTGCTTCCATTCAGCGCTGCCACTGTTGGCAGTGGATTTGGAAGGTGGACATTTGTCCTTGTGCATTGGACAGGGAGCACCAGGCTGGCTTTGGGCAGCCAGGGAGAAGCCAAAGGCCACGAGGACTGTCCCAGGCAGCAGCATCCTGGGACTGAGCAGCACTGGACCAGAAATAGTTATGCAATTTGGAAAGGAAGGGAAAGCGAGTTCCCATTGCACCCAAGGAGTGGAGCAGGTAGGACAATGTTTGGAGTGGTTGTACAGCTCTGGCGCTTCCTGTTTTCCTGCGGGCAGGAGCTGTGATTGTCACTTCTTATTCAGCTCCTCATCCTGGGAGGAAGACAGCATCGGGCTGTCCAGGGGCAGCAGGATGTTTATGTGGCAGGCTGAGTCAAGGTGCTGCTTTTAATACAACCCAGAGCAGAGTCATTGGGGGAAACGTACATTTTAGATTTCTTCTTTTTTTTTTTTTTAAGGCTCATGAACATCCAAAGTGCTTTGCAATTACCATTGAGCTGTGTGGCCGAATGCCAGCTGAGTGTCATTGTTCTCTAAGGCTATTACACGAGGATTTTACAGGGTGCCATGTACTACTGGTAATTTAGGGAGGATTTGTCTAATTAGTGATGCTGCATTGAGAGGCTTTGCTTAATTACTCCATAAGCTGTTAAACTTTGCATTGTCTCAGCCAGGCCCACATCAACCAGAGCACCCAAAGGTGGTGGGGAGAGGATGAGGCAGCCATGCAGCCTCTGCCATGTGCCCATCCAGAGGAGCCCTCTCTCCCTGCTTTATTAAGGATAAGACCATTTCCCTGGAAGGAGGGACCAAGGGACTCAATATTTTAAAAAATGTGGGGATTTCAGCCATTATCTCTATGCAGTAGCAAATGGGAATCCCATGGGGAAAAGTAGCCTGTGTCTGGATCTGTGTATTCAGAGGAAGAATGCTCATGGGACTAGTGGCCATCCCATCACTTCCCATGAAACCAGCAGCTATCCATCCCATTGCCTCCATCCCGTCATGTGCCATGGGACCAGCAGCCATCCATCCCATTGCCTCCATCCCATTGCCTCCATCCCATCACCTGCCATGGGACCAGCAGCTATCCAACCCATTGCCTCCATCCCATTGCCTCCATCCCATCACCTGCCATGGGATCAGCAGCCATCCATCCCATTGCCTCCGTCCCATCACATGCCATGGGACCAGCAGCCACCACCCCTGTCCCAGCATCTCCTCATGGAGCTTTGTGGTGCCACCTGAACAGCACAGGATCTTTTACCACTGAGTGTTTCTCCAACCAGATCTCAGCCTTGCTTTGTGTCCCAAGCTCCCCCTGGCCTTCCTCTCTCTTTAGTGCTGCATGGGATAAACCCAAAGTGCTCCTGGACAAACCAGGCAGTGCCCGTGCATGTGTGGTACTTTGGGAAATCTAGTCCTTCAGCTTCTCTTTCTCATTTGTTTTTTAATGTGAATTTTGTTTCATGCGGGCAGCTCTGATATTTGGACTGTTCTTCCCTTTGGGACCTGAGTAAGAGAGCAATCCTGAAAGAGCCTTCAGGAGCAACTTTTCCACCCCACCAGCATGGGGACAAAGCCTCTGCTCGGCCCCCAACTTCACAGAGGTGAGAGAGTTTTTACTTGGGTGGCCTCAGCCGCATTGCTGGGGGCAACACAGAGGAGATTGGGGTCTGAAACATCTCAAAATCTCCTGAAAAAGAGCTGGTGGTGGTGAAAAACAGGATGGCAGGAAGAAAAAAACCTCTGTTGTAAAATATCACTCACTGGAACCAGACTTTGATCTCCTGCTGTGGTCCCTGATGGGAAGGGGAGGTGTGGGCTGGGAGGAGATGGGCAAAGAGGGGATCTCCTGGGATTTGTGGTTGTGTCTCCCATGGGTCTACTTTTCCTGAGCCACAACTCTCTCACTGCAAAATGGTTTCCCCAGACTTCACACCCTGTGCCTGCCCTGGTTTTTTTGGGGGCAGAGAAGCACTTTTGCTTTGTTTACAGCAGCATTTTCCCCTTTTTGTGTCATTTTTTATGCTGCTGCCTGATCAGGTGAGGAAAGCTCTCACCTGTGTCTGTTGCTGGACATGGGGGAATGAATTCTCAGGCAGCTTTTGACCTGGGGACTGGATTTTGCTGATGCTGCTGAAAGCTGAGTTTGTCTGGGAGTGCACCCAGACATCTGCCCACTGTTCCTGGCCTCTCCCAAGGGAGTGCTGCCCCATGACACTGCAGGCTATCACATTTTCTTGGTTGCTGGTTGTTTCCATTATTCATACAGAAACTCTTTAAATATTCAGAGATCTCTTGACTGGTTTTTCAGTGACTTGTGGAGGTGGTGGCACGGCTCGCTGGGGCCACCTCCACACCTGGTTTAGTAGGATGCTATTTCTGATGAGCGATGTTTTCGGGAACTCTGGAGCCTATGGCCCTGACTCCAGACCAGAAGTGGCAGGGGGAAAAGGATTTAAGGTCTGTTTGTTTTACTTTTTTGTCCAGACAATAAGCCAGCAAATACTCCCAGATTGTTTATATTTGGATAAGGCCGCTCGTGTCCTGTGAAAGGAAAATGACACATCTACTACTTCTCCTGGGGAGAAATGGTGTGGGACAAATGGACTCCTGGTGTGGCTGCCAGAAGCCTCTTGATGCCACTTCTGGGATGTGTGGGATGGCAATGGCACTGTGGTCCAGATGGGGAGAGCATGGCAGGGGCACAAATGCCTGTTTTTTCTCTGCTGGTGGCATTACTTTGGGGCCAGATGCACGAAAGGGCAGAGCTTGGTCCCCAGTGCCAGCCCCACATTGCTGCCTCCTTCTCTCCCACTGGGATGTGGGGCTGTGGACACTGGCAGGTAGCCTCATCAGACTTCCCATCCAACAAGTTGTTTTTGGAGTCTGTGGGATGTGAACCACAAACTGAAATTCTGTTTTTCTCTGTTTTTCCCAGAAGCTCAGCCCCTCCTGGCATGGCACTGCATGGGGGAAAGACACAAGGCACCGAGGTTTGGCTTCAGGGCTTTGGGCTGGCCCTGCTCAGTTCCCACCACCCCTAACCAGGACATCAGGGGCCTGACCCCCCCAGGACACCCAGCTGGTCGTGCCTGTGTCCCCCCATCTGTTCAGGCTCTCTCAAGTCTCTCTCAAATCTCTCCTGCAAACCAAATGCATACCTGAGGTGTTTTCACAGGAGCTGAGCAGCCCATCATGGCAAGTCACAACATGAAGGTTCCAAAACCTACCCCATAACTGTTTTCTCTTTTCATTTCTTTCTTTTTTTATTTTTTTTTTTTAAATTTAATTTGTTAAACCACTCCCTTGCAGAAAGCACCACCTGCTTGTCCCATAGGGAGAGGTCAGGCAGGGGGAAGAATAAGTGAACTTGAGGCACTATGGCCCTGCTGCAACGGGTCAGGTCAGGGAAGAGGAATTTTCTTGGCTCACAGAGCCTTGGCAGCTCCTGGGGTGGCTCTGCAGGCTTCACCCTGGGGCAGGTGCTGTGAGAAAGTGCCAAGAATTCACAGCTAGCTCTACTGCAGTCTGTAACTCCAGCTGGGTCCAACACCCCCTTTCTTGATGTCAAAATTGGTCAGAATTTTTTTTTTACATTTCCTCAGGGTTATTTTTTACCTAAAAGTGAAGAAAAGATAAACTTTTCTTCCTATTTTTTCCCCCCAGAGCTTTTGGAAGAAGTAAGAGGGGAAGTGACTTTTCTCCTTCATTCAAAGTTGGTAAATGCAGCCAAAACTTGCCTCCTCCTCCTCCAATTATTTTACTTCTATTAGTAATTCTTGCCTGTCTGTAAATTGGGCATTTCTGCATTTATTTTCATTCTGTGGAAATAACCAGTCCCCAGCCTCTCCTCTCTGATGTTTGTCTCCCCATACATGCTGAGATTCATTTGATTCAAATATTTCCAAACAGACTGGAGACAAGAGAAGCAGCTTTTTGTCACTTGCAGCACCACATTTCCACAGAACAAAAACATGATGTAATGAATGAAAAGGCCTGGAAACACTGAAAACCACTCAAGAAGAAAAAAATTGCAAATGAGCAAATTGCCATCATTTCACACACAACCACAATTAAAGAAGCAGCAGATCTGGGAGCCGAGGCAGTTTTGGTCTGAAAAAACCCAAAGGATTTCAGCTCTGCTTCCTTGTCCAGGATTTAAAATGCAGCAGCTGTTAAAAGTCATGCTCTGGTGCTCCACCTGCCCCGAGTGCTGAATTCAAAAGCAGGCAATGAAATCCTGAGCTGACAGGCCAGGAAAGCCATGAAATGGAGGAGCAGGGATCTCTGTGCCTGAAGGAAAGACTCAGGAGGATTGAACACCTCTTTCACCCCAGCAGCCTTCTGACTCTACGAGCCTTCATCTTCCCCTACATCTATTTCCTGGGAACGCAAGGTGTGGGAACAAATTGCATTTTGGGAGCCCTTTGGAAACAGATTTCAGATGCACTGTTGCTAACTCTGACCTAAGACCTGGCAGCAGGTTTTGCCTTTGGGAGCTTCTGACCCCAGCTGGTTGTTGCACCCCGATTGAGCATCCTCAGGCTCATTCTCCTGATGAAGATGAAGAAGGAGACAAAGGTGAATGATGGAGAGGTGGCTTCCTTGGGTAAAACACCCCTCAGGCAGGAATCCACTGCTTGCTTCGGCCTCTGAGGGGAGGACAAGCCAGCGGGGAAGAGGTGGGAATGTTCTGTAAAATCCATGCCATGTGGATGCGACCCTTAAGGACATGGCTTAGTGGTGGCCTTGGCAGTGGCAGATTAATTGCTGAACTCAGTGATCTTCGAGGTCTTTTTCAACATAGATGATTCAACAATCCTTTCACCATCTGCTGAGTGCTGGGATCAGTGTGGGAGTGGTGCTCCAGCTCATGGGGTTTAACTGGAGCAGAGCACTGAAATGCCCCTGAGACCTGGCTCTTGGGTACTCCTGAGGCTTTTTTTGGAGTCTTGGCTGGTGTTTTGGTGTTGCTCCAGCACATTCCCACTCTCTTACTGTATCTCCAGCAGCCCCTCTGCAGAAGACCATGCTGGTGTCCCCGGAGAGCTGCCAGTGCCAGCTGTCTCTATAAATACCCCTGGTATAAATTCAGAGCTCAGTCCCTGGCAGGCTCAGTCCTGCCCTCTGATCACAGCATTGAGGGGTGCTGGGCTGGAAACTCACAGGCTGCAGAGCCCTGCCACAAGAGAAACAGCTCTTAATGCCTTGTTAGAAAACTTACATTTCGATTTTCCATTGATTAATAAAAGTGATGCAGTGGTGGTTCTCGCTACTTCAACATTTCCATTCCCTTGGTCTTATATAAGTCAAATATTTCAACTTTTGTACCAGGACAAATCATTTTTAGAAAGCCTGTGTGTATGCCAAAGTGCTGCAGCTCCATGGCAGTGAGCCTGGGAGCTGGGCTGAGATGTCCATGTGTGGGTCAGACCTGTGGTTGCACTCTCCCTGTTCCATGGAGGAGTCAGCTTGAAGCTTCCCATGGTTGCAGAACACACCACAGAGAGCTCTTGCCCCCTGGCCCAGGCAATAGCAGCAGTGCTATTTCTCAGGCTGACCTAAAGGGACATTTCTTTACTGGGCTGTCCTTGCCCAGATTGATTTTCTGAATCTTTTCAGATTTTACATGGTGAGGTCTCCTGGGAAGATCCCCGTTGGATCCAAACCCCTGAGAGGAGGAGGGAAGCCTCTCTAGCCTGTGCCTCTCTGACAGCTCCTGCAACATTAAAGGGTGTCTTGGGGATGGGCTGCAGCCAGAGCTGCTCTCAGTCCTGACAGCACATTTTTGACATCCACTGCCCCACTGAGAATCAAGATTTATTCTTAAAAGGAAAAAAACATGCACTTCTCTTCTTTGCAAGGAAAACTCTCACTCCCTTTTGCTCTCTTGCCAACAGGAACGGCTTGCTGGGGGTTGAGGGAAACTTCTGCTCAGCACCAGGCAAATGCATGAATTCCTTTCCATGTTCCTCTTGGCACATCTCCTTTTAGCACTTGAGGACTTTTCCCCTGGTCACAGAGAAAAGCAGGCAAGGAGAAGATAAGAGCCAGTGGGCAGCAGAGCCCTTGCCAGTGCTCCTGCTTTCCTAGTGACCCTGGTGGCTTTGGAAAAAAAGCTTTTGGTGTGCCTTTGCATGACAGGAGACTGGCAATTAGTGGCATTCGGGCTGGAAACATCCTGTCCTGACACCGGCAGGCTCCCGTGTGCTGCAGAGGTGGGGAGCAGCCCCTCCAGGCAGCTCCTCCCTGCAGCTCCAGGGGCTGCCGGGCAGCGTGGGTGTGCTGGGGAATGTGGGAGCTGTGGCACGGGGGAGTGGGAAGGGTGGGATGGAATGACTGTTCCGTGCTTATATTTATCTCCCGCTTGATGGCCAGGCTCACAAAGCAGGATACGCCTCCCCGGAGCCCGGCAAACTGACAAAAATCTACCTGGGAAGGATGCAAACCCAAACCCCCCCCCCCACTAAAAATATGCAGGCAAATAGAGATTTTCCAAAACAGAGTTCCGGAATGCTAAACTTGGTGGTGATTCATGGAAGGAGGGGGGCACAGCCGCTTTACTTTTTCCCCTGAAGGCGAGCAGGAACAATGTAAATGCCGAATGCTATCCAAGCCACCCCCTCAGCTGGGCTGCTGTGCTTTGAAGAGTCCATCCATAACCCGGTAGGCACCGGCTTCCCAAGAAGGCAAAATTCCTGCCGCAAAAACAGGAATCCCTTATCGGGCAGCAGGAAATCCTATTTTTACATGGAGTTCAGAATAAAAATAAAAGGGAAATATATATGCTCGGGGGGTGCAGGCTAAAATTAAACCTAGAGCTTCTCCTCTGATGGCTGGCTCCTGCCACTCCCTGGATTGAGAATCTGACGGTGAACAAGAAGGATCCTGCTGTTCCTGGCTGCTCTCAGTGGGACCTGCTCTGCTGTGCGGCTTCTCCTCTCAGTGAGCTCTGTGAGTGTGGCTTAAATGAATCACCTTGGATCAGTGCTGTGGCCAAAGCCTGTGCTGTGAGCAAGTGGGAAGAGGTTCCTTTGCCTCTTCTTCATGTGGCTCCTTAACATTTCTGAGCCAAATCCTTCGGTTTCTGACTGTCCTGTCAGCTTCACTGCCCTATGTCCAGCCCAGACCTTTCTCTGACCAAAATTTCTCCATCCACGTGGTACCAAAAGATGTACTGATGCATCATGAGGCTCTGTCTTGACCGAGTTTCCAGCTTTGGGTCTGCTCCCCCCGAGGGGATGAACTGGCACATGTGGTCTGGATTTGAGCATTGCTTCTCTGGGATTTGAGCATTGCTTCTCGCAGTTCTCTGGAATCTGTAGTAATGAAACAAGCCCTAAGCCACAATCCCCAAACCTCTTCCTTCCCTGCAGCCCAACACTGAACAGTGACTGCCAAAAACAGCGCTGTGGCTGTGTGTTTTCATTACCACTGTGATTTGTACAACAAATGCAGCCCATTTGCAGCCACGCTTTTGTTCTTTGATGTCTCAGGCCTTTGCCAGCTGAAGCCACACTCAGGGCTTTCCTCTGGGCTGCACCAGCTTCAGCAGCTCTGTGGCACAGGGTGGCACTGAGACAAATCCCACAGGGACTGTGAAGGTGGCCCCGGTGGCACTTGGTCAGCATTTCTGTAAGGCAGCTCATTTCAGAGTTTCCTGTGTTGGACCTCGGACCAAAAGGCTTTTAACTTGGCTTCCAAAGAGCAATTAAACTGGACCCAGAAAAGTCACTGGGTAAAATGCATCATGAGGTGCAGACCTCTTGGCTGACCACACTGACCTCTTATGTATGTGTGTGTGTGTATATATATATATATATATATATATATATATATATATATTTGTGTCCAATCTACCTCCTGTCTGCTTTTTTTTTTTTCTGCAGCAAAGGTTCACTCTGAGCATTTGGCTGCAAAATACATTGTAAAAAGTTGTTTTCTTGGAATAAGTATTTGAGGGCATCTTCAACCTTCATCAGGAAAACAAATCCCAGTAAATATTAAGCAGAGTAGCCTGAGTTAGCCATAAAGCTGCAGGTGCTTTAGCAGGGTGTTGACTTCTCAGGTGCACAGGAGTTTGAGAGCAGAATTTCTTTCACCTGAGCTGGTCTCCTTCTAATTAGTGAAATTACAGGAAGGTTTGAGGGGGTGGATAGAGAATGCTGGTGTTGGGTTGCTGCTGAGAGCCAAGCTATCTAGGAGGAATGGCCCCTGGAGAACAGGTAGGAAAATTGGGGAAGAAGGAGAGTGAAGGAAGAGAAAGCATTTGGTGATGGTTTTGGATGCCTGGAGTATCTAGAGCTAGAGGGAGCTGCCTGGGTTGTCTCAGCTGTGGTGTCATTTTTAGAAGATGGCTTTTTGGCTTTGGGAGAAGGTAGACTTGCAGCATTGACCACTGCTCCTGTTTGTGGCTGGCCTGGACAGTTGCATGTCTTGAAATTTAATGTTGCAGCATTGTTTGCTTTTCTTCTCATGTGCTGAAAGGGCTTTGTGTGGAGAGCCCTTCTCAGCCTTGCCAGCTAATATGGGCAAGCAATTAAATTGTTTTGGGCAGCCCTGTGTGTGAATGAATGCACCTGGCTGGCATGCAGTGTGAAGTGAATGTCTGAGAGCCCCCCAGAAATGCAGGTCTGTGATCTCTGCTCCATTGTGTAAGTGTTGTTTAACACTTCTGCTGTTTACTGTAAGATGAGGTGGTGAAATTTGGCTCAAAGGAGAAGTGATGTGAAATTGTGCCCAGTCTGATTAGGAAGAAAACACTGGCTGCTCTTCCTCCACAGGATGTAATCTAGTTTGAACTTCACCATGTAAAATTATCTTGCTTATTCTTGAAGGTTTTGTGCTGTAAAACATCACCTTTGCTGTTTTGCCCCTTTGCAATCACTGTAAAAACTGTCCAGGCTGCTCCTGTTATGGAGAAGGCTGGGGAGGCTCCAGCCTGGCCCTTGTCCTTCTTGGAGTTAGGGGCTACATAGCAGAGGGCAAATAGAGCATTTGAAGTTATTTGTATTTCATTTTCTGCAGTGGACTGTATTTTCTGGCTATTCCTCTTCCAAGGAGAGGTGATTTTGGGGGATTAAATGTTAAAATCCTTATGGGTGCTGTGGTGCTCCTGGGGATATCTTGTACCCATATTTGATGTTGTATCAAGCCTGTGCAATGCTTTTTCTCTTATCTCTGAAAAAGAGAGGCATGTGGAGCCAGTGAAAAGAAAGGTATCTGTGAACACCTTTGGGTTGGGATGGTGAGGGGTATGTGTATGAATCCTCTGCCAAAACTGCTGGGATGAGAGGCCTTCTGAGCAAGGACAGCACATACCAGGGAGGGGTAAAAGAGAGATATTCCTTTATTTGATACAGTCTGTTTGTCCCAGATACTGAACTTATGGTCTGACCCCAGAAACTGGGAACAGCAGGCCCAGGAGGTGCCCTGAGGTGAGGAAAGGAGTGGGCTTCCCATGGAGGCCTCCAGCACCCCTGGGCTGCTGCACACACCACGTGTCAGGAGAGCTCGCTGGGGACTTTGGGGTTCCAGAGGAGCCCTGTGTCCAAGGTCCCTGACGTGACACAGGGCAGGCTGGCCCTAAGCAGAACAAGCTGCCCATCTGGGCACTCTCCTCAGGCATGCAGAGCTTGTGTCCCTGAAGATTTTGGGGTTTTTTTGCCTGTGACATAAACTGTGAATGCTGCCAGAGTGCAAAATGCAGAGCTTCAGAGGCAAGAGAGCAGGGCAGGACAAAGGTGGGCTGCAAGGCCAGTCCATCATCCTGAGGCAGGGAAGGACTCCATGTATTCTCTCACCTGCTGGCTCAGCTGGTGCACTTGGGTTTCTTGAACCTGGTCCCCATTTCACATTCAGCAAAAAAGAACAAATTTTGCAACAGAACATGTTTGGGGGAGGAGGGCGGGGAAAAAAACCAAACTGTCAGTCCTTCCTTTCTGAGATGTTTTGAGAGTCAAATTTTTATCGGAGGGAAAAAAACCCAACCCAAGACTCAAAACAGGAAACTCTTATCAGCTTGCCAGGAAGCTCTATTGCTTTGTGGAAGTGTTACCCTACGGTCATTGCTACTTTCAGTAGCTGTTTGTGAGTAATTTATGGCTTTAAGATGGGCGTCAATCTTCCATGCAAGCAGGGGAGAGGCCCTAAAGCTGGAAGGAGTAGTGGTAGGAATAGAGGGTGGAGGGGAAATACCAAGGAACAGGATTTGTATTATCTCACTACATATATTTACAATGATAAGATTTTCATTGTCTTAAATGGTAAATTATGATCCTGTTTTTGTTCTGTATTTGGATCAGGAAAAAGCAAACCCGTGTCTTCAAAAATTGAACGGGCTTAGTGTTCAGTGACTGTTATTCAGCAGAAGTAATCGAGGGACTTGGGATAATACGTAACTTCTTGGCAGGGGAATTTCTAAATTATTGCCTTATGGAGTTCTGTGTGCTTGAATTCTAAATGTGTGCAGGTGTCTTTGTGTAAATCATATAAAAATTTGTCTAAAACCTGTCAGAGCGAGTTGTCTGGTTCTCTTCTCTGTCCCAGTTTTGGTGTGCCCATCTCCAACACAGAGCACTTGTTCATGTCCAGAATAATTTCTTTGAAAACAATGTTCCTGCAAAGTGTCTTTGGATTTAAAAATAAAGAAAACAGTGTTAGGCAAAGTATCTGAAAACTGTGTGTATGCACTTCATGCAGAGAGATCATGAGCTCCTATCCCAAACCTGCCAGGTAGCAGTATTGAACAGTTCTGGCTCCTGGCCCGGTGTTTATTTTTATTTTGCCTTTTTGTGCCCTGGTGTGTCTATTCTAGTGCTTTATGGATTGCTGTCACTCCTGTAGTCCCCCAACACAATGGGGATCTTTCCAGCAGAGGCATTTTGCAGCCCCCAGGCTGGATGGAGCAGGCATGATGTGGAGAAGGAAGTGCAATGCTGCTGCCAGGTTATCGTGTTTGTCACGTTCACTGCTGGCTAAAGTGGTTCTTTATCTCTTAGTTTGTGCTGGCAAATCTCTTTTGCTTAAAAATAAGCATTAAACTTTTGTCTGGAAAGCTGGGCTTCTGGGCCATGAAGAGAAAAGATGATTTCTGAGTGCATAACCCATGACCAAATTCTTAAAGGAATTTTGGCAGCAGGGCTGTGCAGAGGAGCTGGGGTATGTCCTGGGTAAGTTCACTGTGCACCACCAGTGATGCAGAGCTCATTTCCACGGGCTGTGGCCTTGCATTTAGAAACACATCATGGTGTGACCAGGCTTTGGGAATATGGGGATGATGCGTTTTTGGGGGAGCAATGCTTTTCTTGGTGTGTCTTGGGCTGCCTTGTGGCTGGAGGAGTCCCTGTGAAACCAACATCAGGGAGGTGAATCATCTCTGTGCTTCAATCTCATCACAGTGAGTGCACTTTGAAGCCTGGCTGTGCCCATTGGCTTTTGGGCTGGCATCCCTCTCTTAAACAGATCTTTTAAACACAGAGATTCACCCTTTTCATTTTTTCTCCCTCCAATTTTTAAATGATGGCCTTAAACACAGAGCACTCTGTCCTGCTCTTCTGGGAAATGGGGTTGTTCCATGATTGCTTGAAGTCTTTGGCCAAGCATTGTTGATACAAAAAAAGTACAGCATCCTGACTACAGCGGTGTGTGAACCCATTTTTCTCCTTTAATATGCACTTATCTTTATAATAGGGCATTGGAAAACATTTCTCTGAAACCCAGTAACCAGTGGCCTTTCTTACTCATTGGACTACATTCAGTGTTTGCACTAGCACTTCATTAGGAAATAGCTATTTGCTGGGGCTGTAAAAAATCACTTTTCCTCTCCTTGTACCTTATCTCCTCTTCCTGGACAAAAGTCAAGAGCCTCTTTCCCCTGGCCCCTTCCCTCTTGGGTATACAATTGAATACAAGTGATCCAAGGAGTATGATATGCCAGGTATTTTGCACACTCATCTCTGGGGAGCTGATAACAGCAGCCCATCTCTCTGGAAAGCTCAGCCTCTTGGCTGCTCACTCCTGCTGGAGTCAGCAGCTTCTTGCAGGGCCAGGAGGTACTCACCTCCCTCGTCCTTCCACCGAAGGACTTTGGAGCAGGCAATGAGGTTGCATCTGATGCCTTGAGGTGGTTCAAGCATAATTAATGCTGTGAGCTCCCTGACATGTTTGGTGGCAGAGCTGCAAACCTCCAACCAATGTGGTAGGGTCCTTGAAAGACATTTCCTTAGCAAGATGGGGGAAAACGGGCTGCTTCTGACCAGCTCTGGAGATGGTGGGAAGCCAGGTAGGAAGATGGTCTGAACTTCCTCTTTTCCCAGGGGGTGTCCCAGTGGCTCAGGTGAGCCCACCAGCCCTGTATTGTCCCAGCTTTGACAGCCTTTCCATGTAAATCACAGTTCTGACATTCCCATGGCTGAGTAAATTCCCTCTGGGAACAGGGGAAGGGCTGGAGCGGCGCGTGCCTCTCGGGCTGGGACGATGGCCTGCGGCTCTCGGCAGGACTGCACCAGCTTTTGTTCCCCTCTGTCCTCCTGAAAGGAAGTGGTGAAAGGCAGCCAGGCCGCCTTTATTTCTGTGAAATGGAGTGAGATGAGTGAGGCGACCCATCGGAAGCAGATCATTAGGAATATTAGTGACCTTATGTGATCTCTCCAGGGCTGGGAGAGGAGCAGGCGGAAAGGACATCGTGTCCCTGTTTGTCACATCAGCACTTTATCATCCATGCTCTGAGGGCTTGTTTGTCTCCCTTGAGAAGGAGACATCCATGTTTCCTGCTGTGGGAGAGCAGCTTCTCCAGAAGGGTCAGACAGGCTCTCCACAGAGGCACAGCCAGATTTCAACAAGCTCTAGTTGCACCAGCCTGGCCTGGCTGTATAGACATGGCATCTTGGCCAACTTCTATCAGGTTTCCCATGTTTTCCATAGAGGTTTCTCAACCCTTGGCACCCTCTTTGTGCCTTTGTCAGCTTCTGTTGAGGGCTATGCTGGGAAGTCACCTCTTGCTGGGACCTTGCATGAACAGGCTTTTCCCAGAGAACAAGCAACAACACTCTTGCCTGTGTAGCAAGGCTTTTGGGATGTCATCATAAGCACTTTTCTTCCCCCATCCCACAGTGCATTTTGGATGACAATTTGTACTTCCCCAAACCCCATGTGGGAAAGGAAGGACAGAGAGTGGCCTTGAGAACAAGAATGTCTGAGAAAAGCCACAACCAAAGCCCAAAACTGCTCCTTCCAGGTTCTCAAGAGAGATAGGAAACTCTGTCCCTGGGTCTGTACTGAAATACTACCAAGCCTGAGGTGATGTTGTGCTTCTGGGGTTTGACTCAGCTGTGTAGAGGATGGAGGGGGAGGAAAAAGCTGTTCAAGCATAAGCTTTGCCATTTCATAGGCAGCATGTGGTCTCTTTTCTGTGCTCTTCTGCTGCAGTGCTGTGCTTGAAGCTTGGCAGAGTCCTCTGTCCTCACCGATACGGGGAACAGAGGCTGGGAAAATACTGCAGGGAAAGGGCTGGAGCAATTGAATCAGCAGAGCTTAAAGGAAAGTATTGCTGCTATACCTCTGCTCCTTGCAGAGATGCAAGACATCTCTGGGCAGTAAAACTTATTTCCTGATTGTTCTCCCCAGTCACTGGATTTTCTATTCCCCCTGAGCAGCCTATAAAGCTCTAGACTAGCATTAAATGGCAACCAGTGGATCACCTTCTTTCCCTTTTCAAGGCTGCTTAATTTCAGGAGGAAGAGTGAAGCCTTGCTCATCTGAGAAGGAAGGTGGCTTTAGGTGTACTTTGCTATCTTGTGTTGGTGGCTGCTGGTGGGACCTGGGAAAAATGCCACCAGTTCTTTTTATAGTTTAGTTTGCAAGCTGCATTTCTTGGCAGAGAAAATGATTATTGGCCTGTTTTTATTCCTTTGGCGTGATGAGTCATCAAAGACGATATTAATTAGAGAACGAATCTCCCTTCGTGACAAATGGTGCAAGTTCTTTAGTTTACCAAGGGTTTTTTCCATGCTAGAACTGGATTGAAGTGTGCTGGTTAATTGGTATGGAAGCTTAAGCTGAAGAATTGAAATTCCCAACTGGACAGATGAAGGAACTCTTTACTGAGGGACTGGATATTGAAATTCTAACTGGGGAACAATTCTGCTTCTGAAAACTTAACTGTGAGCTGCCAGCTTGGACTGCAGCTACACTGCAGTTCTGATACAACTGGAGATGCCTGTGCTGTGGAAGCTTTAAAGATGGTAGGATCAGGGAATCCCTTCTAGTCTGTCGTGAATGGCTTAAGTGTGGTAGGCAGACAGGCAGCAAACTCTTCATTTTGATGCTTTTCTACTGTCTTTAGTGGAAGTGAAAACTGCTTTGAAAACTGATGTTTGAAGGAGGTCAGAAAATGGCCAGAGAGCTTTCCCTGGGAGTTGTGCCTCCCACTGGCCTCTGTGCTGCCATCACCTTATAAGGAGCTTCTGTGAGCCTTCTCTTGCTAATAAATGTGTGGGGTGGTGGGTGAAAGCTGTTCCGAGAGCGCTGGCACTTGCTTGCAGGGAGGTTGTGCGCCTAAGGAGAGGAATTCCGCGCGCACGCCCTTGCTTTGCGCAATGGCCTGGGGCGAGTAGGGTGATTTAATCTATAAATATCTCCCACGTTCACATCTTCTGCAGGCATTAGTGAGGCCTCTCTGGCTGCAGGACACGTCAGCAGCTGGAGAGGAGCCCACGTCAAACCTAGCAACTCGTGCAGTGTTTGACAGCCGAGGGCTCGGCGCAACGGGCACGCCGTGGAGGACGTGTGCTGTACTCAGCAGGGATTTCTCTCCCTGCAGGCACCCAGGAATTGTTTCAAGGGCCTGCTTTAAATACTGGATTTGTTACTCTATCAGCAGTGCCTAGAGGAGCTGGAAAAGCTTTGCAGCCGTTGACTTGCCTGCACTAGCCTTGAACTTCGTGGCATGTTGAGATTCCGAACTAAGCCTTGTTTTTCCCCCACCCTTGGGCAGACTAGGAAGAGGAGGGAAAGGCTCATAAGCACGAGGAAGGAAAGGGAAAGAGCAGAAAATAATAGATGGTATGCTGTGTTATGAAAACTCCACAAAAATAACTTGAATGTTACCAGTCAAGCTGCTCCTCTGGAGTAATTCATTGCTGTTCTCCATGAGTGTTCCTACCCATGTGCCAGGCTTTGAAGAACTTGAGGACTTTTGCATCTAGGAAGGGCTTAAATAATCTATTGTGTCCCCTG
The DNA here is from genome assembly GCF_014805655.1 of Passer montanus. Lineage (NCBI taxonomy): Eukaryota > Metazoa > Chordata > Aves > Passeriformes > Passeridae > Passer > Passer montanus. The sequence goes on along the minus strand of NW_024368485.1, from coordinate 379,175 downwards.
ATTTACCAAAGCCTGTGGAGCCACAGCTTCTCTCTATAATAAAATAAATATGAGATAAACAATAGCAGAGGTGGAAACTCTCAATGACGTAAGAGGTGTAGCATGATCTGCAGTGATCTTCTAGAGGAGCTTGTCTGCAGTTGCAGCTGTGCTTGTAGGAACACTGTCCCTCTCTGTAAGGTCAAACAACCCATAACTTTTGCTCACTAACCAAAGGCTGCTGTCATATGGACAAAGCATTAAGGCATAATAAGGGGAGCAACTTAAAAGAACAGCTTCCAGACTTAAATCTGAATTTCATTGTTGTATAAAGTTTGTGTTGGAACTTAAGGTGATGGAAAAACTGATTCTAACCTTTTCTGTTTGGTTAAAAATCCCTCTGAACTTCAGCATGCTGGCTAAATTCCAGCTCCCAGAAGTAATTGCCTTTTGCTAAGCTACTCACCTCCTGTGAAACCTTATTCAAGGAACTTAGTGTAATTATTATCCTTCCCTTCAAATAAATGGTTGTATGGCACTGTTGATCTAATCTGCCTGTCATGTTCCATGGTAGAGAGAATTTCATTTTCAAAAAACTCGTATGTTAGCCCATAAAGCATGTAGGTACAGATGTTTCTGCTCTAGATCCTTCCCAGAGAGAAGACCAAATGCAGTTCCTACTTGGAGGGGTAAAAAAAAAAAAAAAGACCTTTTTGTTCTTCTGACCTTGTGAAAGCTCTTCTGTGTGAGGATGGTTAGAGAAGGACATGAGAGGATCAGAGAAGTGAGTGCTAGTGGTATGTTCACATGATAAAATCCCCCACCCACAGACAGCAAATGAATCGGTTCCCCTGTGTAACCTCCTGGGGAAATCTTTTCGGTAATTGGGAAGTGCTTTTGGAAAAAGGAAGCACTGCTGGACACAGATAACTGCCTCTGGAGCATGGCTCTGTGAACCGGCAGGAACATGCACTGGCTGGGGGCCTGCGTGCAGTGCCTGGAGTCCTGGTGGGCTTGGGAAATCACATCCTTCCACAGATGTGGGAAACAATACAGGTGGCTGGGATTGCCCAGGGAGTTCTAACTCTGAAGGGAAAAGGGGAAAAAAGGGGGTGTGTGCATTTGCAGCTGCTATCTGGGAAGGGCATGGAGAAATACATGGCCATAGTGGAGATACAGGATTCCATGTATTTCTATATAGAGAACAGGGTGTTTAAGGTTTGATGTGGGTCTTTGGTGTTTTAGTGGGATTTTGTTTGATTGTTGTTTTAAATTTCCTGAAGAGCCTAGCAAAAGTGAAATGTGCTGCATGAGGTTATCTGACTGAAGAGGACTGTTCATAACCAGCCTCTCTGGGAACACAGCCTCTCTCAGCTGTCCTGTTCCCTCTGTAGCAGGGACCCTGGTGCAATGCTATGAAGTAACGCTGTGTTTGTCAGGGCAGTGCTGGTGTTTTTTCCTCTCTCCCCACCACGAGTGGGGAAGCTGTGCTCTGATGGTGCCAAGTGGTTCCTGAGGGTGTTGAAATCAAACCCTCCCGGCGGCGCCTCATGCACTCCTTTATGGGCAGAGCTCCCTGTGCTGCTGCCTTGCTGGCCCGTCCGGGTGAATCCTGCAGGAACATCCTGCAGAGGCTGGCTCAGGGGCGAGAGGAGCAGTGTATGAGCAGGCAGGAGCTGTGGAATGTGCTGGCATACCCCAGCCATGGTGTGGGGGTAGCTGCCAGCAACACAGGGAATGTTTCCTGTGTAACAGTGAGCCCTGCTTTGAGATTGGGCTAAGCACAGCTGCAGTCAGGCACTGATAACCAACCTACCACCTACAACAGGCCAGTGGCTTGGCTTGTGAATTGTATGCACAAACTATCAGGCACAAATGCGCTCTGAAAGCTGTTTGATTGCTGTCACAATGAATTTTTGCCTACCTGAGCACCTTGCTGGAGCATACAGGGAAGAAAAGACTGCAAAGACCTCACCTTCTCCCATCCCCTTTGAGAGAACTAGTAATGTTATGCTTTTTGAGGCGTTAAATTTCAGCATGACATGACTGGCACAAGCAATCTGCTGTGTGAATGGCCATCAGACAGTCGTGTCCACACAGAGGCAGGGTTGATTCACAGTGCTCTGCTCAGCCTCAGCTGGAGTCCAATGGATACAAATTCCTCAGGAAGACCTGGACAGCCTGAGCAGATGTGTCCTGTGAGGACAGTTAAACTGGGGGTTACTGGGTAGCTGAACTGGAATGACACAGTTTGCTGGCTTTTCCCTCAATTTGCATTTATTGCTTTTGCTCTCCACCCTATGATTTCCTCTCACCCCTCTCTCATCCTGTACAGATGCGAAATGGAAACTCTGCCAACTACTACAGCTCATACCCTCTCTGCAATGCTTCCCCAGGACTATCCTACCTGCTCTCCCTGTCTTACTCCATGCCTCTCACTGTCCCACTCTGGGGACAGCTATCACTGTCATGAACATCTACAGAAAAGAAAGAATAAAGACAGAAATAGAATTAGTCAGATTTGAGACTGAGGTTTTTTTGCATCCATTCCAGATCTTGATAAATTCACAGCATTCTCATCTGTGACTGGCAGGAAGGAACTCTTTCAATATATTCTTTTTTCTGCTGAAATGTGGTGGTTACCTCTCCACTATATTGAACAACGTGAATCAGGGGTACAATTCCTCTTGCTTTGGCAAGTATGGAGGTTGTGATTAGACTGCCAAGAGAGAAAGATGTCACAGGTGTCAACCAGTCATTCAGCAGTGCACACCCAAGTCCAGCTGGGCTGATCTGTACGTGCACCTTTGGGAATGTGCACAAGCATCATCTCCTCCCTTTGTTGCACTTACAAATAAGCTTTTTTTTTTTTTCAGTTGCATTTCATTTTGCTGTACAAAGAAGTAGACAGATCTGGCCTTTCTTTTTTAATAATGTCTTAGGACCAGGGTACAAAAAAGGTTAATGCATTAATTTTTAAGACAAGTGATAAATGTACTGCAATAAGCACATCCTACATACACAGAATATATTTCTCTATATAATATGAACACAAGAGATATAAAATAAGTTATACTTATCTTGGTTTTTTCATCACAGTAGGAGCTCAGCTTATATAAAGTGACAACAGGATTGGAACAACACGCTGCTCCAAAGCAACAACAAAAACCAGAAGAGTGTGCACGCACGTGTGTGTTTAGGCCATGAAATAGGAAATTGAGGGATTTCTGCTAAAATTGGGTCTTGAAAATAAAAATTTCTTAGAGCATGAAAGAAATGGGGAAGCTCTCTTGGCTCAGGGTAGAAGTTCTGGAGGGGATCAAGTGTAATTGCATGGTGAGGAGAGTGTGTGAAGGCTGACATCTTGGCTAGGTTTGTGGAGGCACAGAGCAGAGCAAGCTCTGCCCAGTGCCCCTGTGTTCTGCCCCTGTGATGGATCCCCCTGACAGTGTGGGGTTTGTATCTGTACACTGAGAATGGGGCCTCGTGGCTTTCACTGTGCACAATGAGAGCAAACACGTCACTTCACAGGAATCACAGACACCACCACTGTTCAAAGAGCAAACACTACCCACTGGCTGTGAAATGCTGGGGGAACCTGGAAGCTGTGCTCCTCCCTTCCAACCCCCCTGATGTCCACCTCTAGGGCCCCTCCCTCTGCTTCCCTTGGAGTGTGGTTCTCTTGGCTGGGCCTGCAGAACAAATCTCCCCTGGGGACTGAATGGGAGGTAGTGAAGATTGGGAACTCTGAGTGCCTGTCCCACAGTGAACAACGAGGAACTCCAGCTGCCCAGTTCAGAGCTCTTTCAGATTTTATTGATGTATTTTTCTTTAAGGACAGGGAACGTTTGTAAAACTCGCATCTTAACGGTGAATCAAGGTTCCTAAAGTTCTTAACTCTGGGGTTTAGTATCTAGTATTTTAGTGTGGGCTTATGTTCATTAGGAAATGCTCTTTATTTTGGCCAATAGCTTGAAGACCTTGTGGTTTTTCTTAGTCTCCTGAATTTTGCAAGACCCATTAAAAGGCAGAAGGTGCAGCCAAAGCTCAGGAGTGATACTGGCAGTTAGCAGATTTCTATAAGTGCCCATTCCACTCTCCAAAAATGCAGTCCTGTTCAGGTTTTCTTCTACTCTCGCTTAACAGAGTCTCCTAGTTTGCAACATCCTTTCTTTACCTTCATATTTACAGACTACACATTAGAAAGCAGGGACAGTACACTGGAAGAGTTAATTGCATATCATGAAGGATTGGACTTTTTTGTTCTGCTTTAGATTTTGTTCTTCATACAGCAAAGTAGGTACAAATCCAAACGTGATCTCACATCTAAAGGTATAATTTAAGTAAACATGTTTTTCTAGATCTTTTATTTTCCCCTTCCCTTTCCCTCTCCCCTGTAACCTTCCTTTCACTCTGTTATTTTCCTCTTGGATGGAGGGAGGAGATGGGAAGGGAGCTCATTTGGCAGCTCATGACCCTCCAACTTGACTTTAATGAGATGATTCGCCAAGGCAAACTCCTCATCATCCAGCATGCCATCTTTGTCGATGTCAGCCAGTTTCCAGATCTTGCCCAGCACGGTGTTGGGCAGCTTAGACCTTACCATCTCCTTCTTGGCGTTGGCACCAGTTATTTTGCCGTCGACAGGTGAGAGTGTGTAGAAGATCTCATCATACATGGGCTTGTCCCTGGCCACCACCCACTCGGCGTCATCGATCCCTTCTCCGGCGCCTTCTCCGTAGCCGTGCCCGAAGGGGCCGTGCAAGGTGCCCTCGAAGGCTCCTCCCTTCACCATCTGGGTTGGCCGCTGGGACTCTTCCTGGCGCACCAGCACCATGAGCTGGGCGATGTCGTTGGCCAGCATGTCCTCCACGGTCTCCAGCAGTTTGCTCTTCAGAGGCTGGAACTTGCTAAAATCCTGGGCTTGCAATTGATCCTTAAAACGGGACAACACAGCAAGAGGTGAGCGACACGGCCGTGTCTGGTGGAGCAATGGTGTGCAGTGGGATGCCTGCCTGCTGCTCGGCTCACAGAACCCTGCTACTGCAGAGGAGGGGGAGCTTGGCATTCCTTCCTCTGACAGCCCTGCTTTCACCATGGGATGGGGTCTCCCTGGCTGGCCTGGCTCTTACTTTAATCCCCTCCTCAGTCCTACAGACAATGACCAAACAGTTCAAGGTAAACTGGTTGTGTGCTCTTGCTAGTTCCTCTAGCCAGTGTTCTTCATTCCCTCCCCCTTCTGCACTCTGGGAAGGAGAGGCCACCTGGCAGAAGACCATTGTACTCATCACCGTGCAGTGCATCTTTCAGATGCCATCAAGACAGTAGCACATCTAAGAGGTGGTGAGCATGTTCTTTACAGCATGGCTCAGATTCTGTAATTTCAGCAAAGGGGCTTTGAGTAGGGCCTGCAAAGAACTATTAGAGCTATTAAAGCTTTATCTTTCACCCTCATTAAATCCACACTATTCACTCCAACTGGATTCATACAGGGTTTTTTAACACACATTTTATCAAGCAGTGAAGGAGATCTATTGGCTACACCCCATAGATCTCATTCTCAACAATTTAGGGAGCATATCTTTTAAAGAATAGGCAAATGCTGTTTTCCATAGGTAACTATTAGCAACTTCAAGAGCTAGAACTCAGAACAGGTTTTTGCTTGGACTGAAGCCACACAGCAATGCAGCAGTGTCCAGCACTGCCTGAATGTACAATACAAGGCTCTGATCCAAGGTCCTTTGAAGTTTTTGACTTGTGTGAACACTGGGCCAGGTCTCTGGTCTGCAGAACAAAAAGCCTTGCTTCTCTGCTTAAAACAGAAAAGGGGCTTTAAGTTTTTACACCTTCCTTTCTCTCCCTCTAGAAACAAAGAGTGAAGTGGAAGACAAATATAGTACTGAGGAATATGGCATATGCAGCCTTTTCAGGACACAGCTTTCCTTTTATTATAAATTGCTTAGGCCTGAAAAATCTGCAAATGGAACCTGGAATTAAAAATAAAGAAAAACAGAAGAAATCATCTACTGTAAAGTGCTATTCAGGCAAAGATATGAGAAATGAATGTGAAACTGTAATGCTTCACATGAGCTCTATGTGTAAGAAGTGCTCATGCCCAAATATAGCCTGCACATATTTTAAGGCACATTTCAACATTACAGCAGGCTTTTCCCATAGGTGGCAACAATCAATGTCTGCATGGCTCTGCTGTATTCCCTGCAGTTACTCTAATGCTCTTTCCTTGGATGTTTGCCACTGCTTACCTGCATCTTTCTCAGATTAGGGAAGTCTCCTGGTGAGATCTGATGCTCCCGTTCAATCCGGGCATAAATATCTCCCAAGTTGTTAACAAGCTCCTTCTTCTTATTGTCCTTCCCAAACATTGAGGGCATTTCCTTCTTTAGGGAACTGATGATGTAGGCATGGACCTGAAGGGAATTAAATTATATGGAATGAAGGCAAATGTTAAATAGCACATCAGAAAATTCTTTTTAGCAGAATATCTGTGCTTAGGACTTGCCTCCATCTTGTCCCACCCCGAAAAGCAAGCTCAGCTCCTCAGCTTGCCTGGACCTATGGATTGTTATTCCAGTGCTAAATGCTCAGCTGTGTGCTCTGTCTATGCTGAGACAAGGCAAAAACAACAGAGCATATAGTGACATCCATATGCACCTTCTGGAGGGAGTGGTGGGTTTTTTTTTTCTTCCACTGGGCATGGCCTTCAAGGGAACAGTCCCTTCCCAGTCTAAACATACAGGTTCACTGTTTTAGTATGAATACCAGTCCTTAACTTATGCAACATTGTAGTTTTTTTTTTTTTTTTAATAGTGAACCAAGCATTTTTTCTTGAAATGAAGACCCCTGCACTGAAAGCTTTTGAGGGATCTTTTGATCTCTTTTATCAATTGATAGGGGTTTTTTCCTGTATTTTAGGGGCTTGTTTCAGTTTATTTCAAATACTGAGGGATACTACAGGCTTGTTTCTCGTCTGTGTGAGCTTCCACCTCCTGTGCCCATCTTAGTCAGGTATCTCTCTTTGCTAAGAAAGTTTTAAGCAAAAGACCTAGAGCTTATCAATTCCCTTGGTGTTTGATTCTGATATATTGAATTGTTCCTAATTCTCAAGTTGCTACCACAGAGCAACTGCTTTCCAGATCCCTTCAAGTGCTACCTGCTTTGATCTGTAGTTACGCTCCTCACTCTGGCCTGCCATGACTGACACACCAAACAAAGGATTTGTTTTCTTCCCATATTGGCATAAGCTCAATGCTGGGCCTGAGTTAAATGGGATGGAAAAAGAGTAGGATCCACCAGCTCTGCAAGCTGAACTGGCCAAAACCACTTCTCCATCAGCTGCATGCTGCAGACAGCCCAAACCGAATGCTTGGGGCTTCTGTGCCACCACCCACCTTGGCCAGGCGTGCTCGCTTGATGAGGTCGTTGAGCTTCCTCAGGGCTGCATTGCGGGGCAGGCTCTGGATGTCCCTGAACAGGTCCTGCTCCTCTGCCTCAAACAGCTTGCGGTTGTCGGGGATGAGCAGGGGATGGGACCAGAAGGAGCCGATGTAGACCCTGATGACCTCGGGAGTGTTGACGATCTTTCCCAGGGACCACATGAGGGCACCGTACACCCGCATCAGCTGCTGAGTCTCTATCTGGTCGGCCTTGTTGAGAACAACTCTCATCTTGTCCTCGTGGTTCTTCAGGGCCTTGATGACCTCGGAGAATTCATCAGAGATGTCCAGCTTGTGAGCATCAAAGAGGAGAATGATACGGTCAACCCGCTCTGCGAACCACTCCAGTACAGCAGCAAAGTCATAACCTGCAAGGGGGGGAGGAAGAGCAGAGATGCAGCAAACATGGCAGCTGAGAGCCTCCCTGCTGTACTCAAACTGTATCTGCACCTAACTGAGGGTAAGCTTGCAAGGAAGTGGCTTTCCCAGTAGAGCAGGCAGCTTGATAAGGAGATGGGGCACTGTCCTTCACGTGGAAATGTCACAGCACACAGTTAAGGACAGGTCTTGTCCTTTCCACATTAAGAGATCACCCAAAGAAGTCTTCACCTCGTGCTCCAGATCTTCATTCAAATGCACATTGAGGAGCACCTGCTGTATTCAAACACTGCAGAAGTCTTGTATGTGGCAACAAGAGAGGTCTAATTTGTGAATGACTGGCCATCAGCATAGCCTACACAGAAAGCTGGGTCACTGCAATACTTGTACCCAGACTGGTTTGAGATGCCTATCTCCACTGCTTAATAAACCTCATGTCTAGTTGTGCAAGACCAACTTTATCCCATCCAGTTCAAAACCCAGCATGCAAATAACCTTCCCTAGCAGAATAACCATCCTGTCATACCTGCTGCATGTGCACAAAGCCAAGTGATTTGTGTTCACTTAGCTGAGAGCCTGACGCTCAGCAGGCAGCACTGCCGGGAACACCAGGGGCAGGCACAGGCCAGGAGCAGTGGCTTCAAATTTCACATGCCGCAGGAGTAAACATAATGGATTCAGTGTCAGACGGGGTCCACCTCTAAGCAGTACAGGCTATGATAAATAGTGTGTGGAGAAGTCCCTAAAACAATAGTAATGACAGCAACACAATTACATTTTTTCCTAGCTCTGCGGTGGTTTTTTGTCATGCTTTAAAGTCTTGGTGAGAGACTGGTTGGTTCTCTCCCCCTGCTCTGTCAGGCTCTCCTATGCTCTGCATCATTTGGGGTTATCTGAGTCACCAGAGTGCTGCACTTTGTTAGGGGAAATCAGGACAGAGCAAATGCTATTTGCATTCAAATCCTTTAATATACTATTTTAATCTTGGCTTTCATGAATAAATACATGATAATTAGTTTGGTGCTTTTTCCTCCTGCTCCCCTTTATTTTTCTTCCTTTTTTTCTTTCCTTCTGTCCCCTCTAAAACCTAGAGGGCAACCAGTGCATCCCAATCATCAGACTGGAACTACAGAAGGGAGGATAGCTGAGCTCTGATCTTGCTTTTTCATGCTGGCCTTTTTTTCCATATGACTAAGCAAACTGGGGTGAAATCCTGGCTCTCATGTCAGGACTAAAGCCTGTGTGAACTTTCTCTTCAGCTGGATAACTGGTAATAACTTTTTGCCACTGAGAACTTTTATACAACTTCTAAGTCTTATTACTGGGCAGTGCTCTGCTTTGGTCAATTACAGTTTGCTCCTTACAGGAAAAGGGGGTGACAGGGTGTGGGTGTGTGAGGTGTGTTCTTTGATGTGGACACTTTGCCCTGCTGTCTTCCATGGGATCTACAGAAATCTCCAATGAAAGACAGATGTCTGTCCCACCAGTGTCCTGCTCACTAGGACACGAGTGTCTCCTTTCACAAGAGCAAGCACTGCTGGGCCCTGGCTCTTTGCTCAGTTTGATACTGAGCACTTTAGAGAATTCAGAATTTAGAATCAGTATTAGCTTTGACAAAGACCTGCTAAGCATTCAATATATTATACTGACAGCTGCATATCTTGCTCAGTCCGTGTGTCTGACCTCAAACACAGTCACAAGTCAGTTTTTTTAAACTGAAATAAACTTGATCCTGCTTGCTTTCAGATGTTAACAGCCTTTTTTAACCTTAGGTGCTAAGCTCAGCTTTTTAACCTCAGCTGTTCTGGCTGCAGGGAGCTCTGCTCCACTGCTCTATGGTACAAAGATCAGCGTGCTGACTCCTTCCTAACCTGTGCTGGGGGCAGTGGCAGCAGGACAAAGTCGATGCTGATATCTCACTTCACTCGGCCTGGGTTCAGGCTGTCAGCTGTCCCTCTGCAAGCTGATCAAAGGGTGTGCAGACAGGGACCTCCCATGCCCCCTCAAACTTTGCTAAACAGAGGATATACAGACTTTATATTCACTTCTGCCAGGGCTAGAAGTCATCTGGCATGGCAGGACAGTTTATTCTTCATACGCAGAGCTACACAGCTTGTTTTTTCATCATGGAAGCAGTGAGTCAGGGTGACTTTATTTGGAGATGTTTGTGCATTTAACCTTGTAAAATCTCATGGACTGGGATGTTTTCTTGTCAAGCTGCCACATGTTTGAATTGTACCATAGCTACTTGGTCCAGTCTTTTTCTTGGGAGAATCAGTTGGAAAACAGTCATGCTCTCTAGGCTAGCTTGTAATGCTACAGTGATGTTCTGTCAGTGATCATGTGGATGGTTTCCCTCTGGCAGTAGAGAACAGTCACTGTTACACTTTCTGTTGTGTTAATAGGGGCTGGGATGACTTAGGGAAAGTGTCTCCACCTGACACTCAGTCCACCTTGCAGGGATTTAGTAAAAGTGGGAACTGACTATTTAAAAGAAGGGAGGTATAGAAAAATACGTGTAATTGCAGTTTTAATATTAACAGAGGACTTGGAAGACTGACCTTAGCCTGGGTCTCAAAGTTTGTCCAGAATTATCTTTAGGTGCTTAGCTCTCATGTTTTTTATCCTGTATCAAGCCTGTATCCACAGTAGCACTTAAAAGGTATCTTTTAGGTATCTTTTTTTTATCTCAGGTACTGAGCCTCTCTTTCCTATTAACAAAAATAAATGTTGCTCTACCCAGCAAGAAAAGGAAATTAATATCTGCTCAGACCCTTTGTGTATTCCCAGCTGCTGCAGTAACATACAATGAGTCCTGGATGTCCCTGTGGACTTCATTAAATGTCCAGATTGATTAGCAGACTTTCTTTCCTAACTTCTTTGCTGGCTCAGAGATATTCTCCTGACAGCTGTCCTGCATATCTCCATTAAAGGGAGAACAAAGCCCTGGAGAGTAACACTTGGTGCTGTCTGCTCTGAAACATCACCATGGACTCGTTTACATCCCATGCTGGGACAAAAGCCCAACCCACACCCTCCCCTTGGATGTCCCACTTGCTCTGGGGAACCTCTCCTGTTGGTGCCCAGCTGAGCAAGAAACAAGTCTGGGGTGTGCAGTGCTGCATTCCTCTGAATGGGGGCACTTGGCAGGAAAAATGAGGTGTAAGTGTAGGTATTCTGTTCTTAACTGATGGAACACTATAGAGGGAAAGAGGGAAAATTATCCCGAGTGCTGTAAAGTTCCTTAACAAACAGCATGGCTTGGGACAGATAGTTTACAACTATCTACTCAGAGTCACTGACTGTGGTGGTGTTTTCACACACAGTGCCTACAGAATTGCTACAGATGTGATTCATGGGGTTGACTTTGTAGTCTTGCTTTTAGTGTATAATAGATTGTAACCAAAGCATTTGGATAGCAGGATGACAGTGTAAATGGTTACAGGCAAGCTATTAATAAAGGTGTTTAAAAAGAAGGTCTTAGATTAATATTTTAACATGTAGTTTGGAGCTTTCATTTTTGGAGGGCTCTTCAATGCCACAGAGAACTCCGGGCATTTTGCCTGGCTCTAGCCAGAACTGGAGGTGTTCAAAAGCTGAAAACATGAGGCTCATTCTGTAACTGAACTTAAGCATTAGCTGCACTTTGGTTTCTTCCCTCCTGCCCCTTTCTCATTTCACAGATGCACTGGGCCTGCCTCTTTCTTCTGGCAGTTTATTACTGTGTGAGCTTGACCAAGAACTGATCTTCATCTGCAGTCAAATTAGGAGTTTTGCTGGTGTTCCTTGCTCATTCCACTGCACATGCATTATATCTCCCTGCACCTCCCTGTGTTGTAGGGTGTTGCTAAGGCTCTCACAAAGCAGGCAGGCACTGTCTCAGCTTTGGCAGTGTTTCAGGGGTGGGTGATGCTGTCCATGGAACTCAGCATGGCTTTATTGTGAACTTACAGGGTGGCTGGGAAGCCATCTGCTTGCCAAAGCTGCATTAATGCAAAATCATTATTACAGGGATGTGCAGACAGAACTGTAAAGGGAAGAATTTGCTGTTCAGTAATTCCTGTCTGTTGTGCTTGCATCCCTGTTGAAAAATATGCTGCATATTTAAACATTCTCTAACAGCACTGATGCAGCTTCTTTCACAACCTCCAGATAAGGTGAACGTGAAGAGAAAATGAATCCAAATCATACAGTGGTAGGAGGACAAGATGAACACGATAACAATTTTATTCCATCAGATGTTTTTTTCATGGGACAGGCTTCCTTCTGACAGCATGAAAAGGACTCAACAGACTTAACACAAAGCTGACAAGTCAGCAGGACTGTCAGTGGGTTCAGCCTGCAGAAAAAATGATCTTCTTGCAGCCACCTAGACTCCATAAGGCAGGCTGGCCTAATGAATTCTTGTCTGTGCAGCACTGGAATACCTGGCACCACGCATTACACCAAGATCTGACAGGATTATGCAATTACATTCTGTCAAGTCAGATCAGGCATGATACAGTCTTTATGCTGACTGTGAGGAGATGGATGATACCTGACCCAGCACAAAATCTGCCTGGCTATAAGATTCTAAAGCTAATTTGAACCAGCAAGGAGTGGGCATGCACTGGTTCAGCATTTCTCACCATGTAGCTGCACTGGTTGTTGGTTTAGGTTTGTTTAGTTTGTGCTATTTTTTTACTGGTAGCATATACTAGTGATTTCCTGCCTTGTGGAACCATAGCCACAGGTCCTGTGGTACTGGAGTTCAGGTGGGGTTGAATGGAAACAGTGAGATCAAGAAGTGCTGAAAACCCCAAAGCTGCTGCTCTGCAGCTGATATTTCACAGCTTGCTGTTGTTACTGCTGTAAACAGTGCTGCTGCTTTTAGCAATTTACTTCTTTCCTGCTGAATTTTAGTCGCTGGGAGCTTCCTTCTCATCTTTCTAAAGCTGGTGTTATCTAGAGATGAAACATTTCCCAGATTGTGCCACTCTTTAAGGCAGAGTTTTAAGGCAGTGTCCCTATTTGTCAAGCGGGAGACTGGCTCTGATTGTCTGAGAACAACATCCCAAGATGACACTCTAAACACTGACTGCCTAGAGAGGGAACAGCTCTGGGGAGATGAAATTAAATGAATGCTGATTCCAGGGAGCTTATGACTTAAATTTCTGTAATTGAGTAAGAGAACTTTAAGGCTCGGTCTAACTGGTCACAGCAATGTCCTCCCTGAAAGCCCTTCAGAGTCCAGGGAAGAGGACTTATGTCACTGCAAAACAAGCAGGCAGCCCCCACTGGAGGGGAGAATGTGCCAGGAGGGGCAGGTGCTACCCAAATGTGACAGATGGCTGTGAGTGAAGGAGAAGGAAGGTCACACGATGGTCAGAAGAAGAAGATGAGGGGAGGGAGGGGGAAGTTACACATCCCTTTGAGGACACACAAAGTGAGTGGGAAGCTGGGTTGGGTGGCAGCTATGGTGTCCTAGAGAGAGAAGGGTGCTGGGTAAGAGTATCAGAGAGGACACAGCTGGGACTGGGTGGCAGAACAGTGATTTGAGCAAGTTTCTCTCAGGGTGAGGAGCTGGGGGTGCCAGCAAGGAGAGGACAGAAGGGATGATGAAAAGCAAGGGATGGGTACTGGATACACCTCACTGCAGCTCATCCTAAAACACCTTTGTAAAAAGCTGCCATACTCCTCTCTGGAAGTGGCTGCCTCCCAAGGAAATATAAAGAGATTCCTGTAATGCATATCTGTGGGTGTGTTGGGAAGTACACAGAAGGCCTTTGGGATGAAAAGATTTCTTTGAATGTCGCATGCCCTAATTTCTAGAGCAGGCCCCAGCTTGCCAATCACTTCTGCCTGTGCCTATACTCAAAGAAATAATCTGTCCTGGAGCTGCTGATTCAGAGCCCTGGGAGCTACATCCTCCTGCCAGTGCTCCACATTTCCTCCTCTTCCCTACCAAGAACTCATGGAAACATTAAATATGTTTTGGAGGCTTGAAGGTTTCCAAAGCAAAGGCAAAAAGGCTCAAAGCACAGCAAATCTCTGTTCCCAGCTAGCAACAATGCTAACATTTACATTAACCACTACCTGGAGTGCCAGACTGTGTGGCCTTTTGCTTTCATGTTGTTTACTGCAAGGGCTTCAGGGTGGGGAAGAGACTGGGAGCCTGATGGGGCTCTGGCTTTATGTCACTGCAAAGTCCATGAAACCTCTCTAGGCACATTCAAATCAGGTGGAGCAAAACTAGGGAGAGCATTGTCCAGAGCTCCTGTTTAGCTCCTGTGTACACACAGCCAGAACTTGTCCCATCTACAAGTTTTTATCTTTGCCACTTGTGACAGATGGGCCTGAGTGTTACGTGGTGTTTGGGCCAATTCTGAAAGCAGTTTCTAGACAGATTTTCAGACCTCAGAAGGCACCTGAACACAGGCCAAGTTTTCCAAAGAAGTCAGTGCATAGCAGCGCTGATGTGTAGCTGGGATTCCAATGAAGTTTGGGTTTTTTTACTATAACATCCAAACACCAACTGAATTCTCCTGTATTCATACTTTAAATTTCAGGAGAAATCATGTTTGAAAAGCTGGCCTGAAATGGCCACCAATGACTGACAGCTCCCAGGGACCAGGAAACACATTCCTTCTCCACTGTTACTCAGGATGCTGAAAGAATGCATGATGGGCATAAATAATGCAAATTGATGAGATGCTGATGGCATGACCATCTTCCCTCTATGCAACAGATACTTAGAATATTTCTGGAGTGCACAGTGCACAACAAATGGACAAGCTGCACAGCTGTTCTAAAAATCAGACTTGTTTAGTAACACAAATGAAATGCTTGCTGCATTTTAACAGGAATAGAAAAAAGCACAGCCCTTTCTATATGTGCAGCCATTTAATCTTGTTCTTTGGTGTTGCTTTTGATTTTGCTTTTCCAGTTCTGGAACTGCAAAATATATCAGTATTTCCAACTCTAATCATGGAGTCAGTCCCTCTCCCCCCCCCAGTACCAAACAAAATATTGGTTTGGCTTTCTTAAACCCCAAATACAATCTTGACCTTCTGTTTGCATACTGCTTTCAGGTCAGAAGAGTTAAGCTCATGGTTTCACATATTTCTAGAAATAAAAATGAGGACTGGGCAGATTTTCTGCTCATTTTTGTGGTTTTTTTTAAGAGGAAGTGCAGAACAGTGTGCCTGTAAGAGCTGAGCATTTCAGTGGAACAGTAAGTGTTAAGTGAGACTGTGATAAAATCAGGCAGGTTGGCAGAGCAGCTGTAATGGAGGTGAACTGGAAAGTCAAAACTAACCAGTGCACTTTCACCCTCCCAGGCAGAGTGAAATACAAAATATAAGCAAACATCACCAGTGGGGAGTATTATAGCAAATATTTGAAATGCCTCCCTTTTAGAGGCTTTCAGGGTGGATGCCTTTAGTCTGTATCATGCTGTTGCTAGCACACGTGACAAAGCTCCTCAGAAAAAATATTTTTTGTTGCCATTGTACCCTAAACAGCATTGCATGAAGTGGGAGAACATCAATTCCCTTGGTGTTTGCCTCTCCCTTCCAAGCATGGCTATTTGAGACACAGCCAGGCTGAGAGCTCTGCACTGCCCAGGACTGTTGCTATTAGCATTTTTCTTCTTGCTGTCAGACTGGTGAGTGATTAAGTGTCCCTGGTGCTGAAGCTGCTGGTCATTTGGGGATTTTGCTTTCCCAGGAGAAGGGTGAGGCTGGTGGGTAGGGTTTTTTCCCTTAGTTATGGGATGCTTAGGCTGCACTGAAGCCAGCAGAATGGAACTGAGTGGAAGGCTGGGAAAATACTGGAATAGTGCATATTGGAAAGCAAGCCAATGAGGAAAGGCACTGGCAGTCCTTACCTCCTGGCTAGGACCTTGTGGTCACTGCTAACACAGGAAAGGGAGAAGGCAGCACACAGAGAGTGAATATGAAGTAAGTGCTCAGGATATATCCAGGAAGTACCAGCCCAGAAGAGGGATCAAACACAGCTTGGCCAAGGTGTCACTGAACCTGGCAGACTTGGATCTGCTCAGCTCAGGGCAGATGCAGGTTGAGACAGATGGGCAGCAGAGCGTGCAAGGCTCAGCCCCCAGGGATGGCACTGCCACTGAAGCACATGAGTTCTTGTTGCCAGGTGGCTCCATTGGCAGGGCAGACTCACAGGGTGATGAGTTATGAGGAAGTCCTCACTCCTGTCCTGGCTCTGCATGACCTGATCTGTCGTCCTCCCCTCTGTCCTCATTTATTTCAGTCATCCCCTCCTCATTTTCCCTCCCAGCAGGCTGGCCTGAGCTCATTATGTGACACCAGAACAGTGCTTTCCAAATGGATGGCA
This sequence comes from Passer montanus, assembly GCF_014805655.1. NCBI lineage: Eukaryota > Metazoa > Chordata > Aves > Passeriformes > Passeridae > Passer > Passer montanus. The sequence goes on along the minus strand of NW_024368485.1, from coordinate 363,021 downwards.
TTTGTATCATTATCAAACTGTCAAAGCAGACAAGACTGTGCTGCTTTGGTACAAATACCTCTCCTGCAGCCTCATGCTCACCTAGAAACAAATAACAAAAAGGACACAAAGCAAGGGGCAAGGCAATGCAATCATTACTTCTTTAAATGTGGACACAGATTCATGACTCAGTCTGAAAAAAAAAATCAGAGGAGAAATGGCTGCCTTCCAGGCAAGGATAATACAGAAGCAGTGAAGGACAGGATGCTTTGGGCCAGGACATCCTGGAAACATTTCCCACAAAGCCTGTAAATGACACCTGTGCATCCTAGGGAGTCTGGCTACCACACCTGTGACACTGTGGGTGCCCACCACAAAGAGCATGAGTCAGGAGCTCAGCAGGTCAAATCTGTGCAGGCAGCTCCTTGGCTACGCTTTTTATGAGGGCCTGAGAGCAGCAGCAGCTGCTATGTCAGTGCTGGGATGTCACTGCATGTCAAAGGGACGTGCACTTCAGCTGTGACAGCCTGCATCACCCTCAACTGCTTGATAGGCCTCAACCTGCAGCTCTGCTACTGGGAAACTTCATGGGCTGCTCTGTGGGGGAAGGGGGCTCTTTATGGTCATGCAGGCCTGGAAAAGAGCCAGTGCAGAGCTTTGTTTGCTGGGATTATACAGCATTCCTTGCAGCAAAGCTTGGTAGCCATTTGCAAAGACAGCCCTGCTGCTGGCACTAACGTGCTCGTGCACACACTGGCTGTGAAGGGACTGTCAGATCTGTCATCTTTAACAGCAACAAGGCAGTGAATTTAATTCAGGGTTGAGTTCAGACAAGTGAAATGCTTCCAAACCTGGACTTGGCCCCTGAATCAATTCTTTAAACCCTGTTTCCTTGCTCCTGCTCTTTGAAACATGGATGCAGTGACATGAACAGCTACTGCTTTGAAATTCCAGGGTATAAGGTGGCTCTCATGGATTGCAAAACTTTGACAGCATGGTATTCTGCTAAGCTGACACTGTATAGATTAACTAATGCTCCTGACATCTAATGGGGAGGAAGATGGACTTGTGATGTTCCCACTGAGAGGAATTTTCTATTTTTAGAAATGCTGCTGGTTCTCATGGGATGGGAAGGCTGGGAAAGCCTGCCACATCTTTTACATCTTTATTTTCCCCCTCAAATTTATGGCAGAATGCTGCTTCACTATCTACTCTCTTCCCTGACACTGCACCCCAGGTACCCCAGTCTGAGGGTATTGGAACCTACTACTAGCAGTGGGGTAAGAAAAGCATTCCTGTTCCAAGCAGCTAAGAAACTTCAAAGTCTCTTGGAAAACCTCTGTTAGACTCCCTCAGGTATTGCTTAATTCTCAAGTGAAATCTGAGCTGGCTAGGAAGGTATAGAAGGAGCAGAAGAATTTTGTTTTGTCAGCATTTTTTAGCCCTGTCTTGTTTTCTGCCTAGACCCTATTACTGCTCTATCTGCCTCCAAAACTAACTTGCTAATGAGGTCAGCTGGCTTGTAAGCTCAGTGGCAAAGGTGTCAGCCTCACCACTTTTTCCTATTCCTCTTCCATGGGAGCTGGGAGGTGACTACTCCCTTCCAAACACCTCGAGATAAGCTCAAGACAGTGCCTGGCAGCAGCCCTTCCTAAACACAGGCACCTCAGCACTCTTGACTTTTCCTGCTCCCTGTAGACAGAAATTGCTGGAGCTGTCCCAGCCTCAACAAAGCCATATTGACCTAAACCAGATGAAGACCTTGTCCTATATCTACTGCAAGGTCATCTGACCTGGCCCACAGGACCAATTCCAGTCTGCCCCGGATGTAAATGGTGACAAAGTGAGGTCTCACCTACTCTGTACTTTTAACTGTTGTGGTTAGATCAGTGGCAGCCCCCTTGTATGGCTGGAGATACAGCAGAGCAAATTCCTGGGATGGCAGGATGATCAGGAGATGGCTGATCCATCTGTAGCTGCCTCCTGGCAAAAGGGCTGGATGACCACATACTATAGTCACAGGGCCAACATGCCAATTTTCTGCCCTAAGTGCACTTAATTGCACAGGGGGCAGAGAAGCTGTCCAGGAAGAACCTGTTCCACATGCTGAGACAGGCCTCCAGTCCTGCTAACATGTACAGCATGCACAAATGTACAGAACTGGGACTCCCCTTTAGCCTCCTCAGCTGTTTCCAAATGTTTGCAGAGGCATTTACTGGCTTGGGTTAAAGTACACCAGTGGCTTTCGTAACAGTGCACAGCTGTGTTAGAAGCTAAGTGCACTTAATTGCACAGGGGGCAGAGAAGCTGTCCAGGAAGAACCTGTTCCACATGCTGAGACAGGCCTCCAGTCCTGCTAACATGTACAGCATGCACAAATGTACAGAACTGGGACTCCCCTTTAGCCTCCTCAGCTGTTTCCAAATGTTTGCAGAGGCATTACTGGCTTGGGTTAAAGTGCACCAGTGGCTTTCATAACAGTGCACAGCTGTGTTAGAAACATGTTCTGGCACTGCTGGCATCATTAGAGTAGCAGCAAAGTATAGAATTGTTTAGGTTAGAAAAGATCTTTAAGAGCATTGAATAAAACTGTAAACCCAGCAGTGGCCTCAGCCCATTGATCTGTCCCATCCATTCAGATCCCTCTAGGGATTCCTCTGCAGAGCCTTCCCCCCTCCAGCACACCAACACTCCAGCCCAGAGTGGTGGCATCTTCACACTGGCTGAGGGTGCTCTCACTCCTCTTGTCCAGATCATTGATGAAGATATTAAACATGACTGGCTCCAGTGCTGAGCCCTGGGCAACACCACTTGTGACTGGCTTCCAGCTGGATTTAACTCTTTTCCCCAACACTCCTGGCCTGGCCATCCAGCCAGATTTTCACCCAGGGAAGGGTGCAACCATCCAAGCCATGAGCAGCCAGTTTTTCCAAGAGAATGTGAGGGAAAGAGGGTCATAGGTTTCACTAAAATTTATGTAGGCAATATCCTCAGCCTTCCCCCACCCAGGAAATGGGTCACCTTGCCACAGCACGAGATCAGGGTGGTCAAGCAGGACCTGCCTTTCATAAGCTTGTGTAGATCATAAGCCTGATCCATAATGATGATCAGTTCCATGATCTTTGCCAGCCCCAAGGTCAGACTGACAGGATCTAGAATGGGACACCAAGACCCACTGGAAAGCTGACAGAGAAATTTTTGCAGAAGGAGCAGCAAGAAGTGCAAGTGTATTCTGCAGGAGGGTATTTTTAGTTCTGTAAACAGCTGAAAAGTAGGAAAATCTTGCAATACATGTTGGCATTTGAACTGGTGAGGAGATTTGGAAAAGGGGTTTGAAATGGGTCCTTTTTGACTCACCTATACCTTATTTTTAATTTTTTTTAATAACAAAAATACTTCCTCCTAAGCAAGTTTCTTTCACTGTGATAGTTCCACAGGAGAAGTGGTTGCTTTCAGTGGCGTCTTTTGACTGGAAAATACATCACATAATACAATTTTTTTTATCTCCATAACACTTTCTGCTGAGGGGAGGAATGCTTGCACAGCATATTTTTCAACCTTCTCATGAAGCCTGGCCCACCTTGGAATTTCTGATCCCCCAGCAGTGCAGAGACCAACACTGAAAAAGATTAATGTGAGGGGTTTTTTGTGAACTGTAGCTGTGCTTTATTGACACTTTTCTAGCTAAGGTTCCTGTGGTGGAAAATCCCAGCAAAACAAACAAGACCTGGCTCTGTGCAAGGTGGCTGCTCGATTGAAAGAAAAAAGGAAGTTTCCAAGAAAAATTTCAGTGCAAAAGTGTCATAAAACTTGGAAAGTCATGAGTCATCTGAAATCTTATGGGGCAGAACATGGAAATATGGGAAAGGCCTCAGCACTTTGGGGTGGAGACTGTGCTGCTGAAACTCAACTGTGCACTGTTAAAGGGCAGTGTGCATGAGAACTGATCTGAAACCTGAATGCTGAGATTACTGCTCTTGGCTTTCTTCCAGTGAGATGGTGCATAGCTCCCAGCTTTATCTAAGGAACCTTCCAGAAATGCAAGCTATGCCACCATCACCTTACAGAGCAAGAAGGTGACCACAGAGGTTTGGTTCAAAGTGTAAAGATGTTGCCATGGCTTTGTCTGAGAGTGACCTCAGAAGTTCACTGAGAGACTCTGTGCTATTCATCAGCTCCAGTTACAAGGGTCTGTAGTGACAGGACAAGGGGGAATGGCTTTAAACTGAAAAAGGGTAGACTTATATTGGATATTGAGGAGAAATTCTTCACTGTGAGGGTGGTGAGGCACTGGCACAGCTTGTCCCAAGCAGTTGTGGATGCCCCATCCCTGAAAGTGTTCAAGGCCAGGTTGGATGGGCCTTTGAGCAACCTGGTCTAGTGGAAGGTGTGCCTATCTATGGCGGGGGGTTGGAACTAGAGGATCTTTAATGTCCCTTCAAGCCCAAATTACTCTAGGATTTTATGATTTAGTGTCCACAGGCTTTCCAGATTCCCTACTGCAATGAGGAACTTGAGTGACAATGGTTCTTAAACCCAATCCAGTCCTGCACTAGATTTAGGAGGCCTGGCCAGTGCAACAAACCAGGCAGATTACAATGGGGGCCTTGGCTATGGATCATCAGTAAGCCACTGAAAGCAACTGGTTCTGCAAAGCAGATAGGCATCACTTGACTCTGATAGAAATCTCTTCTCTGGGTAGTACTGGACTGTGACACAAGTACTGCTGACCTTGTCAGCAGCCTTCCCTGAAAACATCTAAATTCTCTGCAGGAGATTAACCATGTCCCTTTGGTCTCCATTTGCAAAGAAATGCTGTAGCTCTGAGAGGCTCCCACCACTGCTTTTATCCACAGCTTGTCTAGTTTGAAGTGAAAATCATGTAGAGTTCCTTTGGTTTTCATTACTGTCATTTAGAAGAGAACTGAACTTGGGACTTACCTCTGCTAATTCTCTGCTTTTCTCCAGAAAGGATTCCTGGTGTATCAATGACACTGATGCTCTCTAGTACGGGATTAGGTAGCTGGGCACAGACAAACCTGTGTGGAAAATAAATGTGTTTAAAAAATGCAAAACACAGTCATGATGTGCTGCACATCACAAGCATGGGACAAGTCAGACTCTGATCTCTCAAGTCTTTGGCCAGAGCTTGGAGCTACTGTTACTTAAAGAAATGAGAAAGAAATCAGAACTAAACCCTTTTCTCTGTTTTGCTGCCTCTGGAACATGGGTCTCAGTCATGACCTATGACAGGTTTTTTTTATATGGGCCCTCAAGTTGTGAATAATGAAAATATTTGGGTTTTCATTTATGTGCTGTTTAGATTTTAACAAGAAGTGGTATTTGTTTTTCTTTGGTAAGCATTCCCCTGAAGACTTCTGAACTCAAGTGAACTGAAATAACTTGCTTTTAAAAAAATCAGCATTTCTGTAGGACTTCTGTTCTCTTTCAAATATGTCATTAAAAGACAAAAAGTTTGCTATTATTGCACCATGGAAGTAGTAAAGCATAGCTAGCATGAGATCTCAAGAGGTTGCTCAGTCTATCCTCTTGCCTCAAGGCAGGATCAGTCAGGTTATTTGTCTAAAGTGTTCTTCAAATCCATAACAATGCAGACTCACCAACATTTGCTGTGAGTCTACTCCATTACTTAATAACCTTTACAGTAAATCCTCTTTTTTAATGTCTAATCTAAATTTCAAGTTATAATGCCCCTCAGTCACAAACACAATTGATGTAGAAAATTACTTCTTCTTCCCCTCTTGTCACAAAATACACTATTGTCACCCTGCTCCCCTCAGTCTTTCCTCTATAGAAACCAGTTTGGTGGTTATTTATTTATTTTTCCTATCTCTTCCAGCTCTCTCCAGCTGCCTTTCCAGTTCATTTCTAAATCCCTGAAGACCCTTTCAGCCTTTTTTTGGGTCTTTTCAAACTGCTCCACATATTTCTTCTTCAGGCATGATGCCACGAGCTGACATACTCCAGCCATGGCCCTGCTAGTGGTGAGCACAGTGGATGGATTGCTCCTTATCTCTTAGACTAGACAGTCTGTTTATACATCTCAGTGACATGTTTGCTTTTTTAACAGCAGTATGACACTGTTAGCTCACATTCACTTTGTAATTCACTGCTCCCCCCTCTGCAGCTCCATTTATGTGCAATTCTCTTTAGCTGGTTGTTCTCCATCCTGTACCTATGCAAATCACTGCCTAAGAAGAGTCACTTGTGCTTTGTGGGCTGCAGCTCATCTATTTCAGTTGCTAGTAACAGCAAAGGACACTAAAAGCCTATCTGCTTCCTGGTAGCATTTCATGGATAGCCTTTTTGGGATGGTATTCCAGGCAGCTCTGAGTGTGTGTGTGTGTGTACATATGCATATTAATGGGGTGGTGTGACATCCAGGCACAAAAAACATGTTACTGTGGGAGGAGGCAGAAGCACAGAGGATGGGGGTTGGTACAAGGACCACTCAGTGCAGTCAGGGCAGGTGCAGCCCTGCAGAGCTCTGGTGAGTGTCTGGCTCTGCACAAGCCCCTGCACCTCTGAATTCCTCCAGGCTATGCCACAACCCAATTGTTCTACTTGTCTGACTCCAAGAAGATGCTGATAAGAGTGAATCCTCATGGGTTAAAGTGTGTCTCCTCCCCATAGCTGTCAGCTATTTCAGACCACATATTACAGCTTCCCACATCCCCAGCTTGGCAGGTGGCAACAGGGAGCATTTCTGAATGTGTAATAACTCATATCAAAGAGGGGGACTGGCTTGATTATCCTGTTGAGTTCCAGGCACAGCAGCAGAGAACAAAAGGCTCAGGAGGTCATGTTATTCCCTTGTCCTGCCAACCCAGGTTTGCTCTTCATTGTTACAGCCCTGAGTACTCCTTGTGCTGTAATATTAAATGGGGCAGGGGGATTTTCCACCAGTTTCTCTAGGAAAAGTACTCCACAGGAGATTTCAGATATAAGGTCAGAGGCCAGCATGAGTGAGTGCATTCTGGCTCTTTTGGCAAAGTTAAGGCTGCAGCCCTCCTGCTGTCCCAGCAGAACTGCAGGACCTCAGGGAGCTCGACCTAATTCTGTTTGGGGCCGTATGAAGGGAAGAATGCCATGCCAAACCAGAGTTTCACCACCTCTACAGGCAGAGCACAGGGCTGAAGGAACAACATGTTATCTACCTCTCCAGCTGTTCGTGACACAAAATCAGGACTGACTCCACCTTAGCTTCCCAAAACAGACTTTGGAGATGGGGGAATTCTTGCAACCTAGTCAACGTGATACAAAAATAATGGGCAAGATTCCTGAATTTGCTCCAGGCCCTTGGTGCCAAACAAGTCTTCTTGATAACAGGGTGCAACTTCTCATCTCTCTGGAATCTTCCCAGAGGTGGGGGCTGGCCAGCAGAGCTAGAGAAAGGAAAACAAGCCCTTCTCTTCCATGTCCAGGAACAACCTGGGGCAAGAAGAGCAGATAAGAGATGGGATTCTGCAGATTCTATCCTCATTTCAGCCCTATGTCCCAGGTATGGGCAGATGCTCCATCTCCTGGGAATGAAGTGGGGGAGGATACAGGCTCTGAGCAGCACAATTTGCTTGTCTCCCAGCCAAATCCCAACTGTACCAGTCTTCCCTTGCTTCCTGGGAAGCAGCAGATCCCTCCCTCTGGGGAAGGAGTCCCAGCTAAGGGTGGATGCTCACTCCTGGAGCAGCAGGCTCTGCACCCCACATGACACAGTGCTGTGGGCTGCCACCTCCCAGCAAAACCAGCTTGGCCTGAATGCTACTGCCTCATGCTGCTCTGCTCCTTTCCATTGATGCTCACAGACAAGTGCTACCTTTAACCATCCCTGGGCAAAGCAGACTGCCACATGGCCATTCTTACCTCACCTTAGAGGTGTGGCCCCTGCAGATTAGCTTCCTTCTGCAAATTTCTTGCTCACAGCCTCCTAGCTGAGGTCAGGGCATAGGCATACATACAGCAGCAGTGAGGTATGTGCAAGGCAGAGATAGCTCTGCTTGTCCCTAGCCCAGAAGCCAGGCCCACTAGAGAAATGAGTGTTGGTGGCTTGATCTGGTCCAGTGGGTGCACCAGGACTTACATCTGCTAAATTTCTGGCCCTCTGAGTCAACTCTTGCGTGTGTTTAATTTCCTAATTAGCTGGGCATTGGCATCTGCATTTTCAGCATGTGATGCTCATATAGCTGAGCCAGTCCCCCTCAGTGTGTCCCCTCTGTCAGCTTAGAAATCATTACCCCCTCTTTTTTCATGTCAGCAAGAGAAAGATGTCATTAGCTGCTGTGGCTACTCCCTGCATTGCTAGAAGGACTCTACTTATGCTGCAGCTGAACCATGGCTGTGTCCCTCTGCCCTGCTGCCTGCACAGGCACAGGCTTGACTCTTTCCTCAGGAGAAACAACAAGAAAGCAGCATAACAAGAGCACAGCATGATACAGTGAACTGGGTTAATGCATGCAGAGATTCCTTGCTGTATCAGGAGCAAATTGCATTCAGGACACATCCATCAGGCTAGTTCAGAAGTGTTTGCTTTTTTGCCCCCCATGCCTGGCCTAATGTTCCTTCTCTGCAGTGAACTGTCTGCCAGCTGTGGCTGTTCTTGGCTATCAGCTGAGCTGCTCTGAATTATGTCCTCTTTATCCACCATCTCTGCACTCCAGGCAAGAAGACTGTTATTCTCTTAGGGCAAATGACTGCTCTGCCCTGATCTAGGGAGTGGGAAGTCACCTGACCTAACTGTTGGTCAGGTGCAGATGTTCTGGGCCCTACAAAACAACAAAAACCTCTTGAAGTCTCTCTGGTGCAGGACCATGTTGATGTATTTGAATGTTGCTCCTGTGCAGTGATCAGATATGGCTTCCTGTCACCCTGAGGTACTGCGAGGTTTTCCATACAGCAGTGACTCCAGCTAGGTCCCTCCCCTGCCCCATGCAGCTCTGCAGGCCCTTTCCCTGCCTCACTGCAGCCTACTGTGGTCAGTGCTGGTAGGAGATGCTGCACCCTCTGGACAGTCATGCTCTAAGCTTGGGAGACTGAACAGGAGCCAGAGCCCAGCCCAGCTTTCCTGGCTGTTTGGCTGAGCAGCTGCCATGTTTCCAGTGTCTCCCACAGTGTGAAGGGAAGGCATTGATGATGGGTGTAGTCAGTTTGTTGCCTTCTGCAGCACAGTTTGTGCTCATCTAGGATATGGGTGTGTGCTGCTGGCTTCCTGTGAGGCCTAGATCCAAAACCTCCCTATGGTTGGGCCGGGTCTAGGGGATGGAAAGGTTAAATTCCTCATGTCACAGAGCTGCTGTCCAAACACCCTGCTACTCTTTTTTACAGGAAACACATTAGAGTGGTCATCACTTTGCACCTGAGGTTGTATGTATAAGGCATGGGAATGGAGAGAGCCTGGTTTTGATTGCAAATGGAAGAAGCTAGAAATACTGAAGCAGGGCACAACAAATGTAATGAAGATATTTACCTCTAGTCTCCTACAGGATAAGCTTAGGCTGTGATGCCATTTTTGTTTTGTTTGTTCAAGTAAAATGAAGGTTTGTCCCACTTGAATTTATCAGCCCTTCAGCAAGTGACTTATGTGCATCTGGTAGGACTGGACTGGCTTTGCATCAGCCATGTGGATAGGAGGAAAAGAAATGCCTTATCCCTTTACAGTACTTGCTATGCTGCTCATTATGTTCTAACTTTACTCTGCAGAACAAGAGAGTTCTTGAGTACTGACCTGTTCAAAAAGGCATTGCCAAAGGCGTTGAGTTTCCTGAACGGTTTTTTGGGATCCACCACCAACGCGTTTCCAGGAACAATTCCTTCCACATCTCCTTGCATCACTGCTATAAAGGAGTCAGTTGTAGGCTCTGGTCCAATCCTCATCCCTGGGAAATCCTGCTCCAGCAGGTACCTGTAAGTGAAAAAACAGGGTGTGGGCATGAGCCATGAGCTGCTAAGTCCTAAATGAGTTGTACTGAAGATTGCAGTGCAATTATGAAGCTCAAGAGCATGGATCCTTCCGAGACTATTTTTAGCACTGTCACTCAATTGTTTGATAAATGTCTTGGTAGCTTTTCTACTTAGGATCTCAACACTGAAAGCTCATTTCAGGTGGATTAAGAAATTAAGATGATTATAGCTGCTGGGAAGAGATTCTCATCATGTTGCATCATTTTATGTACTTCAATCCTCAAGACATTTGGAGCAGACTCAGCACAGCAAAGTAAAACCAGCAGTTCACTGCAATCACAGAGTTAATCCTACTACACACTACTGTTAAACCACTACAATCCTGATAGTGGCTCTTGGTGCCACTATCAATTACTTGGCTGCTGCTCGTTTCAGCAGACTCAAACAACTAATGTGCTTAGCCACCAGCCCACATCAGCTGCTTAAAGGCCAACTTCCCCAGCACTTGACTGAAGTCTCAGTGTCTGTCCTTGTGTGCTTCTGAAATGCAGCCACAGGCCTGCACTACAAACTGCTCAAGTACACTGAGCACTACACACCTGGGTGGGGGAGTATATTCCAAGCTGTATATCAAGCCAGACAGCACACCGAGTACAGCTTCCCTTATTATTTCCTGAAGGTAGTTTGGCAAATTTCAGGGAAAGATAGTCACCCATGGGGTTGTAGGGCTTTGAATAGGACCCTGGCAGCAAATCCCCACTGACCCCACCAAGTTCAGGGTGGGTCAATGGTGTGTGCACGGGACAGGTCCCTTTGGCTCATGAAAGTGCCAAATGCCATCACCGAGGCCAGGCCTGTTTGTGTGTGTGGGTACAGGAAACCACCTGCTGATGCTGTGCTGAAAACTTAGACTAGACCATTATGTGCATGTGGCTTGCAGAAGGAGGCTAGAACTGGTCTAGCCCTCAGTATGGGATGGTGTCAGAGTGACAAGTAGTAAGTTCTGGCTAGTTACATGAATAAAATTACTACCAGACTATGGAAGTTAGTATAATAATGTGTTGCTGATTGCCAGAGGGTAGCTGGCACTCCCTCTTCCATTGCTTTGACCTAATCCTCAGTAGGTAGAAAGATTATTTCAGAATTACCATGATGTTAAAAGTAGATTATGGGGATGTGGAAATAGCAGAAGGACTGGAAATTCTTTTCATGATTGAGACTGATATGTCTAAGCACCAGAATTGGTTCACTCAGGTGAGTCTTAGTGAGGGAAGTCCCTGTGTGAGGGACTATAGGACCATTGGCATGAAGGCTTGTGATAACTTTTTAGGTGTTCCTGCTTTCACTGTCATTTTAACACAGGTAATCACTATCCAGTGTTTAAGGAGCAACAAAAAAACACTGTGCAGACTATTTATTGGTACCATGTGAGCAAATGTGTCTTCAGTTCCCAACAGACAAGGCCAAATCAACTGGATCTAGAGGTAAAACAACCAAATGTATACCCAGGACAAAGCACTGATACTGGCTTGGTACACATTCATACTGCAACAAGAATACCTCCACAAATGATATCCATAATTCCCTTAGGAGATGACCACACCTTCTTTACTGGTGTATTGTTGTGTACTTTCTTGTATATTTTGTCCAAAGTGATTCCAAGTCCCATGCTCACCAGAAGGCCACCAGAAGTGACTCTCCTTAACTGCAGAACTCTGAGATACAACAGCAGCTGTTGAGCAGCTCTTAAAAGATCTGAAATAATCCAGGAAGAGAGCATCCCTCTGACCTCCTACACTAGGGTGGATATACCCTATTTATCTAAACCTTATGAAGGGTTTTCTCAAACTTTCCTGTAAAAGTGGGTCATTACTAAAGAAAAGCAGACTGCAGGCAGTCCTGGTGTGTGCCACCTCTCTGGCTGGTGATCACAGTGCCCCTTTCTGGCAGCCACAGCAACTCCTCTCTAGCTTGAAGCACCTGGGAACAAGGAGGGGTTACTTCTCACCCACCAAGGGCTCTCATCTGAATGTTTTTGGTGCAATTCCCTGGGAAGCTCTTTACACCATTTGCTAGGTTAGAAGCCACTTGGTCAGACTTTGGAACTAAGCTTGTGCCTCCTAGATGGCAATTCACTAGTCCCTGATGGACATTGCTGTCAAGCCAGTGGCTTTATACAGATGGAAATTCACTGAATCCATAGAAATAAATCTTGGCATTCTCCCCATGCAAATACTAGAGAGAAACTGTCAAATGTAACAAGTGAAGGGCTTTTGAGAAAGGCCCCTTACTCCCGATGTCAGGTGGCAGCTTTGCTGGAACAACCACCTTTTTTCTTTTTTAGAGGCTTGAAATGCACATGTAATATGACAACGTTTGAGCAGAAGTAAAAATTAGTTGAGGGGAGGAGTTGTTTGTTATTTATAGACAAAGCTTCCCAGAAAAATTAACCAAAAGTCCTGTGTGGAATAGCAACTCCTCCAGACAGACTGTTTGAAAGAATTTTATCACAGCTCCACTCAGCTAACGTTTCAAAGCATTTCTGTGTTTATTTCTTGTGTAAGACTTTAAAAAACACAAAATAAAAAATCCCAACAAAAGCACAAAAGGAGTAGCTACACACCAATGTTATTGACTTATGTGCAACAAGTGGTAGGAAAGCAGAGAGATGAAGATTTGTACTGCCCACTATCACAGCATCTATTTTAAGTGAGGCCTCTCTGGGAGATGTGGGTACATTGTGCAGCAGGGTGTCAGCAGCATAAGAATCTCATTGTGCAGAGGACAAATACAAGGGGTTGTATTGACACTGCCTGATGGGGGGAAGGCACTTCTGCTCGGCAGTGACACAGCCTGCCCTGGCTACCAGAGGCAAGCTAGAGAACACATGCAGTTGTCACATTTGTGGGGATTTCTGGGAGAGAAGAGCAAGCAACAGCTGTGGAAAACACCAACCACCAGCAAGCAATCTCCTCTGCCAGTGCTGCACACCTTAAGCTGAGCTGCTGAACACCTTCAAAAGGCCTGGGGGAGTGACTCCCAGCCAGGTTAGGGAAGTCTGTGGAGCACAGGAATAGGTTTTTTATGACCGATCTGCTTTTTAGAGAAGTGTCTGAAGTCAGGCAAACAGCATGATGCTTCTGCCATTTCAGGCTTGCTCCTGAGAAGGGCCAGGGCAGGAAAGCTGCGTTAGTGCCAGCCCAGCTTGGGTTGCCTTTCCCAGGTGGGTTTGGGGATGGGTGAGGAGAGGCCGGGCTCCCTGGGCAGGAGTGCCGCAGGATGTGGGGGAAGGGGCTGCCTGCCCGTGATGAGTCACGCAGGAGCCCTGCAGGATGCCGCGAGTGTGGCAGCAGAGGTGATGCCGAGCGGAACGGGAAGAAGGGCAGAGCAGGAGGAAACGGTGACAACGGCCTGATGCAGGCACAGATGAAAGGTTCAGGGCTGCACGGGGAGGTCACACCAGAGCTCTGCGTGTAGCCTGTGACAAACAGCGTGGAGAGGCCGGGACGTGTAAATGATTAGCTGCAGGAGGAAGGGGTGGCCATACCAGAAAAGCAAGCTACGTTGACAGTTAGTAGGGCTCTAGCAGGCTTGTTTATTTTATTAGCAGGATGGCTGGACTTGAGCCAGGATTATTTTTAGAAATGACCAAGGAATCTAAGTTAATTAGGAGAGTAATGTTCTGTCCTGTACTCCCACCCTCTTACAGGAAACATAAAAAGCAATAACGTTATGAAGGCAGGCTCCAGCGAGATCCTGCAGTGGCTGTCACATATTCCCAGGCAGAGGTGTTGCCTTGCCCTAACCAGCACTGAATTTCAGCTCCCAACCTTGTGGAAAAGCATCAGCCAAACGTATGCTGAGGAGAGAAATGGGAGTGAGCACAAAGAGATGATACAGCAGGAAGCAGGAGTGGAAAAGCTGCATTAGCAATGCAACACCTTTCACGTAGCACAGAAGGGCTCAGTTCTGTGTCCCTGCAAGGAGAGGAGGGAGCAGCCTGGTTCCACTAAAAACAAGCCATGCTCTGGTCTCGCTTCACTGGCTTTGACCCACACAACTCACCTCCCTCTTCCCTGCCTCAGCCTCTAGGAATGTTTCTCACTGCTGACCTTGACTGCCTTTTTTCTGCCATCAGCTCCTGACAAGAGAGCAGCCTCACTGCAAGATGCTGCAGCTTAGGTGCTTCAGAGCCTTGCATTTCTTCCTTGTTTCACCTCAGATTCTTCAAAACAAGGAAAGAGGTTTGGAAGACAGACATTCCTTAGGTAGGTGACTAAGGGTCGGGTTTTTGGGTTTTTTTGGTTAGGTGTCCTGGGATCCAGGTAAAGTGGGACTGAGCTCATTCCACATGATTGTTTACTAGCATTAAGTCATCTCCCTAAATTGCATGGCAGTACAAGCAGGATGCAATTTAAGAGTGGAATTGATACATAAGGATAACCCTAATTATCCCCCATCCCGACAAGACTGTGGATGGAATGTCCAGAGGCTGTTTCTTCCTTCACTCTACTGCTAAGACATAATGGTTGTCAAACCTCCCACTTCCTCCCCCAGCCTCCTTTAACTCCTCCCTGCTCTCAGCTTTAGCTCCCACTTGCCTTCCCACAATAACTCTGGATGCTAATCTGGTGCTTATCCCAGCTCTCTAATGAGCAGTGCCTGCAAGCTCACGCTGGAAGCCTGTCACGAGCAACACGAGGTTTTCTGGCCTTTGTCTGGGAACACACTGGAGTAACAGACTCTCACACTTCTTCTGCTGTTAGAACCCTGGGGTTCTACCAAAGTCCTCAACTTTCACCTTCTTAGGCACTGTTTTAAACAGAAGACTCTGTCTTTCTGGAAGGCCCATTTGGCACCCCAGTGAAGCAGAAGCTGGCAAAGCTCCTGGTCACTTTTGCTTGACCATTATGTCTGTAGGCTCATCCCAGCCCTGTGCCTGGAGGAAACTAGGAGAAGAGGACACAAGCATGAGTGAAAAGCAGCTGTCAGAGGCTCAGATCCACTTGCTGCCATCCCACATGAGCAAAGACTCAATCTTTTGCCTGGAATGTGCTCTAGGCACCCAAACTTCTGCAAATGGAGCTGAGGCTTACAGAAGGACTTCACTGAACAGACAGGGGCAAAGGCAGGAAGTCTCTGCCAACAGCATCTCAGTGAGACTGCAGAGAAACACTGATGCTGACGACCCAGAGAAAAGAATTAGGAAGAGATGCTTTAGTTAGACAGACTTATCAGGAATTCAGCAATTCCTCCTGTAACCCAGAGGACAGAAAAAGCCTTCCAAACAGGTTTGGTACCGAGTCACAGAACAAAAATCTGGGGTGGAACCAGGCATTTGTGCTATCCTCTCTATTTCTCAGAAGAGTAACTCCCTTTGCAAACATGTACAAAATGTTTCTCTGGGTCTTTTGCATCCCTTCACCATCCACCTGACCTGCCCATACGAGAAAAGCCTTTTAACTCTTAAACTTTGTTTGCCAGGTACACGCCAAGGTAGCAGAAGTGCATTCTGTTCTTGGCTCCTAACCAGGAAATTTAGCAGCAGGAATATTACAGCACATTTTAAAAAAAAGCCCCTGCATTTCTCAAGGTCATTCCTCTAGAGGTACAGTCAATTTGATTCACCTCTCTCTACTCTCTGCAGTTCCCTCCTTCACCAAGAAATACTGGTAGAACAAAGGGCTGCTGGCTGCCTGTGGCTAGAGTCCAGATTTACACTGGGGTAATTCCACAGATTTCAACACAGCCACACCAGAAAAAGGCTGGAATTTAACGCTTAGCTTATGAATCACATAGGAAACACGGACAGCGCAGCTTCAGCTAGATCCCAAGGGAAAGGCTGCTGCAAGTTGAACTAGCAGCATGGCTGAACAGAGATCCCTGCAACCAAGTCCGGCTGGAAAAGTTTAACCCTCTCTGCGACAGTTTCACGTCATCGAAATGAAAGAGCTGCTGGCAGCCGCTCCTTCTTTACAGCTCGAAAGGAACTTGCTGCTCCCAGCATCTCGGCCGAGCAGGACACAGTTAAAACAGGGCTCTCCTTCTGGAGCTCTGAAGAGGGGCAGGTCTCTCTGCGCACAGGCACACATGCTTCTCTAAGTGGCTTCTGAGTGTCGTCTCTGGGACAGTGCAGAAAAAGACACACGCAAGCGTGTAACAGCAACAACTGCAAACCGCAGCACCCCCTTTAAAGCCGCCTGCCCACCCGAAAGCTGCAGCAAATTGAAAAGAATCGCTATCACAAGGGCCGAACCGGGCAGGGCAGGCACGGAATGCCCCGCGCGAGGCTCCCCAGAGCCTCTGCACTTTGAGCGGCCAGGAGGGCCCAGTGACTCACATCTCCTGCCCTGCCTGCACTCCCCAGCCCTGCCCCGGGCTACTTTTTGCCACGTCGGTGTTTCATGGGACATCTTACACCACGCTGTGCTTGAGAAGGGATGCTCTGCTTTTGAGCGGAGGTGACTTTTCAATGAAAAGCTGCCGAGGGGACGGGAAGGGGGTAACAGAAGGGGGTCGAGCCACAGCACAGGTAGCAGAGACGCGTTGTGCCCCACCCAGTGCCCGGGTGTCGAGGGTGCCGGCACGCTGGGAGGGGGCAGCGGGATTTTACCTGATGAAGGTGGTCTTCCCAGTGGAGTACTGCCCCACCAGCAGCACCATGGGCTTGTTGTCGAAGTCGGCATCCTCCAGGGCGGGCGAGTGGAACTCGTGGAACTTGTAGTGCTCTTCCAGCGGCAGCAGCTTGGTCTTGTAAAGCTTCTTCAGGCCATCGCTGACCGTTTGGAACACCTCCGGGTCCTTCCGCCGACGGTCGTCGGTGCCCAGCCAGCTGAACATCTTGTGGCCTCCCGACGCCAGCTCCGCGACGACCACCTGGGCTGGGCTGGGCTGGCTGCGAGCGCGGCTAGCCGCGCATCCCCCTCAGGCCGGCCGGGCCTCACTCCGCTCCGGCGCCCACCCGCAAGGGCCGTCCGCCCTCACGCCACCTGCGCCGGCGATTTCAGCCAGAAAGCGCTCCCCGCGGGAGGCTGAAGGAGCGGCTCGTCCGCGCAGCCCCGGCCCAGCGGCACCGGCGGGCGCCGCCTCCCTTCACGCCGCCGGCTCCCGGCGTGGGCATGGCGCGGAGGGCCGGCCCTCCAGGAAAGGGGCGGGCGGCGGAAGCTGGCCGTTCCTGGCAGGCGCCGCCCGTTCTCCGCGGCGGGTGAAGCCGCGCCGGGCGCCGCCATGTTGGGCAGCGGGGAGGGGCCGGGTCCCGCCGCGCCCCCTGGGGGCCGTTGAGGGGAGTCTCAGCCCGGCCGCCATTTTATTTCCTTTCTCGCCTCGCTTCGAAATACACCTTAAAACATCTGAAATGAGCTGTGCGAGTGCAAATCTGAGAGGGAGGCGGCTGTTCCTGAGCACTGCCAGCCTCATCTGGGTCTCCAGCCTGTCACAGGACGGGTCAGCTTGGAAGAGACCACAGTGGTGGTCCCTTCTCAAGCAGGGTCGTCCCAGAGCGTGTGGCACAAGATTGCGATAAGATGGTTGTGGAATGCTCCAGTGAGGGGCACTCTGCAGCCTTTCTGGGCAAGGTATTCCATGTGTGATCATCAGCACAATAAAGAAGTTCTTCCTCATACTCAGGAACTCATTCTACTCTCAGGTAGAATTTCCTGTGTTTCAGTTTCTGCCCGTTGCTTCTTGTCGTTTTGCTGGTTACCACTAAGAAGAGCCGGGTTCCATCCCCTTGACAGCCCCGCTTTAGATATTTACACACGTTCGTGAGGTGCTCTCTGTTGTCTCTCGGACTGTGCTTTCCCCAGCCCAGTGATTGGGCTGCACTGCTGCTCCTCTCTTTGTAGGGCTCACAGCTCTGGCGGTGCTTGGAAAAGTTCTCCATCTAAGTAGATGAGACATGCAAATTATCTACTGTCCCAAATTCTTTATCCCTCCAGCAATGAGGGATGACAGGACAGCCAGATAGGTTTTCCAGGAGTAGCCTGAGGATCAGCATGTCCTTGGGGGTGGCCACCAGCTTTGCTGCCAGCCACTGCGCAGCTGGGATAAAGCAGGAGTTTTTTTCCTAAAATATCTCCTAAAGGTTTTTTCACTTTAGTCCATCCCACGGGTCCGAAGAATGTGGCAAGAGGCAGTTTTGGAAGCAGTCCTGCCGTGTGGCAGTTCCTGCCCTTTCCCAGCCATTTCAGCCGGGAGGAGCCCAGACCTTGCATAAGCAGACGAAGTTCTGCATTAAAACATTTTTCTTTTTTTTTCTCCCAGAAGAGAGGGGACACATGGAGACTGTGTGGTCCTGTGTGCCTGAACAATGATCCAGGTCCATTTCTGTACCTTGCACTGCAGGAGAAGACGCTTTCCTTGTTCTCATTGTGTGATTCTAGGCACTCATATGCTGACCCAGGAGGTGCAAGCACTGACTCCAGGGACCAGTTTTCTTTTTCTGGAAGAACATAGCAGGCTGACTGTATTTTCTGAAGATCAGACTTTTCTGCTTTCCTGCCAATGCCTAGAGCTGAAAGTGGAACTGATGTTTTGAAACCTCCTTAAGACCAATTTCCCTCATTTCTTTAGTTTTATAAATAGAGGCTTTTGGCTTTAAGAATTTGATGACTCCTTTCCAGTGAAAACTCCTGAATATGAAAGGCCCCATAGAATTCAACATGTTTTGGCAAGAATTACTCATTTTGTAGGAAAAGACTCGCTTTCATCTTCTAGATAGTTCTGCCATTTAAGGGCTGTGCTCCTCCGATGGCACTCTGGCATTTCTACAGCTATATATGGAGTCTCTTTGGTGCTTGCTTGTGTTATCCTCAGAGCTGAGTAAAGGCCAGGCCAGGAAGCCTTTGATTGTAAATCTCCCCAGGCCACCTTGGTGCCCTTCCTGAATGCAGCAAACAGGGAGCAAAGCAAAATTTCTGTCGTGCAGGCTGCGGGAGCTGACTGCCACAGGTATGGCAGAAGCCCAATTGTTCCCCATTTACAAGGTGAGGATATTAATCATTAAACTTCACAAGTCATAAGTATGCATATCTGATGGCTAAATGGCCCCCAAAAAAATTTTTTTTTTTGCCCTGGCTGAAGAAAGTCCCTTTCCTGTGATTCACTATCTCCGGGGCAGGTCACAACGAAACTTGACAGTCTTTATAGACTTTCTGTAGGTATCTCACAAACATTGCACATTTTTGTTTATTTTTCAGTCTGTTTTCTTAGCCATTTGAGACTGACTTCCTCAACAGCTATCTTTACCTTGAGGTACAGAGCTTGCCAAAAACAAAGGGAAGTAAAATTAGGAAAGGAAATTTACAGTGTAATTAGGTTTTTCTTTCTGCCAGAATCAAACTGAAAGTTTTAATCTGTTTCTATTATTTATTCATTTTCATTTCTTAAACAGACGTGTTTTAATGGATGGTTTTGTGTCAGATAGATTGGTCTTAATGGTACAATCTTTAGTAAGTTGGGGTTTTTTTTAGTAATTTACATTTTTTGAATGTAGTAGCTCTGCCCTGCACAGAAGCCACTCTACTGCAGTGCTCAGAACACGTTGGTGGGGCTCTGCTACAGTCCTCTATTACATAATTTGTCTTAATCTTTAAAGATATGATGGATTTAACTTTTAGTTCTGTAATTTCTCAGTCATGTCCCTGCTTTTGGTAACAGGGCTTGCAGACACTTTGCTGGATGCTGACGTTGACCAGGAGAGAGGGGCTTGCTGGAAAAGCTTCACTTCCACTTTGATGAAAGTCAGTGAGGCTGAGTCAGTCAGAACATCTTCCTGTTCTACCTTGCCAGTGATTTATGGAGAGACATGAAGTTTTGTGCTTTGAAAGTCATGTAGTATGTGCACACAAAATGATGCCCTGGGTTTCTGGGGAAAAGCACAATGTTGTAAACCGGACACTTGTGAAACGGTGACAAATGTATTTGCTTATCTGCAGCCTTAGGTTGGACAGGTTTACTTCCTACAAAAGATCATCTGAGGATGGGGACATTGAAGTCACCGAATCTGAAAAGATGTGGTGACTCAGTTTCAAGAAGCTTGTGGGAGCAGTGCAGTTCAGTAAAATTAACTTCCTGCCAGTGCAGTTACTGCCACTGTTTGTCATTACCAAGTGTGAAACCTGAGGAGACGGTGTCAAAAGTTCAGGTGCTGATGGGTTGAACAGGGAATACCAGGGCTGTGGGAAAGGAAAGAAGTGAGAGAAAGGAGAAGCAGCCCCCCAGAATTAAACCAAATATACTAATTTGATAAGTAAGGGAGGGAGAGTTTCCTCTGGTTCAGCTGGATCAAAATACTCAACTGCCTGCTGGTGCCATATGGCCTATGTAGAGACAAAAAATTGTCTCCAGCATAGTCTGTTCCTTTCCTCACTCATTGCTTTGCCTTTGCAACTCAGAAAACTGCTGCCTTCCTCTCCTGCCCTCACTGCTCCTTCATATTCCTCTGAAATATTTCCCATTACCTTTCTCCTACTATTTTTCAGGTATCTTGCTTCACACACACACACACACACACAGACACAGTGCTTTTCCCTAACCTCCCTATACTGCTCTTAGCCCCTCATTGCTGAGGTGGAACGAGGTGCTGGTACCCAGAAGTGCCACCAAAAATGGGGAATGTGGGCCTGGATAATGTACATCCAGTGAGTGGGAAGCATTCTTGCTTCCAGAGAGCTCCCTCCTTAGATCTGTTTGGCAAAGAAAGCTGCTTGTATTGCACACAGGGGACCTGACTGATGGGATGTCTGTAATAGTGCTGGAAAGAAAAATCCTCTGAGTCCTTTGCCATCCTTGCACTGCAGAAGCTTGGTCTATAACTCTTGAATGATTTTGTCTGTCTCTGCCACAGGACATACAACTCCATCAAACTTACATAAACGTACTTTGTAGAAATTTATATGATTAACTGATTGACAAAGTGTCACGTCCCTGTCTGTTCTGAGAAAATATGGGGGCTTTGAGATTATTTCCTCTCTGAACTTTCTCTTACCTGAAAGCAGAAATCCTGTTAAAATGTATTAAGACACCGTTGGACCCATCTTTCTGTTCTACCTCGCCAGTGATTTATGGAGAGATGTGGAGTTTTGTGCTTTGAATAATCGAGTGACAAACTAAACAAGGAAACTGCTGTCTACTGAAGCAATGGGTGAGTCAAAAGTTAGCCTGCATGATGGGCTGACCTGTTCTTTCGTGTCTTCCGTGGAATCATTTGCATTGAGATCTCCAGAATTTTCTGTCATTGCTCAATACGTTTTTTTTCCCCACCTCCTGCTTCTTACCAGAGTGTTTGATAGGTTAGGGCAGGCTCCTGGGGTTACGTATGCAAGGCATATATATACATGCAAATAAATACACACAAATATACTATTTATGACCAGCAGGCATCACTGCCAGTTATTCTTTGCTGTGAGAACACACCTGGAGAAGGTAGGACATCAAATGCAAGTGCTATGTAGAGGGATTTGGTGCTGGCATTTAGCAGTTATGTCTGGCTAGCACAGAATTAGGGTTTTCCAGGGGTTTGAAGGGAGTGTAACTCTGGGATCAGATGGGGTATTAGTTACACAATGCAGCAGCTGCTGCTGTGCTCTGCTCTGGAGGTGTTGAAGGGAAAGGCACAAAGTTTGTATCAGCAAACGTGGGAAGGGTGGGTGTGATGTAAAGCAGCTAGATGAGCCACATCAGCTGCCCTGCATGTCACAGCTCCAGCCCTTCTGCCTGCCAAGTGGTTGGCAATGCAGGCTGGTGTTTCAGCTAACCCAGATTTTGTGCACCCTTGTTCTCTCACTTCTGCTGTTTAGAGGTGGTTTGGCTGATACTCGATCACCAAGTATTCTGCAGAGATCAGAAATTTCATCTGTCATTAGAGGGAGTTCTGGATAGTCAGAATATCTAATGATTGGAATGCTTATGAATAGGATGTTGTAATCTTAAGTGCTAAAGCACAGCTCTTGAGTAAATGGGATTTTCATATTTCCACTGATTTTGATGTAGCTAGGAAAATTTCCACAGCAAAGGATAGGTATTTTTAAATCTCATCCAGAGTCTTTAAAAGTGAATCTTTGGTCAGAGAGGTATTACTTGAAGTTCTGAAAGCCATCCAGGCATTTTTGATACAGACTTTTTGTTAAGATCAGTGGCAGCAGGTTCACTGCTTGACCTTGAAAATCTCAGCACCAGAAGGTGCTCATCAACTTTTGGGCCAATAATCTGAGCACAGGAAATGGAGGGAAAGGTCATCCACCTGTCTCTATATTCATTCATTTAGTGAGAAAACACAGTTCAGTACTTCTTTTCAGGATATTTCTGTTTGCTTTAAAAGCCCACAGGAAGAGCAGGAGTCAGCCTTGAAGGGTTTTGTGTTTTTTTTCTGAAATACAGCACTCTGTTTAATCAAAGACTAGAGGTTGTACCTGCAAGTGATGTTTTTATACTCTTTGTTTAGAGACTAATAAAGACTAACAAAGCCTAATATACTCCCACTATCATTTTGACTAATGACTGCTAATTTCTGTAGCTAACGTTCTGCTGTATTACATGAATGGTTGTAAAAAATGGCCCTGCATCGTTTGTTCTGCTCACCCTAAAATTTATTATTTTGCATGCAGACATTTACTGTTCTGTTCTATACAATCAGGAGCAGCTCCTCAGCCCAGATTTTGTTTGTCTTTATTAAATCAGAAGAGCTGACCTCTGTCATCCCCAGGTTTAGTCCTCAAATTGCCCACTGTCCAAGTGCTGCCTGAGGTAAATCCTCTAAAAGAATGAGTAAGAGGCTCTCAGAGAATTAATTCATGGTCCAGTTACTTTTACAAAAAGTGAAGGATTTTCCATTGATTCTGCAGCTTCTCATTTCAGGACTTAGGCATGAGACATTTAAGATCTTGAGAAAGCTCAGGGGAGATCAGAGGATGCTAATGCAGTGGATAGACTTAGATCAGATGGTAAATATGCTAACTAGGGGAATGTGCAAAGAATAGAGAATCAAATCCATTTAACCTACTGGCTCGTGGCTTCCCCCTAAAGCTTTTAACCTTTGTCTGCTACACTTGGCTGCTTTCCCTTAGAAATTTTAATTGCTGGAAGAGACATGCACACACTCTGCTCCACGTGTGCAGATTCAGTCTGGCTCAGTACCATTGCTGAGTGGAGTACAGGAATGTACAGATGTATCTGGTGCCTGCTCATAAACAGGGCTGTGGCCAAGCAGAAGGTTAAACACAAGGTGGAACACTTGCTGTCTGAGAAGTGATTGTTCATGACACACAAAATGCTTCATTGCATCTTTTGTTTGAAGATTTCCAGGTAATTTGGAAAAGAGTTTAAACAACACACAGTCAGGTTCAGCTGGGAGGTTTTCAAAACATACAATTAGCATCATTGACTCAACACACACTGTTACAGTCAGGGGTGCTGGCTGAATTTCTTGAAAATGTTCACTGATTTAAACCTTCATTTTTGAAAGCATTGGTTTTTTCAAACTATCTTTGGGTTTCAAGACCTGTATATAAAACTTAATTATTTTTCAAATAAATGCTAGAGTGAAGTGAGAACTGGTGAAAAGTTAAAATAGTTTTATCAGGCACTGTGAATAATCTGCACACCCAAAAACCAAGTCTCTGTTTGTTCTTCACTGTAGCTCAGTGTGCCAATTGCTCTCCACTTCTTTTCATGGGGAGCAACAGAATGAGAAATTTTTCTTCATACATGTTTTGTCTCCCTATGTAAAGTGCAGCTGGTCTCCAGGCTTTCTTCCTTTGTTTTTCTCTTGAATCTATCTCTGTCTGTTGCTCGTGTTATTGCAGCCGTGAAGGCCAGTGGCTGTAAAAAGGGAGGGAGAGACAGCATTTTTCATCTGGAGCAAAAGTAAGCAAGTTGTTAGGCACTTAAATTCTTTTTCAGCTCTGAAATGTCTACAGTACAACAGAAAATTGAATTTTCATTTCCAGCGTTATCTTTTGAAGATTTTTCTCTTAGTTGCCCTTGAGGGTCAAGCTTTGTGGATCACTTGTAGAGTGCATTTATAACAAATGAGAACTCTGTGTGGTTGAACAGTACAATGTGTGGTTGTTTTCTCACAGGCACTGCTGCTGACCTTCAGCTTTGATGAGAGTAACAATCAACTGGTGGCTAACTGAGACCAGCATCCTCGGGTGCCTGGGGCAGGGATTTTGAGTCCCAAAGAACTTCCTGTGTGGGGGAGCCTTCCAAGTACTGTATCATTATGGCATGTAAACAGTTTCTTTAACTTTTCATCCTGGTTAGTTTTTTTCACTGTACTAACTGATTATGATCACCTTGTTAGCACTGATGGAAGTGATTTTCCTACTGAGATTTTAGTCATGATTTCTCCCAGCAAGGAGTGGTGCAAATCTTTAACATAGCTGCTAATATTAAACAGCCCAGGACATCACTCTCTGGTGTTTTCAGTGGGGGGATGAGAAACATCTGTCTTGAATGTTACAAGGAAAAAAATACCTCAGCATGCAGTTTCATGTGTGAATCTGTGGTGTTCAGCAAGATGGAATGTGAACTCTTGGGGAAGATCATATCATTCTCCAAAATGAGGGGAAAAGGGCAAAATAGCTATCATAGGAGTGTGAGTCGTGGCTTTCTAAAACCTAATGTATTCCATTTTTCTGTTGGCCTTTGTTTTATCTTGATGTTTTTGGGGGATGGGGGGGGAGGAAAAATAAGAAATAACTTCATGCCAGAGTGTGATTGAATTAAGACTGTCATTCATGTTGCAAGACGTTATGAAAATATCCTGGAGAGCCTAAAATAGTCCAGAGAGAGACATAGCATAGCCATGTATATGGCTTCAAAGCTCTGGTAAAAGTCAGTGGGGTCACTTGTTTTGATTTCACTGTGATCTACAGTGATGTTAAAGCCTTGAAAATGCAGTGATAAGTGCTCAGTTAGAACTGGGTGAGCCCCCACTTCTCCTGGGAATGCCACTGTTCCTACCCGCCCCTGCTGACTAAGAAGAAAATTTTTAAAGCCAGGATTAAATTTACTTTTTATGCTTACTTTAACTGTCAGGAATTCTTCTGAAAAGACAGGCCTCATCTGAGAAAACCAAGATATTCCAGCAGAACTGTGCAGTGTGAGATCCCTCCAGAATCCACAGTGGAAAAAAAATTATCCTGGTGTTATTGGAGACATCAGCATGCCTTTTCTGCTGTGCTTGAAAAAAAAGAAGTCACCTGTGCCTTTAGGCAGGAGTATCTTCCAAAAACACACCCCTCCCATCCAGCAGAACTACCAGGCTTTGCTGGAGTCGTGCTTGAAGAACAAATGCTTGTTCACAGATGACACCTTCCCTGCTCACATCAGCTCCATTGGAACGGGAGCACTGCTAAAGAAACTGCCCCACAACTTACAGTGGAAGAGGCCACACGTAAGTGACTTTCAGTGAGTGCTGTGTGTAAGAGGATGATTACAGATGATAGCCAGCAAATAGTTTTAACATTGAACAGACTACTCTTAGACTTTAATTTAGGTGTACTTTAATGTCTCTGGGGATTACTTTTATTGCATCAGGTGTCATTTTGGAAGCTGGGGTACATGGAGTCTCATAATTGCCTTTGAAGCATTTGTTGCCCAAACTCATAACCAGCCTTGTTCAGTTTATATCCAGTAACACTTGGAGCAGGCAGGGAGAGGAGGAGAAGGAAGCAGGGAGAGTTGATTTCCTTGGAGCTCACAGCTACAGTGATCTCACTGTGATTCTGTGATGACAGATTAGATCCTTCTCCCCAGAATTCAAGATCATAACCTTTTAGAAGATTTCTGAGTTTCTAGACAGTTCTTAGCAATGACCCCTCTCTGCCATGGATCTCATACTGTTATGATGCTGGAGGCTGCTGCTTTCCCAGACAGGGCAGGTGTCTTATCCTCTTGTTGGGCTGGTTTTTTTTTTCCCTGCTTAGTCTATTGTACTTGGAATAATCTTTCCTCAGCTCTCAAGGCTGAGCTTCTGTCACAACCAGTGACAGAGTATCAGTCTGTTAGTTGGTTTTGGTTTTGAGGACTTTAATGTCTCTGGGGATTACTTTTATTGCATCAGGTGTCATTTTGGAAGCTGGGGTACATGGAGTCTCATAATTGCCTTTGAAGCATTTGTTGCCCAAACTCATAACCAGCCTTGTTCAGTTTATATCCAGTAACACTTGGAGCAGGCAGGGAGAGGAGGAGAAGGAAGCAGGGAGAGTTGATTTCCTTGGAGCTCACAGCTACAGTGATCTCACTGTGATTCTGTGATGACAGATTAGATCCTTCTCCCCAGAATTCAAGATCATAACCTTTTAGAAGATTTCTGAGTTTCTAGACAGTTCTTAGCAATGACCCCTCTCTGCCATGGATCTCATACTGTTATGATGCTGGAGGGCTGCTGCTTTCCCAGACAGGGCAGGTGCCTTATCCTCTTGTTGGACTGTTTTTTTTTTTTTCCCTGCTTAGTCTATTGTACTTGGAATAATCTTTCCTCAGCTCTCAAGGCTGAGCTTCTGTCACAACCAGTGACAGAGTATCAGTCTGTTAGTTGGTTTTGGTTTTGAGGCCTTTGTTTTTCTACTTGTGCTCACACTTCCAAGGCCTTTCCTGGCATTCCAGGTTTAAACTGAACATCACAACAAGAGACACCCAGGTGCAAGGGCTGCTCACAGAGCATGTTCTCATAACAAAAGGGAAGATAACAAGTGTGGGAGGCCAGGACAGGGGCCTGGCACAGTTAGATAAGGCTTGCTACTAGCAATGCCAGTTCTGCTCTTACTGAGCCACTGAGCAAAGTATTGACAATCAGATCCTACTGAAAGCAATGTACAGAATTGTGTGAGAATTTCAGAATTCCTTTGTCTGTAGGGAATTCTGCCAGGTAATACCAGATAGCATCTCCCTAAGTTATGCTAAGTTATTTTCTAGCTGTCATATTTTGTGAGATTTAAACAATTTCCCAGAAGGATCAAGTTTCTGAAAAAAAAAAAAAAAAAGATCAGCATGAGTCTTGGCCTCTACAAAGTTTTAAACAATTTCCCAGAAGGATCAAGTTTCTGGGAAAAAAAAAAAAAAAGGTCAGCATGAGTCCTGGCCTCTACAAAGCCCTTCAAGTGTCTCTCCATCCCTCACATATTGGAATGGACTTGAAATCTCCTCTGTATCTCAGTGGACTATTTTGCTGGTCTGCTGTGATTGTGAGGTGTCCTGTGTAGGTCCAGGAGCTGGACTTGATGATCCTGATGGGTCCCTTCCAACTCAACATATTCTGTGATTCTCTGAGTCTAAAACTGCCTTGTGAAGAAGGCTGCTGTTTGCTCTGGAGGCCAAACTTTCTGAGCAAAGACTCTCTGAGAATGGATGCTGTGCATCTCAGTTCCTGTGCTGCAGAGGAGATGCTGAGATTCTGCCATTCAGCCTGCAGGCTTGTAGCTTACTGCATCTATGAGTGATGGCCTGCAAACTGAACACCCAAACTCACCAAGGGCAGGGCTAATTACTGTGACTGCCTTCTGAGGGAAGCTGTTTCTTTGCTACTGCCTGCAGGGGAAGCCAGCAGTGTGAAACTTAGCTTGAGCAATTTCTGGGTCATTCAAGTAAAATATAATTTTGACACTTAGGTTATTAATTTAACCCCAGAGGCACTTGTGAAGGGAAAAAAAATCACCACATTATTTCTCTCTGTACAATTATTCACAGACATGTTCTTGTCACAGCAACAGGAATTCTGCAGCAGCCATCAGTCTGTAGCTCAATTGTCAGTCAAGCTGTGGAGATGTCAGCCAGGTTGGGTGAAAGTTTGATGCTCTGCCCTCATAACCTCTTTTGGCTGGCACTTGTGTGGAGGAGCAGGACTGGCACATTTGAAGAGTTACCTTCTCAGCATGGTGACCATGGAAAGCCATGGTGATGCATCAGAGCACCAGTGACTTTTGCTGGAGACCAAATTCAGCGTAGACCGAGCACAAATGTGTGTCCAGGCTGGTGTCAGGTTAGCCAGAGCACATAACAATAGATTTATACCTGAGCCAGAACAATGTCTGCTGGGACAAAGGACTCTCAGTATTTTAAAAGCTTTAACTTTCAAGCTAAACCAGCTCATGTTACTGGCTTAATTCTCTCCTCCTTTTTTTTTTTTCTTTCCTTTTCATTTTGTGCTTCCTAGGCTTTGCACAAGAGTCCTGTATTTTATGCTGCACACAGAAAGCAGCCTGATCTCTGCCAAGGATTGGTGGGTAAGGAAACTCCTTTGTATAACTATCTAAGTATTCTTAAGCAAGATAACATTTTGCATGGAAGTTTGAAGGTACAAAACTTGGCATGGAAATAGAAGGTATCCATCTCCTCTCTCCACTTGGCGTGGTGTGTATGAAGCAATCATTTACTGGCATAGGCTCAGTAAATAAGCTGGCAAGCTTCAAGGTGGGATTTGAGACATGAGAACTGTCTCTACGAGCTGAAATCCCCACTGTGTGTTGTTTCTGCCCATGCTAATAGGAAGTGTTCCTGTGCTCTCACTGATCTGTGGTGTTGCTGCTTGACAATTGAGCAGAGACCACAGAAGGGCTTTCTATTTGTACCTAATGCTCAGTGTGAGTGTGTTGTCTTCTCAGCCTTGCTGTTAGAAAAATAATTTTATGCCTGTGTTGTCTGAGCATCAGTCTATAATAAAAGACTGTATTGCCTTCTGAAAAACAGGTAGATGTGGGACTAAATTAGTTTTTAAGTGCTTTATGTCCTTAAAAACAAAGTTTGCTAAGTACAGTCTTGCATGTAAGATCCACTGGAAATTGGTTTATTTTCTGAAAAGCTAATGTTTTCAAAGAAAAATGAAGAAGTTTTTTTTAATAGTGTGCCTTCTTAGAGAACAGAAAAAAACCCCATGCAATGTCAGTAAAACACAGAATGTTTCCATTGACAGTTATTGCATGCTAAATTTCTTATTTAACCAAACAGTACCCAAATGGAAAGATCATGAGAGAGCAATTATAAACCAATCACGGTTTGGTTAAGTAAAGAACATGTCTGGATCATCTAATTTTGTGTGTATGATTTGTTATAATTGTAAAGACATCAGCACAACAGCTCTTCTGCTGGGATTGTGGTGGTGTTGCTGAACTTGGCTGAGAGCTCTCACTTTTCAGCCAACTGCATGTGTCCGTTTGTCTTGGCGCAGAGAACTGCTGGTTCCTGGCGGCCCTGGAAGCCCTGACATTCCACCAGGACATCTTGGCTGCAGTTGTGCCACAAAACCAGAGCTTTGAGAGGAAATACGCGGGCATTTTCCACTTCCGGGTACAGCTGCTCCCCCAGATTGCAGGAGGTCCTCAGATATCCTCTTCTGTGTTTTGTGTCACACCCTGAGATAATTTGTACGTGGTTCCCTTTGGCCAGGGGCAAGTGGCCAGAGGGTATCCCAGTCTGGAGAGGAGCCCATCACCCCTCCCACAAAGTAGCACAGGCAGTGAATCAGCTGCAAGCCACTGAGGAAACACCTCTGCTTGGCTGCTCTCTCCAGCTGTGTCCTACCCATATTTTAATGCAAACAAAACCCTTTTTCAAGAGTGGCAACAGTCAGCAGGACCTGAGCACATCAGCTCCAATCTTCTACCCCTTTGCCCACCTCTGTACAACTCTGCTACCTTGCAGTTAGGAATTCCTTCCCCATAAGCCCACCTGTGGCTAGTTTCCCTGCTTACTTGTTTTACACCTGATAGATGCTTTGTTTACTCCTCTGGCTGGGTGGGGCTGAGGAACTGGCTCTGTGGGTGAGTCAGCACGTCCCACTGACCCACAGCAGCTTGTTGTGTACCCACAGCTAGGCTATCTTGCCTTTCCTGTTGTTTCAAGGGGAGGTCCCTTCCAAGGGAAACATCAGCTCATTCCTTTCCCCTGACAGTTCTGGCACTTCGGGGAATGGATTGACGTGGTGGTTGATGATCTCCTGCCGGTGAATGAGGCCGGCGAGCTGCTCTTTGTGTCCTCAGTCTATAAGAACGTGTTTTGGGGAGCCCTTCTGGAAAAGGCATATGCTAAGTAAGTGACTCATTTCAAGTTATGCAAATAGTCTCTCTAAAATATGTTGGTTGGTGCCTACACAGTTTGTTCATGTTTATAAGTGCATCTCCTAGGCCTTGCTACATTTGGAGTGTAGTGGATGGCTCTCATCTGTCTATTATTACACAAAAGAGTTGCCATTGCTGTTATGTTATAACAGCTGTTATCAAACCAGGCCCTTGAGTTTAAATCCAAGGGTTTAGGTGAGAAAACAGCCCTATTGTCGGGGGTTATCTTCTGAATGTTATCATTGTTTGCAGTGTATTGGCTGAGGCTGATGCCTTCCTTGTAAATATCACAGAGGAGTGGAACACCATAGATAGACATTTTCAAATGTGAATGATTTCCAGAGCCTCCTTTTATGTGTTATCAGTGTGAGAAACCTCCAAGGATTTTCATTTTGGAGGTCTGCTGAAGCACTGCACTTTTTTTTGGCAGATGTTTTTGCTCTCAGGTCCTCGAAGCTGAGGCATGTCACAAGTCATATGGCATGGTGAGAGCAGTGGCTTCTCTCCAGGGTGTTTTGTCTACAGTGGTAGTGTCAGCACAAAGAAGAAAGCTGCAAGGCCTAACTGATGGAGTTTGTTAATATTTGGCTGAAATAATCTTTGCAGAGCAGGGGAGAATATTCTAGTTAACACTGAGAGAAAGATGACACAAAGGTGAGAATGTTCAGTTACTTTCATTTGGTGTTAGTGTTAGAATGAAAAGACTGGGCCAAATTGTGCTGGAGTGATAAAGAAAATCAGATTAGAGACTAAGCTCTCAGGACAGTGTCTCTCAAGGCACTATATTTTAGATACAGCACAGTGTCTGGTGATAAATTCAGGCAACATTCTGTAAGGCAGAGTTATCAAAGAGTCGTGATGGGCATGTTCTCATTAGAGTGCAGTGAGGGATGACAGCTAGTGAAGAGTCCCTTTCAGACTATGGCCAATCTTGGAGACAATTTTGTAGATTTTCCCCTTCCCAAATGCCAAAAATTCCCTTAAAATGAAACATGAGTTACAGCCTTCCTTTTTCTTTTTGCACACTTTTAAAAAATGTTTTCATTGGCAACCTATTCTCAACCTGTCATTTGTGATGATAACACAAAGAATATATTGGTTCTTTTTTTGCTAGACTCTATGGCTCCTATGAAGATCTGCAGATTGGGCAAGTTTCAGAAGCCTTGGTGGATTTTACAGGGGGTGTCAATACAAGGATCAAGCTTGCAGAAGCTCCTCCTGATCTGTGGAATATACTGACAAGAGCCACCTACAGCAGATCTCTCATGGGCTGTCAGACACACTTAGGGGTGAGGCTTGGAGTGACATCAAAAGGCTTTACAGCTAAAAACCTTTCCAGACCCGTTTCCCTCTGCTCAACTGGTCATTGTGACTGAAATGCATCAAAGCTGCCCTATGTGGCTTTCTGTAGAAGTCACATTCTTCATGTTAAACTTTGCTCATGGATTGATTCCCTCATGCTCTCAGCTCCCTGTTGTAATGTTGAGGAACTGGTTTATCTATCAAAGAAACTCTATTGAATAGAGATCTACTGCATTTTCCCATTTTTGTTAAATAAATTTTCCATTTTTACAGATGGTGCAGTGAGGTACAGACACATATGGAATAAAGTTATAGCTAAGGTAGAGACATGGATCATTCAGAGCATGAATTAAAGTCTTGGCTTCCAAGCTTTATGCTACCACCTCAGCTGTTGGGAAACTCTGCTTTTCTGAAAATCAAAACCTAACTTCCTGAACTTTCTTAAAGTGACATGGTCTCTAGCTGAAGACCCACTATTTAGGAAGGGCCATTAACAATCAACCTTCCAAGACCAAGCATACTGAAAACTCTGGCTCTTAGGAGGTCCCATTTATTTATTTTCAGTTCTCCTGTTACTTTGAAAGTCATTGCTTACACAAGTACAGGTCTCTGGTATTGGTATAAGTCTGCTGTATGAGTAAGGATAGAATAAAAGGTTTCTTTTCCTTCTGTTTCTTGTATACAGACAACAAAGGTCCTGAAGAATGGGCTTGTTGCTGGCCATGCCTATACAGTAACTGGTATTAGAAAGGTAAGCCCAGCTCAAATGTCCTGGGTCCAGGTTAATTTGGATATTAGCAATTTTTATTGCATTCACAGGTTCAAACATTGATCGAGCAACTATAATATCTCCTCCCTAAGAATACTCTTTTCTTAGTCTAAGGCTACAAGAGACTGTGAGCTTTGTTAAGATTCACATTTTAAGTGTGTCCATTTTAATTTGGAGGCCTCGATGTAAAGGACAATTGATATGGATCAGTGTATCTCTAAGGGTTGGAATGATTCATAGGGCTCTGCTGACACCATCACCTAGAAATGCATCTTAGCTGTTAAGAATGAAAGGACTGGCCTTTGGGGCTGCTGGGAGGATGTGCTGAAACTTGGGGATGTGCTTTTTACTTGGGGTAAGAAGCCTTTCTCTGAAGCCAGTGGAGAGGCCACAGAGAAGTAAGTATGTAAAGGCCAAAATATGAAAAATTGCAGATGGAAATGTGAGTCAGGGGTGTGGATAAAGGGAACTGACCTGTGGTCCTGTACAGACAGTGCAGGGGGACCCTACTAATCTGCAGAAGTACTGTTTGGAGTCCCGTTAGGATATCTGTCTAGAGGTAAGAGACTTGAAATAATATGTCCCAAAGAGCAGGAGCTTCTTCCTCCTGAACTGGTGGATGACTGTCTTGTCCAGCCTCAAGAGGAGGTTGACAAGGATGGCAAAGACTGTGTGGGGCTTTGGACATTTTGGTGAAAGCATGTTCAGTATCTGTAGCAAGAGATACTAGGAAGGGCAGAAGAGATGTGCTGGATGAGGCACATCTGTGTCTCCCGCAGGAGGAGTTTTTGTGTGGAGTTTTTCAACAATGTGTCTGTCAGTCTGGCTCCTCTGATGAGATGAAGAGCCAGGCAACCTTATGGGACTGACCAAGCATGTGGAAACAGTGTGAAGTCAGCTGTTCTGCTGTGTGCTGTCAGAAAAGCCTCTAATTGGCTTCTCCTTCCATCATGGCATCCCAGTTCAGGAAGCATTAATCTGGGTGGTCACCCATGGGGGCTGCATTGTGCTGTGCCATTGCACTGGGGTAGGACTTGGTTTTCACATGCATACAAAATGAGAAGCAGGTGTTGGAAAGGAAGAGGAATTTACAGTCAAGCCTTTAGATTAGGAATCTGTCATGTCTCTGGTTTCAGTTTAGAATGTAAGATGAAGCACCTTAATCTCTTTGTTGCTGGCATTTAGAGCTGCATGTTCAAAGATTTTTTATCATCATACTTTCTGGCATCTATGAGGACAAACAAAATTGTTGTTCATATCTGACATAGTACAATGATATTAACCAGATGAGAACTGCTGAGACCTTGGTAAGCACAATGTTACTGTTTTCTGCAGGTGACCTGTCAATATGGACCTGAAAACCTAGTGAGACTGAGAAATCCATGGGGAAAAATCGAGTGGAAAGGAGACTGGAGTGACAGGTGAGTTTACAAAAGGAAAGGTGTGACACTGAGCAGAGGAAAGGTTTCTTGGAGGAAAGATGCTGCCATCTTCAGGCATGAATTAATGTTGAGGGCAGCAGTAAGATGTGCTCACTTGCACAGACCTTCTGGTGTCAAAGCAATGACTCCATAGATTTATGTGTCTCCAACAGACAGTGCTGCTGTAGCTGGCCTCACTTCACACATGCAGCCTCAATCAGATCAGTTCTACTTCTCCTTTCACTAATGCCAGAGTAAATATAATATGAACATGAGATGCTGACCACCTTGCTGTGCTGTGGAGAGTGTGCAAAGGGACAGATAGCTGTGCAGGAGGCTCTAAACCCCCCCCATGTTTCAGGACACAGTTGTTGAGCATGGGAGGGCCCAGGAAAAATCTTCCACAGGCTGCAAGGTGTTAGAATTGGATAACTAGGAAGGAGTTCCCTGTCCTGGCTGCTCAGGTAAATACAGTTGGGCAAGAGATCAGGGGAGGTAGTGAGGTAAATGGACTCCATATTTGCATCTACCTGATTTTTTTTTTATTGGGACCCATGAAAGACAGTGGTTTGCATTCTAGACCATGGACAACTGTAAACTTGTGTCCTGCTCCTCTTTGAAGAGGAGCATGTTTCTTGCTTCCAAGCTTCACTTCATTCCCTGCACAGGCTGTTTGCTGAGGCTCAGGGCATAGAAAGGAGGGAAGAGCAGAGAGGTCATTGGGAATGTGAATGGCTTTCACCTTGTCTGCAGAGCAGTAACTTCTCTGATGCATGTCTGTCACATAATGACAACACACCAGCTGTTCTGTTGAAGAGCATAATGAGCAACATACTGCAGGCCTGCCTTTGAAATGACTCCCAGCTGCCTCTTGTGCTGTCCTAGTCATTCATTCATTATGCCAAACACTCTTCCTATTATGTCTCCTTTAACAGAAAATTAACCAACAAAGCGTGTCTAGAGTTTTATATTTTAAGTACTTGGAAGTTGTGTGTTCAAGTGAAGGGAGTGGTTGATGGAAATGGAACGTTTTTGGCTTCTAGTGCAGAAAACTGGACCCATTTAGCTACATCTCATGGGACCCAGGGTGGTCAAGGAGAGTCTCATGTGGCTAAAGGCATAGTGGGGATAAGCATGGAGATATGTAGAAACAGGGATTTGGCCTGTTTTTATAGAGGAAGGTTTTGTCCTCTGCCTTGAATTTGTGGCCACATTTGGTTAGTCACCTCATGTTTTTCCCCTTAGCTCTTACAAGTGGGAGCTGCTGAGCCCAAAGGAGAAGATTTTACTGAGGAAAAAGAAGGATGATGGAGAATTCTGGTAATGGCACAGTCTTGCTTCCCCCCTCTTTCCCAGTACCCCTGGGGCTGCACCTGGAGCTGGAGCAGCACATTGCCACTCAGGCCAAGGCAGAGGTGATGAGCTTTAGAGCAGCCCGTGCTCCTCTCAGCTTGATGCTGTGAGAAGCAGTGGCTGTGCTGACATGGAATGCACTGTTCTTCAGTGCAGCAGTGAGAGAGAAGGACATTGCTAGGTGTCCTAGGGCTGCTGGAGGTAAAGGGCAGCCCCAGGAGCTTTTACCCTGCTGCTTTTTTTTTTTTAATTTTATTTTTACCATAGCTTCGGGAAGCTCTTGTTTGCATGTTTGTCTGAGGTTTCTGCACAGCTTTTGCCACGAGGTGGCAATGTTGCCGCCCCTGTAATTTCACTACACTCCCTTCACTGGCAAGATTATTTTATTCTCTGTTTCTGCTATCCTTTGCTGAAGTTTTAGTCGTGCATTAGCTACTCCTAGATGCTGCTGTGGAAGCAGACGCTCTCTCCTTTACTGCCTAATAAAATATGAGCATTACCATATGTAACACAGAATGGTGTGGCTTCAAAGTTCCCCACTCCCTTTTCTTTCTGTTTTATGAGCCATATGGACTGAACTAAACTGCTGACAGGATGTCTCTTGGCACTCTTTTCCCAGGATGTCTCTGCGAGATTTTAAGATTCATTTTGTAGATCTGGTGATCTGTAAGTTAACTCCAGACCTGATGAGCCAGGAAGATGGGAAGAAGTGGATGTACTCCTTGAAGAGTGGGAGATGGGTTAAAGGAAGTACAGCAGGAGGAAGTCTGGGATTCTGTAATGGTGAGGGATGCCCTTTTGGATAACTCTGACTTTTGGATGTTCTGCTGACTCAGTTACCAGCTTCTTATAACCTTTAACATAAAATTGATAACAGAAACATGCACTTCTGTTTATGCCTCCACACAAACATCAGAAATAAGCAGCTGAAGGACTTTGACTGGCTTCTGCTATCACAGAAGATGCACTGCTTGCAAACATAGGGCAGTGGGCTGATTATAGCATGAAATAAGCTTTAGGATCCAAGGATCAATTGCCAGTACTGATCTGCTCTAGGGCATTAAACTTGTCTGTTAAAATTTGCCTCCTCAGCACCTCCAGGGAGTATGTTTTAAGTAAAGTGAATAAAATAGTCAGAGGCTCAGCTCTTCTGGAAGCAGAGCAGGTGGAGTCTGAAGTCAGCTAGCCTATACACCAGGGGTGAGAGAGGAATAGTGATACATTTATAAACAAAATGAGCTCTTAGCTTCATGTAAGCAGAAGTATAGTTCCTTGTTCATGGGTCTTTCTCCTGTCTTAGATAGTAGTTGCAATACTAAACTTGTAAACTGCACCTTAAAGTCCAATTCCTACGGGGTCTGGAGATCCAGACAACCTGTGACCTGTTCAGTCCAGTGCCAGGCATCATGTGGGAAGCTGGCAATCAATTTTGTGATGGAAAATGACATCAAAATGTTTTTCTTGTTTTACTTAGGCAACTTTTGGATGAACCCTCAGTACTGGCTGAATGTGTTGCCAGTTGAAGACAGTAAGAAAAGCCCAAGTACGTGCAATGTGGTTATATCCCTCATGCAGAAACACAGCACCAAACACCGGAACCGAGCCCCTCACCTTTTCATTGGATTTTTACTCTATAAGGTGCAAAAAATTGCTTTGCTTTTCTTGCTCTCACCAAACAGGAGAGCCTCCAGCCCCTGCAGATTGTAGTGCTCTGCAGGCCAAGAGTTATTGTTGTGTGCAGTGTGATCTCTGCTCTTTCCTCCTGCCTGTGCCTGGTCTCCTCACACATCAGGGCTAGGCTCCCTCAGGCTCTGTGCCCTGCTTGCTGCCTCTCCAGCATGCTGTGTGTCACCCTGCAGAGCAGTGAGAAGTGCCTTTTGCTTCAAAGTACACTGGGATTTATTTTGCTGCCTCTGAGGGTATGTGCAATCTCTGCAACATGGTCCCCTTACTTTGGGGTAGAAGAGCTCTGCCCTCAGGTTATTTCCAACCATGGCAAAGTCGTGCCTAAAAAGTGTTCCTAGTATGATGTGGCAGCTGCTCATGTGTGCATACTTCTAGCTCCCCATGTACCCAGAGGTGAGTGGATATCACTAGGAGTAAGAGTTTCCTACCTTCAATTCTCTGCTTATCTGAGTACCTTGAGGGCCACTCTTCTCCCCTGAACAGAGCCACAGGTCTTGTTGCTGCTGTAAGCTTGCACAGTTATGGAGAGGCAACTGTGGGGAAGGGGTTTTGGGTGGGGGGACTGAGGTTTCTGAAGGCAAAGACCCCGTATAGATGTTTGTAGCTGCTCTGCTTCCCAAGAATGACTTGGCTGTGTTTGGTGAGGCACAGAGGTCCTGACTGACAGATATTGTTTCTTTTCTTCCTGCAGGTGGGCCTACAGGTGAGTCCCTTGTCACCACTGCTGGCTGTTGTCTGGGGGACCTGGCTGACACAGCTCTAAAGACAATGCTGAATGTGGTGTGTGTTTGCCTTTGTTCCTTGGCTGACAGTGAGTGACAGTATTTGAGCTCAGTGAGGCACCACAGCAAGGCACTC
Organism: Passer montanus; assembly: GCF_014805655.1. Lineage (NCBI taxonomy): Eukaryota > Metazoa > Chordata > Aves > Passeriformes > Passeridae > Passer > Passer montanus. Next base: position 325,681 of record NW_024368485.1, on the reverse strand, counting down.
CTAATGCAGAACCATCCTCTGACTCTACTGAAGAGCAGCCATATCAGGAGAGCTCATTGGCCTTGACAGTGGGCATTAGTTGTTCAACTTCTGTCCTGGGTCTTCAGAGGTATTAGAAGTAGCATCAACCTTTACCTGATGAGCACTTCAGCCCTGCTGCAGCTGTGGGATGGTGCCCCAATTCGTGGCTGTGGTGTGGGAGTCAGAGCTGCCTTTCTGCTGCCTTCCAGTCTTGGCATGAGGTGGGAAAAGAGCCCGTGCCCTATGCAAGTCAAAGATCTCCTAAGGAGCTCAGGTTCCTGGCTGAGCTGGTGGTACAGGTGTTTTTCCTCTTCTTCAGATCAGCTGCATTTCTAGCATTTTCTTTATCCAAGAGCCTTTGGGACCTGAGAAAGGGCCCTGGAACTTAAGTCCTGATTAAGTCTCAATTTTGGCCCTGACCTCAGAGGGCTACTTAAAACAGGGAAAGATTTAGCTCATACTGTCTTTAAAGGGCATATCTTCCACTCTGTTACTACTCAAATGAGATTACACCTCTTAAATGAGAACTTGGGCTGGCAAAGAGCTAGTTTGGGTATGTGGTATGGGCAGCACCATTGTGTTCCTACTTACTGTAGACCCAGTATGGTAACCATGAGGTAAGATGCCACTCCTTCCTGACTTAAGTATCTTGGGCACCATCAGGGTTACCTTCAAGGTAAATTTTTCTGGCAGAGGGGGTCTGAGTGTGGCCTTAGCACAGAGCTCTGCCACACCTGAGTGGGAATGGTGGCAGCCAGGACTTCAATTTCAGGTTTGTAGTGGTTGCCAAGATCAATATGGAGAGAAGGCAAGCTGAGAGCATCTGAGGTATTGGAACTGCTGTCAACAGAGTATTGACTGGAATATAAAAACTGAATTTAACATAAGGGGCATGAGGAGGAGTAACCCTGAACCCTTCATAAGAAAGATTGCCCTATTAGTAAGAAAAATACTGGCAAAGGAAGAGGAATAGCATCTCCCCATGAGGCTGCAGAGTAAAATGGCTAAATGTTTTGAGGAACAGCCAAGATCAGAAGGTGACGGTAGTTTTAGCTAGCAGGATTATTTATTGGGCTTGTGTACTGGGCACTCAGTGGCATTAAAATTAGTTTCATGTTGCCTGGATCAACACTTTATCCATCATCCTGTGGCAGAAAAGGGCCTGCAGAGCAAAGAGTGCCAGACAGATCAAGGACACTTGCATGAAGTCAGGATGAGGGCTTAGGTTGCTCATGCAGTATGCTCAGATCACAGGTGTTCTGAAAAATCCTCTGCTACCAGATTCCTTGTGCAAATGACAAGCTGGGGACAACGTACATGGTCCCTGTGGGAAAAGAGCTGCTCTGGCTAGTGAAGGGCAGTCTCTAGAGCAGTTCCTTCCTGCAGTCATTTTAGCCCATATGGCAAAGTCTTTTGCAGAAGCCACATTGACAGGAACAGCTTCTTGTCCCCAGTTCTTGCTGCTGTTCCTTACAAGTAGTGTAAGTTTTTTGTAAGTTGCAGGAAGCCCAGTCTTTTGCCATATTATTATTGGACAAGGATGCTGCATAGTGAGAACCACCATATCCTGAGAAGAGACTGAGCCCTTGGGCTGTGTTACCTGCTTGTGCTGTAAAACAGGGCTGACATGTGAAGGCAGGCTGGCTGTGCCCTGCCTGTGAATCCTCCACATGCCTTTGGTCCATGTGTTCAGCTGCAGCAGAACACAATTCTCTTACCTTTCTTCCCTGAGCAGTACCAGGAGAGCAACAGAAAGCTGCCCCCAGGTTTCTTCACCCGACATCAGCCTGTGAACAAGCACCAGGTTTTCCTTGATGAGCGGGAAGTGACTCACGACTTCCATCTGGAACCTTGTGTCTATGTGATTGTCCCATCCACCCTGGAGCCTCAGCAGGAGTCTGAGTTCATCCTGCGGGTCTTCTCCAGGAAGCACATTCTTCGGTGAGATGCTGCTCTGCCAGCCCCTAATACCCTGGGAAGGTCTGGTCTTTCTAGTCTAATGGGGCCAGAATAAAGACTTAACTCTGCAAAAAACATCACAGTCAGAGAAGGTGGCTCTGGGTTTCTCCTGCTGTAGGATTCTCAGAGGTTGAAGCACTGGTTTTGCCTTATCCTTTCAAAAAAGGCTGAGATAGGCCCACACAATCCTTGCAGCATGCACATGTTTGAGACTGTGAGAAGGATTAGAGTTCTTCAGCTTTTTAGCCCCTTTAGTTTGCCAGGAACTCCCTGCTGGCAATGCTACGATGGTTGCTTGTACAGAAATGGGTGCTTTGGATACTTTAAATGCCAGCAGCTTTTGGGGTCCTGTATGGACATGAGGCCTTGCCTTACTGCAGCTGTAACACCAGAGAATAAAACACACAGCAAGAGCAGGCTGGAGCCCCATCCAGGGAAGAGGAATGACACCTGTGGTGAGACAAACAACTCTGATCTGTCCTTAATGTGTCTGCTTTTTTACATCTCCAGGGAAATGGGCGGGAACACGAGCTTCACCCTCTCTAAGGTGAGGGGAGTGGGGGGTCTGTGGTTCAATCTACAGCTCTGAATGTTGGGCTTTTACTGTTGCTCTTCCCTAGAGGAGAGGCTGAGTGAGAATGTCAGTGCTTGTGTTGCAGCACTTGGAAGCACAGCTTGGGTTTACAGACAGAATCCTTTGGGGACAGATGCAATCAAATGTGGGGGACAGGCAAAACTTTAGACAGCTTAGTTGCCCTTTTTGCAAACATCTTTTAATGACACCATCTTGCTTGCTCTAAAGTCTTTCCTGTTCATGGCTTTTTGGAGACTCATGGTCCATTCTTGCACTTCTCCCCATCCCTTTCAGGCCTTAAACATTTTGAAGACATTATGGGACCTTAGCTCTACTATTCCCATGCAATGGCCTAAAGGTTATTTTCAAAAGAACTGATCTCGGTGGCAATGCATGCACATCTGCAGCTTGTGCTGGGAAATTTGTGGCATAGTCTGTTCCCCTGGCATAAACAGGGCCCTTCCTGCTTTTATCTCTTCTGTTGGGCTGTATAAAGGAGAACAGAGACCCTTCTCTCTTCTTGGCACAGAGTGAGCCCCATGCTTTGCACAGCTTGGGGTGAGAGGAAAGTTTCTCCCCACTAAATGTTATCTTAGTATTTCTCTCCAAGAAATAGCAGTTCTGTGATGTAGGGAGGTATCTTAGCAGCAGGCTGTATTAGTGAGGTAACACTGATTGCAGTGGTGGGCAGAGGGTGGAAGGTTCAGGGGGTGGAATGCCATGCTGGGAAAGCATCTTTAATAATTTGGTTGACAATATTTTTCTTCTGCAAGTTAATGATTTTTTTTTAATACCTTAAAGGAAATTGTTGATAGGTATGAAGGCAAGATTTGGGAGGATTTCTTCACAAAGCATTTTGAACAGGTAAGTGCTTGCCTGTGTAAACTCCTTCAGAACTGTTATGTAGCTCTGTGACAGTAAAAGCATGTGGAATTTCAAGGGAGGTCTGTGGATGTGTGGGGAGCAGAGAGGGGCTATGCAGAGGAGGCTGTACTCTGTGTACAGTGATGACTCCACACAGCAAATTTGCCTGTGAAGCTTAGCAATGTGATAGCACTGAGACAGGCACACTTCCCTGCACAACAGGGTGTCAGTGCCTGGAACTTAATGGGAATGTGACAGTATCAAGAGGCTCAAAAGGCATTAGGAAACTGATGGGCAGAAAGTCCATAAACAAATGCTAAAGGACTGAGCAGGGATGTACCCTCTAAGATCACTTTTCTAACAGGGAAACAGCAGAATGGACTACAGAAGCTAACCAGGCTCACATGCTCTCCTTAAACATTAATTCCTGTTGCCTGTGTTGGGGACAAAGCAATGGGTTGTGTGGCTCCATCCTATCCGTTGGGGCATTCTTATGTCCATTGGGGAAAGCTATCTATTAGAGAACACCCCTGAAATATTGAACTTTGTCTCACACATACTTCATCACAGTGGGATGGCAATTAACCTGCTTTGAGATGTGAAATAGATATTGGGTGTCCCATCATATTTTCCCCTAATTTTCCTAGTGAAATATGATCCTTGCTGTGGAAAATTCTTTTTAGTGATTTCTCTGGCCTGATTTGAGATGGAGCTGACCATCAGGGATCCCACTGACTGTGGGGACAGATGCAAATGTTTCACCTTTCAAAAAGGTCACTGCATTTATTTAGCATCATACCCTGTATTTGCCAAACACAATTTCACAAAAACAGATTTGCACTTTTAACAGGAATATTTTGAAGGAATCTGTTACTAAAAACAAGGAATGCTTTCACTTTTTGCCCCTTGTTTAAGATTTTGGGGTTGAGAATGGTGTGGCTTTGATGTGCTAGAAATTGCCACATACTGTGAGGAGTTGGTCCTTTGCTGTCAGGATGTCCAAGTACACACAGAGGCACCTACTGCCATTTCTGAAGGCTTTACCCTGGCATCTCTCAATGATCTGAAAGCAGGCTTTTATTTTTGAAGAGTGACATTTAAAAAAACCCTCCAAACAAACGATTGTCACAGCTTCTAAAAGATTTATAAACTTTTGTATGACAAGGGGGAGAGGGAGTCTCTGCTTTGAAAAGTTTGGGGAGAAGTATTCCAAAGTTTCAGGTTGGTTTTTTTGTTTGTTTGTAAATGATAAAAGGGGAATGTTTGAAGCAGATCTCTTGATAGTGTGCTTGATGGGACAGATGGCACCAGGCTGAAAGGCCTGCATCCTCACTCAGTGGAAATCTGCACTTCTGCACTGATCTGTGTGGAGCCCTGAGAACTTAGCCCAGAGCACACTGCAGCTCTTGCAGGCTCAGAATCTTGTCATATTCAAAGGGAGTCTTTTCTATTGATTTTCACTGTGGCTGGAGTGGGGCCAGAACAGAGAATGAAGATGGGGCATGCTGGGAAAACAAAAGAGGGAGAAAAGTGATTTAATACTTAGAAAAAAACCCCTAAAATTCTCTTCCATATCACAGAATCCTGAAATAAATGCTGTTCAGCTCCAGAGGATCTTGAATAATATATCTTGGAGAAGTAAGTGCTGAAAAATAATGTTTCTGTAAAATAAGTTCTCTCAGAGAAAAGCCTCAGCTCCTGAATCTATTTCTTGAATTCTGGGAAGAGAAACTGGCTTCAATCTGACTGAACTGACTCTTCTGATGACATGTTAGATTTCCAGAGCAAAAGGATTTGCTGGGGTGTGAATCAGTATGGCAGAAATGTTACAAGCAGAGCTAATCTAGTTTGAATTTCAACAACTGAAATAATGAGGGAGAAGAGGAAGCATGGATGCAGATTCTTAATTTGGCCTCCAAACCTGGCTTGACCTCAGCTTTGATTCTGAAACTGTATCTCATTTCAGCCTGTGCCACTGCCTCAGTCTCAGCAGCACCAAACTAGAAGATGTGGAAAGCCTGGTCTGTAGGAATTGGTGTGGTGGAGGAAGGTCTTGCCTTTACTTTCATGTGCTTGGTCCATGCTGCTGTTGCTGTTTACTGCTCCCTGCTGGGCATGCATAGGGCTGCCCCTTGCCTTGTTTCTGGGGGACAGGATGAGGTGCAGGTGGCCTCTGGAACCCATGCTTGTGAGAGCCAGGTGAGCCCTGAGCTTGTCCCTCTCAGGTGTGGCATCCATTCTGCTGAGGGCAGCCCAAAGCACTCCAAGGCTTATAATTTGGGCCTTGGTAACAAATAACACTACCTGGGCAGCAGTGAGGCATTGCAGTAGCTGTTCTCTCTGGACAATGACAATGAAATTACAGATATAATGACAAATTCAGATTTTTTTCCTGGTTTCTTCACTGGTAAAAATCAATATGCAACATAGAAAATGCTCCATCCAGCCATTACAGGCAACAAAAAAGATGATCAAAAGAGTGATGTGATGCCTTTTTCACTTAAACTGAATTTGATATTACTCTCTTTTCTACAAAAGTGGGCAAGGAGAGTTCTTCTCTCTTTGTAAACTCACCCACCAGGCACTGTCTTATCTGTGAGAAAACAATGTTGAACAGGGAGTCTTTACTTTTAATAAATTATTGATTTTAAGAATTATTTTCAAATCTTTACAGTACTTGGTTCATATTTACTAAACAGAGCTATGACAATATTAAAATTATTATGGCATCTGGACTTCCTGCAGAGAAGGGATTGGTGAGTTATGATTCTGTCCCTTGTTCAGTGGAAGGTGCAGACCAACAGTAATCATGATTTGCACTGAGATTAGAGCCTATTTCTGTTACTCTTCATGTAAGTTATACATGAACCAGGAATGCTAAGCTTTGAGGCAGCATCATGTTTTCAGCAGTGCCTGTACTTTTAATTATATTAACAGAGCTGGCAGTGTGTCTGTGAAAGAGAGGGAGAGAGAGAGATGCTTAGTACAAGGGTTTCAATTAATCTGCAGTGCTGTTCCCCAAAGCTCTTCAGGTCAAGTGACTTTGCTCAAGGTCATGCAGTAAATTCTGTTTGGGATTAGAGCTTTGGATGTCCTTTTCCTTCCATTTTCTCTAATAGCTGAAGATAGTGTACCATATTTCATTCTATATTACATGCCTGCAGGGAGCTCATATTGGATTTTCTGAGACTAGTAGAATCCATCCTGTTGCCTCATATTTTTATCATCATAAATGATACATCTTCTCAAGTGGGTGTAAAGTTTCACAAAGGCTTTGGGGCCTGAGCCCTCTCAAGTAAGGGAGAATTTTGTGAGAGTCCATTTTTCTGAGAGATGTCCAATGACTCCCCAAAACAATTTTTTTCCTCTCCAGATTTCCAGAGTTTTCGCCTGAATTTCAGTCTGGATTCCTGCCAGGGTATCTTGGCACTCCTGGATGTATCCTTGTCATGAGTGATACTTCTGACTCATATAATACCTTACCAGAGCATTTTTTCTTAGGCCAGACTGGGTGTTACTGTGATTTCTTTACCACCAGGACATGGCCCTACTTATTGAACTTCTCACCCTCCATAATAACAGTTCAGCTGTGACAGAATGGAGCTGGTTTGGGAAAGGGTTGATTCCTGCTGCTTCTAAAATCAGCAGCCAGGTTTCCTTTGACTTTAGTGGGAGGAGGATCGAGTCTATAAATAGGCACATGGGCTAAGAAATCATTATCCTCATATGATAATTGCATGGATGTTAAGAGTGGCTGCAAGTTTTTGGGTTGTTTGGGTTTTTTTGTTTGGCTTTTTTTTTTCATTTTTTAAATATATGTATATATATGTAAAATATATGTAATGGGTGCTTTCTAATATTTAAGATGTTCTGACCTTAATGCTCCCACTTAGCTGAATGCCACTGGCACACTGAGTATCCAGGAATTCAGAGTCCTGTGGAAGAGGCTGCTTTTCTATTTGGTATGACAGTAATTTCAAAATCTCCCTGCTCACAATCCCTTTGGTGTCACCTGTTGGGTTTTGGGTGGTTTGGTTTGTTTAAAAGTACTCCCTCACCCCACAGGAAGTTTTCCAGAAGAGAGACACCAAGAGATCAGGAAAGCTTGACCTTGTGGAACTGCATGCAGCTGTACAGGAGACAGGTGAGCCCACAGCATATTTTGGCAAGTCTCATCTTCTTGCTCATGAAAGCTGAAGAAAAAGCAGAGGGTTGGGAAACATCTTGATAATTGTGTGTAGAGCTCAGGAGGAGTGCATGGCCTTGGCTATGTCTTCTTCCTTCTTTAGCTGGGTCAACACGTCTGAAAATGATTTTGCCATGGGACAGGCTGCCCACTCTTTTCTCAGTGTGGTCTCACACTGAGAGTTGTCTGAAACAGAAGTGTCTGCCTGTTTCACACCCAGTTTTTAAATCTCTTCCTGTGTGTTGCTAATTGAATTTTAAAAGATGTTGTGGGGATGCAGCAGGCCAGATCTAGCTCCTATGAAATTGCTGCCTCTGCTGAAAACGACAGCTCAGGGACCAAACCTGGAAGTGTGGGACTTTCCTGGAGGCTGTATTGTTGCTAGACTTCACTAAGCAGTGTTGCTAGCAGTGTCTGAGGCTTGATCTAGAAATGGAAGATGATCCATATGGGTCCAAATACTGGACTGAGCTCTGCTGCTATTGCTGGGCGTTGTGTGGGGGCTGGAGCTCAGTCTTGTAGCTTCCTTTGCATGATTACACCTTAAATATCATTCCTCTTTTTGGGGCATGTTCACCCAGTTCATCTGAGTCAGTGAAAGCTCAGTGAGAAACCCAGGCAGACCTCTGCTAAAGCAAACTAAAATCCCAGGCCATGAATAGAGAATGCTTTTGTTCCTTGCAAACGCTGCTGCTGCTTGACATTGGGACTGATTCTTTTTGTATGAGCTTCCTCTGGATTTTCTTTTTCATCTCCTTTCCTACTCTCTTGGGAATATTGCTCTTAAACCCAGCTGCTGCTATTACCCTCATATCCCATGAGCAAAAGAGGCCTATTTGTATTTTATTTCAACTCTGGAAGGACTGTAAATATAGGGGAGCAGACCCAAACTCTTTTAAATTTGAAGAAGGTATCTTTGTGTAGAAATCTCATTTGGGCTGGCTAATATTTGATTATCTTAGGCCAGGCTTGAAAAACAGAGCTGTTGGAGAAGGGATGAAGACCACTCAGTTGTGCCATCTCATTTTGTGTTCCTTTTCTTTCCCCCCATTTTATATAGGCATTTCACTCAGCAATGAAGTCTGTAATTTGATGGCAATCAGATATGGTGACCCTGACTTACAGATCAGTTTTGAGAGCTTTGTTTGCTTCATGCTTCGAGTGGAGATCATGGGAGGTGAGGCTGGTGCTCTGTGTCTGGCCAGGCAAGCTGGGCTGCCAGCTGAGCCATGGCCCCTCTGATGCTGCTCCCACTGGCAGTGGCAAAATTGCAGGACTGGATTTCTGAATAAAGCAAAAGTAACCAGTTTAAAGCAAGGGACAGATACAGAGGAAGCCAAGCTCTCTCTTTACCTCCCCACCAGTGCCTTCCTACAGACATCCAAGCTGTCATATCAGAGAGTGATTAAGCTCTGCACATTTGCACTGGCCTTCTGTAATAAGAGGTAGGCAAATTACAGACAAAAACTACTTGTTTTCCATGAAGCAGACAACTTTGAAATACACCTTTTCCAGGAAGAAGAAAGCTTTGAAATATGTCTTTGGTGGACTGCAGTTTGATGATGAGAGAGCTCATACTCAGACCACTCTGCAGACACTTAGCACATGTCTCATAATTGTAGTGGGTAAGGTTGGGATTACCAGCATTTTGGGGTTGTACAGGTGGATGAGCAGACAGTAACATGCCTGACTTTATTCAGCTGCTCCTAGTGTTCCAGCCTTCAGGGATCCCCCAGGGACAGAACAGAGAAGCTCTGCACTTGAGAATAGCCTACAATCTCTGCCTTTGGGGTTTTTCCTGAGACAGTGCCTTGGCTGTGGTGATCTCTTGGCTGTGAAGTTAACGCTCCTCATTTGCTTCTTTTGCAGAGGCCTTTCGCAACCTAACACAAGATGGCAAAGGGATATACCTCCGGGAGTCTGAGGTAAAGCCCATCCCCTCACTCTCAGGTGCAGGCCCCTTGGTTGCATGTGGCACTGCATGGTTTATTCTGTAGCCTTAGAAAAGATATCTTTAACTGACCAGGGCAGGTTACAAACAACAAGGAGGTTCAGGCTTCTAAGTCTTGCTTTATTATGGCTTCTGTTTCTTCTGGGGGCAGAATATCTCCAGTGCCCATAGTCCAGTCTAGGTGTGAATATGGCAGGGCTTTCACAGGGATGGATTATTTCAACCCCCTTTCCATATTACTTTCAGTGGATGATGATGACACTTTATTCCTGAAGCAAGGCTGTCGAGGAGGAGACAACCAGACCGGTACCAGGATAAGGAAGGCTGCCTTCTTTCAACTTTTTACTTCATATGAAAAGTCTTCCTCAAGCAGACTTAACATGATAACCACAGACTTGGTTAACTGAAGTTTTACTAATTAATGTATTTATTTTGAGTCCTATTTCACTTCAGACAACCGTGCTAAGGAGAGACCATTGGATGCCAATTACCACAAGTGACAACCTGGAGCATGGTGGCTGAGTTTTTGGGGTCACCTACTTCATGCTTATGTAATGCTGCTGTTATAGGCACACATTGTGGCAGTGCCCAGAGGCTGTGCTTGGTGGTGGGGCTCTTGAATCTGGCAGGGAAAAGGCCTCTGTCCTGAGTAGCTTGTTACCTGATAGAGGGATCACAGTTCTGTAGCTGCTAGGCCCATGATAGAGAGCTGGAATCTGTGAATTTCTGAGAAAGAAAGAGACTCACAGAATGAATGAACACTCTTCCCTAGCCCTGACTTGGAAAAGTGATTTGCAAGCATTTAAACCATCTCTTTTGCTTTTGTAAGTTAACACAGCCGTATTGAAATGGTCTTGATTTGATTTGACCAAGTGATGAGCTGAGTCTCCAGCTGTTTGTTGTGTGATGATTGTGTATTTATTTCAGAAAGGCAGTGAGTTTTCTCTGCAGATTGAAAAGTACAGTACACTGAAAAGTAAACTGATCCCATATTAAGAGACTAGCAAGGAATTAATGTTTTCAGTAGGGTGATACAGGAGCTGTCTGATAAAATATTTGGATATTTATTTTCTATAGGATATGTGTGTGTGTGTACTTCTAAAGGATGCAGGTAAATGTGGGTTGTAGCTAATTGAATAGTACAACCCAGGTGCATGGCTGTGAGCAGCATTAGAGAGCGTGGTATAAGTGGGACTATTCACATCAAAATCCATGAGAGAGTTACTTGATGCATCAGTCTCTAGGATCCTTTTCCACTTTTTTACCATTCATTTATTTGGGCTGGAAATTTCCAGGCTAAGTGACTGTTACAGGTTGATGCTTAGATGTTTTTTCTTTTTTTCCCCTTTTTTTGCATTCCTGCAGACAGCTCAATTGAGGCTCTTTTACAGTGCACAGCCTAGTCTGAGTCTGGGTGCTAAATGAAACAGAGCTCCAATGGGAATGAACATATAATGAAACATTGCACTCTAATACCTTTGTAGGAAGGAGTCATATTAAGCTTGCTTAGGCAGCCTTCCCTCTGGCTTTTGGTGACTTTTAGGTGCTTAATCTCATAAATATTTTTTCAGAGTGCATGTGATATTCAGGAATGAGGTGGACTGTGGATAAGAAAGTGAACATGGGCATGACTGAGCTCAGGCATGTGCTTGCCACTGCACTGAGGCCTGAGCAATAGTATAAGCATATTTATAGAGGAACTCCTTTGCATATAAGTGTTCCCAGTCAGGAGGCATTAAGCAGTAAAAACAACAGCATGCACTTTATTCCCCAGAACAATCTGTTTCTAAGCAATATCATTTTCATCCTGTTTTTTATGAGAAAACTGTTAGAACCAGATAAATAGATGGCTGTGTTGGTACTTGTTTATTACAGATGATATATCTATCATCTATTGGGAGCGACGTGCCGGGGAGTCACAGGGTTCAGACTGTGGAGCAGAGCAGGTTGGAGGGAGCAGGGACACCCAGAGCCCCTGGAGCAGCTGAGGGATCCGTGTCCCACTGGGCTCCCAGAGAGGCTCCGTGTCCCGCCGGGCTCCTGAGGAGGCTCCATCAGCAGCTCCCTTCTCAATGCACGTTTCTGTTTCCTTTTGTGACTCGCAGCTGAACATGATGGTGCAAACTAAATTAGCCTGATTTAATTTGCACTCAGCTCAGCAGGGGATGTTATAAACACTGATTTACTGTGTGCAGGAGCAGCGTTGGAAGAACCAAAAGCATTGGTTGAGGGAGCGTAGGTCCCGCTTTTCTCAGCATGTTTTGGAAAGGATGGTCCCTGGCACCCGTGGGAGTGTCCAGGGGGATCTGTGTGAGTGCAGAGTGTTCACAGCAGGCTCTGTTGGACACGATGGGAGGGAAATCTCTCAGTCCCAACTGTGTTTGTTGCACATTTAGGGCTGGGAGTGTGATGGGCGTAGCTCCGCCACAGGCTGTGTGCAAAACTGGTGCAGGACACCCAGTTTCAAATTGCAGTTCATTTTAATGTTGTACACATTGTTTTTTCTATCAGATTTTGTACTTATTTACTTCACACCTCTTTAATGCAGAGAGATGTAATTGCAGGGAGATTATTTTGCTATTGATTACTTGATCCAGGAAAGAAACAGAATTCATCCATGCCATGAATCACTAAACATTTGCAGCAATAAACTTTATTGAGCCATGTGACTTGCTGTTACAGAATTGTAAAGAATCCTTTACTGGAATGATTATACCAAACCATGTACAATTCAAACTGAATTATCTGGCTCACAATAAAATGTTTTTGGCAAGGGCACCTACTCGGACACTGTGAAGCTTTTATATTGCTAACAGAATAATGTTTTCTGGGCAATTCTGAAGATATATTACTCCTCATTTACAATGTGCATTGTGAAAAAATGGTCTGAAATGCTGCTGAAAGATGCATTCGTTTGTAACCACAGCATTTACAGGGATGCTGAGCTTTGCAGTGGGTGGTATTGCTCTAGCAGAAATGAAAGAAAAGTGGGACTGTGGCTTGAGACTAGTATTGCTAATAAAAGTCCTTTTTGAAAAAGGCAGGTGCAAGAATAGCAAATAATGTCTGGTGTGGGAAGAAGAGATGGATGTTGAGGTATAGTGTAACAATAAGGCTGAGATGAAATTGAAAGGAACTAATCAACCCTTTGCAAACAAAGTCTTCAGATAGAGCTTATTGCTGCAAACACACACCCCTGAAGTATTTCATGTTTCCTGGATGTAGCCGGTGTGCATGTTGAGGGTGCAGTTGTGGTACAGCAGATACCAGTCAGCCTCACTGCTCACATACATTCTGCATGGTTAAGGCTTCTATCTAGCTGGCAAAAGGACAGGCTCTACTCTCAAGCCTAACAGGACTCCAAAAGATCTAAGATTTAGAGGAATGACAAGCCAAGCTGGAGAGGTCATGGCTACAGTGAAGAGCAGTGGCAGTTTTAGGCAAAAAGGGAAGAGCTGTCCTCTGGGGACAAGTAACCACAAGGCAAATCACTCCAAGATCATGGGCTCTTGCCCTTAGGCAGCTGGGGATGACCACCCTAGAGATTCTCAAACCTGGGCCAGGTTGGTTAGGCAGAAATATTCAGTCTGTGTGTTTCTTTCTGGGTAATCAATTAAATGCTGTTGGGACACTGCAGTGTAATTCTCTTGCTGAGGTCACATCTCACCTTTTACCCATTTTACAGCCACCAGGACTTCTGCCTTACCTAAAAGCACATTGCAGTCCTTTGCTAAGAGGTATTCTATTCATGCAAATGGCTACTGCACTATCATAGCTGTCCAAGCTGTGTCAGCAGACTTTGATCACACCACAAGATGCTCTGCATGGAATGAATAATGTTGCTTTGGTTTTGATTATTAAGCAGTACATGTAATCCTAACTCCATGACCCACACATGGACCGCTAAAGGGCAAGTTGTCATTGGACTGGCACCATAAAAATTAGAAATTTTGAAGCTTTTGGAAGGAAAATTCTTTTTCCAGGGGCAGATGGTGCCTGAAAACTGTCCACTGAGCAGAGTGGATGTAAAGTGTCCCACTAGGGCAGACCTTTGTACGGGGCAGTGATGGGAGTGAAGAGACAACATGGGGACATGAAGTCAAAGCCACTGCTAAACCCAAGTGTCCTCCAGTCCTGAGTCACCCAGTCTCCAGTTCTACAACCCCCCCAGGAGACTCAATTCTGACAACGGGATTCCAAAATTTGCAAACCTAAAGTCTTTTTTTATTTCCTTTGTGAGCTGTTCAGGTCAATGTTTCATGGAAGGCTGTGGAGACTTTTCTGCTAAAGTTAGTCCTGGTAAACTCTGGCTGAATGCAAACCTGTGCTCCAGTGTGGAAGAGGGTGAAAAGCTGGAATGTGATACAGAGGAATGATGTTTTCATCATTATTCAGAAAATTGTAGGGGAAAACTCCCCTTTGTTATTATTTGCTGTGCCAAGGGAGAAAGATCATGTTCCTGGGGTGATGGCTGCTATGGGACACCAGAGCAGGACTTGCTGTTTACTTAGAAAATAAGTACTTCTGCAGTTCCCTGGGGGAGTGATCTGTATTGAGCCTGGGGCTCTGGTAAGGGATAAGATTTGACCCACCTCAGCCTCCTGAGGTCCTCCTCCCTTTGCATACCACAGCATGGCTGCTCTGTAATCCTCCTCCTACTGGGAACTGGATTTTTCCCATAAGCAACACTTCATTCTTGTTGGCATCCAGGAGCTCAGATTATGACCCCATCCCCAAGGTTTGGGGCTTGGCAAGAAGCCAGTGATCTCTGAGTAGTTTTTTTGCACCTCTCTCTGCACAGACACCCCCACATATTCCTGTGAACCTCATGTCGCCTTCCTTAAAAACTGTTGCAATGCTGTGGTGAAAACGAAGATGAAAAAAAAATTTTTTCCTCCCCTGCTCAGGGAGCAGCTCCTAGCAGAATGAAATGCTAACGAGTGCCTTTGCCTTTCCTTCCTGCTGTGTCTTACACTGAATTAGACCTGAAAAGCAGTATCACCAAGCTTGAAGTTCAATTTATCAGTGCAGTCAGGATTGATTTGTTACACTACCTATTCTGGGGAAATGAATGTCTCCATCGCGCTCCCTTCCAGGGCAGGCAGACCTTTGTTTTGCTCACATCAGCCATGTAATGTAGGAAGCTGACATTCCACAGATAAAGGAAAAAACCTACAAAATCCTGACTAATTCTACCCAGCCTGGCAGTGCCAGAGAGTGATGCCACTTGCGAAGGACACGCTTGGCATTGTTGTGGCTGCAGATACCAGGCAGAAGTGCTCTCTACCTGGGCTTATCTGCTACTTTTTTGTTATTGAATGAGTGTTTAATGCCATAAGTGTCCTAGAAAATTATTCTTGGGTGAATTACATGTCCCCATTATCACTATTAATGTTATAGCTGGACCATCGTGTTGATCCTTGGAACTCAAATTAACAGTAAGAGTCAGGTTGAAAACGAACTTGGTTTTTGTACAAATTTTCACCTGCTGTGTGAGACAAGAAAAATAGACATTGCTACTGCTGTTGAGGAGGAAAATTTTCACTCATAATCTAGCACAGGGGATCTCCATTAAGAGAGCAGCAATTATAAATCCAGTTTTCTCTTGCAGCACATTTTGACGGAATATTTGCAATGAACCACATACAAATGTGGGAATTGTGTTTTCAGATTCAAAAGACCCAAGATGTGATTGCTATGAAGCGTTACAATTTTAAAAGACCCTTTTTTTCCCCCTAACTTGTCATGCTCACATCAAATGTGGAGGGAAGGGTTAAGAGCTAAGCACCCTGCAGAACCATGCAGAGCACTTCGTGCTCCTGGAAATGTGGCTACAAGAAGGATGTCTATAGCTGGTGCTCATTAAGCAAGGTGAAATGAAAGAGGTAGTTTCTCTAAAGTAGCTTTTTTTCTTCAGGTAAAAGCAGGATTTCTTTCACATAAATATGCTGCAGCTAGACATAAATGACTTATTGCTTGAAAGCAGCTCTGCACTGCTGAAGAGCTGGAGCATAAGAGTGAGAAATTTGGTCTTCAGCTACCCTGAGTGGGTGCTTTCAGCCTGGCTGCTGGCAGCAGCAATGCTGGTTTTTGCCTGGGCTGAGGCTGCTGAGGGCTCTTGCCTCTGCAGCTCAGTGCTGAGCTTTCAGAGGATGCAGGAGTGGGATTATGTCTGTGATTGGCCCATTACCAAAGTCTCTCCCTTTCCATAGCCCTCTTCAAAACCAAAGAGTTGGTTTGGAATACTGCTCCAGAAACTGGGGCCATGCTTGCTCTGTAAGTCTTTGGGTACAGCTCCCCATTAATGGAGTAGGTGTTTTTTGTGCTCCTTTGGAGCACCCACCCTTGCTGACCCTTCTGTGCAACTTGGGTGTTTATTGTAATTTACTGTGTTTCCTTTTAAAATGAAAAAAGAAAACAATATCAACATCACTCACTCTTCCTAGCTTCTCCTTGATGTCAGACCTCAGCAGAATCATAACCCTAGTCTTAAAAACTGTCTCCTCATAAAGTCTCCTACTCTTAGAGCATGGGTACACATGTAGCTAAAGACTAACAAAGATGGCTGAGGTGTTCCCCTGATCCTCTGGCCACCATTAACTCCAGCTGTTCATTTGGAGCTCCAGCTCTGCAGACTGATGTCTGCAGTCCTGCAGGAGCTGGCTCATATTGGACCATGTGTCCCAGAACTGGGGTGTGACTGTACCTAGGAGAGGTGTGGCACAGACCATTGGAGGTCTTGTTTTAACTTGGAGCCATGCTTGTCTCAGAGCTCTTTTGTGAAACCCAGGTGGTGTCCATGCTGGGTGCATCCCTTGTGCACAACTTCTACCTTTCAGTGAGGCTGGGGAAATGTCAGCCTGATGTTAAGATGCTGCTCCTCAGGGACTCTGACTGCTGGCCTCCCAACACCAGGCAAATCTGGACAAGAGAAATAACCCTGAGCATCTCCAAAGTAGTTTGATCTGAAGGGCTCATTATTTTTGAATAGCTGAGTTGAACAGTACTGAGAACTCAATTTCCATTTCAGCTTGCTTTTCTACTTGTGCAGGGCCGAGCGTGGGAGCAAGGCTTGGGCACTTCACAGCCTCCTCCATATGGATCAATATTTTCCAATGTGTGCAAGTTTCCAAGAGTTTAAACCGCTGAGTTTTGCAGAACTTTAATTGTATCAAATGCAAAAAAGAAAGGGATACTCTATCAAACCAACATATAGCTAAGCAAATAAAGAATTTAGGAGATGAATTAACAGAAAATAATTCATATGCTGCAAGAATAAACTGCTGAGTCCAGTAGAAGGAACTCCCATTTATTCTTATTTTTTTTATTTTTATTTTTATGGTTTACAAGTACTTGGAAATACAAAATGGCAATAGAAGTTTAGTGGGAAGGCTGTGTGGAGGTGCCATTCCTCAACACTACTTTTTAAATTATGAAAAATGTTGCTTTAAGTCTGTAGAACATCAAAGAACTTCTGTCAGTTCTGACCACCTGATGGAGCTGAAGGAAGCTGAGAAGTCCACATTTCTTTGCTGAATTAAGGTGCCAGAAGCTGAGCTAGATAGACACAGCTGTCACTGAGAGCTTACTGTGACAGGAAATAGGTCCTTCCTGCTTCAAGGCAGACATTCTTCCTTTCTCAAATTATTTAAAACAACCAGAGGCAACAGACCCTCTGGTGGCCCATGCTGCTACATATGCCTGAAAGTTAAGATCAGCTGAGAATGTTTCTCCTCAATGACCTGCCATATAGAATCATAGAATAATTTGTGTTGGAAAGGACTTTAAAGGTCATCCAGCCCAGCCCTTCTGCAGTAAGAAGGGATATCTTCAACTAGACCGGATTACTCAGAGCCTCATCCAACTTGGCTTTGAATGTTTCCAGGGACAGGTCATCTGCCACCACATGGGCAACATGTTCCAGTGATTCACCATCTTAATTGGAAAAAAATGTCTACTTTATATTTAGTCTAAATCTTGCCCTCATTTCCCCTTGTCTTGCCACTACCTGCTCATGTGAAAAATCCCTCTCCAGATTTCTTGTGTACACCCTTAAGGTACTGGAAGGTTCTCTAAGGTCTCCATGGACCAGGCTGAACAAGCCCAGCTCTCTCAGCCTGTCTTTGCAGGAGAGGTGCTCCAGCTCTCCGAGCATCTTCATGGCCTCCTCTGGACTCACTCTGACAGCTCCACATCCTTCTTATGTTGGGAGTCCCAGAGCTGGTTCAGTACTCCACGTGGAGTCTCACAAGAGCAGAGTCTCCTTAGTAGAAGGAGAGAATCCCTTCCCTGGACTTGGTGGCTTTGCCTCCTTTGATGCAGCCCAGGATGTGGTTGGCAATATATAAAGAGCTGCCTTTAGTTAGCAAAGCCCAGAGAGGTCTCCTGATTGTTGGTAAAGCTGCTTTCCTCAGAGGCTGTGCTGGCTGCTTGTGCCCTTCCCAGGCTGGGTCCAGGAGCTGAGCTGGCTGTTTGCAGGGCTGAATGGCAGGGTGAAGGTCCTGCTGCATCAGCTGAGGCTGTCTGCTTGCTCTTTGTGTGAAGTCAGTGTTTTTCCTTTGGTGAATAACCCTGGCCTGGGGATTGCTGCGGTGAGGGATGAGGCTGTTCTGATGTTACCAGGAGGTGGTTGCAGTGGGATCAACCCCTTCTGCATTGCTTGGGTAGCAGGGTGAAAGAACTCCATGGGTGAGCAGGGTGGGGGTGGAGGGTGGGCACACAGTGTCTCCATCAGTAGCCCAGCTCTTGGGGGCTGCCAAGGATATGCTCACCTGCCTTATTGCTCCCAAACTGAGGCTACACCTGGCTGCTTCTGGACTGTGCAAGCCTGGGACCCAAGCCCCTCCTTGCATTCAGCACATGGAGGAGGGTAATTAAACGAGTCATCCTTCCAAGTCAGGCTTTTTGTACAGCTCTTCAAAAACCTAGAAACCACTCCTTTTTCTCCTGCCACTAGGCTCAGCTTGCTGAAACAAAGATTAAAAGCCTGGATTCCACTAAAGATTCTTCAGTGGAAGCCCAAACAAGCTCCCTAGAGAAGATTAACTATCCCCTGCACTGTTTGAGCTTGAGCTTTAGCAAAATGGACTGATGAGGAAAACATAGGTAGTACTGCAGAGATGAATTTGATAAAGGTGGGCAGAGCACAGTGGAGGCATGAAAGGCTGGTTAAGTGTTTGCTTTTATGTATAGCTGAGTTTTAGGTCTTTAGACAAGACTTAATCTTTTCTATAAACAAATAACACATTCATTTACATGAATAATCCACATTTCTTATGCAAATCATTTGCCTGCTGCTATTTCTACTGAGAATAATATTCAGTATAATTACCACATTTATTTAGTGAATCTATTTACACAGGATAGCTCTCTGTCCATGAATGCTCTTCACCAGAGAGGCCCAAAGAGCAACACGGGAGGCCAAGCTGCCAGTCATGTGTGCCCTGTGCTTTCTATTTTTGTTCCCATGAAGCATTCTGGGACTGTTTGAGATGTCTGGGCAAGAGCAGAAGGATGCCAGCATCCTGCCTCCATCCCAGGGAGAGCACCTGCTGCTAATGGAAGGCAGCTCTCCCCTGCTCACCAGCCTGCTGTTTGAGCTCCAGCTAACTATAATGAGGCAAGGCACTTTGAATAATAACTTTCCTTTGGGTATAAGGCTATCTTAATTTTTTGTGTGTTTAAGTTGGTAATTGCCACAGAGTTTGAAAATCTTCCAGGTTTTACCACTCCTAATTATGTTCTCATGCATATGCATCCCCTGCTTGTGTGCTCATTACTGCGAGGAGATCAGAACCCCGAACGCTGGAGCGGTTCCCTCCAATTATCTTCCATATGCAGAAGTTCCTGTGAAATACCTCTCCTGCATGGGATGGCCCCAGATATTTGGAGAACATCTTGTTGTCCAGAGCACCTTTTGCTCCAGGTGGTAAAATCAAGATGGGTTTCATCCCTCACGTGTCTCACCCAGACTGCTCCTACCTGGGATGTCTCCATGCTTATAGCACCAGCCATTGAAATACTTGTTCAGGGGAAGTTATTAAGGTGTCCTAATGGAAAATATTTCAAGTTTCTAGGGCCTTGATTGCCTCTTTACCTGCTCTGTTTGCATCTATTGATCGTTCTGGTTCAACAAGACCCTCTGGGACTAACAAACGCTAACAGGTTTGAATGCATTCATGAGGTTCTATGCAGGGAAAGAAAAATAAAGCTGTTGGGCTTCTGACTTGTTCTTGCTCAATAACAGCAAAACAAATGTGTGCAATTAAACATTACTTTGTTTTCTAAACAGCAGCCTTGAAATTTTGTCCTGCTAGTGGGGGAATCAAGCTGCTGCTTTGCTGTCTGACCAACAGCAATGATTTGGTGATGGGAAAGGAGGTGTTTATCCACCTGAGCACGTTCAAGGTAGAATGCCATTCCCTTGTAGGTAGGCAGGATTTCTAGCACCGTGTGTGTTTTTGTGTAGGAGATCACAGTGGATCCTATGAAAAGATCAACGTGGTGCAAGCACAGACATTGACATTACTCACTCTTTTTGTACAGAGTAACTGCTTGTTAACTATTTGTCAGGGAGCTATGGGGTTAGTAATTGTCAGCCCCTTGGAACATTTGTACTGAGAGAGAGGGAGGTTGCCTGATCAAATAGAAATGACTTTCTTTATGCTTGAAGCATTGTATTGTGTATGAAGAAATGTCTATTCCTAGACACCTCACCTAAATAATGGGATTAAAATCTTAAGAAGTAAGGTGATATATGGCTCACTGTCTCCAGTTTTTGTATCCCTCAGAAGGGAGAGATAAAGTCAGGATTTTTTTCTGTGAAAAATGTTATAGGAGGAAGATGAGGGTAAAACTTTCCACCCAGCTGTGAAAACCCTCCTTCCCCAGAAGTGCCTGGTGCAATATTGCATATTGCCAGCTGTGTTAATAGATGCCTAGATCCCAGTTGGCACTGGGCCACACTTACATATCCCAGAAATAGAGATTTAATTCTGAAGTCTGCTTAACACCTGCACACAAAAGGACAGAGGCATTAAAGGTGCTTTAAGGACAAAGCTTTATTTTAGCTAATGTGTTCTCTCACCCATCACATGACTTCTTCTTTATTCTGTTGAGTGTCACCTGTCCAAACCACAATTATGGGCTTCAGTGTGTCTGAGAGACACAGTCCTGCAGCTGGCTAAAAGGGACTGATTTAGCACATTCAAAGCAACAAAAGGGCTTGGTCTGAATTCTGGCAGGGCTCTCTGCTTTTAGAGATGGACGTGGGGGGTGGGGTGTGTGCATGTGTGGGAATGCACACAGCTCCTTGGCAGCCAGGTGAGCAGCTTTGCTTCCCCTGGGAGTCCCAGCAGCACTGGGAGCTGTGCTGAGAACTGCAGGGTGCCCAGCTTCAGCTGCTGCTGGTAAAGATTCACCTGCCCTGTGCTCTGTTTATTGATTGTGTGCTGCAGCTTGGCCCATATGACTCTCTGCTGCCTTTGGTCTCAAACACTCCTTTGTGGCCATTTGCAGTGCCTGCCACTGGTTGCTGGCGCAGTGACCTGGAGCTAGGCAGCTTACCCCACCAAAACACTGAATAAAACAGGATGTGGGATCTGAGGGCTTTTTCCAGAAAATGGGAGCATCAGGAGTGACTAAGAAGCACCAGAGACATCTGGGGACAGACAGGATCCAGAAAGCTTTACTTTCCATGTAGCCCCCAGAGGCAGGGCTGGTCAAGGGAACTGTTCTTTGCTAAAATGTCCCTCAGTCAGACACTGAAGTCAATGTGTCTCCCTTCCAATCTCCCGTTGCTCTTCCCCTTGTTCTCACACCTGCTTGAATTGGCATCACTGGGCACCTGGAAATGCTGTGAGTAAAGGGTGCATCTAGTCCAGAAAAACTTGTGCTCCAGCAAATGGAGACAAGGGCTGGGGAGCATGGGAATTAAACACAAGTGGGTGCCCATTTGATTGCAGTTGCTGGGAATGGAAAATACCTTGAGGTAAGCAAGAATTCCCCCCAGCCTTCCTCCAGTTTCACTACAGAGAAGTCTTTGCAGTTGTTCCAGTGGTGAGGGAGCTCAGTGCTGCCTCATCCATCAGTGCCACAGACATTAGCCTGGAGGTGGGAGTCTGACTTGTAGGAACTGCAGGCAAATGTCTGGGTAGTGCTCTTGCCCATTGAAGCAGCTTCTGTTGCTGCAGCTGACTTGATGAGAGTTTCAATTAACAAATGCTATTAAAGTAGCTCTCCTCTTTATTTTTTTTTATTTTTTTTTTTTTAATGCATAGCATTTCCTGACAGCTTAAACGTTTAATTAACTGGAGATGCCATCGTGGAAAGTTTGCTAGAGAAGAATGCTTGCGGTTTAATTAAAAGGAAAAAAATCCTTTAGAGGTACTGGAAGAGATCTGCTTGCAACACTGACAGTGGCAAAAAGCCTGAAGGAACTCCTGCATTTCCCTTTCTGAGTGCAGCAGTAGGTGAGGAGGTGCACAGCAATACCATCACCTGAGAGGAGAGGGTGAGTGCTTCACAGCTTCGTGTTTGACCCTCCCATTTAAGCTGCAGGTGTAGGACAAGCTACAGTTCTGTTACCTCAGCAAGGGAGAGGAGACAGCCAAAAAAAAGTTTTGGTTTTATTTTAAAAATATTTTAACTTAGACTTCTCCTGATATTAGGCCAGAGCTCTCTCTAACATTTTTGGTGTTCTCCAAGGGCACACGGGGAGAACATTTTTCATATAAGCACTGGTCTGATTTTTTTTTGGCTTCTGTTACAGCACAAAAACAAAGGCAGATCTTTCCTGACACAAAAAAAAAAAAAATCAGCTTCGTGTTTGACCCTCCCATTTAAGCTGCAGATGTAGGACAAGTTCTGTTACCTCAGCAAGGGAGAGGAGACAGCCAAAAAAAAGTTTTGGTTTTATTTTAAAAATATTTTAACTTAGACTTCTCCTGATATTAGGCCAGAGCTCTCTCTAACATTTTTGGTGTTCTCCAAGGGCACACGGGGAGAACATTTTTCATATAAGCACTGGTCTGATTTTTTTTTGGCTTCTGTTACAGCACAAAAACAAAGGCAGATCTTTCCTGACACAAAAAAAAAAAGTGGAATACTGTTCACATTATCTTCAACAGCCATCATGAAAGCAGTTTTTTGAGATGGCAGGGTATTGCCTGAGGTACCTTTGCTGCCCTCACAATGCTGAGGGCTGTGTGAGATGGTAGCTGTGGGCAGGAACCATCAGCTCAGCACACACTTGCACCCCTGCAGCAGCTTTCCACAGGGCCACAGCATGGGGGTGTCAGTGCTGCAGAGCTGGGGACCACCATGGCAAGGCAACAACCTCCTTGCTCCTGTGCAAAGGACTTCTGCCCTTCCTCTCCTCACACTGACCAAGTGACCCGGAGGCTTTCTGAACAGCTACAGGTTGGAAAAGGGACCTTTATTCCTGTATTAAATGTAAACCTGGAAGTCACTGACATGACTGTTCACATTTGAAGCGCAGCTCCACCCATAGAGGGGTATCAAATGGTTCTGAGTCATCTCTGGGAGCAGGCTGGGGCTGTCGGGTGGTGCTGGGCCAGGGCATGTGCTGGCTTGTTGTCCTGGAGCTTCTGCACCCCGGCTGGCACCTCTGCTGCTGGTGACGAGGGACAGCTGGGCTCCTGCTGGAACAGGCCAGTGCTCAGCACTTGCCAAAACAGCTATTTGGGAGCACAGTGACACACCCTCTGCCAGGGGTGGGAGAGGAACCTCTGAAGGAGCATCTTCCCCTGAGCCTGGGGGATGCACCACAGAGGCACCACTGAATGAAATCCAGCTCCCTGTATAACCAACTATCACTGTGCTGATCCTTTCAAACACTGATCTCTTATTTTTTTGCAAACAGAGTCTTTCTGCAAGCAGTACCTCTCCATGGGGATGGTGCACTGCCATGAGAGCACTGAGTGCTGGGCTACCCCGAGCCACTGCCTGAACCAGATCCTCCCTGGCAGTGCTCTCTGTCCTAAAAGCCCCTTTCAATCCAGAGCTCAGTGGGGCTCCTCCATCTTACAATAACCTCCCATGTTCAGCTGAGACTGCTCAGTATCCCCAAGTTGGGGGTGGATTTTGATCCTTTCCTCTGATCACTTCTTGACTATATCTGTTTAAGCCTCTTTCAACTTTCTGAGAAAAAACTGCAAAGTATTTGTGATCCTTTTGGAGAAGAAACACTCTGTGAATGGAATCTCAGATGTGAACTGAACTCGAACCCAGGAGTATTCCTAGGAAAAACTGCACTGAAGCAGTGTCCAGCTGGTTTGTAGACCCAGTGAGATTAGATTCCCTTGAAATGTGCTTTACAGATGTCCTTGAAACAGCAAGGAAAGCTACTTTCCCCTTCCACCCATTCCTCAAAGGACCTGAAGGGCCATCATCTGAAGCTGTGATTGTGAAGTCCCCCTCCCACTCAGAAATCATGTCCTATTTTTCCTTTCATGAAACAATCATTTTCATCAGCTTTTCAATGCTGATACCAACAAATGCCAGCCACCCATTTCCGAGATTGTTTTTCTGTCTCTGGCTGTACTGCCTGTAAATTTGGTTGTGTTGGAAACAGGTAATATGTTATGGACCTCACTTGTGAGGCAGCTGAGATTGGCAGATAAAAAATTAGAGAAATGGGAAAGATGTGGGTCAATAATACAACAGATTTGTTTTTTTATTGCCATGTTTTTAATGGAATTGCAGCAGGATTTTATACAGGTCTCTGAAAGCCTGCAACTTCAAATAACTCTGAACCTCCAGATTTGTATTCTTGCCTTATTCTTGTTTAAATAGCTGTTACCATCATCTGCTTGACATATTATCTGTCCCAGCACACAGGCACGCCGTCAGGAGGAATGTACTTCCTTGGGAATGACGCATTGCTAGAGCTCCTGGGGTCTCCTGCCTGCACACGGGACAGCTGCACAGAGCAGGGATTTGCACAGCATCCCCCTGCCTGCAGTGGTGGCAGTGCCAGCAGGGAAGCATCAGCCCTCTTCCCATTCTCTGCCGGGCACAGCGAGTTATCCATCACGGCACCGAGCCCTGCCAGTGAAGCTTTCCCTCAGCAGAGGGAGTTGTTTCTCAAGGTAATAAGAAAGCATTATCTGATTGCATTTTTGTCAGGTACGTCCTATTTATTACCTTACCTGTAATCTAATTTGTAATGTATTTCCTTGATATTTTCTATACTTTCCCCTCTGTATTTTGTAATAGCTTCCCCTGAAAGTCTGACCTACAAAAAAGACAAGGTTTTTAATCCAGCTTTGAATGATAACACCCTCCAGGTGCCTTTATCTGGAAAAACTCTCCTTGCACAGAGGGAGGTCTGGCAAGAGAAACTCAGCACCCTCTGAAAATGTGTTGGGGGAACACTGTTTACCAGCAGCCAAGGTCACTTTGTCCCAGGCAGGAAAACACCCATGGCCATTTTCTACTTGTGGCAAGGTGATCTTTTTGGTCAGAAAGCCATTCCTGATCCAAAGGAGGTACATGAGAGGTAGCAACCAGTCTGTCCCAAGACGAGGAAAGTAAGAAAACAACTATAAGCCATGTAAAAACTATCACTGATGTGCCTCAGCTGCTGAAAGCTGCTCAGGTGTTTTACCTAGGCTGTCAGGAAAAAGCATAGGGCAAC
The DNA here is from genome assembly GCF_014805655.1 of Passer montanus. NCBI lineage: Eukaryota > Metazoa > Chordata > Aves > Passeriformes > Passeridae > Passer > Passer montanus. The sequence continues at coordinate 300,468 of NW_024368485.1, read as the reverse complement.
AGTTTGGGGAGAGAGCAGCACCTGTAGGTCCCAGCTAGGTTGGGCAGAGATGTCTCATGGTGGCAGAGGTGAAGTGTGATGGTCCAGCTACCCTGAACATGGGGCTGAGGAAGGTTAATTGGCATGACAAATGATGCACACTGTGGAACAGGTTTCATTTCCAGGTTGGTGTGGGCTTCCTGTGTGACATCAGTTTGGTGGCTCACCAGGGCATGAGAGCTTTCTGCCCTCTTCCCACCTGGTTAGTTCTTCTCTTGCTTGGCTGTAAAACAGAATTCAAACCAACTGCCTGCTGGACCTGGATTTCCTCCTTCTGGTAAAGGTGTTTCAAAGTCACACAGCTTTAAAACAAAGAAAGAGAAATGTCCCTTTTTGTGGATGCTAATGAAATTTTTATCTGGGCATCTTTCTGTGAATGTTGGGCCTGAGAGGCATGGATTATGTTAGGGAGAAAGGCTTATTGAGCCCTGGAAATAAATCAGAGGAGGACAGAGGATGAAGATCGCAAATGATAAATTAGCAAGTGACAGAAAACAACTGCAGGAAATAATAAAGCCAGGAGAAGTGTGTGGGAAATGCATAGGAGAGGTTGTTTACAACATGTGCATTGGACTTCCCGGCATTTGACATCTTATCTCTATTTCATTCCATATGTTACTTTATGCATGGATTCTTGTTTTTATGGGGTTTGTTCTATAGTTTTTGTACTAACATGAATGACTCACATCTGCTCCAACACTTAATTTATTCTCTAATGTCTTCTGCAAAGGTTTGCTCAGCTCATGTACTACTTGTCAGTGGCAAGATCCGAAGAGCAGCTTCAGGCAGGTGAGCAGGGATAGCTGGGTGAGACAGCTCTTTTCTGGAGTCCTACTCTGTAGTTGTGTTAGGTGGTTTTTTTTACCCTCAGCAACGCCTGTAATTCCCACTTTGGCTGCCCTTTGTGGACAAGCCTGCTGTGCTGGGGCTGTGTTTGGAGCCAGCCAGGAACACCCTATGGGACAGGGATGATGGCTGAGGGCCATCCTTGCAGGACCACGGCCCGGCACTAAGCTGCTTGCTGGAATACCAACAGCTGATGATTATGATTTTATTTTTTAAGTGTTCTTGACAGCTCTGGAGACACACATCTTCTCTTCCAAATCCAGTAATTAAATTCCACCTACCTGAATTCCCCCTGCTGTTTCAATTGGTTAAATTAATCTTCCCATCATGTCTGAGCCTCCTCTGTGTGTTGTTGAACGGTGGCCTCCTCTCGCCCCGGAGTCGGGCGGGGACGGGGACCATGACCGGGACCGGGACCGACCCGGGCCAAACTCGCAGCGGCGCTGCCCAGCCCCGCGGCCCGGACTCACTCACGGAGGCAGGGCACAGGGATGGGCGTCCCCGGTTACACGCAGACACCCCGGCACCCCTCGCTGCCCCATCCCCGGGGCTGCCTCCCCGCCGGCCGGGAGCGAGCAGAGCAGCATCTCGCCGGGGACCAGCCCGGCTGCGGGCGCGCTGCACCTTTCCCCGGCGAGCGGCTCCGGCTCCAGCCCCCCTCCTCCCGGCGCCTCCTCCTCCTCCCGTTCCTCCTCCCCTCCCCTCCCCTGCAGAGCATGCACAGCCCGGGACTCGCATCGCCGGCTCCGAGGCGGGCGGGCGAGACCGTCCTCCCCGGCAGCCCGGCTCCCGCTGCCCCCCGAGCCGCCCGCGGCTCCCCCTCAGCGCCTCCCGCTGCCCCCGCCGGACTTTTCCCTCCTCCCGAGGATGAGGCGGCCGACGCGGCGGCTGGCGCTGTCTCTGCTGGGGGTGCTCTGGCTCGCCGCCCTCCTCCTCTTCTTCTTCGGAGCGCGGAGGAAGTTGGAGGCGGCGGAGCCCGAGGGACACACGCCGGAGGTAAGGAAGGGGCGGCGGGGCCGCGGCTGCTCCGGCGGGACTCGGGCGCGATGCCGCCGCCGCCGCCCGGGGAAGAAGTTCCCGGCGGTTTTCGGGACCCCCACCCCATCGCGTTCCCCTTCAAGTTTAGTACCGAACCTGTGCCTTTGCGAGGGGGGCACTGGGGCCCTTTCCGTACCCCCGGGCTTGGTTTTCCCTCTCCCCTGTCTCGGACAGCGGCAGCTCCAGCCGTCCCCCCCGCCCCGCCTCACGGGGGCTGCGGCCGGCGGGGGTGTCCCGGCGGTACCGGCCCGTTGTCCCGCCGCCAACTTGGAGCATCGCAGGCTCCGGGGAGCGGGGGGAGCGGTGCGCCCCAAGGAAACGAAACGCGTGCTTCGTGTCACGGGTGGGAGACCAGGAGCTCCTTTCCCTCTGGGTCACGCCGTGCTCCCGAGCTGTGCCCTGAAGGAGAAGGGCTCGGTCCTGTGCGGGCTGACAGGACCAGAGGGGAGCGGGCTTGGATGGTCCGTGTTTGGCGTACGCGGGCTGGGCGAGCCCGGTGGAAGCGCGGGGCTTTGGCGGATGGCTGTGCTGGAAGGGCAGCATCGGGCAGGACCGCTGCCCTGGGAGCCCCGGCCCGGCTGGGACGAGGGTGCCCGCGCGATCGCGGCTTTCCGTGTCGTGTTTGAGTCCCCGCAGTGACAGTGACAGCACGGCTGAGATGCGAGGAGCATCTCGCTCCGCAAGGGAGTCAGAGTTTCACTGCCCAGACGAAAAGCAGGGGAGCTGCGAGCGGCTTCGGCTGAACGAGGTCCCGGCTCCTCTCGGGTCCCGTGTCCTCTCCTCCTCGGCTGAGAGCGGCTGGGGCTTAGCTGAGGGTTAACTTTCCAAAGGACATGGATTAGATGCTGCTTACTTGTACTGTTGTAAATCTTGAATTAATTAATCCGAGTTAGAGCCTAGTTCCTGAAAATACACCGAGATTGGGGTTATTGTGGCAGTGGAAGGGTGTGAGCCCTCACCCCTCTTTTTTTGCACCAGTGACACCCAGCAGTGTTTGGCCCACAATATGTGACAGCTTTACGTGTTTGCCTAATCTTTGGAGAGTCTCATATATGTCTGTCACCTCAGCAACTGAATTAACAACCTGATTGGAAAAAGAAAAGTCAGAACTCATAAAGCTTACTTTGATTTTTTCATCCTGAGGAATTATTGGTTTTCCATGTTTTTTAAAATAAAAATGATTGAGGAGGTTTCTTCAGGCTTTTGTAAATCTTTCAATCCTAGAAGAAGGGAATGAATCTATGTGACTTCAGGCTCCAAAAAGACATAATTATCTATATGTTTATTTATTTATTTAAGCTGGGGAAGGCAATAAATAAGTCACTGAAAGCAGAGTTAGGAGACAAGGGCTTTCTTAACCAGAACTCTGTTTTGGTGTTGGAACTGTATTCGTAAAGATTGCAAAAAAAGACCTCCCTTGTTTTGACAGGGGCTACTATAATCTCCTTGAAATGAGCCTTGCTTCTCGCTTAGCACCAGCTGCCACTGAACCGCTGCCATTTTGCAGCCCATTTTGACTTTCTGCTCCCATTCAAGGCTCCCTCACCTCGGGGTGTAGGTTGCTGATGCTGTTACAGCCTGGTCTTGGCTCCTCCAGCAGGTGAAGGGAACTTCTGCCACACAGGATCTGTCCCCACATTTTGAAGCTGCCACTGCCAAGTTGCCATAACTCCAGCAATTTGACTGCTTAAATTGCCTCTCCTTCATTTCTTCTGAATTTTCCATCCAAACAGTTGCATCCCCTTGAGATCCATAAAGTGCAGATTGTTTTTTATTTTTTAATGCATTGCATTTTTTGGCTTTGGAAACTGCTTTGGAGCAGTATGACTTACAAGCTGCTTATCAGCATGGGGATGTGGTGTCCCTTCAGCTGACACTTCTGAGTGGCTGCAGAGCTGACTGGGGTACCAGACTGGGATACACAGGAATGCCGTGGTCCAGAGAGGAGCCTGGTGCTGTGTTTTGCTGCCCTGGCCAGTGGGACTAGCTGCTACTGATGAAAACTTGAGCAGTTAAGGGATGTCCTCCCAAATTCCTCGGGAAACCAGAGGAGGTGATGGATTGCTAACAGCAGCTCAAACATTGTAAGACAGCTACAGAGGGGAAATGGAGCAAATCCACATAAACTATCCTGGCAGCATTTCCAAGCTGTTCCCTCCCCGCTCCTGTTCCAGTTGAGCTGTATTTCTGTGGACATGGGCACAGCGTGTATCATGCCTTGTGCGGGTTTAACCTTTAGACCTCTCCAGTTAGGCTCCAGCTGCTATTGCTGCCTCCTGCCCGTGTCTGTCCCTGCCAGGGCTCCCGGCACACATCCTGCTGGATTGCCACGGTGCCCGAGCTCCCTGGCTGGCTGTGGCACTTTGGTGGCTCACTGAGAGCTCACCGAGCTGCTGCCCTTGGCTCTATGGATGCCCATCAATCACTGTTATTTTGGTCTGCACCCTGCCCCCTGCTTTACCCCGAATCCCGAGCCAAGTCCAGGTCCAGCTTCCCAAAGGAAGGCTTGTGGTGTTTTTATTGCGGTCCTGTGCTGGGATGGGCAGGGTCTTCAAGGGGCAGGACTATTGTATTTGTGGGGTTCCCAGACGAAGGAAGGAATGATAAATCTGATTCCATGTTCTTAGAAGGCTAATTAATTATTTTATGATATTATATTAAAGAATACTATGCTAAAGAATACAGAAAGGATACTTACAGAAAGCTAAACGATACTAGTGGAAACTCGTGACTCTTTCCAGAGCCTCGACACAGCTTGACCCTGATTGGCCATTAAGTCAAAACAATGCACATTAAACCAATGAAACAACCACCTGTTGGATAAACAATCTCCAACCACATTCCAAAGCAGCAAACCACAGGAGAAGCAAACGAGGTGATAGTTTTCCTTTTTCTCTGAGGCTTCTCAGCTTCCCAGGAGAAGAATCCTGGGCAAAGGGATTTTTCTATAAAATATGACTGTGACATGGGACCTTGGTGTGAGGGGTGTGATGCAGTGTTTAGTCCTTTGCCCAAAACATGCTGCTGGCTTGGCATCTTAAGGACCTGGTGAAGGCAGGCATTCAGGGAAGGTCCTGCAGCAGTAGCTGAGCTTTCCTGAGCTGCTCATGCCCAGCTAGGTGGGTGCAGCCATCTGTTGTAATTAACTTGGCTTCACTTTCCCCTGTCATTTTTTCCCCTGTATTCCCCTGCAGTCCATCTGTATGGATCTCTTGCTGCTGCCCAGTGGCAGGTAGGCAGGCAGAGGGCCTTCCCTTCTTGCCAGCCCTTGCTTCCTTCAATCCCTGGCACCTCCTTTCCTTCCTCCTCCTCCTCCCTGCTGCCTGCAGCTGCCAGTGGTACAAGCCAGGGCAGCAGCAGCAGGTTGAGGCTGGATTTTAGGGTGTGGGACTCCCTCCTGGCCGTGAGGTGTAGCAACCTTGCAGGGCTGGTAGGGTGTGGAAGAACAAAACTGGCCGTGTTTAGGACCTTGAAGTTGTTCCTGGGACAGCTTCGCCAGTCCCTCCAGTGCTGCTTTTACTGCTGTTATTTGGGGTTTGGGGGTGGCTTTTTCTCTCTGTTCCAAGGGGCAGATCAAGCCCTGTTAGTGAGTAACTCTCGCCCTTTCGCTGCCCTTTGTGCAGTCCTGTGACTTGGCTGGGAAGAGGAGCCCTAGCTGGGTGCCTGCCCCTGCCAGGGAGCTCTGCCCGGCCGGGTGCCTGCTCAGCAGCCATGGGCTCAGCCCGCAGGGACCCAAGCCTGATGGAAGGGGCTGTGAGGACACAGGGCTGCCCGGGGTCATGGATCAGCTGGGACTCGTTGAGCCTCCTTCCTTCCCTGCCTTTTGGCGGAGGGTTTCCAAACACTTTGCAAGCTTTAATTGGTTCCAGCCTGTCCTTCTTGTCCCAGCAGTTTTCCAGCTGGATAAACCAGCACCCGGAGAGGCTAATTGAACTTTGTATCCCTCTGTCTCTGGTGGACTCCAGAGGAATTGGAATAATTTTATTCTCTTGGAAAACCAGGCTGCCAGTGACCCACCTGAGGTCACCCAGGGAGGCAGTGGTGGGGCTTGGCATGTGCTCCAGTAATCCCAGGCTCATGGTCCCATGCTGCTGCCTGGCATCTCCCCTGCCTCCCTCTGATCCATCCTCCTGCTCTGCTTTTGGAGGGGGACATATAAACTAATAACTTAATTACATTAAGGAATAATGAGGGGAACTGATACGCGGGATTAATTACAAGCAAAATCCCAAATTAATTTTGAGGAGTGCTTGTAGCTGGCTCTGCAGCAATGCTTTGCTGGTGTGCTGACTCCTGTGTCCTGTGCCAGGCTGTGGCTGAGGATGTTTGTGAGGGAGCAGGAGATGAGTAGGTGGGTGATAAGCCCTTGGTCATCTCATTTCCTGCACCTGTATCAGACCACAGTGGCTGTGTGGCAGAGCCCTGCAGCAAGGAGGAGTTTTCAGGAGTCTGGGCTCCCACACTCAGGGCCAGCAGTGTGTGCAGGAGGGGCATGAAGATAGTTTTTGTTTGGTTTGGGATTTTATTTCCCTTCATTCCTTCCTGCATGCTAGCTTGCTCCCCCTGATGAATGGCTGAAGCACAGCTGACAGCCTCTGGAGGGAAAGCAGGTCTGTGACGGGCTTGACTGCAGGAGAAAAGCTACAGAGGAAAAGTTTCCTTTATTAAAAAAAATGACCTGTTCTACTTGACTTGTACTAGTGTTTGCAATGCAACATCTCCTTTCTGAGTGTGCTCAAATGCAGCTGGGGAATGGCTCCTGGGAGATGTGGAGAAGCTCAGCAGCCTCAGTGCCTGCTGCACTGCTCAGCACCCTGCAGGGTCAGACCTCAGTGCAGAGGGACCCTTGCCAGCTTTGTGCTTATGTGCCTTGCACCAGCCTGTGCTTCCTTCTGCATCATCGCCATCTAGAAAGCCTCAGCACCTGGAGCTCAGCTGACAGTCTCCAGATATTAAATTCCTGTCAGTTTTATAGCAGCAGAGCCACTTAACAGATTAAAATAACTGTGTATCCTGCAAAAATTCAGATCTTGACAATTAAGGGATTGAAGTGGCAAGGCTGTTGGGAACAAAAAAAAAAAAAAAAAAAGAGGCAGAGTGTTTAATACCCAGGAAGCTTGTATTGGCTTGGACTTCGGACTTGGTTGGGGACATAGGCAGGTCCAGGATGTGAGAGAAAGGGAATCTTATTTCATGCTTTGTTGGTGAAATCCCACTCTGAAATCTCTAGGAGCAAAACCAGGCTTTCTAGGGTGTGCAGAGCTTTGCTTGTGAAGGAGCTGTGATGGAATCCAGTTCCTCTTTCTCCTGCTTGTGTGTTTAGTGCTGGATAAAACAGAAAGCCATGCCCAAGCAGTCTCATTTGTGGGATCAGGCAGAACAGGTCTGGTGTAGCAGGGGTGAGGTGAGGAAGTCACCTGGGTGGCTAAACCAGTTGTGGACAAATGGTGAGCAGCCTGCCTGGAGCACCTCGATTAATTAACCTGCCTGCTGCGCATTACAGTGCTCCCTGGGATACCTGTGGAACAATAACCAGTCAATGAAAACCCTCCTAATTTTTCACTGGTAATTGCAATGAATGAATTTTGCCTCCATTACATTCTGGTGGAGCTCTGTGTTGCAGCTGTGACTGATGGGGGCATAAATATTGATTGAACAAGACCTGTTTGCTTTGCAAAACAGTGAGCATTGGAATGTACAGGTGCCTTTCTTAGCTCAGTGCTTTTAAAAGAAGTATCAGGGAGGGAAGGAAAGGAGGCAAGGATTCTGCTTCTCTTCTGGTAAGAGTATAAATAAATTTCTGTGCAGGTGGTACATGTTTTGTTGACAAGAACTGTTGAGCACCAGAAGAAGAAAAATACTTTTTATTGTACTCTGAAAGGATAAAAGGAGTTGGAAGAGTCCTGCTGCTTCATTCTGAAGGGGTGTTGTAGGTGGTGATGCTCTGAGGGTGGGTTGGGCTCAGGAGTGTCATGGTTTCTCTTGTAAATTGCTTCTCCTGTCAAGGTCCCTGTAGAGCACCCTGCACTTGGAATTGCTGCCGGCTGCAGCATCCCTCTTCAGCTGGTGTGACATGGTGTGGCATCATCCTTTCCTAGGTAACAGGGAAGGCCTCAAGCCCTTGCTGCTGGGTTTTTAGGAGGACTCAGCTCTGGCTCACAGCCTGGACCCCTTGGTGACCTTTAGGGGTAGACTTGACAAAATCAATTTTGGAAATCTCCAAAATCAGTTTTGTGTCTGGATGCCAAGGCTTCAGAGACACAGCACATACGTTGAAGTGTCTCTGTGCTTGGGAAAGATGTTGACTATCAGGGAAGATGTTTTGTCCTATTTATCCTTTCACCACCTCAGATATGCTCAGAGTTGGATTGTTTACTCAAAAACTCACTGTTTTCTCCTCACTCTTCCGTTCCTTGATAAGAAAGCATCATCCTGATTTATTTTGATGGGCTCATGGCCCAGAGCCTGTCTTGGCTGGGTTTACTGCTTGCTCTGCTGAGACATCTCTTGTCTCTGGCTGTGCAATGTGACCTGTGCCTCCCCACAGGCAGGGGACTCTGCACATGGGATGGCTGCAGGGTGAGAGCTATAAATGGGAATGCTGTGCCTGGGGAAGGCAGGTCCAGGGAGCATTTCATGGCACTGTGACTAGAGATTTTTTGTACCTCCTGAAGCTGAGAGGCTGGTTGTATGTGTAGAGACCAGGGCTGAACGTGGAGGTCACATTCTGCTGAGCTGCTGTGGCCCTGCAGGTGTGAGCCAGGCAAGCTCCAGCATGGGTAGGGCACTGCCAGAAGATTCAGCCTTGCAAATAAAACTGTCTTGTGATCCCTCATGAATGCAGGTGCAGTGTTATTGTCCCAAGCTGACAAATCCCTGGGAAACTGAATATTGGGATTTTGTGTGCCCAGTGTTTTTCTTGGGTCCACGGATGTGTGTGTTCTGTATGCACAGCTCACGGGGATGCCACTTTGGTACCTCTGGCTCTGTTTCTCTGTGCTGTAATCTCTTTGCCAATGGGAAAAGCAAGCTTGGAAGAAGTTGTGGAAATGCAAAAGCAGCGTACTCTGTCTGGGAGAGTCTCATCTGTGAGGGCAGGCCAGCATTTGGTGCAATAAAACCAATTAAGGGGAATGTATCTGCGGAGAAAGCAGAAGTAGGATCTGTTTAAGGAAGACGTTTGCGTGAAGGAGTAATTACGTGCAGCCTAACGACAAAGGGTGCAGCGGATTGACTATTAATTGGAGTAGCAGGAGCGGGAGATTGCTGGCATTAGCTGTGTGTTTCTTGCTGGCTTCCTCCTGTTTAAAGAAGGAAGGGGTGAGGAGCAGATGATAGGGGGGAGTTTGCTCTCAATCCACTTTCCCATGCAATGAAAAAGCCATTTCTCCCCCTTTCTCTCACAGCAAAATGTTCAGATTTTGCCAGCGACGCTTAGTGCAGTTGCTTACTAAGCTGCAATTAAATTGATTTCCCACCCTCTTTACCCTTTCTGGTTCCAGAATCTCAGCAGGAATCAGTGTTACAGGAAGAGTAAGCCAAGGAGGAGATCTTTCGCCCCATCTTCTGCTCATCTGAGTCAGTATTACTCCACTCTTTGCATGTATTTCCAGAGAAGCTGGGAAAGTGAGGCTGCGTAGTTGTAGGGTTTCCCATATAGCTGCTGCTGGGGTGGGAAGGGCAGCTCTAGGTCAGGCTGGATCAGTCTGTAGGGTACCTGAAAGGCCTCCTGCTGTGGGATGGGCATTGGGTGTCCTGGGAGCAGATGGAGCTCTGGGTGCCACTGGCACTGAGTTGCTGGGAGGAGCAGGAGGAGGATTTCTTCTCCTTAACATGTGCCTTTGGTGAAAATGATCAGTGGTGAGAGGTTCAGCAGGAGTTCCCCCCTTTGTTCATGGAGGTAGCATTAGTTGTACTAATAGTTTGTCTCAGTCCTGCTGTTTGGAAACCCCTTAAGCCCCTTGGTTAACCCTTCCTGCAGGCGGAGGGAGTGAGAGGTGTGGTGGTCCTTTGTGGGTCATTGGAGAGGTGTTTGAATAAGGGACAATGTGCCAGTGTCACTTCTCCAGAGGAGGGGGGCGAGGTGACATGCTGGATGCTGTACTGTCCCCAGACAGCAGCTGTGCAGATGGGTGGTGGCACTGGGAGGGTATGGCAGGGCTTGTGTCCCTGGCCAAACCCTGCCTTGCCACACATGGGTAGAAATTAGTGATGATTTACTGCACAGCAGCTCGGGCTCCAGCTTTGTGATATTATTTGGAGGAGCAAGTGAGCTAATGATTGCATCTCATCTCGGAAAGTACTGCGGGAAGTGCAGTGCCAGGAGAGAATTGATTCAGAAGCAAAACAGGTTCATTTTCAGATCAGGCTGAGAGACAAGGGAAAGAGAGATTCTCCTTTTTTTTTTTTTTCCTATTTTTTTAACCGTTTGTTTTTTCCCCTCAATCTCAAGTGAGACTGAGGGTCTTAGCCTTTCCCTCTTCGGTTTTCTTGTGGAAACATCAGCAATAAACCTGATTGGAAAGTAATACAAGGAGAGCAGGGTTCATGCGGTGCAAAAACAAATGAGCTATGAAATCACCCTCTATTCTCCAAACATTATTCACAGAGCCAGGAAAATTGAGACGGATGATTCTTTTTCTTTTGAAGCCACTGAAGGAGTAAGTCCAAAGGATGTGATTTGGCCCATTGCAGGAGAGAAAGGCTGCTTTGTCCTGGCTTTCCAAATAGCTTTGCCTGCATTTAGACACACACCATTTCCTCCTCAAGGACCACCGTCGGCATCCGCCAGTTACAGCCACACCTCATAACCCATTATGGAGACACAGGGCTCGCAAATAAGACATGAATATGTTCAGTGGTGCGGGCCTTGGCTGCAGCCCCCTGGCTGGATGGAGTTCCTGCACATCTTTCCTTGCTTGTGCATTGAAGTTTTAGTTGCTTGTTGTTAGGTGAGATGGAGAAAAAATGAGAGGGAGGAGTTACAGGTGTGAGCAGACTCACTTTGAACAGCTGGCTTAGTTCTTCTTACAAAACGGTGATTTAAAAAGAATATATTTTTATTTAAATGAAGTTTTTTTCATCTGGGTCTAGGTAATCTGCTTTACCCAGTGGGTTGATTCAGGATCATTCAGGATGGAATAATATCCTCTGATATCCTTTGGGATCTGCCTTGGGGGATGTTTGGGATGCAGCTCTTTGTACTTTGACCTCACCTAGATGAAATGTGAAACTCAGGGTCTGGTTGGGGTAGTATATTGTATTTGCAGGGAAGCCCCGACAGAGGCAGGAATGATGCATCTGACTCCATGTTCTCAGAAGGCTAATTTATTACTTTATAATACTATATTACATTAAAGAATACTATACTAAAGAATGCAGAAAGGATACTTACTGAATGCTAAAAAGATAATAATGAAACTCATGACTCTTTCCAGAGTCTCGGCACAGCTTGGCCCCAGTTGGCCAAAGAGTCAAAACAACTCATAGCAGAATCCAGTGAAACAATCACCTGTGGGTAAACAATCTCCAAAAACATTCTGCATGAGCAAAACACAGGAGAAGCAAATGAGATAATTATTGTTTTCCTTTTTCTCTGAGGCCTCTCAGCTTCCCAGGAGAAAAATCCTGGACGAAGGAATTTTTTCAGAGAATGTGAATGCCGCAGTGGTAGGCACATGGTTTTTCCAGTGAGCTGAACAGTGGGAAGACACTGGGAGCTGCTGGAGTTGGTGTCTGGGAGCCAGGCTGGGAAGGAGACTTGTGTAGCATGATCCTGCCTTCCACAGGAATGGAGCTGGATGGAGAGGAGCAGGGAGGAATCGTGGCATTCATAGTGCCCATTGCATTTTCCTGGTGCCATAATACAGTGTAATTTGGAGAGAGGCAGACTCAAACATGCATTACCCAGCCATCTGCTGCTGCCACTGGGATCCAAATGGAAGAATATACACATAGTGCTCGGAGTTAAACCGTGTACGATGTGTAGGCTGCATATGGTTTGCTCTTGGTGGTACAGCAAAACACTTTGTGAAGAAGAACTTACTGTCCTGCCCTTCCATCCTGCAGGAAGTTCTCTGCTTTAAGTCTCTTCAGAGAAAAAAGAGCCAACCCCTGTGCAGCCCTTGGAGATGTGCCCTCAGCCCAGCATGTCTGCTGGCCATGGCATGAGAGGAGCTGATTTTGGGGTGGAGACCCCTTGCAGAGGTGAGGTGTGAAGGGTTTGGTCAGGAGCATTAGAAATGGTGAGAAAGTGAAATATCTGAAAATTGAAATTAGGTTTGCAAGTGGTGAGAAAAGTGTTATGTTGCCTGGTGACATGGCCTTTGTTACTGTGCCTGGCAGGGATGCGTCTCTTCAGCAGGGACCTCCTGGATGCACCTGCGCACTCAGGAAACAAAAATCAGACATAAAATATAAACACAATCTGCTTTGAGAGGTGCGAGTGAGCTCCAGCAGGCATCTGAATGCTGGGGAAGGTCATTCAGATGTTGTTCTTCACCTGAGGCACTGTGGGATTCAGCAAGGTGAGAACACCTTCCCTCCTGAAGGCAGTGTCAGCAAAGGAAAGGCATTTTCAATGTGGCCTTTGCAGGCAGAAGCTCTGCTCTCATGGGGGAAACAGCAGGAAATCGTGTTGGTGCTTTAGGGCACCAGGTGCTGGGAGGTGGAGGGCGATCAGCCTTCCCCAACAACCCCAAGAGCTGTTCTGGAAAGTGGCATTTCCTTGCTCTTGGTGCCTTTCTGCATCCTTGGGACCACAGCTCCTGCTGCCATCATCGTGGCCAAATCCTGGCTCTGTGAATGAAAGAGAAGCTTCATTGACAGAAGTGAGGCACATCTGTGGTGTGTAACCAAACCTTTCACATCTTCTGTTTACCCAGAGCATCGTGCTGGGCCAGCAGCCGTAGCACTGGGGCAGAGCTGGTGCAGCAGCAGGTACGGGCCCAGCACGGGGATTTGCCCATGTGATAGCTGGAAATTAACTCATTAAATAAAGTAATTTGCACCTTTTAATCTCAGTGATTCCTGTGTGCAGGCACCTGTATTTAGGAGAAGAGCTTATTCTGCTTCAATTAATTTTATATCAATATAAGCTGAATAATTAAAGGTGTGAATGAAAGGCCAGGTAGCTAATTCCCTTCCCTCTGGTGCACAGGCTGCACTGAGATAGCCTGGAAGAGGGAGCTCCTGGCAATGCAGATGTTAGTCCAGCCAAAAGAGCCAAACAATCCTGAGTTTCTATATGTAAATATCAACTGGGATCAACTATTTTTTGATGCTGATCTCCTCGTATTGATCTTGGTTTGTGCATTGGCACCAGCTGTGTGTATGTGGCTTTGGGCAACCCAGCATTTCTCTGTCTGAATGCAGGCTTGGCTTTCGGGATGTTCTCCCCATCCTCAGGCAGAACCAGCAGCCATTACTACATCTGAGAGATAAAGCAGATAAATTTGCACTTTTTTTCCTTGTTTGCAGAAGCTGTGTTTCAAGTCTGTAGGCCAGGAGTGGGTGGTGTTTCACAGGTGTTACATTACAGTAGGATGCTATTGATAACTGGCTATTTTTGCCTCAAAATCATAGGGAACTTTTCAGAATTGTATTAATCCAAGGAAAGAGTAAAAACTTCCAAAGTGTAAAAGGTGGGGACATTTCTTCTTTGAGAGCAAACTAATGCTTGACCTAAAAAGTATGATATAGCTCAAGTCCTGAGGCACAGCTAAACTCCTGCCATGCTCAGGATTTCTTCTCCTCCCCCAGTAATCCTTTCCCAGTGCATCAGACAGGTACAGGAGATTAATTTGCTCAAGCTCCTAATGTTTGCTTCATATTACAAGGACCCAAATTCCACAAGAGGCTGGCTTTCACTGAGGGAGGGTCTCAAGCCACCCAGTTCATCCCAGTGTGTGCTTAAGGGCTTTTGCCACGTGGGATTTGGTTTGGAGAGAACATTCGGGGAAGCCAGCGCTCGCTTTTCTGTGAGCAGGGCTGATTTCAGTCCCGTAAGGAGCACGGGGAAGTTTGATAACCCAGCAGTACGGTTCAGTGCCTTCCCTCGTGCTGCCTGGCTGTGTTCTTGCAAGGAGCCACAGTGTGATTACAAGGGCTGTTAAATGCCCTTAATATTCACGCTGTTGGAGGGAGCATTACTCCTGCCAGCTCTGCTGTCTGCTGCTGTTTGCAGTAGCATCGCATTGATGATTAAATCACCAGTGCCACAGTGAGTAGTGTGTGAAGCCCCTCCAGCCAGGAGATGCAAAGGCAGAGTTAAATCCCTCCTGTTTGTCCACTTTTTTTCTTTTTTTCTTTTTTTTTTTTTTTCTGTCTCTTAACGACATTTTTAAGGCAAACAAAGCACAGCAGAACAGTTTGGAGCCATGAAACAAGATGGGAAATGAGCCCCTTGCAGAGAGGTTAAGAGAACAGGGCACGGGAACTGTGAGGGGAAGGAGCTGGAGGGCTCAGGGCAGCCCATGCTTGATGCAGCAGTGCTTTGCATGCTGCTTCTCCTCATCCTCTTTTCAGGCATAGGAGGGAGAAGCAACAAACTGAGTAATACATATTTATATGTATACCAGTGTATACAGTGTTTTTGGTGGTGCAGCAGAGCAAGGAGTAACAGTGCTATGATTGTGGTGTGGGGAGGCTTTTGGAACTGAAGCTAGGGGCTGTTTTTTGTGAGAGATCCCTGTTGCTTCCTTACCTCTTCTGGGTGAGGAGCTGCTCCCACTTGGCGCTGGGTTTGGAGAGTGTTTGTACCCCATCATGCCTGAGCCACTGCCACAGCTCCCGTGTTTCCTTGTCTGGCACTGGGATGCAGCTAAGTCTCCAACAAAGCCGTGTCCAGCCTCAGCTGCCTCAGACCATCTTCAGTATGCCAGGTATTTGAGGGAAAAGAGCCAAAAGCAGATTCTTGGCACCCTGTTCTGCTTGTTGGGCTGCTCTGCACCCCTCTCTGTCCCCCAGGGCTGTGTTCTCACTTCCTTGTGTGCCCTCCTGCTCAGCTGCAGGTATCTCGAGCAGGTGGCTTGTCTTGGAGGTGTCCCCACGCTTCCAGTTCGGCCCAAAATGCGCACTGTCCATCCAGCCATAAAGATTTGGATTTTCCTCATGGGGCCAGGGGCCTAGAAACTTCAGGGCTTGTTTGGGAGAGAAGTACCGAGCCGAGCATCCTCAGCTGCAGGGGAATGCTGGCGACTTCCCCAAGGCCTGCTCCCGGCGGCAGCCCCCCTTTTCTGCACGGGTGTCGCCGGGGAGGCTGCTGGCAGCTGCACAAATGCCGTGTTTGCGTGGCGGGGTGTGGGTGAGGAGCCCTGACAGGGTGGCCATTAGCGGGGCTGTCGGGCAATCGCTGCCGTCGGTTTGAGTTAGGGAGAGCAGGTGCCGGGGACGCCTGGCTGGGCGCCGGCAGAGCTGCCTCAGGCTGCGCCGAGCCTCCATTGATTTCTGAGCTTGTCACGCCGTTCATTAGGAGAGGGAGAGCAAACGAGGTGCTTAGCAGAAGTGCTCCGAGTCGATCCTGGTGGAGTAGATTTCTCTGCTGCCTGGTTAGGGGCAAAAAAAAAAAAAAATTCTTGCCCAAGTCTCTGCTCACAGAGTGTTCAGCTTCAAACCTCCTGCCTTCCAGGAGTGTCTGGCAGGATCTGCCCTGTCCTTGCAGACTTTCTGCACTCCCTCTCAGTGCAGCAAGTTGTGCTGCTGCTGGCGCTTTTGCTTGTGGGATGATTTTGTTCCCTGTCCCTCTCGTCCTTCCAGGTTCCCACAGCTGGGTCCCTGTTGCGTGCTGAGCTTGCCGTGTCTCTTTTTCGTGCTGCAGCTGCATTGATCGAGGCAGTAAATCAGCTGGCTGGTGCTGTGGATATAAATGATGGATGTAATGAACCAAGGGGGAGAAGAGGAAAAAAAAAAAGGAGGGGGAAACAGAAGGAAAAATTGGAAAGAAAATAGCATACTCAACAATGGATGGGCTATGAGATGACATATCTACCTTGGCCAAGCTCTCAGCACAGCAGCATGGTCCTAGCAATGTCTGGAGGTGCTGCAAGAGGACCTGCTGGGGGAGGGAGGAAAAGGGGGTTCCTGTGCTTGCAGAGCTGTGCTGGCACCCCACCGTGCCCCCACACTTGCTGACAGCAGCTAATTGATGGTGGAGATAAGGATGGAAGCTGGTATCTGCCACGTGGGCTGCATAGAGGGCACCAAATGGAGCTAAATCAGAGGCCAATTTATAGTCTTGCTGGCTACAGCTGCAGGGAAGGTTTGAGATACTATTGTTTGAATGTCTCTGCAGCTCTTAAGGTTGCAACCCCTTCATTTGCTTTCTGCCTTAGCTGGGTTTCCTTTTTTTTTTTGAGTTTTAAAACGCTTTCCTGCTGGTGAAAGGCTGAAAGCCCCCAAGGCTTAAGCCTGCTACTGGTTTCAGCAGTTTCCAGGTCTTTTGAGCTGGCTGTACTCTGTCCCAGAGCTTTGGGGGATGTAGAAGGAGGTTTGGAGCTGAGTCAGTGGCATCTCCACCTGTGGGTTGTTATCCAGCTGAACAGAGCCTGGCAGCTCCCCGTGGGCCACAAACCAGATGTTGTGTGGCAGTGATTTAAAGTCTCCGTCATTTAGAGACAAATCAGTGATAATGAGTCTCTTTTTATAGAGAAGGACTTTGAGGCACGGGAAGATTTAATGGCAGACGCTCTGTAAAATTAGCTACTTAGCTAACTTTAGCAAAATCTTAGCCAAATTAACTAAAAATGAGCTAAATTCAGCTAAAATCATTGGAGAATTGTCAGTCTGGATGGAGGAAAAGCAGAAATTGAAAGGGAAAGTAAGGCCTTAGTAGCACTGATGAAGTTGTAACACCAGCTGGTAGTTCAGGAACGTGCCCCTACCTTGGGTATGCTGCTGAGTTTTGGGTGTCTCATTGGGACAGATTCTGGATTGGAAGGAATTAAGGTGGATGATGGGAAGTTATTTGCAGGGAGATGAGAGTAATTGTCTTGTGGACCTCACTGCTGCCAGGCTTTTGTGGCTTGAAGCACTTGATGGCTGGCAGCAGGAGGATTTGATGCCTTCATGGTCACCCTCAGCCACAGCTTTTGTAAGAGGAAAAAGAGATGGGGGGAAAAAGTGTCTTGTGACTCAGGATGGTATCTTGAGGGCAGAAAAATGGGACAAAGCATCACTCCTAGGGGAGCTGTGTGTAGCTGTCAGTGCAGAGAGGTCTGTACCTTCCTGCCCTGTGTTGGAGGCAAAGTGCCTGGTTGGATGGGTCGGGAATGATTCATTTTCTGAGGTTAGGTGTGGGGAAAAAACAGGGCTATTGTAGTCTTGTGCCCTTGGAAATGAAATACGAGGAAGGAGAGCTGAAGAAAAGCCTCTGAAGTGGCTGAAGGAGGAGGTGAAAGAGGGTAAGATGAAATCCAATTCTGTGAGCCTGGCTGTTGGCCAGGAGGACGTGGTGAACTTCTGCTGTGTGCCTCGGGATCTGTCACGACCAGGAGCACTTAGGAGCTATTTTTCCTCCAGCAGAGCTACATCTTTCTGCAGATGTTAAGTTGACAGAAACAAGATGGATTGTTGCAGAAGTACAAAGGGCTTGGATGTACATTTTTCCCTTTATCCCAATTTATGTTTGAGATAGTTATAAGCCCCATGGAAGATTATCCCTGGTAGAGGATCTGGTGATGTGCTAGTGGCTTTCTGGCTTTTGGCTCTTCCCAGAGATAACTCCAGTGGACTAACCAAGGGTGCCAGTGTTACTGGCCAGCAGTGGTGAAGCCAGTCCATGGGGTCCCCATCTCCTCCTCCATTAACTAGAAAGTTTATGGATCAGGAGGGACTGGAGTTGTGGCTTTGTGCACTGTGCATGCTTGAGCTGGCTCTTCTCTGCCCAGCTTTTTTCAGCCCTTAGAGCTGGCGGAGTCGTTTTATCAGAGTCATTTTTCCAGAGTGGTGCAGAGTCAGGAGGGCACGTGCCTGGGGAAGCCATGTGGAAGCATCCCTGCCTGCAGCAGTGGGGCTGGGGACCACAAAGTGGGACCTGAGGCAAACCCCAGAGCCTGCACTCCTGGGAGGGATGAGAAGGGAATGCAGAGCTGTGCAGAGTGGTGCAGGGGTTTGCTCAGCATTCCCAGTTGGCTTCTGGGACACGAATTACTGTGAGGTTTTAAGGAGAGTGGGCTTGGGAGAAATATGTAGAGGCAGAAATATAAGTAATCTCAGTTTGCAGAGTGTTCTGATAAACTGACGTCTTCAGGAGTGGCAAACAGGTCATACAGTTTTTGTGCTTCCTCCAGAAAAAAAACAACCCCTAAATCCCAAAAAACCAACGCCCTGCCATTTAACGTGGTGAGTTGGGCAAGGAAGAAATGCATCTCTCTGTTTCATTCACTTCCATCAAGTATGTTACCAGGGAGCATTGTTTAGTTTAGGAATTCATTTCTCCTCTCTGGAAACCCTCCATTGTCAGCAGTCCCTGTGCTACCTGGGCAGATCCTGGCAGAGGGTTTGGCAGTGTGCAGCATGTGGGTAAATGTGACATGCAGTTTCAGTTTAACAGCACTGTGCTGGGCAGGTTGGGCTTGTGTCCCATCCTAACCTTGATCTTGGTTTCCTCCTGCAGCTCCACTGTGCCCAGCAGGAATGTGGGGCAGCTGGGACAGCTCTCACAAGCCAGTGGGTTTTTTTTTGGGTTTGTGGGTAATAATGAGCTGCCATGGGAAATAGCAGTTTCTTTTAAAGCAATCTTCTCTACCAAAGTCCCCTTGAATTTAATGAAGACTTAGAAAGTTGTTCCTGCAATTTTTACGCTGGCATATAGATATCCATAAAAGAGCCCTCCCGTAAATGGAACAGAAAGGAAACCATTCATTTCAGCGTCTGTGCATTTATGGATTGATTTTTACAGAATCCTATTAGTTTCACTGCCAGTAAATGGCATGAGAACTCTATTTCAAGCCAGACAATGTCAAGATATAGAGGTGGGCATTAAATATCATCCCACCTGTTGCTGTTCAGCTATGCTGCTTGTGTCTGAGCAGAATGTAATGGCAGAGGCCAGGAATGCCAAGTTGATCTCTTCCAGCTCTTTGCTTTGTAAAATCATTAGGAGCCACTATAACATAAGAGGCTGGCATTACACTGGTTCAACAGCCCATTAAATAGATCTGATCATTTTTGTGCAAGGCTTTCTTAAAAGCAAAGGAATAAATACTCTCCTGTAGCTGTTTGTGGTGCTACTTTTGAGAAAATAATTATTTATAATGCTCCTCTTAAATAAACAAGTTAGATACAATGAAAAAGACCCCCAACCGCATAAACCACAGACTACTGCTCTGCCCCAAAATGCAGACAATTTCTAGATTTTTTTTTCCCTCCCCCTCTGTCAGGCAGAGGACAGAACATTCTCTCCCAACCCAGAGGGCTGCTGACAGCCCAGCTCTACCTGCCCATTTTACACTCTTCCCTCACGTGATGTTTGAGCTGCTGACAGCCAGATGGTTTCATAAACAGCCACCTCTCTTTGGGCCAAGGGTAGCTCACCTTCCAGTGTCATTATCCAGCTGTCAGATTATTACAAATGAAAACATGCTATTAGTGTAATTTCCATTTCCCCCCTCCTTGTTTGAGCTCTCTGCTTTGTGAATCCCACTTGATTTTTGGCGGTGTGATGCTTTGATTTTTGTTGGTGTGTGGTTTTACTCTTGATTTCAACTCCAGCTGCATTTGGTTTGCAGAATGTGGGGACTTTGCAATTAAAACCAAACCTGAGCCGCACACATTGAAGCAAGGCAGGAAAAGCAAGAGGCTGACACTTTGAGTATGTCACAGCAAGTGGGGGACATTGCTTAGCTGTGGCCGTGCCAGTCTCCTTCTCGGGCAAAGCAAATCTGTGGTGCCTTATCGGACTGTTTGGAAAAGACAAAGTAATGTGGAAGTCATGTATGTATATATCCATATGTGTATTTTCCTATATATAGGTTTTTTGTAGCTGAGAGGGAAGGGGTTGTTGCCAAGATCAGTGGTGTAGCCTCAGATGCCATGTGCTGTTTAGGGAGTTGATGCTGCTGGTACTCAGCCATCTGATCACAGACACAAAAATGTGCTTTGGAGTTGTTTCTCCTGTTGTACCTCTGTGGGCTGACCAGGTCACCCCTGCGCTGGTGCTGTTGTTGCAGTGGAGATTCAGAGGATGTCACTTCAGAAAGAGAAAAGAAAGACCTTTCTGAGGGCCAGAAAAAAAGAGAAGAATGTTAATAAAAGAGCCTGACCCTGAGCTTATCCTCTCCCTGGCTGTTAGGCTGCTGCTCACATCCTTTGTCTGCTGTGTCTTGCAGGCTGTGGATGTAGAGAGCTGTCGGGATGGACACTGCTGCCCCAAATCCCTGCTGTCCCCCTGCCTATGGCAGGCACCTGCCAGCACAGCCTTGCCAGGAGTGTTTTCCTGCCTCAGTGCTGGGGAATGGTTTCTAGAGTTGGAAAAACTCATGGCACTTTCCTCCCTGGGCAGCCTTGGGCTTCCCTAGCGGAGTGAGTGGAGCTGGGCTCTGCCTGGGGGCTACTGAGACTCGTGGGGAGCCAGCTCAGCTCTGAGCTCCCAAAAGTGCTGCAGATGCTTGGAGCTTGCCCTTTTTGAGATGTGTAATTTCTGAGTGCAGCAGATGCTGGGAGCCGTGTTTGGTGTGGGTTTGTGCCAGGGCACCTTTAAATTGCAGGGCTGAGTTCCTGGCAATAATAGGATTTGGCTGTAACATCTGTAGCCTAAATTTCATCCTGTCCCAAGGCTTCTGAGACTAGCTGGGGCTGGATTTTTAAAATTTAATTTAATTTTATTATTTTATGCTTGAATTGGACTGTACCCAAAGAGCTGCCACATATACCTGCAGCTCTGGGCTAGCCCAGCATCTGGGCTGACAGTTTATAGCATATTCCCAGTGGGTTTACATCCCATGGAGAATTTCAGGGTCTCTGTGGGTCAAGCAGTCACTGTTCCACACTTCAGCTGTCCCATCAGGACATGGAGAAAGGATGGGGAGGCCTGGGTGAGGCTGTGCTGTGCTCTGGGGGTACAGAGCAGGACACCCTGTGCTCAGGTCACTGCTCAGTGCTTCCCAGTGGGAGGCCTGGGAATGTGGCCTAGAAGCATGGCAAAAGCTCACTTTGCCACTTACTTCACCCAGTCTGATGGTGAAAAGCAGCTCCCTGGGTAAGGCTGTAATGCAAGTTATGCTCAAAGCAGGGCTAAAATTCCGTTTCTTTTGCCCTTTAATTATTTAATTTATTTTCTATATTTAACGTGCTTGCTCTTCGTGAGTCAACTGAATTTTCATAGTTTTTTTTTTTTTTTCCTCAAATATTTATCTGTGTTGGCAGAGGGAACATTTTAAAATGAGCTTCTCAGAACTTGCCCTAGATGCCCTAGTGTTTCTTCTGGCTGCTTCTGCTACAGAATGGTTACTTGCTCCACATTTCCCACGTTTTCCCTGCTGCTTCCAGTGCAGATAAAATGTTAAATCAAAACACAACGAAGAATTTTAATTTTATCCCTCATCTTCACCACTTGGGAAATAAAAGGCTGGTGGGCTTAGCCTGGTGCTGGCAGCTGAGCCCTGCTCCACTAGTGCTGGCTGCCCATTCTTGTTTGGCATTGCTGAAGCTGGGCAGGAGTGAGGGATAAGCCACAGTGAGCCTGCTGGAGCTCAGCTGTGACATGTGAAATAGCAGAGCCCCTGCCAAATGCCCTGTGGAGGGAAAACCATCTTGTCCTGGTGTACCAGGATCCTGGTACCTTCTAGCAGCCTGGATTCGTGTTTTAGAATGAGGAGGCTTTTGCTGCTATTCTTTTTGTAGTCACATTTAAGCAGGGAGGCAGAGGACAGGACTGTTGAACAGCCTTTCCTGGGTAACTTGTGAGGACAAGCAGGGTGCTGCCATGTGAATTGACAGCAAATCCTGCCTGCTTTTACTCCCTGCCATCTTGGAGAGCTGGAAATGGTGCAGGGGGGGGACACAAGGTGATGGCTCCTCTGTAAGAAGCAGCCTTAGGCTGCTCAGTCTGGGATGGAGGGGTTGTGCTGCAGATCTGTGAAGTCATTAATGGCAGACAAATGGTTGATAGGAAATAGCTCCCATCTCTTCCTGGACAAAATCTGGGATTGTCACAGAAAGCTGGCAGGGGCAGGTTCAGTGTGCTGGGACCCAAGCTGCTTGTGGAGCCCCATACAACTGCATTTTCTGGATGCTGAAAAGTCTGGCTGGATTCAGCAGTGGCTGGACAAGATGCATGGGGAAAAGGTCTGGACAAGTGTTAAATTAGATCTTCTTTTTCCCCTGCTCTTCTGAACACCACCTTCCTCAGCTCAGCAGTTTTAGAGCTGGGTGGTCCAGCTGGATCCAGCTGAGCCCCTGCCAGTGCAGGCAGCTGGGCAGACGTTTCTGTGCCTATCTAGGACAGGGAGGAGGCTGCATCCCTGCTGGGGCTGCTGTGCATCCTGCTCAGGAACTTAAAGCAGTGCTTCCCAGGGCCAGAGCACAGCACAGACCATTAGTCTTGCTGAGTACAGCTATGACTGTGCTTAGCACTGCCTTCCTATCTCTCCTGGCTGAACCATAGAGCACTTTGCAATGATTAATTCAGCATGAAACTCTTAAGTGAGCATTATTGCCCCGTGTTAAAGCAGACATAAAGGTCGCTGGCAGAGCAGGAGCAGAAACTCTCTGCCATACAGATGCTCACCAGCCTGGCTGTCTGCAACCACCAGTACATCCCAGTGGCCTTCTTTTGTCTCAGCACTTTTTTAGGTCCATTTTGTTGCCCTTGAGATATTGCTCCTTTTGCTGCTAAAAAAAAAATGGGGATGAATTCAGATGCTGAGCTGTACCCAGTAGTTTGGGATTAAAACTCTCTTTGACTGCATAAATGAAAAGTCCTGGCTTGTGTAAGCAGTTATTTCTGGTGCATCTCTCCAGGCATCTGCCTTGATGTGGGCAGCAGCAGCAGCAGCATATGCTGCTGGCTGCTCAGGGACCAGTGCTGTCACCATCTGTGTGCAGGCTTGCTGGGGCAGTGGCAAGCATTGCTGCTGGGGCTCTGTGCCCCTGCCTTTCCCAGGGCCCTGCATGAGCCAGGGCAGGTCACACAGCTCGGAGCCTGTGGTGCTGTGTCCAGAGCTCCTAACATTTCGTGAGAGCTTTTTCTTCTTTGGGGTCTAGCAAGGGTATAAAGATTTTGAAAGCTCTCAGCTGGAGCTTGTGCTCTGAAGGTGCCTTTACAACAGTAAATCAAATATAAAAGCAGTCAGTGGGTTTGTTATAGCCATCAGGACCAGTGCTGGTTGAGATGCCTTATGTACAGCTGATAGGACTTCTACACTGGCTGCTGTGTTTTTGGGCAAGACCATGGAGTAGCATGTCTGCTGCTTGGCACATCTTCTCTATCCACATGGTTTCTGCTCTTCCCTGAGGTGGTGTGGCTTTTGCTTGCTCCAGCATGCCTCTCAGAGCCTGAGTGTACCCCCAGGCATCTTCTCCCTTACGTTTGAAGACACACTGTGGCTGGTGCCAAGGGCTGGGGTAGTGAGGGGAGATAGAGACAGTCCTGAAGCTGGAAGAGAAGAGCTGCTGGAGTGTGTAGGAGAGGGTAAGAATGGAAAAAGATATGTGAGAAAAACCCCTTGGATGCCTAACCTTAAGAGAAGCAGCATCAACAACTTGGGACTTGCCTTGTGCTTTCAGGACCATCTGGACAATAGAAGGTTGTGTTTCATCTCTGGTTAGACAGGCCCAGCAGGGTGGTGTGAGACACTTCCCTTCAGTGGCATGAGCCTCCTTTGCAGTTTCTACTGCCCTGGTTTCCACCAGGAAGCCCAACTGAGGAGACATGGCTCCTCAGCAAGGAGATTCCCTTCCCTGGAGCTGTGGCCCATCAGGCACTGTGTATCCAAACTTGCAGGAAGAGAAATTGCATTAACCAGGTTTCAGCCATATCCCTCCTTTCCTCGCCTGCCTGGCCAGAGTTTGCCAGCATCTTGTTTTCCTCTGGCTGGAAAGACTGGCTCCTTATTTCCTTGCAGCTACTGCCAGCAGCAAACACGACCTGATTTGTATTATCCCGTGTCTGATCCCACCTAATCCTTAATGCAGCTCTGCAGGCAAGGGCAGCATGGAGCAAGAGGGATCAAAGGCATGTGGGTTGGGATGTGGCCCAGATGGGCAATGGGGCTGCCTAAATGTGGGTCCAGCCTCTGCTCTCCACTCCTTGTGTCACATGGGGGTCTCCCCTCCCTTCCCAGGGCTTTCTGAGGGCAGGGAGCTTTGCCTTCAGCAGACTGTGCACAGCTGCTGATGTGTCCACCCAGCATGAGATGCTCCCCGTGGAATCGAGTGTGGGGCTGTTCCAGAGCTGACTCTTTGGGTTTGGAGGCCCTGGAGGTGTGCCTATCAGCTTATTTCTGGTGGTTGGGTGGACAGGCCTTGTGTGGTGACACCTCTGTGCTGCCTAGGCCACCAAGAGGAACATGTGTTGTCTTGCCACCCAGCCGTGCTGCAAAAAGCTGAACTGTGCCCACAACCATTGCCACTGTCCAAGCCTGATGTTGCCAAAGCACGAGGACCCAAGAGATTTAGGGCAGATTATTTCTGCCTGGATTTGAGCTTTGCTGCTGGCTTGTGTTGTGATTGCTCTGCTTGCCCACATGCATCTTGTGACAAATTGTCACCTACAGACTGCCCTGGTGCCTGCATGGAAGGGGATGAGGTTTGGGGGTTTGAGACACTGAGATATGTGGCAGGGCTTGCTGCCCCCACGATGTGTGGAACTGTGGAGCTTAATGGATGCATGCCATAAGCCATACTGCCTGGGTGGAAGAAATCTCTTCAGATTGTATCAGACAAGGAGACTGGTCCAAGCCCAAGCAGGAGATGCTCACCAAGACTTCCATACTATGTTTTCGTGACTGAGGACTTCTAAAATGCTCTTTTCCTTATTGTAGTGAAATGCGTGTTTGTATGTGACAGAGAGAGTCAGTGCCAAATGCAGATTTTAAAATTTTTTTTAATGATAATAACAGCAAAGCTTGATGCTGGTTCTGGGTTTCCATGCAGATCGCCATGCTCTTGGATGTTTTGGTTTGCTGTCTCAGGAGACATAGCATGGGTTTGCTTTTTTATGATGACCATGCTGTGGCTTCCATGCCCAGATGTGGCTCTGCTCAGGGTTTTCCCATGCAAGCAGCAGGGCTGTGCTGCTGGAGGATGGCCAGAGCCTGGAGATCTGCCTGGCCAGGCCACACCAGCCATGTCCTGCTTCTGTTTTTCCCCATCCCCAGCCAAGCCTGCATCAATCCAAGGCACAGCACTTGAGGTTCCTGCAGCGCCTGTGCTCACAGCTGGCCGGGACCCACAGTCCTTCCCCAGCAGGTTTGATTATTTTCAAACTTGCCATCCCTTCCTAGGGTGCATTTCTCACTAGCCAGCACTGGGTTTTTTTATTGCTATTACTGAGCTGAGATAGAGGAAGGCTGGGCTGACACATATGCTCTAAATTATGCTGCTGTATCTCCGGTGCTGTCAGTCATGGTGTCCCCAGACCGAGGATCTTGCAGACACTCCAGCAGCAGGCACCTGAGGATCAAAGGTTTAGATCCGTTCTTGCTGTCACAAATGTTTTATATCTAGTTTCTCCTTGAGGGGAGTTGGGGGGAGGATGGGCTGGTACATCTGAGGAGTACACGCACCCTGGAGCATCATTGCTGTGACCTGAGCTTCATCTCCCTGTGCCTGTGTGTTGAGGACCAGCTCTGGGCTACAGAAACACCTTCTTCTGCAAAATGTGTTTCTGAATCTATTGGAGAAGTCGTGCTTTGACCAGGAATTTCTCCACTGCTACCACAATAGCTGCTTGGTATGGTTTGGGCTGGGCTGGGCTGCAGCACATCGCTGCACAGTGGGCATATGGCAGGAAGGCTCTCTGCAAGGGCTCGGGGCATTTTGGTTAGTCACCAGCAAGGGTTTTACTCTGCTCTTCCCACTCTGCTAGGGATGAGAGGTGGGAAAAGGGAAAAAAAACCCTTGTATTGGAGCTGCTCAGCACAGGCCATGCTCCCACCCAGTGGGAGCCTTGTGACTTACCTGCAGGAGCAGGAAGCTGAGGCATGGCTGGAGGGAGTCCAGGGCTTTTCCACTACCAGAAATCAAGTGCAGAAGTGGGGAGTTTGGTCTGACAGCATTTCTTGTCCCTGCTGAGCTCCTTCCTTGGAGCAGGTCATGCCTTGGTGCTGTCTTGGTGCATCTCTGCTCCCCAAAGCAGTTAGCTGTCAGAGGGAGGGGGAAGGGTGAAGCTGGTGGCTTCTTAAAGGCAGCTAAAGCCATGCATGTAAATGCCCTGTGTGTTTGCAATTACTGAATTTTTGATATATGATATTTTTATGATATATGTGGGGTTTTTTTTTGCCCTGTGTGTTTGCAATTACTGAATTTTTGTTTAATACCTATTTTTATGATATATGTGGGGTTTTTTATAACCTTTCTGTCCCTTGGAGACACTTCACATTCATATGCTGCTGTTACCATCACCCCTCGTTGCTGCCTGCCTTGGAGGGGTGGCTGCTCAGGGAAGGGTAGTAGCATTAGTTTCTAAAGCTGTGTAAAGATCCTCATGGAAGCAATTACCGGATGGATTACCCCTGGCTTTGCTGCTGTGAAAAGGCCATGTTGGGTCGAGGATGCTGACTATATTAGCAGCACGATCCCTTCCTTCTTGGGAGGAGTGGTTGGGATTAACCTCCTGATTTTTAAAGGGCTGGGTTCAAAGCAGGACATTCAGAACAGGGATCTGCCTGGCTGGCTCCTTTATTCTTCCCTCCCTGTTCCCTTTTCCCTTTCCTTTCCCCTGATGTGCCTTGTCCCGGGCTGTCCTCTGGCACGTGGGAGCCACAGCTCCACGGGGAATGGGAGGACCTTCCCTGACCTCTGAGATGCTCCAGCTCTGTGGCTTGGTAGGAGTTTTGGCTGTTATGCAGGAGGAGGAGCAAAGCTCAGCTGGAGACTGAGGACAGCTATGGGCTCCTAAGTACTAAATCATCTGCTGCTCCTGCTGAAGCCTGGGAAGGCTGGTTCGACCTTCATGGCTGGGAAGCAGCTCATGTCTGTCCTGAAAGGCACAGAAGGAAAACAAAACACTGTCTGTCCATGTAGGAACTCCCTTTTGCCACTTTATTTACCCACCATTGCTCTGGGCTCTTCTCAATATATTTGACCCCTTTTGATCCTGAGAATGTGCTGTACCTGGTTGGTGTGGGGGCACACATAGGACGTTGCCTTAATTTCTTTCCCAATTAGTGCCCTCTGTAATTTATTGATGACCTTTGGGGAGCAGCTCTTGCACTCACCTACACCCTGGGCATGCAGCCAGCAGAGGATGGCACTGAGTGGGGGCAGTGGGCTGGGGAGGGGCTGCCTGTGGGCACCAGTTATGTGGCACCATGGCCCCAAAGGTGCTCTTTGGCATCTCCTGGCACCCTGGTGAGCCCGGAGAGGGTTGCTGAGGGGATCCCCTTTGGCAGGGGCAAAGGCATTTTTTGGGAATTAGCAGGTGGGGAATGATGGGGAGAGCCCAGGGGAGCTGTGGGTATCCCACTGCTAATGGGAGTGGCAGTGGGAGTACTGGTGGGAGACTGCTCCCATCAGTCATTGATGGGAATTGATGCTCAACTCATTGTGGGGCTGCTGCCAGCCCAGGTGTTTTCCACTTATTTTGGGTTTTTAAAACCTAAAATCTTATAATATAAAAATCTCAGTGAAAGCAGAGACTCTTAAAATATATTTTGTCTGGTTTGCCATCCAGAATTACCATTGTAAACCCATTAGAAAGTGCCAGTAGACTTGGACTGGCATTGCTCATCCTTTTCCTGGGGCTGTGGGAAAACCCAGAAGACCATTTCTGGATAGAAATTTGAGGAGACTGATGCAGCCCAAGCACAAACAGTTATATTGAGAAGTCCTGCAGCATCCCAGGAGAGCTGTGGGCAGGCGTAGGAGGAAATGACCAAAAATCCTCTACATCTTTCTGCTTGACTCCCAGTACAGACAGAGCTGCTGGGTCCTCTCTTTTGTCCAGTCAGCAGCTTGGTTTGTGCTGACCTCCTAAATATTCAGCTCATTATACACTCCAACGTATAAATAAAACAGAA
The DNA here is from genome assembly GCF_014805655.1 of Passer montanus. Lineage (NCBI taxonomy): Eukaryota > Metazoa > Chordata > Aves > Passeriformes > Passeridae > Passer > Passer montanus. The sequence continues at coordinate 272,368 of NW_024368485.1, read as the reverse complement.
GCAGGCAGCAATATTCTCCAGGAGGATATAATCGGCTTCCTTTCCTTTTTAATTACACAGGATTTGTCTCCATGTGTCAGGCTATCCTATGGGCTAATTTGTAATTTTAAAGAGTTAAGATCTTTGTTCTTTACATAGTGAGACTCTTATGAGCACACCTGATTTTGGGGGTTCAAGATGAAAGAACATCTTTCTAGGTGGAAATGCGAGGAATTTTGTTGCTGGATGTTGTTATTAGAGGTCAGTGGCCTGGATCCTGCATTCCTTTCCCTCATCACGGAGAGGCAGGAGGTTCTTCACTATGCTGGAGATGGTGACGGTCACCATGGGAATTCCTGGGGTCTGTCGGGGGTGTGTGATGCTGGCTGCTAGCCTGTCCCTGTGTAGAGGCAGGATGGTGGCCTGGTGCTACAGCCAGTGGGCAGGAGCATTGTCCACGTATGGAGCTCTGGCTCTGGCTGCCTGTGGGAGATGTGGATATATTTTAACCTGGCACCACTGCCAGTGCAGCAGTTGCTTGCTGATAAGTGTGGTGTGAACTCTGAGCTGACTTGTTTTCTCCTAAGGGAAGCCCTTGAAACAAAATTTGGCTTTTCATCAAAGCAATGAATCTGTCATCTTTCCCTCTGTGCAGCTCAGAGTCCCCTGCTCCTGATTTGCAAATAAATTCCCCATTTTGGTGGCTGCCCTGGCCATCCATTTTAAAATTAAAGCTTTGGTGCCCTTACTGGAAAAAGCATCAGTAATTCTCCAGTGGCTTTTCATGCTGTTATATTTGGCTGGAGACTTGAACAGATTTAAGCCTCTGGAGGGTGTTTCAGACCATGTATATTGTTTACTACAGATACAGACAAGGAGATAGACAAATTGCTGGTTCTACCTGTGATTGACTTAATGGTGGCCCAGATTCCTTAGCCCTGGGTCATCTGCTTGCACTGACTCAGTGGCCCACAACCTGAGCTGATGCCAGTTCAGTGCAGAGACAACAGGAGGAAGATGCTGAAGATCCTTCTCCAAGGCCTTGAGTGGGATGTTTCCATCCAGGCTGAAGTTGCAGCTGTACTTTGTGAGGGTCAAGTCTTCTTCCAGTTCTTGAAAGTCACATCTTCCATGTCCCCTTTCCAGCCTTTGTCACTCCTGTTGCCTGATGTAGCAGGTGCCTTGATTGTGTAAATGTGTGTGTGCACCACAGGAGAGATCCAGGCTCTGCCCACACAGGAGCAGATGTTAGAGGGGTGGTGAGCAGCAAGGGCAGAAAAGGTGGGGACAGTGGGGACCGTGTGGTCTTGGCCTCAGGGCCAAGTGAGAAACTGGAGCACTGAAAGGTCCTCAAGGACTCGTGCTCCCTGCTGAGCCAGCAGGGGAGGAGGAGATGCTCCATCCTTTGAAGATGGAGTAGAATGCCTGTGGATGTGCATGAGCAGGAAAGGGTCAGTGGCAATGAGAAGCTTGATGGTGAATGTTCAAAGCTTCTTCAGGGACCCCAGCTGGAGGGCAGGCTTTGCTGGAGAAGTGCTTTGCTTTAATTAGGTATCTGTATTAATATTTTATTTGATTTTTCTTTTGTTTTTCTTACTTCCCCCAGAGTGGGGTCAGAACAGAGTCAGATCTGAAGCTTTTCCTTGAGAGACAAAAAAAATCACCTCCAAGCAGGGGGAGGAGCTCGTCCTTTTTGGAGCAGGGTGGGATCCTGGATCTGCTGTGTCCCCATGGGGTCGCAGAGGAGCTGCCACCAAGGTGCGCATGCATGCTGTGCCCAGGTTCCAGTGCAGGAGGAAGAGGAGTTTCACAGCCCTCAAATAAATGAACTGGAGTGAAAATCTCCATGGGTCAGAGAAGTAATTAGGGCAGATCATGGTCGGGGCCGGAGCTGCCTCCATTCCCAGTGTGTGGTTGGTGTCAGCACAAAGCCGGGACACTGAGCCAGTGAAGCACTTAAGCAAGCACTTAACTTCAGGCATTTAAACAGGGGTTTCTATCGGTTCCTACAAATGCCTGGAGTCACTTAAGTTTGTATTTAAGTGCTTAATTGGCCTAGGGATTGTGCAGTTTGGGGAAGGAGGGTAAGAGGAAAGAGGTGACTTCCAGGGTTGGTGTGAATTTGGTGCTGAATGGTACATGATGCACTGCAGGGTGTGATGCAGGATGAGTACAAAGCCTGTTTTCCAAAGACCCAGAGCCTGCTTTTGGCACCAGCACATCCTCTTTGGATGGGACAGAGACTGGCTGTGGTGCTGTCTGTCTGCCCCTTGTATCCTGGGGCTGAGGCCATCAGGATGCCCAGCACTATTCACTCAGGGCTAAGCCGAGGCACTGGGCTCTGGGGTTGAGAAAACCACACCAAAACTTGACCGAAGGATCTTGTACCTCAGTGCTCCATCTGGGTTATTCAAGGATGAGGACAAAGGCAGTCTGACACTGTCCCACTTCTTTTCCCTCTGATGCTGCTGACCCTCTTAAGTGCATGTGCTGGCACCAGGGGACGAGGAGGGATGAGCCCTATCCTGTTTGAAGTATTATAATCCTTTCAGATGGCATTAGCGCCTGGGCCAGCAGCAGCTCTATAATTGAACCTCCTGTTTGCAGGGGCCCTGTGCTTCAGTGAGACTTCTAAATCTCATTTGTATAATGCCTGGTTGCAGTTCCTGCTGAAAGATTGCCCTCTGCCTCCAGTGCCCCCGAGCCTGCTGAGCACAAGGATGTCCTCGCTGGCAGAGGAGTGACAGAGCGTGACTGGGCAGCAGCCTGCTGCATGGCATCTGAGTTTCCAGAGCTTTCACGTGTTTATTGGACCTTGTGATAGGCTGATGTAATTTTAATTTCACCCTCCCCTCCTGTTTTTTAATGCCTGAGTCCCAGGGAATGGGCTGAGTGACAAGTGCTCAGTCAGGTATTTTGTAGGGATGAGATTTTCCAGGGAAAGCTGGGTTTGAGGGGAATCAAGGTAGAGGAATGTTTGGCTGCTGCCAGACTCCTTTGGGGTCATCTTTACACTTGCACAAGCAAAACCCTTTTTGTGGCCAAATGGGTTCCCTGGAAAACATTATCAGCTCTGCCAGCCCCCTGGGCTGGCTTGGGTTTGCTGCCTCCTGAAAAGATGCTCGTGGCACTGGTCTGATTCATTCTGGTCTGAAGGCAGAACTCAGCAGCCTCAAAAGAAAAACAGATTTTATTTTAGTAAAGGCTTCAGTTCTCTATGTTAAAACAGTGCCACAAGAGAAGAAAGTGAGTCAGAATCTCCCTTTGGCTCGCACTGCCCACTCCTTGTCTTGCTGGGCAGCTGGAGGCTGGCCCAGTGGGGACAGCGGGTCCCAGTGTGACCTGCCTGTCCCCAGTCACTGCTGGCTCCTCTGGGGAGGCTTTTCACCTGACATGCCCTTTCAATGCTGGGCTGCCTCTGGGTGGCCAAAGTGCTGCCACAGCTGCCCTTTCCCTGCCCAGTGCCCAGCCTGGCCTCCCGTGCCCTGCCGGTGACGCCGCACGCCCGCAGCAGCAGCAGCCGCCGGCTGGGCTGCTTGTTCCTCCTTCCCGCTCCAGCAATCCCTGCTGTACTGTAATCAAGTGCTGCCACAGCTGCCCTTTCCCTGCCCAGTGCCCAGCCTGGCCTCCCGTGCCCTGCCGGGGACGCCGCGCGCCCGCAGCAGCACAATTATTATGCCGTTAAAATGTCATATTCGCAGAAATCCACATAAACAAGGCATTAGCAGTTGCCAGGAAATTGTAGTTTTACTGCTAATGACCCATTTTCCCCCCGCAGCACCACTTGTTTTTTTTTTTCTTAAATATTATTTTTTTCCCTGCTTTGTTTCTTTGGTATTTTTTTTCTGTTTTGTTTTGTTTCTGAGCTGTGATTTAAGAGGCAGATGACGAATTACATCCTTGCACTGAGAGGCTTTTAATCTTTAATGTACAGTTACAGTGAAAAGCTGCCTGTGTGCCTGCTCTGGGCTGTGTGCCCTAAGCCAACGAGGGTGATGGGTGGTTTTGGAGGAGGTGCCTTTAGTGGGTCATTTTTTGGGGGGTGCTTTACTGAAATGGCAGAGGAAGCTCTTGGTGAGCCCTGCTCTTGGCTGGGTGCTGGTGTGAGATGGAAGCTTCTCTCCACAATAGGTTTTGTCAGCATCATTTTGTGGGTGTCCCTCTCCTTGATCTGGGACTCCCCAGTGTGTGTTGGAAGAGGCAACACTTGTTTGCCAAGAGCAGACAGCCCCTCCTTGGATATATTTTTCTTCTCTTTCCTTCTGCTCATTGAGTCTCTCGAACTCTTTTAAGCGTTGACTGTGTTTCCTATAATTAATACCAGTCATTAAACTGCAGTGTTGAAAGAGAAATTACCTAATTCCAAGAAAAAAAAAAAGAAAATTTATTACTAGTACGTGAGAGAAAATGAATGGGAAACTTGGAGAGATGAGCCCTGTAGAAGATAAATAGAAAGGCAAGTGGAGTATTGACTTGATCCTTTTCTAGTGCAGGGTAATTTGGCCTCTAAAGTGAGTTAGATCATAATAAATTAAATTTAGATTTCTGCACATCAGTTAAATAACTCCCAAGACAGAATTCTGGTGTGAGGAAGAGGTGATAATACATTGTGGAAATATTATAATGAAGACCTTATCTGGTAACCTGTAACCAGTGTGCTGTCCCTGGGTGAGCAAAGGGGATTTCTCCTGGTGCTTTAACTCTCATTCCCTGTCTCCGCTCAGGTGCAGGTGAGAAACAGGTGAGTCCCTGTGTGCAGGTTGGTGAGGTCTCCTGCCTCCTGCTGCTTGCACAACTGGGAGCTTTTCCTGCTTTCCTCTCCTGCTTTGAGCAGCTGTGTTTTGCAGAGGTCAGTGTGCACCTGTGTCTGAGCTAAGCATTCTGCTCCAATTTCAGTTACCGTTTTAAAGCGGCTTGGGATGCAAAGAACACCCAGAAGATTTGGGCAGGTGATGCAGATCAAAAGCAAATGACCAACCCCCAGTATCTGCCTTTGGCTGAGGAAGTGAACCCAAATCCTGGTCTTGTTTTGTGGCCAGATAGGGATTAAAATAACTGTTTAATCTCTGACATCTAGTTACAGTAGATCTCAGGTGTGTATTTAATTACCCAGTATTCAGTATCCATCCCACTGATAGCTTTCCTCAGCCCAAAAAAGAGAACCTGGGTGAATCAAGGTGGGCTGGTGTCTTTCAGGTGGAGGTTGTGCAGGAGTATTACTTAGTCACTGCAGAATGAACCAGGAATGCAAGGTATATCCAGAGCAGGATGAGAGGTAAATACTGTGGGGTAAGGCACTGGTATTTGCCCATGTATCCATTTCCTGCTGGGACCCCAGCCCTGGTAACAGCACATTAGTGGAGTTAGATGGATGCTGGGAAAGTGCCATCCCAGACCCTGGAGGACCCTGCCATGTGCCAAACCCTGCTTCTGTTGCCTGGCCAGAGCATTGCTGCGCTTGTAGCAGGTGCAGAAGCTCCAGTTTTCTTGAGGAAATCCACCAGCCCTCCCACCTGAGCCATCAGATTCTTCCACCCTTCTAGCTGATCCAAGGTATTGGGTATAACTGACATCCCAAAAACCAAAACAACATATACACACACACACACCTTGCAGCCTTAAGTGCTGTGTGGCCGCTTTCGAAAGCCATCTCTCTTATTAAGTTTGATAAAACCAACTTTTATTTTTTCTTCACAGCATTAAAATTTAGGGACTGCAGCTCCGGTGGCTGTTTCAGCAGCGCCAGGCCTCCTGGGGTCATCGTGAAATCTTATAAACATCAGGCTGTCGCTGGCTCCGCGATGCAATCGCCTCACTTTTCCCTGATCTTTTACTGCCGTGCTAAATCATGTTTTGCAAGATGCCTGAGAAAAAAACCCAACATAAACAGCATTTATCACCCTGTGCACGTCGGCCCTCCCGAAAGTCCGCGGCTGTTATGTGCGTCCTCCTCGTAAAACTCCTGCAGGGACCTTACTGGTTTCATAACTTTCTCCCAGCCTTGAATAACTTTATTCCAGTCCTGAATAACTTCCTCTCAGTACGGCTGGTGACTCAGGGGTTTCTTCTGTTCTTCTCACATCGGGGTAGGTGCTGGAGGAGGTCCTCAGAAGGCCATGGGGTCACAGCAGGGGAGGATGAATACAACCCTGTATCTGAAAGCCCTTGCATCCCTGGAATTTGTTGGCTCTTTGGGAGTGCTCATGTTGCCATAACCCAGGGCGATGTGGGGTATCCTGTGGCTGGAGGTGCCTGGCTTGCTCCTGTGGTGGTTCACTTGCAGGAGCCAGCGCTCCCTCCTCCCCTTCCTGCGACTACAAAAAATGCACTGCCAGATGCGAGTAAAATCAATTATGGGATAAAAATCGCCCTTTTCAAAAGCTTCATTTTGCGCTATTAGCGGGCAAAATCGGCTTTGAGATGGTGTGAACTGAGGAGGGGGGGAAAAAAGAAAAGCAGAAGAAAAGATCAATTATTGGATAAGATCACAATTTTCTTTAGGGCTGAGATGTGTGTAAATGTTTGCATCTCTCAGTGTTACAGGTAGGCTGAGATCAAAGAGGTTGTGCTGCTGTAGCGATGAGATCTTATCGGCGCTGTTTTGTGTTGGCTGCCTCAGACACTGCCAAAGGATGCTTAAACCCCCGACAGCTTCTGCTGCTCAGGGGTGCTTCAGCCCCGCCAGCACTGAGCCACCAAGAAAGGTTTAAACCCCCCAAGTTTGTTGAAGGTGCTGGGTAGCCCTGAAATGCAGCTTTTCCATCCTTCTGGAGTGGGGGGGATCACACAGGCATGTGCTTCCTTGCTCTTCTCCCTGCCGTAGGGCTAAAGTCCACATGTGGTGGCAAAGATGGACTGGAATTGGGCTGGGAGCATGATTGCCCCCTTCTTCCAGGGTCCTGTTGCTGGAGCTGGGGCTAGGATGTGGCTGTGGAAATGTGGGATTACTCCTTTCCTGCCTGAAAGGTTATGGGGGCCATGGGTCGTGTGATGTAAAATACCTTTGGTTTTTGCCTGGAGATAAATTAAAACCCTTACAAAACATTTGTGCTGCTTGAGAGGGGCACCCACCAGAGACCTGAATTTGGGTTCAAATGAGTCATTTAAATTCAAATTTAAATGCAAGCTCTCTTTGACATACAGTTTTAGGATGTAAGGACGAAAAATAACCCCTGAAGACCCCATGGGACTCCTCGTTAGCTGCTCTTGCAGAGCCGCAGGGCTGGCGGAGCTCCGGCGGGGCTTGGGAGGAGCTGTGCAGCGGGGTCAGGCGCGCTCCGCTCTCTCCTGTCTCTAACGGGGCTGACTTTGTGCGCGCAGGAATCGGACGCGGACTGGGACGACCTTTGGGATCAGTTTGAAGAGCGGAGGTACCTGAGTGCCCGGAGGTGGAAGGGCGGCGAGGACCCGTACCGGCTGCATGCCTTTAACCAGCGGGAGAGCGAGAGGATCCCCAGTGACCGCGCTGTCCGCGACACCCGCCATCACAGGTTCTGCCTCCCCCCGGCTCCTCCCGGTCTTCCTCACCAAACTTCATGGCATGGGGGCCTTGTCCCGTTCCCCTTCAGGGCTGTGGTTTCTGGGTGCTCTTGGGATTGGGTCTTGCCCTTTGTTTGATTTCTTGGCATGTCTGGAAGTCTTAAACCTGTTGATTGAAACTGTATACATTATTCCAGGACCATAGGGGAAGAAAAGAAAGGCCTTTATTTTCCCTTCAGAAAAGTAATGGGTTTGCAAGAGCAAGTCTCACTGATGGGCAAAGCCTTTACAGATGCTGGGAACTCTAGCTCTGCAGACGCAGTGAGGTGATGCAAGGGGGATAAAATAACTCCTGAGCATTGAAATTGCTCTGCAGAGAGAAGACTGGGAAATAAGGGGTAATTGCTGAGGGAGGAGGAGAGAAGGGTAAGAACTTGTTGGGTTACTAGCTGCTTCTGCACCACTGAGGTCAGAAATATGCTTTGGTGTCCAAAGGAGCTCTTGGGAAAGGCAGAGAGGATTGCAGCAACAGTTGTCTTGTAGATGGAGCTGCACTCCCCTGTCAGTGTGAGAAGGGTGGGATGGGAGTTTTGCTGCACGCTTGCTTGCTGACCTCTCAGCTGTAGTCTCCCTCTGGTTGTCTTTCCAAACTCATTGGGGAAAGGCTGCCCTTCCTGCTGAAGGTCAGTGGGTGAGGTTAGTTGTTAGTTTGCTGGATGGGGTGATGCGAGGATGTCCTGGTGGTGAAGGAAAAGCTCCCAAGCTCCCCTCAATGCAGTTTTCCTCCTTGTCACCTGAGGACACAGCATAGGCCCCTGCTGTCAGTCCCCAGCCCACAGCCAGTATAAGCTCTTTCCATGGAGCTGTGCCTGGCATTATCTCCCAGCTTGCTGGCAGCAGCTGTGTCTACTGCCTTGTCCTGGGAGCCCTTTAGGGGAAGTCCTGCTCTGGTGGGAGCTCTGTGCTGGAGCCAGCCATAGCACCCTGCTGCCTGTGCTGCACCTTGCTCCCAGGTCCGAGTGACTCCACTCTGGCACCTGAGCCAACTCTGAACTTCCCCTGTTCCAGTTCAAATGCAGCACTTAGGCTGAAATGCTGAAACAGCACCAGTTTCCCAGCCCTGTAGCAAGCCATGTGCTTATTTATTTATTTAGCTTCTTTTTGTTGTGAGGACCAGATGCTCCTTTCTCCGGAGAGGAGCTGTCAGCCCTGACGGACGCCTGTTATAGCTGAGCAGAGAGCGAGTGTGCTATTCCTGGAGAGAATTAATGCCAGGGATATTAACCATCTGCCCTATTAAAAGGGAAGATTGGCTCGCTTGCCCCTTGCCTACCCTCACTGTGCCGTGGCAGCCACCTTGTTCCTGGGCGGGCAGATGTGGCACTGAGTGCTCCTGTGAAAGAAAAGTTCTCATTAAGGAGGAAGAGAGGGCACAGCACGTGGGAGGGGCTGGGGCTAATTTAATTTGTTTCCAATTTCCTTAACCCGGTAATTGGATTCTGATTTATTGAATATGCCTGAGGAATGCTGAGGATGATGCACCATTAGCCAAGCATTAGAGTAGCCACAGAGGAAATGGAGCTGCCGGCAGATCTGGGGGAGGCAGGCACTGATGGAGAGGATGGAGGAGGGAGAAGGATCTAGGATTGGTGGTTGAGGGAGAGAGGAAAGTGCAGAGCTGAGCCCTCTCTGGAAAAATAATCCTTACTTAGAGCACAGGTGTCCTGGGAGCTGCTGCAGGTGATGCTCAGGCCCTTCCATGCAGCCTGGAAGCTGGTCTTGAACTGTGCAGCAGAAATGTGTGGGAAAGCATGGATAAGCATGGCCTGCCCTCAAAGCAGGGAGAATTTGCTGGTGACTGTGCAAGAACATAAAAAGGGAATCCACCATGGGGTTGACTAGATGCCCTTCTGTGAAGGGGAGAGCAGGGCTGTGTGGACCAGGTTGTTGTGGGAGAAAGGGCTCCTGCTGCATGTCCTACTGGAAGCTGTGTTTAGAGGCTTTGTCTCAATGGAAAACTTGGATTAAGCTGCTCAGAGTAACCCAGAGAGTCAGGCCTCAATTCTACTCCAACTGACTTTGGGGCAATTCAGGACCCCACACTAAGGTGTGCCACTGTGCCAAGAGGCTCCTGCCCAGCTTGTGTGAGGATTTAGGAAGCTTTGGAGAGGGTCTCATCCATCATTTCAGCTTGTTGCCATTCATAAGCAACTTCTCCTTCAGCCTCTCAGTGAGATGCTGTGCTCTGCTTTGTGACAAGGTTTCCAGCGTGTTGGCTCTCCATCCTTCATGGCTCTGCATGACGTGTGGCAGCACTGAGATGGACCTTCAGACCATGGCAAGGCCCAGAGAGCCACACATTGGATCCTAATCCTAGGGACTGGGATGTGGGAATGCTTCTCCTTACAATTTCTCTGTGGGGTGTTTTTCATTAGGATGGTTGCAGAAAGTGTCCTGGTGCTTTCTCTGCTAATCCAGCCAAGCATCTGGACTTGCCAGCGATAGCTTAATATACAAAATCTGGCAAGGGCTGAGCAGTAAGCTCCTTGCCAGGAGGTCATGGAGAGGGCAAATACTTTCAATGGGATGGGATGTGGCACTGACAGCCAGTTGCTTAGCAATGTTTGCTGGATTGATTTTGTTTTTAAATTGCAGCTAGTGGAATAGTTTCAGATGCAGAGGAATTGTAGTGTTCCAAGAAATCAGAGCAGGAAAAGCTGTGGTGGCTCTCTTTGTCTGCCTCTGGCTAGTGCAGGGCTATGAACTTCAGCTTGGTTTGTGGGTGATTTCAGCTAGGGAGTTGTCTTTGCTTTCTGTGGACTACTTTGTGTCACTTGGCCTGGGAGACCTCACAGCCGGAGAGTTGCTCCTGGTGACCTTCTTGTGTTTCACTGCCATTAACTCCCTTCCTGGCTGCACGTTGACTGAGCCCTTGGACCACATAAAGGGCTGCCTTTCTCCAAGGAGAAGACCTCGGATGGTCCCGTGGTGCTGCATCCCATCTTCCCCAGAAGTCAAAGTTAAAACACCCCTGCGATTGCATCAGCAGACCGGACCTGGAGCTTGGTGGTACATCCAGACAAGCCAGCTCATGCCTCCGGAGTGGGTGGCTAGTCTCCCTCCACCACGGTAGCCACATGCACTCGGAATTACCTCATCCCCACATCCCACCTCCTACAACTCCCACCGGCAAACGGCGGGACCGAAGCGGCAGCGAATGAGTCAGTGCGAGCGCGGGGCGGGGGGAGAGGAGCTGAGCTCTCCAGTATTGCTCAGCGGCTCGGAAAGCCGACAGCGAGGACGTGTCGCCCCCAGCCAGAAGATTTTTGTCGTGATGGCTCCTGGGCTTTTTCCATCTGCGGCAGACAGCTCCTGGGGAGGCTGGTGTTCACCACGCCAGTGCTCCATATGCTGCTTGGGCTGACCTCCGCCTGCCGGCGCTCCGCTGGGTTTGATGGATGCACAGATGCTGTTGTGGCTGCCAGGCTCAGCTGGGACCCGGCACCGGCCAGAGCGGGGGTTTGTGCTGGCTGAGGGTGGCAAAGCAGGGAGGGGAAATCCAGGATAAGGAGAGGAGAGGCTGGAGGAGAGGTGAGAGCCTCCAGCAGACTTCTCCAGCTATTGCAAATCACGTCAGCCGGCTTCAGGCATCTCCCAGTGTCTGTTTTCCTCTATTTGTTTTGCTTCTCACTTCAGCAGTGCTGGTACATGTTTAGTAGTGCTGTCTCAAGAGCTGATAAAGCAGGAAGGCCAAGGATGGAGCCCTCTCAAATTCTAGTATAAGACTGCATTTTTTGAAATTCCCTCCTTCCCTGAGTCTCAAGTGTTTACAAGAGGTCCTATCTACCCAACTGAAGTTTAATTTTACAGCTGCTTAGGGGTGTGTTTGTGTATGTGTGTGTCTGAGATAGAGAAAGCAGCTGCTAAGATCAAGTTGTGATTGAAACACGAGGCTGGCAGGGATGCTGCAGGCATGAAGATCAGGTGTTGCATTGTCTGCTGAAGCTGAGAGCATCCTGGCAGCCCAGAAGCCAGGTCCTGCCAACCTGTGCCCCCTAGAAAAGCTCTGCTGTTACAGGGTTATAGTCCTGTTCTCTTTGAGAACAATAACACACACTTTTAAGATTTCCTCCAGGTTTCTTCTCTTAAATCCCTGGGCTAAGCTAGCTGGAGAGTATCCCCTGGGTAGGAAGGCTGCTTAGAACTGGTTGCTCTGCTCGTATGGTCTGGTTTTGGAGGGATGGGAAGATGCAGGTGGTGCCTGTGAGGTTTCCCTAAGCAGAGAGTTGCTGTTTTGTGTTCTCAAGGTCCAGAAATGCCAGGATTTCAGCCCTCAAGCAGAAGCATCACATGCTATCACAGAAGCATCAGAAGCAGTGCTGTTTTGACCCGTTAATTTCAGCTTGCATCCCAAGAGTGCAGAGCTTGCACATTTCCCATTGCAGTGGAGCAGCTGTGGTTGGGGTAGGCAAAAATACCTGGCTGTGCTGAGTTTGGGGATGACCGGAAGAACAGGTGGTCCTGAGGGTCACCTCTGCTGTACATGGACACCTGGGGCTGAGCATGGCTCTCTGCCCTTGCCTGTGTCCCTCTTGAACATGGCTGGCACATGTGGGAACACATGTTGGCATCCCTGTGCAGATGACAAGAAGGCAGCTGTGGCACGTGCAGGCTTTGGAGTGGCTCTGTTTTTGGGTGAGTTGATGATTGCTACCCAGGAGTGGCAAGCACTGAGAATATGGTGATGTTTTCTTGGGAATGAGGAGTTGAAGGGGGGAAAAGCTGGCATCATTGCCTTTGGTTTGGCATGTTCATGATGCCCTTGGACTTCTTACATGGCCTTGTCTTCTTCCAACTTCCTTTCCCACCAGATCAAAACCACTTTGAGGCTGTTCTTGAGGTGAACACTGGGTCTCAGCAGCCAGAAATGTGGTTTTTGCCCTACATAGGAATTTAGGCATCTTACCTTTCTTGCTTGGTTTCTTGAGAGTCCCCAAAGGAGGAACTTAATGTCTGGAGACCAACATGTGTGGAAAAGCCCAGGCAGGACAGAGTGGAGCTGTCCTCAGTGGTACCTGAACGTTAGACCTGCAGAAGCAGGTATGTCCCTAGGGTCCCTAGCAAGTGACCAAACCCACTTTGAATTTGAGGGAGGGTTTGGTGGGACCTAGATGGACCTTGCACAGTTGACAGCAAAACCAAACCTATAGATTTTTGAGGTCCCCTGTTATCTTTCACTTTGCTGACTCCATACAATTCTTGCTTTGGCCTCTGGACTGTAGCTGGGCTAATCCACTTTCCTGTGTAATGCAGGCTAAGTCCCGAGGGATTGTTATTTTTAAAATGTGCTTATTCAAGCAGTGTCTCATGAGTTGCTGCCTCGGGGTGTGCTGGGTGGTGGACCAGGGCAAGAGGTGGTTTGGGCAGGGGTGCTTGTGGTCTCGCTGAGCCTGGTGCTGCTGGGGGCAGGTCTGAGCAGAGGAGCCTTGAGTGCATGCAGATGGATGGACCCTGCCCATGAGGCTGGGTGAAGGAGGGAGCCAGGTGAGGAGGGTGGGGAGGGGGAGTGCTCACATGCTGCCACATCCCTGGCAGTGGTGGAAGCTGGAGGAGGTGTCCTCGTGTGCCCAGGTGTCTGTGCTGCTGGCTTTGCTCTGTCCTGTACCCTCCAATGTGGGTGCTTCCCCATGAGCAGTGCAGGATGCTCTGAGGGGAGAGGGGTGGCAGCACCTTGTGTGAGCTTGGGGTGGCTGGGTGTGAGAGGGTACAGGTTTTTTTCTTGCCTTTGGGGCTCATTATTAGCTGTTGGGTGGCTGTCAGCAATGTCCTGAGGATTTTTTCTGTCGCTTGATGTATTATTCCAGCTGTTACTCTGTTTTCTGGGCAGAGCCAAGATATTTGTCACTTTATTGCAAAATATGATTTGTCACATTTCAGCAAAATCCTGTATGTGTGAGGGCTGTCCAGATCTTTTGCCTGCAAAGCATTTTGGGGCTGAAACAGCTGGGTAAGAGAATATCTGGGATACCCCTGCCTTTGGTCTTGGTCTCCTTATTTCTAGTGACAGCAAGAGCAGAGCACAACCCTGCAGGTGAGCAGGTACACAAATCAGTGGTAGAAAACATTTTACACAAAAGTATTTCCATTAGGAAACAGCATGATTGCTTTTTTTCCTTGGACACCAGACCCCAAGAGGTTAGTTCTCAGCACTGTGTTTTTCCATAATCTCCCTAGGCTGAGATCTCTCAGGATGAATATATGAGAACAATCCTTTAAGTAGAGTAGGGGCTGGCTTTTCCCTTTGGGATAAACTAGAATTGCCTGCATTGGTCACGGTCTTGGTTCTGCCCTTGATCAGATGGCTTTTGTGGCCTAAATTTGAAACTTTCATGCTTATGTGGAGTGCTCACCTCACATAGTGGCATTTGCACTTGGTCTTCTGGGTGAATTTGGACTTGCAAGGGGGTTTGAGGAACCATTGTGTGATCAAAACACAGAGAGGTTGTTTTCAGGTAGCACAGAGAACAAGGAGTATTGAGATTGGCAGTTCTTGGCAGCTAAGCAAGGAAAGCAAGACAGCTATTAATCAGAAACTGGCACTTCATAAAATCATAGAATAATTTGGGCTGGAAGAGACTGCAGGAGGTCTCTGATCCAGCCTCCTTCTCCAAGGTGGGTCAGCTCTGTAATCAGCCCAGGTTTGTCTCAGTGCAGGAAGCAATGAGCCCACTGGGATTCCTGCCTCTCAGGCTTGCCCCCAGCATTTTGTAAAAGCTGATGTAATTTAAAAACCCTGGTTGCAGCACATGGAATTTGTAGTTCTTTCTCCCCAGCTGCCTGTGTTTGTGAAACAGCTTTGAAGTTGCCTGAGGTGCTGTCATCTCTTCTTTTGGTGTTCATCACTTTTGGGTGATTCACTTAACTACCACACTTGTGTATCTTCTCTGGCTTAACATTGCAAGGCTTTGCCAACAGTGGGGTTGAGATAGGCTTGAGAAAACTTGGTCAAAGACAAAAATCCCATGGAGTCTCCCCTCCATTATGTTGCTTGCAAGTGGAAAAAAATATTCACTGGACCATTTTAGAACTGCAGAAATCCAGTATTTCGTTTTTTCCTGATTCTGCTGGAGTTGGTATCTGGTACAGGTGTTGGAATACCTGCATTGTGATGCCTCTTTCTGATAGTTGCACCTTGGGGACTCACCAACTGCAAACTGAGCAGGACACACATAATCCTGGGAAATAGCTGGGGAGTGTCCAGGTCCCCATACTGGGAGAACCTGTGGCCACCCCAGTGTCTGTGACATTTGGTGCCCCAGGTTTTTTCTGGTGGAGGTGGAGGGCTCAGCTGACCTGATGGGTTCTGAGGCTTCTGGGGACAAAAATAGATTAATGCAGTGATCTTCTTTCAAATATCTTTCTACATACTGTCCTCTTTTGAAGCCTTCTGGGTTTGGGGGGTTTTTGAATATGGTAGGGGAAGAAAGAGTAAATGAGAAGGGTCTGCATGAAGTGGGATTATTATGGGTTTGGGTACTGAGAGAAGTTGCATTCCCTGGGGATGGCTGTCCATGTCTGAGCTGGGATCTCTCCTTGGCCAGTGCTCCTGGCTAGACCATCATCCCAACATTCACTTGTCCTGAAGTGAATCTGTTGTTCCCACCTCAGATGTGACAGGACTTCTGCCATTGCCATTCTGAGCTTCCCGTGCCTTCCTGGGGAGTTGATGTGCTTCCTGAGCATCCTGGACACCCAACCCACCCTGTGTGACTTGCACAAACTTGTGTGGAAAGGAGAGAGACTTTCAGGCACTGAGATCCCAATCCAAACCCAGATGCCTGAGGCAGCCTGTGGCACTGCTCTGTGCCCTCCAAGCCTAATCACTCCCTGGAGCTGGAGTTGGTGGGCTGGGTCACTCAGCCCTGCCTCCTTGGCAGGGCACAGGGTCATTGTCACCACCAATCTAACTGCATCCCAGGAAAACGAGCTCCTGCCACCCTCTTGGTTTCAGAGGTGCTGTGTCTTCCTCACCCTGGCAGTATGGTGGTTCCCCTCAGGCTTTTGGAGCACAGCTCAGCTGATCCCAGGTTGTGAATCATGCCCTGGGTGTTGGGCTCTGGATGTTGGCTGTCAGCAAGGGGCAGGAGCTGAGGTGAAGTGAGATGCTGCAGTTTTGTATCTTGAGGGACTGCCTAGAGAAAAGGCAGGCTGAGGAGCTTTCATTAAAAATGGCTCCAGGAAGGAATGCTGGGGCTGGGGGAGGCTGGTGTTTCTCCAGGAGCAGGGTTGATTGTGTTTTGGTTGTGTCTGCTGTAGGGAGGTGGCAGATGTGACAGTGCTTACTCTACAGTGGTGGATTTCCAGTGCTATTCGTCCCCTGTTCTTTTTTGTGCATGAGAAGGATGAGGGTAACTTGAGAAGCAGCTGAGGAGTGAGCTGGGCTCTCTGAGGAGCTGATGGAAATGTATAGGTGGGTGTTTGGGATGCAGGAGCATGTGCCAGTTAAGTGGTTGTGTTACTCATTTTTTTTCTGGAGGGCAGAGCTACTTCCATCTGAATGGGCTGTGCAAGGAGTGTGAGTTATGGCACTTGTCTGCACAGTGAGCAGAAGCTATTTCTGAGCTGTATTCTTGGCTAAAAGATGTCTGCAGACCAAAGGGGATTGGCAGGGTGGGTGCTGGGGGAGTCTGCAGGGACTCAGTGTCTTGGAGTCTGGCTTCAGGCAGTGGGGATGACTGGACTGTTCCAGCAAATGTCCTGGTATAATACTAAATTTCTTACTGCTGAGTTTTGTTTATCCAAGTTGTCCTTCCTCCCAGCCCCTCAGTGCCTTGCTGGGTGGGAAGAGCATCTGCACAGGACAGGCATCCTCCCAAAGAGAATCTGAGGGGCTCACAGGGGAGCATGCGCAGCTTCCATCTCGGCTGTTCCTTCCCTGAAGAATGCCTTTGTTTTGTGTTCCTTGCCAAAAATTGCGGTTTCGGAGAGGGAAAAAAACTGAGAGCTTCCCTCTCCCCTCCCTCCCCCCCACAAAGTGATGTATTTCTTTCCCCTAATTCATTTTGGCTTTGCTTCCTTATGAGGCAGTTTTGATTTCGTTTTGGAAATTCCCCACTCACTCGTCCACTGCATTTTGCCAAGAAAAATGCAT
Organism: Passer montanus; assembly: GCF_014805655.1. Classification (NCBI taxonomy): domain Eukaryota; kingdom Metazoa; phylum Chordata; class Aves; order Passeriformes; family Passeridae; genus Passer; species Passer montanus. The sequence continues at coordinate 255,759 of NW_024368485.1, read as the reverse complement.
GCACAAAACAGTTCTGGGTCGATTTGAAATGACCCTTCCCTCATCCTTTTTCAGTCCCTCCATCTTCCCTGCTTGCATCCCAGCCCTGTGGAGAGATGTTGTGCACTGTTCTGAGGACTTCTGTGCAGGCACTGGGGGAACCTCCTTCTGTGCAGTCCCTGTGGGAATTTGCTTCAGAAGTTGGTTCCCCCATGAGAACAGGTTTGGTTTTGGGATGGAAGAATTAGGAGAGCCCATGGGATTTCCCTTTTGTTGTGCAGACTGGGGTGCTGGAGCACTAAGGGAAGAGAGTGCCTGGGGAGAAGGAATTGGGGCTGGTGCTCCAGTGTCAGTGCTCTTGGCTGGGTCACAGAGCCTTGGTTTTTTTAAAGCATCCTTGCACCAGAGGGCATGGAACGGACCAGAAGAATGTGTACAGCCTTTGAAGAGAGGGTTTGCCTCTGTTAATATCCTGTGGCAGGTTGGTTTGTGTTGAGGAGTACTGCTGGTGAGATGCACTGTTAGCCCAGAGGTGAGCAGCTGTCTATCCATCAATACCACGTGTGTCTCTCCAGTCTCTTGCTCAGTCCCTTGGGAAATGGCAGAGCTACTACTGCCAGGGCTAATTATTCCTCAAGACAGAAGACATTTGATAAAATATTAACCTTTCTCAAAAACAGAGCCCCAGTTAATTAGCTCCACTTTTGTGGCACATTCACCCAGAGATAAAAGCCTGTTCCCCAGATATCTGTCTGTGGAGCAATGATCTTTCTGCGTGTCCCTGTCACAATGGGGGACACAGAGGAGTGGAGGAGTGAGAGCTGGGAATTTAATAAAAGACACTGACCTGCCAGTCACTGTGCCCTGAGGACAAACTGCTCCATTTCAAGGTGAGCATTGCCTGGGTACAGGCACTGCTGCTTTTGTTCAAGAACCTGGAGCTGGAAACAGAGACAGAGTGGGTGGTGGGATCCACCTCGCTGCCTACACCTGGGCTGTGTCTGTGTTGTCAGTGCCACATCTCTGGAGCTTGAGTTTGGGAGCTATGTGGGTAGGTAGGGCTCAGTAGAGCTGAGTGAATAACAGTGTTTCAGTTCTTTGGTTATTTAAGAGAAAGAAAAGCCAGGAGATGGAAATTTCAGGATAAACCAAAAGCAAAGCTGTTGGTGAATCTAAAAGTAAAAAGGCAGGAAAACTTAAAGCCAAAGAGATCTGTTTTTCTCATCCTGAAAAGGGAAAAATTTCATTTAGATCTCAAATGTTTTTGACACTTTAGTCATCTAAAAATGACAAGCTGTATTTAAAAGCAAGTGATTTTGAGTATCAGATGAAAAGTACACATGGGGTTCCTGAGGAACAAACGATGTGCTGGAGTGGAAGTGATGCTGCAGCGTGCGTTGGCGGGTGCAGGAACCACTGGTGGGAGGCAATCGCTGCACCAGGAGAGGCTTCTTCCCCTGCAGGGAGGGGTGGGGGTCTCTGACAGACCAGGACTGACTGCAGACCCAGCCGTGGCCCTCGGGGTGGCTGTGCCAACATCAGTCAGTCCTTCCTGCCTCCTTCCCTGCGACGGCCTGAAAGGATCCTGGGGTTTTTATAGGGAAGAGAAATCCTTGCCTGTCTCAGTGGCCTTCAGAGGGTGCACCCACCTGAACCACACCAGGGCCCTGAGATGATTTCGTGGTGGCCATCCCTTCATCACCAAGTGCTTCAGCATTCCCAGGGTGCCATTGATCACCCTCTGCTAGAGCCATCCTCTGCCTTTGACTGCTGTAACATATTGACCACTTGTCTTATAGTTATTACGTGCCATCGATTACTTTGATAACTTGCTCCAAGTAATTCTGACAGAATGAAGTTGTTTGTTTAACTCTCATGCTTCATGCTTGTCTCGCTATTTCTATTGACCTAATATGTTTATGTAGGCTGAAATCAAAGTCAGGTATTAGTAAATAATGGAACTAATTCTCCGAGACTTGCTCCTGTTGATAATTAAGGCCATGAGACAGTTTCTTCCATCAAGCTCTTGTTTGTTTTTTTCTTCTAGCCAGCACCTTAAATTCCTACTCCATCAGCTGCAGCAAAAGGGCATTTTGTTTTGGGGCCATTTGGGTGGATTTCTGCAGTGAGCACTGCAGATCCCTACATGTTGGAAGTGTTTTTGAGCTGTCACAGCGTGGAGCTGGGTTTGTGCTTCCCCGGCTGTGACTACGGAGGTGTTGTGAGGATGGGGACTTTCTCTGCTTTGATTTGCCACATGATGCCAGGAAGCTCTCTGGTCAGAAGGCATCCTCCCTAAGGAATCTTTACATCCAGGGTTCTAACCATCTGAAATGTAATTTCAGGTTTTCCTGGCTTCTAAAGATCTTTAATAATGGATTGGTGGTTTTCCATGAAGGTGCAAGGTACCAGATTTTGCTTTTACTTCCACCAAGTGAAAAGCTTTGCCGTCAGCTCTGGTATTCCAGTAAAACTGGCATCATTTTAAAATGCTACTGAATTGTACTGGTTTTGCTTTCTTCTTTTCACTTTTGTTGGCTCCATTTTTCTTTTTGCCTCAGTTCTAAGGAAGGAAGGCTGGAGGGAGTCAAGAAGCAAGACAGACCCTGAGTCTGTGTGGAGGGCCCTAAAAGTCTGAATTATTCATGAGCTGCCTTGAAAATCAAGACACACAATCTGGTTTAACTTGTTTTTAAAGGCAGCCATGCTATTCTTTCCTTCCTTCTTAGTAAATTCTCTTTTTTTCCCCTCTCCTTTTCTGAAGACAAAAATCCAGCAAATTTTTAATGAATTATAAATGCATCTTCTCATCAGTTTTGAGGTTCACAGGCAGCAGCACGTCATGTGCACAGAAGGTTATTTTTGCCTTCTTGCATTTCCCCTTTTCTTCAAATTTAGTCGTTTGATTAATTTTTTAGATATCTATCTTGCAGGGAGAAGAAAGAAAGAGACTGAAAGAGGCAGTGAGTTAGAGGAAATATTAATTGCATGCTAACCACATCCAGCAGTGCTTCAGGTTCCAGAAGTGTAGAAAAATGTCCTTCTTGGTCAACCCAAGGAGACTGATCTCAGGTCAGCCAGTGGTTAAGTTGCACCAATTTGCAGGACTCTACTCTTTTGTGCATTTTCTAATATTTTTGTGGGGAAGGTGCAGACTTAGGTTCCTCTGGACGTCTAATCTACAGACAGAGCTGATTCACAGCCCCAGCAGATTTTTCCTGAGGGCCTTCTTTACAATTTTATCAAATTTCATCTAGTTCAAGCCTGATGAATAATTCTTTGTTAGCTCTGGTGCTAACCACCAGTGAGTATTTGCTACAGATGTGCCTTTTTACCCTTGCTGAAGCCCTTGTACACCCTGAAGTCACCTGCTCAACCAGGGATTCCTCTCTTTGGATCACCACTGTTTCTCCCAGCCCCACAGTGTCTGTTGTATGGGATTTTTCAGCCCCTTTTTGGGAATGCAAACCTGAAGCACATGCCAGTCCAACACAGAGAAATCCTACTGACCTTTCTCAAGGGTATTTTTTCACTTTGGCAAGCCAAACTTGAGCTGGCATTCCCTGCAATCCTGTGGCACTGCCAGCTGACATCTGACTCCACGTCCTTTCTTCTTTCCTTCTGGCACGGCTGCCCTCTGGGCTGCTGAGCCTTCCAGCTGTGTTTTCAGCCTCCCTTTGCTCTGGGCCTTTGCTCTGGTGTTTCAGTTGCACCAACCTGGGCACAAGAGGGTCTGGAGCTGGTGGCAATTCCCGCTGCTGCTTTTCCTGTTGCACAGTGAAAGTCACACGGTGCTCTGAGCTGCCATGTCCACGCTCAGATTGTGCTGTGGCTTGGTGGAGCTTAGAGGCAACACCAGAGGGAATCTCAGAGTTTTCTCAGTAGGTCTTTGTGCCAAAGTCAACCCCACGTTCAGGATGTGCCAGCAGTTGTCCCACTGCTCACAGTTGTGCCCTGGAGAGGCCCTGGGTGCCATGGTGGTGCTGGAGATCCAAAGACCACAGCCAGCCCTCTGTTTGGCAGCTTCTTCCTGACTGAGGAGGGGCAAAGCATACCCAGAGAAGGAGCAGGAGATGCTGGCATAACTTGGGAATGCAAAGAAGCATGAATGAAAAAATACTTTGAGGCAACATGCAGGTGGGGTGGCTTGGGGAGAGCCAAGAAGCAAGGGTATTGATGGGAGGAGAATGCCATGAAGATTACTTGACCCCTCTATGTGCTCTGGTCAAGCAAATTTTGGATTGTTGTGTCCCATTTATACTCTTGTATGAGATTGATGCATTGACAGTGGCGTGAGCAGCATTTCTTGGATTTCCCATCTCTGGAGGTCATCAAGTAATAATTTTTTCAAAGGTACTCTGCAGTCAGGCACAAGTCACTGGACTTAATGCATGGATAACTGCAAAATGCAGAAGTAACTGGGAGAAATGCCAGAGGCTGTGTTGCCCAGAGGTCAGGGGAGGTGGTGCACAGTCCTGTCCAGCAGTAAGCTCTATGAACTTCCTAGATTCCATATGAGTTGGCAGATACATTGTTTTATAGCTCTATATCAAACCATATCCAGGGTTCCAGTTTTGAGAGTATTTTCATGGAAGTCTCCTAGGTTAGCTATTGGGAAGAAATTCATTACTGTGAAGGCGATGAGGCACTGGAATAGGTTGCCAAGAGAAGCTGTGGAATGTCACATCTCTGGAGGTGTTCAAGTATTGCATGGGATTTAGAGGAATGTGTTCTAGTGCAAGGTGTCCCTTCCCAAGGCAGGGAGTTGGAACTAGATGATCTCTAAGGTCCCTTCCAACCCATCATAAAAACATTCTATGTTGTTATGATTTATGAATTTTGTTTCAGCTCAAAGACAGGGCTTAGGCCCAATAATTTTCCACTGTTGTGTATCCCACCCTGAGAGGTTGTCCTGAGAGGTATGACCAAGGTGCCTGCATATCCTGCCATCCATCCCTACAGGTGTGCAGAGCCTGTTTAGCAATGTTTGCTGTTGGCCAGGACAGCTGGGGTTCTAATCTTTTCCTTTCCACTGACAGCTCTTTTCTGTGCCTGTGGTGGGTAGTGCCTTCCTTTCTCCCTAGGGCCATAATTTAAATTTTCCTCCATGGGAGTAATTTTTCACACCTTGGGGATTGTCATCTGAAATCAGCATGGTTTGTCCATCAGGGCTGATGTGAACCCATCCTGTTGGTGATGGCAGGTCCCTGTCCTCTGGGCTGGTGTGAGAGCCCTGTGGCTGCAGAGTGCAGACAAACCCAAACACCCTTATTTTGGATGCGTGGTGATGAGACTGTGTTCTCCCATGTGTTTCCAAGGAGAAGAGAGGAGCCAGCAGGGAGGTGAAAGATGGTGTAGCTCTGCCTGATGCAGCTGCTGTTTGAAATAAATATGCAGAGAGTGCTTTGGAAGTGGTGAGTGTGCTGAGGGAGAGTTTGGACTTCATGGAAAAGGTTAAAAATGCAGAGCAGAGCTGTTGGCAAGTGATGGCTGTTGAGGCAGAGCAGAGGAATGAGCAGAAACCTGTCAGGGGGAATCTAGGGGAGTGGGATGAGGGTGATCATTTGTTGAGGGAATTTAATGAGGCACAGGAGAGGGTGAATGTAAGAGGTGGGTTTTGAGAGACAGCACAGCGCTGTGAACATGGGATGTTGGATGAGCCTGGGGGCAGCAGAAGAGGCTGTGGAACAGGGTCTGATGCCTAAAGAGGCTGATGTGGAGCAGAGGCTAGACAGAGTTAAAGGAATAAAGTAGGTATTTATTAAAAGGCCATTAAAGGGCAGTACCAGAGCCCAGCCATGGCTCTACCCAAGATGGATGCAAGATGGATGACTGGTCACACATTATCGCACTTTTATGAGTTTTGGCCCATTTACATATTGGGGTCAATTGTCCAATTGCAGCTTCAGGTTATGAAGTTCCATCCTCCCAGATTGCTCTCCTCAGTTTGCTGTTGTTTATACTTCTTGAGCCTAAAACTGCAATGGTGTCCTTGCTTCTGAGGCTGGAAAAGGATTGTTTTGTCTTATTACACTGGTGAAGAGAGCTTGCTAACACTTTATATGAAGTTCAGAGTCACACATTAAGACAGTAGAGAATCTAAAAAATATGAAAGTTAAAACTACTGGCATCAGGTCTATCTCTGTTCACACTGTTCATCTTCACCATTGTGCTATGCAGCTGTGGTGGCAAGGTGGGCTTTGGTTTGGTGAGGGGCACTGAGAGTGAAGTTTGCCATTTCTAAATATAAGATGGTTCAGATTCCTTGGGAATATGCTGCCCTGTCAGGAGGACCTCTAAGGATGCAGGGACAGCTGTGTGAAGAAGCTCAGGAAAAATACCTTGAGAAAGGGACTTTGGGGGCAATGCTGGAGTGTCCAAACTTTGGGACTTTGCAGGAGAGTTTTCAATTCCTGCAGTGAGTGCAGGGCTCTGGCTGTTCTGTTCCATGTCCCCACAGGCACTGCATAATTTATTCCTGAGCAGTTAACAGCACATTGAGAATGTGGAGAGGAGGTGTGCTGCTCTGTCCAACCTGGAGGAAGTATAACAGGCCACCAGTCCAGGCTGGGATTTTCCAAGGCTGACTCCTAAAGTGTTTGTAGCCAGACTACCCCTTTCAGAACTTCCTGATTGTGAAATTATTTCTATTTTGAATGGGAAAAAAACTTCAATCAAAAAGTGACTCTTCCTGTCAAATGAAGTTTGAGTTCTTGCATGAAGAAATAAGAATTGTTCTCCATCTGGATGCTCTCCCTGAGGTTTTTAGGGCAGACCAGCCTTGCTTCTGTCTTCTTTCGCCCCACCCTGATGCTGGGAACCTGCAGAGCAGCATGGCAGCATTCCTGCTTGCACTTGCTGTGCTAGGATTGCTCTCCAGTCCTGCTGCAAGGTTTCAAAGCATCAAACTTTAAATAATTTTAGCCAGTGAGTTTCAACACACTGCAAGTACAGGCAGTGTAGTTATTACTTTTTTTTTCCTTTTGTTCTTTCCCTTTTTTTTTAGCAATCTAAAAAAAACCTCAAACTTTCATTGGTTTCCTGAAAATGTTGTGGGTGTTGGTTTTGGTTTTGGTTTGTTTTTTTGTTGGCAATTGGGTGACCTATGAAATACCATCAGCAGCACAAAACATTTATCCAGTGACAGCCTGAGGTAGCACAGGCAGGTTTTAGTGGGTTTATTTTCATTATTACAGCAATTTTAGGGCTGCATGCTGCAATTTTCACTTGCAGTGAGGTATTAAATTGAAATTACCCCAGATGTAATTGTCACACAAAATAATTCTGGACATGCTGGATTTAATGCTTTTCCAAGCTGTGGTTTTTATTACCCAAGTAAGTGCCAAAAAAAGACACTTGTAGTCAACAACTTAAACTGAAATCTGCCTTCTGGGGACCCAGGATGTTTAGCTGCAGTTACACTGGGGGAGGAAGGGGGGAGAAAAAAAGGGACCAAGTGGAGAAAACTTTGGAAGAGCTCCTGAAAGAAGAACCCAGGAGTAAAATTGTGGGCAAGGAGAGAGTCAGAGCCATAAAGCACCCGGGAGGAGGAGCCCTGGGAGGAAGACAGAGCAGCTCTGCCTCACCCTTTGCAGGCAGTTTTTGGAGAGGCAAGTCCCAGCTGTGGTGTAGTGCTGGTCACAGAGGCGAAGCGAGGCTGGAGCATCATTCCTGTCCTTGGGATATGACAAGCCTCACTAGACAGAAGCCAGAGGTGAGTTGCAGCTCTGGAGGTGCCCATGTGTGCCATTCCAGCTTCTCCCACACGCACATTGCCTGGTTGGGCTGGTCTGGTGCGTCGATATCTGGAATTTTAGAAGCAGGTTGTTGCTCAGGAGGAGCCTGAGCCAGCCTGCATCACTGCCACCCGTGGGAGGCACAGACACACCCAGCTCCTGCTTTCTTTACCAGCTCCTGGGCTGGTGTAATAGCATAAGTAAAGTATTGATGACTTTGTATTTTCCACTCCCGCTCATTCTCTGCCAGAAATAGCTTCCCTTGTTGGCTCCACAGAGCCCTGCTGGGAGTGGGTGGAAGGACACGCATCTGGGAGCCGTGTATAAATAGCACAGGGAGAGCAGCTGCCATCGTCTGTCCCTGCAGCTCCGCAGAGCAGACGGGAGCTGAGCCTGAGTGTGGCAAAGCTGAGCAGCACTCGGGGTGGCTCGGCTGGAGCGGGATCCTGGCTGATGCAAGTGACCCAGAGAAGCAGCTCAGGGCACGACCCAGTGCTGTTTCATAATTCAGAAACCCTCTGTTTTCAGCATCCCTGAGAAGCAGTTTTGATGGATGAGGGTGGTGTCGCACGGGGCAGTGTTGCTGAACTTTCTCCTGCATATGGAATAGCTGTGCGACTCCGGCGTCCTTTGGGGATGGACCCAGAATTAGAATTGGCTCCAAGGTGAATTTCTGGTGTGGATGACTGTGCTGAAAGAACAGAGGAGTAATGAGAAACCTGCTTCTGGTCAAGTTCAAGCAGGATTTGGAGAGAGTTTTGAGTTAAACAATGAGAGAAAGCAGCAACTAATTTAGCGTGAGCTTGCAAATATTGTCCCACCCAAGATACCATTTTTTCCTTATCTTCATAATTTTTTCTCCTGTTGTGCACTCTTGTTCACTTTATAAATAATCAGAAATACAATTTCAAAATTAAAACATGGAAAACCTTGTTAAAAATAGTATCTGGAGCATTTTGGCATTTGAGAAGTGCAACATGCTGTTCTGAATAGCATAAACCAGCAATATCTGGCTGCTCTTACATGCTTTCTCCTCTCCATATCCAATTTAATTTTTCCATCTGTTTTTACTTCACCTTGCAGGTACTGTGGTCCAGAACTTTTGTGGGAGCAAGCTGATGGTTTGTTGGAAGAGTGGCTGCTCAGTGCTCTTTCCTGCCACGTTTGAGGATGGTAGTGGTAGCACCTGGGCAGTGACAAAAGAGCAAACAAGTGACATATGGATGGCAAGGGACAGGATGGCTGTGATGGAGAGCTACTCTTGTGTCATCTTAAGACTGTCCTGAGGGACTGATAGGGTACTGGAAAGGGCAGCATGGATGTAAGGGGTATCTGGATTTTCTGAGCTGGGAATATATTGGTGTCGGTCTATAAAAGCCACAAATTTAATCAGCTAAAGGTCAAAGTAATTACAGAGTCTGTGACATTTCCTCCTGGGAAAGAGGCAGCAGGGGCTGTGGTTGCAGCTGTGGGGTTTCACCTTCTGAAGGCTGGCTTGGAAAGTTTGAAATCCAAATGTTCCCTGTAGTTCTGGTTATGCAATTAAGGCAGAATTAATAAGGAAACAATCAATTTAGAAACAGGGCTTGGCTTACCTTGCAGCTGGCTGGTGGGAATTGCTTCCTCAGGAGGCTGAGAGTGAGGTGGATGGGAGATGGAACTGCAGGGATGCTCTTGCCTCTGGTGGTGCCATGAGCCAGGGGGATGAGAGAAGCCCTGGTGGGTAGGTGAGAAGCATTGGTTGGAGGAAAGGGCTACCAGCTGTGTGCCTCCCTTCTCATCCCTTCCCATTAATGACAGTTAAGTTCTTTGCTGCTTTAATCCTCAGTGGCTTATTTGACAGTTTCTGGACTCCTCTAGAGATGATTCACACAGAAAAAGTCTTATTTATTTCTTTGTAATAGTGGCTGGAGACCATTTACTGTTGGACTGTGCTGCCTGTGTTGATGAAGTGAGCTCTGACTTTTTGAATTCCCGCACCTGAACAGCCTTTTCTGGTCTCTCCCTCCCCAGGTGTACGACTTTGCACTACAGCCAGGACCTCCCGCCCACCAGCGTGGTCATCACCTTCCACAACGAGGCCAGGTCCACCCTGCTCAGGACAATTCGGAGGTAAGAGCTCCTGGGCATCTTTTAAAAGAGGGTCAGTGGTCATCACAAATAAAGGCAGAATGTGTTTGCACTCACCACAGCAACAGGACCAGACCTGCCAGCTGTGGTCTCAAATGGTGACTGAGAGAAATGAGCCTGAAAGTTGCTCTCTGAGAAGTAGGTTTTACAGGGGGATGCTCAGGAAAGTGAGGAGCCGTGTTCCCTTTGCAGGGCCTGGCATGGGGAACTCTTGAGGGATCATCAGCAGATTAGACAGAGTCTGGGCTAAGAGCTTTTGTATCCGGCTGGGTATGAGTGCTCAGCTGTATTTTGGCCCAGCTCTCTAGGGACAGCTATCATTCTACAGATATCTGCTCCAGTGCTGCCCTATGAGCTCCTCCAGTGCCCCATCCAGTGCCAGAAAGGCTTGCTAATTGAGAAGCCCTAATGACACACATGCAGACCAGATTTTCAGGGATGGTTTCTGTGCTCCTGCAGCGACACGGTGGAGCACTCTGGGCATGTGGCCATTCCTTCATTTGCCAGTTTGCTCTTGGCTGTGTTTTGCTGTCGTGGATAGACTGAAGGCTTCATTTTCACTGCAGGCTTTTGAAATCTGTGTTTAATCCCAATGTGTGCCCTGAATCTGCAGGTTCTCTTGTGGGAAGGCTGTGTCCAGGTCTGGGCTGGTGGGTTGCTCTGTAGCAAGCCTGGGTGTGCTGTGCTCTGTGCCAGTAGTGCTTTGCAGCTGCATCTCATGTGCACTTAGTGAAGGTCTGTGCCCCACTGCAGGTCTTGGCTTTTAAACCCTGGCATCCCCAGGGACCCCTTGCCATTGCTGGGGCTGGTCAGACTGGGATTGATGGTGAGGGGGAGGCTTCAGCTGTGCCCTGTTCACTGTCATGTCTGTGCTGAGCTTTTCTCTCAGCATCCTTCTTCAGGTGAGCGTATCCAGGGCCACAAGTGAGTTTGACAGTCCTGAAATTGAATTCCTGCTCTGCTTTATGGTTTCATGCCCAATCCTGTCTCCCTGCTTCACACTCAGTAATCTGTCACTGCTTTCTTTCTCTAGCATGTGTGGATTTTGGGTGACACTGATGCTTGGTGCTGTGTACCACCTCCTCGATCCTGGACCTTCCCTTTCATCTTTACAGTGCCTTGCATAAGTTTGCCATTCTCCAGAACCAGTTGTATTTGTAACAGAGGTGGCAAGTGCAGTCCTCTAGCTCCTGAGATATAGGGGGCTTATAGCATGTGAAGTGCAGGGATTGATTTTAACCTATTTTCTCCCCATAACTCAGCACCTGACTGTCCTGCCAGGTGTGATCATGAGTGATGTTGTCACATGAGAAATGTTAGACCCATGGTACAGCTCTTAGGCCTGAATCTCCCATATCTGACTTCATTAGAGAACTGTTCATTGCAGTGACAGCAAGGTTAGAAGTACAGGTACATTGAATTTTTACTTCTTCCTCGAGGTGACTGTCCTTTGAAGTTTCTTATTTCCAGCATGGAAAGACTTTCTTCCTTATTCCTCTTTTTTCAATTTGCTTGACTTGATCAATTGGCTTTGCTGCCTTCCTTACCTGGTCATGTGTGACTTTCACCACAGCTTTGCCCCTTTGCACTGCTCCTTCTCTCTTATGGGCCCTGGCAATTCCAGTGCTCATGTTTAATCTGTGGGGAGGGTTTCCCCAGCTCTGGGACCCCTTCTGAGCCCTCTTTCTTGTGGGTTCATCCCCCTACAGTTCCAGAGCCCCAATGAGCTGCACCCCAGGGCAAGCCCAGGCAGGGAGGAACTGAGATGACAGCTTTGGGTCCCCATGTCCTCTGCCTGTCTCTGGGCTGGGATTCTGAACTCTCCTGGGTTGATACTCTTTTTTCTGGTCCCCATGGCTTGGAGGTGGCCTTTTGGCATCAGGGTTCACCGATTTCCTCCTGGATGCAGTGCCTAGAGGCTTGCTTTGATGCAGCCAAGCCTAGGGATACTAATCCTTGGTGGCAAGCTGGTGATGTGGCTCCTGCTCTGTTCTCTCTAGATGTGGTTGAGCACGTAGTGCCACCTCCCTTGCATCTTTTTGGACCCAGCTGAGGGCTCATCTGCCTCTTCAGCCTCTGTGGGTTAATTTGCTGTGCCTTCTGACTGCTTGGGGCTTTTTCTCTCTTGCTCGCCAAACACTCAGTTTAATTAGATCTTCCAGATGACTCCATCCCACAGTGGCTGTAACAACATGGATCATTTTCCTTGGCCATTCAAAACAAACTCTGTCCTCCTGACAGTGCTTTGTGCTATTTGGGGCAGTTTGGCCAACTGCTTTTAGCATCATGGTGGGTAAATTTGGCACCTCTTCTACCCTATTCTCCCTAGTACATGTCTACAGTGGTATAACCCAGGTGACAGATGGACAGGCTGAGGAACAGAGAGGTGATTTTCCTGTGGCTGGTGGAAGATTCTGAGTTGCAGACCTGGTTTCCTGAGTTCCAGTATGTTGGATTTTCTAGCCTCATTGCAGAATCAATGTTCTCATGTTATTGTGATTCTCAATGTTAATTGCCCTGTCAGGAGCAAGAAATAGGACAAAGGGGCATTTCTTGGCTTGTCCAAAGCCATGGGTGATGGGGCACTGTCCCTGCAAAAGGACCACAGAGTAGCAGAGGTAAGTGCTGCTGAAGGCAGCAGGGGAGGGAATGCCTCTTGCAGAAGTGACCACGTACCTGCTGAGCAGAGGGAATTTTGCTATTCCTGCAGTTTTCCTGAATGCTTGAGAGCCTCAGCGCTCCCCAAGTGCTGAGGCTGAGCTGTGCTGCAGGCTCAGTGTGTTTCAGGCTCTTGGTAGGGAGCAGCAACTCATGGCCTCCACGGCACCCCTTGCTCAGGTCACGTTGGGAGCGCTTGGGACCGTTCGTTTATGGACATTTTGCGCTGTCAGAGTTATTGAGAGAAGCTGGTGGATTGTGTTGAATAATGAATTCATTTAAAAGTTTCATGATCTTTTTCTGACCATTTGCCAGCTGGAAGTAAAGCAGGGGAGGAAAAAAAAAAAGAAAAACAAATTTATTGAAGGCTCACATCTGTGGAAATGGTGAGGTCAGCATTTATAAATGCATGTGCAACTGTGCTTGTGAATGTGTACAACTGTCCAGGGAGTATGGGATGGGTGTGATGAGAAGGGGAAATAGAAAATAGGAGAAGGGGACAGAAAGGAGGAGATGGTCAATAGCTCTGGAGGTTTTTTTAAGGTTTTTTTTTACTGTGCAGCTGTTGAAGAAAGTCTCATTGGGTTGTTTCAACCACTGGCTTTTTAACAAGTTCCTTGTCCCTCTGTGGTTCAGCTTCACGTATTTCAAGCTCCAGGGCTTGGTGCCTAAAAATGGTGAGAGTCTCCAACAGTGCATGAGATGGGACCATGTGAGTAAACCCAAGGTGGGAAGGCAGGAGCAAGGGTGGAAATAAGCAATACCTGCATTTAAAAAAAGAAAAAAAAACCCACCAAAACAATGTCTTTTTTCCTGTCTTTCCATCCTATACTAGCCTGGATTTAGCAAGGGAATCCTAATCCTGTCATGTGGATGACCTGCTGGGCAGACAGTGAGACAGTCCCGTTTACTCTGCTGAGTGGTTTTTATTTATTTATTCTTCAAACTTGCAGCTGGGGAGCTCAGGGCAGGAATAAGAAAACTTAAATTATTTACCTCTTGCTGACAAACCAAAACACATCCTTTGGCAGGAGTCCTGATGCAAGTGCTGTGAATACCACATCAAATATTTAGATCATTAATTAGCAGAGTGAATACCATGCCTTTCATTTTCCAGTGCTCATAGGTGAAAGAAGTGGTGTCCTGGGCAGCCAACACCTCTCACCTTCCCCTCGTGCCACTGCCTTGTCTGCATCCAGACACATCTGAGTCAGGGAGGTGACAAAGCCTCCTTGCTTAGGCACCATATGGAGTCTGTGCCATAACTGAAATGAGCCTGATTAAAGAAGCAAAAACAAGCCAGGTGTTGCACAGAAACTGTATAATTAGCACTTTGTGCTGACTATTTTTTCATTTCTTCTTTTCTTTTCTGCTTTTTGCTTAAACCCTGGACTTTTTTTTCCTCCTAATTTGCTAATCATCTCTCGCGGTGACTGAGTACACAGCCCTCCGTGTGCTCTTACCTTTTGATGTTAACATAAGAGAACTCTTGAATTTCAAAGAGCTTGGTGGGTATTTGAAAGAATAAAATGCGAAAGCTGCAGTGTAATCAAAGCTCATTATGGTTATTCTTGGTGTGATGTCTTTCTTCCTACATAATTAGCCATTTGGGGTTGTTGAAGCAGTTCATTTTGGTGGGTATTTTCTCTCCATACTCTGTCTGATTTCAATAATTGTGACCCTTGGCCCTTTTCATACTTCATTATCCTCCCAAAGGGTTTTTTTTTCCCTCCCAACAAGTCCTAATATGTTGCCATGGAGAGAATTAACAGGTTCACGAGTTCTCAAGGATGGGTGTCCACAGTCACCTCTCTCTAGCAAGTGGGTGATGACCCAAACCACACTGACTTGGTCAGAAGGTCAAAATTCCTTTCTGCAAATGTTTCTCATGTGTTACATGGTCTGGGTGACTTTTGCACTGGTGTGTATTTGGAGATGAAATTGCTGGATCCAGTGCTTACCTCTGGGTAGGTGGAAAAGGATCCCCATAAATTCTTGAGGAGGATGGAAAAGGGACCTTACAATGAAAATTTAAGGTGAAATTCTCCATGGCTGGGTCTGCATAAGGTAAATAAATTGGAACAAAGAAAATTTCAGCATTGTCAGAAGATAATTCAGCAGCAAACCTATTCTTATTAGGATTAGTAAACGCTTTCTGGACTGGAGGCATGAGCTTTCATTTTGATGGTAACAGGTCTTTTGGCAATTTAAGGGAGAAAATGTTGTGATCTTTGGCGCAGCAAAACTTAAAAACTGTTTTGATTGTTCAAATATGTCCATCACTGCAGTATATATCTACCTATGTTTGATTTCAGGGGAAAGAAATCTATAATAACAGAGGGACTTCAAAGCACTGTAATATTGTCTTCTTATTTTTCCCATATATAAAAGAGTGAAAAAAAAGCCATGCACAGACATAAAGAAAGGAAAGTATTAAAAAAAATCAAAGCTGAGCAGAGGCACAAGTAATAGAAAAGCCGGCTTTGAATTTTTAAAAGTGCTTTTATGGTCTATCTGAAAAAGAAAAACCAAACCAAAACCTGTAATGTTGAAAACGTGGAAGATTTGATACCTCTTTTTCCCATCCTCCCTGAGGAGCACTGCAGGAGGGGTGTTTATATTCTGTGTCCACAGCATCACATGGCATTGTGTGGTTAATAGAGCACCAGGCAGAAAATGCATTGGAGACACACCAGTTTGGCTTTGCTGGGCATCTCTCTGTGCCTGCATCAAGTGGTCCCTGGCTCAGCAGCAGTTTTGGGGCTTGTTGGGGTCTGTGCTCTGACTTGCAGGGGCAATAATGAGCTGAAAGTGTGCTGAAACCAGCGGACTGCAGGTCCCATAGAGGCAGCCTCTGGACTGCCCTCTCCAGGGTGAGTTGTTGACTCAAATTTGGGAAGAGTGGTGTGTGGTAAGTAAGTCCCAAAGGGATTTGCTGGGAGAGGGCTGTGATGGTACAGCTGAGGGGCTGCTGTGCCACCCAGCAGGAGGGGTGTTTATATTCTGTGTCCACAGCATCACATGGCATTGTGTGGTTAATAGAGCACCAGGCAGAAAATGCATTGGAGACACACCAGTTTGGCTTTGCTGGGCATCTCTCTGTGCCTGCATCAAGTGGTCCCTGGCTTAGCAGCAGTTTTGGGGCTTGTTGGGGTCTGTGCTCTGACTTGCAGGGGCAATAATGAGCTGAAAGTGTGCTGAAACCAGCGGACTGCAGGTCCCATAGAGGCAGCCTCTGGACTGCCCTCTCCAGGGTGAGTTGTTGACTCAAATTTGGGAAAAGTGTTGTGTGGTGAGTCCCACAAGGGATTTGCTGGGAGAGGGCTGTGATGGTACAGCTGAGGGGCTGCTGTGCCACCCACAGTGGTGTCTGTCCTTAACCCTGTGGAATGGTGACAGTTTATGGAGGAAACCTTGGAGACATCCTTCCCTCAGGGGTCAGCATGCTGGCCTTTTCCCCTTGCTCTGGTCAGTCCCACAGATGGCCACTGTTGGCATGCAGGGCTCATCTTCCCTGATTTATGGGGTGGCAAGCCCAGGCACAGAGTTGGCAGCAAATCCGGGGACAGCGGGAACCTGCAGCTGAGCTGAGACTGGGCTGCACCTCTCCCAGCCCAGGGCCTTGGGAAATGGTCCATTGGAATGGAAATGGTCCATTGGAATGGAGATGTTCCATTGGAATGGAAATGGTCCATTGGAATGGAAATGGTCCATTTTCTTCCATAAGATGTTCCCTGGCACGAGATCCTTTCAGGCACTGGGTACTGCTTAGAGCCCAGGCCTGAGCCTACGCAGCCCAATGCTTTGAGTTCTAACCAAAGGCTGGTACCAGCAAAAGCAGACTCTTTGCAGCCACCTTCCCACAGAGTTAAGCCCTGCACTGCATTTCTGGCAGGCAGATCTACAGGGGAGACCAGGCAGAGGCAGGCCTTGAGTGTTCCAAGTTTCCCACTGCCTCCTCCCCTCCCGCTCTCGGTGGGTTATTTATTTATTTCGCTGGCTTTTTTACAAGCCTGCTTCTTTCCTGCAGGTTGCACAGAGTTAGGTTTCCAGGCAATCAACACTTGTTAAATATTCCACTGAGCATGATATTGCTCTCCTGTCTCTGTCTACTGATGCTCGGCTACGGTAATTTGCTGAACTCAGCTCTGGCGTACGGGGATTTCTAAAAAATAACAAGCCTATTAATAACAATAATTAAAAAACACTTGACAGGTGGAAACAGCACATCTAAATTGTTCTGTGTGCCCCAGTGGGAGGAGGGGTGCTGAGACACTTTTTCCCAGTACTGCATTCAGGCTGTGGGTGCTGGAGAGGTGTTGTTTAACTCTGCTTGGTACAAGCCAAAGTGCTGGGGGGCCACAGCAGCTCCAGACTGCTGCTTAGAGGACAGTGGCTTTCTCTTCCTTCAAACCTCAGCATGCAAGGCATCTGAAGTGAGGGGAAAGAATGGCTTTTGCCAGGATCCTGAAACTGGAAGAGGCAGGGATTGGCTTTCCAGAGAAAGTAATTCTTGGAGGTGATTTTTGAGGTGCTCCACGAGGGAGGTGCTGGGCTTACCTACTCTGGTCTGATAGAAAACCAACACCACCAGCATGGAGTAAGGATTGATTATATATGGAAGAAATTCTTTCCTGTGAGTTGCTCAGAGAAGTTGTACATGCCCATTTACTTGAAGTGTTCAAGACCAGGTGGCATTGAGCACCCTGGTCTAGTGGAAGTTGTCCCTTCCCTGTGGCACTGGGATTGGAAGTGGATGATCTTTAAGGTCCCTTCCACCTCAAACCATTCTATGATTCTATGTCATGCATCTGCCTTGGGATGTCCTGTATACCTTCCAAAAAAAAAAAAAACTAGTTCAACTGTTTCTCTCTGCAGGGTTGTAATTCCAGCACCTGGAGGGGAGGGAGTACACCAGTGCAGGCAGAAGGCACCTGGCAAAGGGGAGCCCCCTGGGTGGGGTGGGCTGCATTTTTTGCCAGCTGGTTGGGTTGCTCCCAAGTTCTCTGGGGCTTCTGCCCTTTGTAGCTTTCCTTACTGTGGTCTGGGCCAGGGATGTGGATTTTCCAGACTTCTCAGGCACTTTTTTTTTGCAAGAGTTTTGGGAGCTTGAGAGACGGAGAGAACCTGTTAATAAGGATCTGGCAGGGGATCAGGGGCTGCAGAATTGTTAGGTGCTTGGGTGACTGCCCTCCTGTGCCAATGGGAGGTCTGAAGATCTGGAATTTGGGGAGATTTTAAATGCTTTGTGGAAAAGGAACCATGCTCGGGATGAAGGCAAGAAGTTTAGATGCTGTAAAAGCCTGTACAATCTGACTGGCATTATCAAAGCCCAACTCAAGCACTTAGGAGGCTTTTGGGATGCTCTGGGGCTTCTGCTTCAAGCAGACAGCCTTGACCCTTTGCTGGGGCAGGATTTTAAGCAGGATTTATGTGTAATAGCAAGTGCAACTCCATGTCTTACGTGTCAGGGTGAATTCTGCACTGCTGTTTATTTGGAGATGAATTTGCTGGAGCCAGTGCAACCAATCCATGACCCCTGCACATGAGAGAAAGGGAAAGAACAGCTCTAGATTTTTTAATAATAACGATAATAACCTTTGGTGGTTTAATTAAGGGAAGATTGTATCTTTGAGCCGTGTTGCAGTGTCTGTCTACACGGAGGGAGCTGTGAACCACATCCTCCAGCCTCTCTTTCATTACCTGGGTGGGCTCCAACCCTGCTCTTATCCTCTCGGCAGCCTCTGCAACACAGTCAGCTCGTGGATAAAAACAGGAGTTGTCCTGCCACAGCTGTGAGCTGCGTAAAGATGGGTTTGAGCTGGGTAATTTTCTCTGTGTTGGCCCTGCTGTTGCTGGACACCATATCATTAGCCCCAGGGGAGGTGGAGAGGTGACGGCAGCTTTGCTATAAGTCCAGTTAGAAATCTTGGTGCAATTTGGAAAAAACAAAAAAAAACCCCAGGTTTTCCTGGCTTTATGTGGCACTCTGCTTTTGCTCACAAAGGTGAGAAGGGTGAATCTCAGCTATTTCCTAGGAATACAGAGCACTTAGCTCCTAGATCAGGCTGCAGGGAGTTGATAGCCAGGCACTGCAGATTACTGGGCGGTGGTTTCTGGGTTCTTATCTGGTATATCCTTTCTGGAAATCCAAGCCTGGTCTCCTGTGCTTTGGCAGGGGGTCAGTTCCTTGGCTTTTCCACTCCATTTGCTGGGTTGTTAAGTTGGTCAAGCACTGTCATGGATTTTCTCTCTTCGTTCCTTAGCGTGCTGAACCGCACCCCAGTGCACCTCGTCCATGAAATCATTCTCGTGGATGACTTCAGTGATGACCGTAAGTGACCCTGTCCCTGTTAAAAGCAAAGGGCCCAAAAGCCTGTGAGAGACTGGGATTAGCACTGAGGCAGGGGAGAGTTTGCTGGGGTGGAAGGAAATTTAAAGCTCTGTAGCTGTGAAGATCAAACCCTGCTGTGCTGTGGTTTGCATCGCCACGTGTAGAATTCAAATTCCAGATGATCCAACCTCTTCTCACGAAAATAATGCAAGAAAAGCGCTTGGCAAATCGTTTTTATGCCCAGCAGATGTGAATCCAATCCTTACACGGCTGTATCCCACCACAGCCGTGGTGTGTTTGATCTGGCTTTCAGCTGCAGCCAGGAGCAGTTCTGGGTTGGCACCACTGGAATTCCACAGGACAATGACAGTCTGACCCTCTTGACCCTATGTGTACATTCTGCATACATTTATGTAGGTTGTCAGCAACTCTTGATTTTTTATTTTTTTTCACCCATGGAAAGAGGACTCCCTGCATGGGTTTTCCCATTTCTGAGGTGCACCATAAATAGCATTGTACACCACACAAACAGCCCACATCCTCCTGCTGTTCCCTCCCAGTTAATAGTGTGACTCAAGGGAAATCAATAGCTCGGGTCTCCAGTAGAAGATAGCTGAAGCCCCAGGGGCTCCCAGGGAACCACCCTACTAAAGACCTTGCCTAGTTTGATGGGAGAGTTGAAGATCTAAGTGCTCAGAAACAGTGTCTCAGGCATAAAAAGGATGATAAACTGGCTGAGTGGTCTGTGGCACTTATGTTTCAAGGAGCTGCAAAATAAAGCTGTTTACTTGGAAACGTGAAAACAAAGCCAGATAGGTTTCTTTTAAGAAACAGATCTAGGCTTTGCTTTTGGGTGTTATAAATAGGCACTGCCTTGGAGAGCATTAGGGACATATTTCACACAAGACCCACTTCTTGGCACTGACACCTCTCTGGGAAGTTGCTGAAGCTAGGGGAAGGAGCTGCTGTGACTGTGGTGAGCCCTGGAGCAGCTCCAGCACACAGGGCAGGCAGGCTGGGCAAGTCTGGGATCTGGCAGAATGGCTGTGATGGGGAAGAGGAGCAGGTGCAGGGACTTGAGCTGCCCTGGAGAACAGCAGAGCAGGATTTTTGCAGGGTGGAGGAAGTAAATGCCTTGGAAGTACTTGGATAAATAGGCAGAGCACTTGCCTTCCTGGAAGGAGGCAGGTTTGTAGGAGCACAGCTCCCTTGTCCCAGCATGCCCAATGCTGTGAGCCAGGGAGGAACAGGGCTGGGTTTTAAGTCATCCCAGGGCACCAGAGGGGAGCCTGTGTAACTTAGGGCAGCCCCTCAGCTACTCAGCACTTCTCAGCTATCTGACATCTTTGCTGTGATAGTCTGAGCCTGCTGGCATCTGCTCTGCATGCATTTACATAAAATACATGGATTTGCATAATGCACTACACACACATGGTCAGTTTTTTCCCTGCAACCCACCCCAAGCAATTAGTGCTTTTATCTCATGCCCAGTTGTGTCTCATTTCTCACCTCTCTCTGCCTGCTGACCTGTTATTCACTGGGATGCAGTTCTTCAGCACATGAGTTCCCACTATCCCCAGCAGATTTTCACTGTGAGTCCACGGCCAAGCCCTGCCACTTCTGCTGCCCTGTTCCAGCTCTGTCCCTGAATTGTTAGGGGTGTGGGTACAGTGATCTCTTGCTGACAGAGATTTCAAGAAAGGGTGAAAGTGCTCAGGGTGAGTGTGTGGGTTCAGGGGTTGGGAGAGGGGATGAGGCACTCACCTCTGTGTTTATAGTGCTGAGGAAGAAGAGGCAGAGGGGTGAGAGCCACGAATGGGTTGCGGAGGTCATAGTGTGGGTGTGTAGAGGTGGAGGGGGCTGTGATGGGTACACCTGACATGCTCCACTTTGCTGGGAGAAATCTGGGTGAGGACAGATCCTCGGGCTGCGTGTAAGGTTGCAGGGCCTCCCTAGCTCAGGTGTAGGTGGCTGTCAGGCCTTTCTGCCCCATGGAGCTCTTGCCCAGGGCATGAGGAGCCCCCAGCTGCTCCACAGGGCTCTATTTGAGCATCCCTTTCTCCTTGCTGAAGGCTCCAAGCCACCACAGGAAGCTCCTGCCCCGCCAGGCAGACACGCATCAACAGCTTGCGCGTTGCTTTGCAGCTACCAAAAATAGTAATTTGCATTAATGTGCAGAAATTTAGATTCTGACCTGAACCACAACTTTTCTGTGCTGATTTTAGAGCATAATTCAGCTGCTCTCAGTGTAAATCTGCTGAATTTACACTAGTTCTACAAAAACTGCTGCTCTGCCAGGCTCAATTTATGCTTCACGAGCTCAGGGGTGAGGCTGTTGTGACCCAGCAGTGCCATTGCCCTAACAAACCATCAACCAGAACAGGACAGGGTCCTCTCCCTGCTCCCAGCCTCTCCTAGGAGTCCCCATTTCTGCTGCCAGAGCCACTGTGGGGGGGTGACTTGTCCTGCCTTTGTGTGTCCCCAGCTGATGACTGCCGCTTGCTGGGCCAGCTGCCCAAGGTGAAGTGCCTGCGGAACGGCCGGCGGGAAGGTAAGAGCTGCCTGCCCCCAGCCCACGTGGGAAACACAGCTTTTGGGAGTGATGGGGCCATGGGGAGCCTCCTCCATGCAGTGGTCAGCAAGGAGGACAGTGGGTCCTGGGAATGAGGGATGCCCTGATTAAAGGAAATGTGATAAAGAGCTGGGATTTGAAATGGATCTCCCCTCTCTCACTGAAAAAGATTGGGACTATTAAGATTTCCAGTGAGGCTCAGCTGTAGCTTATTAGCCAGAAAATTAGAACAGGCAAAACAAAGCCCCGGGTCTTATTTGTAAAGATGTTAGCTCTAATGAAAAAGAGAAGATCTGCTCCTGCTGCTTCTGTGGGATTTTTTTTTTTTTTTTGATAATTAATTATATTTGAGAGATTAAGAAGGGCTATATGGAAGATGAATGCATGTCCTACTGGACTGCTGCTGGCAACCTTTGGAGACATCTCCCCATTCCCCACAGCCTGAATGTGTGTTTCAAATCCTGGTTTGCAGTATTAGGATAACTAAAAGCAAAGAAGTTCTTTGGTGCTGCAAATCCAAGATGTGCGTCCAGGTCAGTGTTGGGTTGAAGTGACTGAGGAGAGGAGAAGGTTCTTTTCTCTGTGGATTCTTTCTGCAGAGGGTTTCAGCTCTGCAGGCCTGGTGACAGGGTGACATCAGGCCCCATGGGTGTAAGAGACATTCCTGCTTTGGCAGGAGATTAAGAAAGATCTCCATAGGCCTGCACCTCCTTCTCACCTCTCTCCCCTGTCTTATGGGGGGGTACATGTGTGCTCATCTCCAGCACTTGAGGGACCTGCAGTTATTGGTGCTCTATAAATCAGCCACAGTGTGGGAACTCAGCCTTACCTTGCTGAGTACATCACTTAAACTGTGTCCCCCAGGGACTGCCAGGGTTTGGGAAGGGCAGGGGTGGGTGAAGAAGAGTGTACCTATGCACGAGATCTTGGGAGTCACAGAGAGAGATACAGGGAGATACAAGTCTGCATTGCAGGAGGAGACCTTGGCAAATTCTGGGTGCTCCAGGCGTTGTTCACGTGTTCCCTCTCCAGCTCAGAGGCTGTTGCTTAACCCCTTTCCCCTAGGGAATTTTAGTATGAAAGTCAGTGACCTCCTGCATGAACCTGATGTGTGGCTGCTCCCTGAAATCCTGTCTCTCTTTATCTGCCCATATGTCCCCCTGTATTGCCACTCTTTCTCCTTCATAAAGAATTCTGCTCCCCTTGAGTCACCTGTTTCCCCTCTTGTTTGATGAGTGAAGCAATCCATTCTCATCTCCAAGTGATCCATCATGACCCTGATAAATCAAGCACCTTGAAAAGCCAACCCTCTTTCCTTGGTGGAAAATGTGTTCCCATTGAGCTCCAGATCAGCAGTGCCCTCAGGGTGGGAGAGAGATCTGGGGATCACTGGGACACAGAAGGGGTTGCAGCAGGAAAAATTAGTAATCTGAGAAAAGCTTAATTCTAGTACAAGGTGTTCCCACCCTCAGCTCCTCTGTCCCATTCCCCACTGCCTCACATCTGTGTTAGATTTGTTGCCTGCAGAGGGTTATGAAAACATTTTGAGTCATGTTTTGTCCCAGAAGGTGACAGCAGAATTAACTGTGCAAACTACATATTGGCATAAATGCCATAAATCAGTAACCTTGGTGGAGCCATTTATTTATTTGGGGATCTTAGGAAATGCTTGGCGTACCTTGCAGCACCGGGAAGGAGACAGTGAACCTGGGCCATGTTTTATCTGGGTGGGATTTAGGCAGGTTAAAACCCAAGAGAAGCACAAGTGGAGGGGCTGGGGATGCTACCCAGCCATCTGGGGAGCAGCTGACATGGCATGTCCCTGAACAGGTCTGATCCGCTCTCGAATCCGAGGGGCAGATGTGGCAAAAGCAGGTGTCCTGACCTTCCTGGACAGTCACTGCGAGGTGAATAAGGACTGGCTGCTCCCTCTGCTGCAGAGGATCAAAGAGGTGAGTGCTCCTGAGACACCAGAGTCACCCTCAGGGGATGCATCCTGAGGTCCCCCTCCTCTTCCTCCCAGTGGGTGTGACCATCCAACCATAACCAGCTACAAGCAGGCATCCATGGAAGGGGTACAAAGAGGCCTTTTGGGGTACAAAGTGGCATTTTCTGGTCTTCCTCCACCCAGCAGGCAGGTGGGGTGTCTGTGTGACTGGGGTAGAATGTGAGTGGCTGGGACAAGGTGTCTCCTGGGGCAGTGGGACTCTAACTGAGAAGCACAGGTTGAGTGGTGATAGGGGAATACATGGGCAGTGCTCCAGCAGAGATTTTAATTAGGCTCATGTAAAATGCTCAGTGATGATGATTTAAGGGAGTGACGGCTCCTTGAATAGGGGCCGAATTTAATTTCATGCAAATTAAGCGCTAATAAATTGATTTAATAGGATTTAAATTCTGCTGATTTCAGAGCAGACAATGACATTCTCCTTTCTCTGGCGGCGACTCTCTCACCAGACGTGCACACAGAGGCTGCTGGCACCTTGTCACTGGAGTCAGGGGAGCTCTGTGCCCATGACCTGCTGGCAGCAGAGTGCAGGGATTGATGCACCATCATCCAGGGTGTGGATGCACCATCCTTTCCCTTCACCGTGCCTCGCTCCTTCACCCTTGCTGTACCTCTGCTACACCTCTGGCTCCTGATGGCCAGTGTTAATTACTTGGCAATTTTAGAACTCCTGACATAAGGGCAGCTGAGGAGCAAGGGGATGCTGAGGTGGTGGGTCATGGAAAATCCTGCCTGGCTGGTGTTCACAGAGCCCCTCACCTCAGGCATCCTGCTTTTCACCCCTGCAGATGTGACAGCTGCGATGGCTGGGCTGTGCATGCCCTCTGTGTGTCAGCAATGGGACCAGGGCAAGGGGGGCACAGCACCAGGTCAGGTCCCTCCACGTGGGCGAGGGCAGTCAGTGCTGCTGGCACTTGTAGCACAGCCAGTGCTGGAGAGGTCCCAACCTCGGTTTGCAGGCTGGGCCACAGGGCTGCTGATAGATGGAAATGTGATGGAAATGGTCTGTTCATATCATTGATCGTGGCTCCAGCAGAGTTATGAGAACACATGCTGTGATATCCCACTGGAGCCTCGTGGCTGGCCTGTCCAGGGTGAGATTTACTGCTAAGCTTTACAGCATCACTTCTTCCTCTGGGCTTTTTAAAGCATTCCTTGCTTTTTGCCAAAGCCCTGCTTGTACTTCAGTAAGGAGTATCCAGAGCAATTGCCTCTTTCCCAGGCAGAGCTTTTGATGTGTTTTTGTCAGGAGAAGGGCAGTGAAGGCAGCAGGAAGGGGGTTGGCAGATCTGCTTTCCCACACAGCTCCAGGATGGTGCCCCACATATCCAGGGTAGGTGAATGTGAATGCCATGGACAGCATCACCACAGGAGTTCCAGTGCCTTGTGGTCTGAATACAGCATCAAACACACACATCACCTCTGTGAACTCTTCTGGATTGAATCTTTCCCCAGCTGGAAGTAAGGCAGTCTCTAAGCCTGCAGTGCTGCCCATGCTGCCCTGACCTTGCCCAGTATCCTGCAGCTTCAGGCAGCAGGGGAGATGTACTACAAAGAGTGTTGAGGAACCTGCAAAGCCAGAGGGGTCCCGCATGCCTGCTTTTTAACTGCTCACAGAAGCTGCAGGATAAGGGCAGAGTCCTCCAGGCCCTCCATCCTTGGCAGCAGGGTTAAGGTATTGATCAGTGAAGTGTATGAAATGTTACTGCTGCCACCTTCAGGCTGTGCTCTAGCCATGGGCTCCCTGGCCAGCTGCTCCATGAGGATCAGCTGCCTAGGAGAGGAGCATTTTCTCACTCTGTTGCTCCCAGGAGCAGCCTGTTTTGAGCTAATGTGCTTTAAGTTCCAAGCAAATGAGCGGTGAGTGCCTGAAGGCACACCCATCACTTTTCCCACCACAGCCCAGCCACCCCACTCTTTGCTTCTCTCATTTTCTCAGCCAGAACAGCTATTCCTGCCACTTTCCATGGTGGGAAGTGCCAGAGCCCATGGGTGCCACCATGCACCCGTGTTGAGGTGCCCCTCGAGCTTTCCCAGCAGCTGATGGTTTTACATAACCAGCATATGGATTTGGGAACAAGCAGGAAGAGCAGGGGATGGAGTGTGGGGGATCTCAGCCCTGTGCCTGTCTCAGGGAGCAGCAGTGATGGTCAGTGTCTCACACCAGCATGTTTGCAAACACGTGGCTGAGAGTGTGGGCCCAGGCTCTTATTTTTACTTATGGAACAAATATCTCCAAAGTCATTAATGGTGCATTTCAACCAAATAACTTTTCTAAAAATGTAATTATCCATCCCAAGGTATTTTTACAGTATGACTCAGCAAGCTCATCCCAAAACTGGATTTGCACATGGCACTGGGATGAACCAATGAATGGTGACCCCCCACTCCCAGCTCAAATACCCCCAGCCTGGTGTTTTCCTGGGAAAAAGGAGACCCATGAAGGGCAGCCTGCCTAATCTTTGCCTAATCCTGCTATGGGGCCAGAGGAGCCACTGTGGCCCTTTTTGTTGTCCATTAGAAGGTCAGGATGGTGAGGCTGAGAGCCACACTGCAGCCTAAGCCCTTCTCCAGGGCTGAAATATATCTGTTATCTTCAGGAGCATTTTCAGAGTTTTTTCCTGTTGGTTTAGATCCGTACATTGGTGTGTTTGAGAAGGGCATTGCAGAAATGAATTCTCAGGTTTGTGAGAGAGAATTGAAGGTTTGGGTGTTGTTAATATTAACATGCCCTGATATGGGTGGGTGGCAAAAAGAAAACCAGAAGGATGAAGCTGCCTATAATAAGATCTGGTGCTCAGCCCAAAATAAATCATAGCAACAGCACTGTGCTCTTGAGCATGCCGTGCTTTTCTCTTGAGGGTCAGAGAGACCTTCATGAAAGCTGAGCAAATATATATGTTCCCAGGACCTGGCAGGGAAAGTGAGGCAGGGAGAAGACAGCACTGCTCAAGGTTAAGTTAGCATTTTGCAGTAGTGCTCTCAGCCCAGATGTGAAGGGGATTCTCTTACAAGAAGTTGTGGCATGCAGTGAGCAGCAGTGGAATTGAAACTGGGGGTGGGTGTCAGCTAGCTAGAAGTGCTCACCAGGAAGATGCTTGAGGGACAGGTTTTAAATGAGTGGATGCAATCCTTTCCCTGCACTGCTCAGCACACAAAGCAGATGCTTTGCTTAAAACCTTCCCCCTAGCCTCAGGCAGTTGAGGGATGCTTGGCTGTACTGAGCTGTGGCAGGCTGGGGGACACTGTGCAGCAGCCAGGATAGATTCGATGGGTTTGAAAGGCTCACCCTGCTTGGATGTGGCTTGTGTTTCCCCGTGCAGTACAGAGGTGCAGCAGACTTTGCCCTGTTCAGAGAGGTGTTTGACTCACAGAAAGTGATGGTGAGACCCCTGGCTTGACCCTGTAATGGAAATACCAAGTATTTGTCATGCTCAATTGGAAAATCAGCTCTAGTCCAGCTCCCAGCTCGTGGCCTTTGGTTGCTTCTTCCTACAGCTGCATTTGAATATTTCTTTGTCAGGACTAATTTCTAAAACAAAGTCTTTCCCCAGTGAGAGAGCAAGCCCGAGTGTGCTCAGATGCTTTGCTTTGTATAGCTGTGAAAAACAATTTGATCTGGTGAGGGTAAAACCTTGAAGTTTGAGCTATAATTGGAGTTTGGGATTTTTGAAAAGAAAAAGGGAGATAAGAGACCAGTCAAAGCTGTCAGAGTCTCTTCCTCCTGTAGATATTTTTGTTCATAACTGTTTGTATAATCTCTTTGCCCATAACAAGATGTTAATTAAATCACCACCAACTATTTTGAATAAATCAGGTCTTTCTTTTTTAACCCTTTCACACCTTTGGCAAAACTAGCTGCACTGCCATAGTTGGTGCATTTTAAAAAATACCCATATTTAAGCTATTTGGCTGTGGTTTTCCTCTGTCATTTCAATTGCCTGTTTGTCACTTGACTTCTGAAATCCAGTTAAAAGTATTTAAGGGAGGTGAAAGGGGAATATTTTGGTGAATTTGTAAAAGGCAGAAGGAGCTTTGCATCCAGCCCAGCTGGCTGCCAAGTACAGGCACAGTCTGAGGAGGAGGAGGCAGTGAGGGACACTTGTCCCTGACAAAACTGAATGACACCCATGTTTCCAGGCACTTGGTGTCTCCAGGAGTTTGGAGCCCCTTGCCCACTTTGAATGGTGTCATCTGAAGTCACGGGTGTTTTTGCTTTTGCTTTGCAGGATCCCACCCGGGTGGTCAGTCCCGTTATTGACATCATCAACCTGGACACTTTTGCCTACGTGGCAGCTTCCTCAGACCTCAGAGGAGGTGAGTCCAAGCCTTGTGCATGTCCTGTGGGCATCCATTCCGTGGTGGGAATGTGCACTGGCCTTTGCACCATACCTCTGTCTCCTGCTGCCTCACAAAAAAAGCACATGGGCACTGCTCAGTGCTGCTCCCAGGCTGCTCCACACACAGGTGGAGACAGGAGGAGATGGGAGATGTCTAGGCAACAACTGGAGGGTGAAAGTGTAGTGCTTATTAGTATGCCTGTGCTATTTGGAGCACACAGTACCCATCAGAGCGTGCTTCTGTGTGCACAGGGGGACTAGGTTTCAGCAGCAGCTTTAATTCTGACTTTTCCTGCCTTTGGAGCACTTGACTTTGAAATTGTAATGCAAGGTGCTGTTTCTTG
Organism: Passer montanus; assembly: GCF_014805655.1. Classification (NCBI taxonomy): domain Eukaryota; kingdom Metazoa; phylum Chordata; class Aves; order Passeriformes; family Passeridae; genus Passer; species Passer montanus. The sequence continues at coordinate 227,658 of NW_024368485.1, read as the reverse complement.
TTCATATGTAGTAGTGAAATATGTTAGGCATTGGACTTTTCTCTCAAGAGCTGCATCTCTGTGGCTGAAGTCATTTGAAAGTGGGGAAAATGTTCCATCAAACACAGCTTCTTCAGCCTGCATTGCCTCCTAATCCATATCAGTTTCTAATTTCCCCATGGCACTTCTGTACTCTGGTTTTAGGTTTTGACTGGAGTCTGCACTTCAAATGGGAGCAGCTTTCCCCAGAGCAGAAAGCCAAACGACTCGATCCCACCGAGCCCATCAAGTAAGTCTGGAGGGGGAAGGAAGCACCTGAGTAAGGAGGGGCAGGACAGGCTTCTCATGTGACCTCATGTGTGTCACCCGTGCTCCACAGCAGTGTGCAGTCTCTTCTAGGACAGCTCTAAACTTCTAGTATCTCTAGCAAGCTCCTGGCTGGCCTGCGTTTTGCAGTGCAGCTTTTCCTTCCAACACTGAAGCCTTGGAATGCCACAAAGATGGAAGGGGTGTGTTTGTGCTTGCTGGGGTTTTGGTAGTGCTAAGGATTCTGGTTAGAGGAAGAGCCCAGTGCTGTAGCAAACTGCTTCTCTCAGTTCAGCTACCACTTAAGAATAAGGCAGTGTCCTCATGATAAATTGGTGTCTAGTCCAGCCTTCCCAGGTCAGCGCTGCTCTTCTGTACCTCACTGAGGACTCCTCAGAAACGGGGATGTGCAGGGGAGGGAGCACAGCTGACCAGGAGAGGAGGTGCCATCTGTCCTCATGCCGTGGGATGGAGGGGTCCTGGAAATTTCTGCTGGAAATCTCTGCTGGCAGCAGGCCTGGTGCTGGTGTCTGCAGCCCCAGCCAGATGTGAGGCCTGGAGGACCCCAAGAGCTGGGGAAGCTCAGGGCCCCAGAAGGCTCCCAGGGGAGAAGAGCACTGCTTCTCCTTAGGATGCTGCTGTTAACAGGAGCTGTCACTGGCTTCCCAAAGGCTGGCCTTGCATTCCTGATCACTCTGCAATCTCTGGAGATTAGCCTGGGCACAGCAATCACCCCAGCTCATCCCAAGCCTATACTGAGGCATCCACACTGTCTCCAGTTGAATGGAGATGGGACTTGTGCCAGCAAACAGCAAGGCTCCTCAAGCTATCTTCTGGGTCTGCCCTCCCCTCCTCCACGGGCCTTCTCTGTGCAGTTTTCTTAGCTAATCTGAAGAAAGAAAAATAACCCTGGTTTGAAATAAAGATCACACAGCTAGTGATGGCTTTTAAAAAGCCCTTCTGAATTGGCTCTGCCTTCCTCTCCCCAGTGGAATGGTGCTCTTAATAGGCTGGCTCCAGGCAAAAAGCCCGTCTGAGTGAATAACCCCCGAGTGCTAAGTGCATTTTTGATGCTGAAGCCTACAATCAGGGCTGTCAACTTTGGGCTTGTAGGAGTTGTGCTGACGGGTGCATTAGCCAGTCATTAAGTGCCAGGCAATTTATGATTGGCAGCAGAACACTGAAAGAGGCAACTGAAAGAAAGGCTCAGATGTGTTTTTGGGGTGTTTTGTCCTTTTCTTGGTGAGAAGGTGATGTCCTGGTCATGGAAAAGGAGGCAAAGGGAAAGGCTTCTTCTGTGCATCCAGGTGCTGCAGCAGTGCTTGAGGGTGTGTCCTCTTCTCCTTGTCCATTCTTCAGGACACCCATCATTGCTGGGGGGCTGTTTGTCATCGACAAGGCCTGGTTCAACCACCTGGGGAAGTACGACAGTGCCATGGACATCTGGGGTGGAGAGAACTTCGGTGAGTCGTTCTTCATCCCCCTGGGCCTTGCTGTATTGGTTTCCCTTTCTGAGTCGTGCTGGATGGATACAAAGTCATTTCAGGCTTCACTTTGAATGTTCTGGGTGGTTTCCCCCATTTACATTCATAGGTTGTGGTCTTAGGAGACTGAGAGATCCAGAAACCACGAATGATGGGAAGTGAGCAATTGTTGGCCCTTGGGACTGCCTGCCTTCCATGCTGCTTTGATTTCCTGTAGGTAAATACCTTCAACCATACAGTTTCCAGCTTTGGTGTTACCAACAGATGAGAGAACACTACATGCACCCTTCTATTCCTTGCTGTTTGTCATCGACAAGGCCTGGTTCAACCACCTGGGGAAGTACGACAGTGCCATGGACATCTGGGGTGGAGAGAACTTCGGTGAGTCGTTCTTCATCCCCCTGGGCCTTGCTGTATTGGTTTCCCTTTCTGAGTCGTGCTGGATGGATACAAAGTCATTTCAGGCTTCACTTTGAATGTTCTGGGTGGTTTCCCCCATTTACATTCATAGGTTGTGGTCTTAGGAGACTGAGAGATCCAGAAACCACGAATGATGGGAAGTGAGCAATTGTTGGCCCTTGGGACTGCCTGCCTTCCATGCTGCTTTGATTTCCTGTAGGTAAATACTTTCAACCACACAGCTTTGGTGTTACCAACAGACAAGAGAACACTTCATGCACCCTTATTCCTCCCTGATCTTATTTTCGCCTCAATAAAGCAAAGAATTTGTCTTAATCCATTCATGACAGCATTTCCAAGCTGTGAACTGAGGTATCAGTCCCTCCCTGAGTTGGCAGAGTACCTGAAACTGTAGCTGCATCAGCATGCAGCAAACAGGTGGCAGAGTACCTGGCTGTTTATCCATTCCTGTATCCCTGGGTGGCTGGGAGCTGCCCACCTCTCTCTGATGCTGTCACTTTTCCTGCACCAAAAAAAAAGGGTGGAGCTCACCTAAATTCTGTCACCTCTGGCCCTTATCATGGGACAAGATGGACACAAAGAAATCTCCTGCAAGCACACTTGAGAGGGCACATGAAAGAGGTAACAGCCTGTCCCTTGTGCCTTTGTCAAGCACAGCTGGATCAGGCTGGGCTGTTCTCCCTATGGAGCTGCAGTGGTGCTGTGGGTCAGAACAATGGACTGTACCCAGGAAAGAAGGGGGAGGCACTGCATGTCAGGCAGACAGATCAGAACCTGTCTTTAACAGCTTGCACCTCTGGGGAGTGGGGCTAGCCAGGAAGAAAGGCTTTTGTGTCTCCACACACAGAGCAATGCTGTCCGTCATCCAAGGGAGCAGATGCTGCTGCCTTGCAGTAATCCATCCACTGCCTGGCACTGGTGTTTCCTTCACATGCCTTGTCCCTCTGGATATATTTTATTTATTTCTATCTTGTTATGCAGTAGGAATCTTGCTCTTTTCGTGCTTTCTCTCTGTGGGTGCATGTCTTGCCTTTGAAGTGACCCAAAGTGTCTGAGTGGGGTGGCTGTGAGGAAATCTGGGAGGGGAGTGGCAGCCCTCCCACCTCCCCTGCTGGATCAATAGCCCAAACAAAGCATTCAAGAGGGGAACTAGACAGGAGAGGAGCTGCCATGCTGTGCCTGACCTGCTGTCTGTCTGTGCTCATCATTGGTCTGTGACAGCAGCCAGCAGGAGGTGCTCCTGGGAGATGAACAGTGACAGGACAGCCTGCTCCTGGGAGAAGCTCCATCCTGGCAGCTTGTCCCATGCCCTGTAACAGCAGGCATTGTGCTCCTTATGCCTGGTTGTGACCCATCCTGCAGAGGAGAAGTTTCCCTTACTGGTGCTATGCCCCAGGAGGCTGGTCCTGACCAGACATGCACTGACAGGGATAGCATGGCCTTGTGTGACAAAGGAAAGCAAAATCAAGTGCAGGTCTGCATAGCAGCAGGGCAGATCCCATCTTGTCCCTTTTCCTGGGAGCAGAAGCATGCCTGGCTCACAGCTCCACCTCCTGCAGGTGCAGCAGTTGAGGGCAGAGTGTCCCATCTCTCCTTTGCACCCTGCTGGCCCTGGTCATCTTTGGGCAGGGAACGGACAGCAGGAGCTGACCTGCTTGTTTTGGACACTTACAGTGAACAGTGCTCCTCCTGGTAGCTCAGTCCTGAGTAGCAGCACTGCTGCCCTTAATGTTATTGATGAGGGGGCTGGAGGCTTCAGGCAGCACAAAAGTAAGCGTGTTTGGCTTTGAAGGAGGACACCATAGGTGTTTTGCATCTTAAATATACTGAATTCTCTGTAGATGAGTAATGTCAAGAAGGACTTGCAGGCCAGGAGGCAGTGCTGGAGGTATTTTGCTGAATGAAGGCCAAGTCCAGCACACCCCAGCATGTACTGCTCACATCCCCTCCTGGGGGTCACTTGGAGGGGCCACGTGCACTGACAGGGTCTCCTGAGGGTCAAGGGAAGCATGCTGTTGGTTCCTGCTCCCCTGGCTCCTCTGAGCTGACCCTGTACCGTGCTTTAGTTGGTGCTTTAGTTTGCCTTCCCTTGGGGCACTTAGCCTGTCTGGAGAGCTTGTTACCTGCCATGGATGGCTCCATGGGTGATCCCTCCCTGTGGAATTCTGTGCTTTTATTGTTTCTGCTGTACCTGGGGCAGGCTCTGCAGGGTGCAACTAGCCTGAAGCAGAGAGCTCAGACTCCTCAGCATCTCCTGTGCACTGTGTCCTCATTCCAGTTCACAATACACAGAGATGACCTCTTCACTGGGCTTTGAAAAGACCAGGCAAGGACTGAATGGTGTGAGTCTTTCAGCACACCAGGGAGCTGCTCTTCTCCCAGGCTGAGCAGAAGGACCAGGGGAGGGGAGGGCAGCTTGCAGCAGCCACGCTGTGCTCCACAGCTGCTCAGCTGGTTGTCCCCTTGCATTGGGTGCCCTTATGACTGACACAGCAGTGCCAGCTGAGAGGCCAGTGCTGTGACACGCAGACAAGTGGCAGCAGCAGCTCAGAGTGGCCGCATCCTGCCATAATCTCATTTCCCTGCAGCTGTGATTAAGCTTGCTCCCAGTATAGCACCAGGACATGGCACCAAGGGCATGTTTTATTGGCCTCTTAATACCCAGCACTGGGGAAAGTGGTGAGGCTCCAGCTGCTGTTGGCAGCTCTTGCCTGTAAACACGGCAGTGAAGGGAAGGGGAGGGAGTTTCTGGGAAGGAATACTGCTCCCTGCTGTGCTTTCCCACCCCTGCCATTGCTTGTCCCTGCTGCCAGGGCCAGCTGTTGGGGATGGGATCAAAGCCTTGAATTTTGGATCCAGGCATCAAGGCAAGAATGCTTTGCAGCCATGTCAGCCTTCCCTTTCCATCAGCTCAGGAGCAGGGGGGTGTGCTGGGAGCAGGATGGGAGCAACATGAACCTGGGTCCCCCCTCTGCAGCAGCTCAGGGATGAGCCCTGTGTGCTCAGAGGGCTTTGGAGCTCCAGGCTCCAATTGGCCTTTGCTCCCTGAAGCTGTGAACTGTTCTTGGAGGGATGGAAGCTTTATAAGCCAGCAGTGCCTGCCTTTGGAGGAGGAGGAGTCCTGTTGGCACTGCCCAGTTCCTACCACAGGTGCTTGTCTTGCCAGCATCCAACCTGGGGACAAGTCATCCTTGTGCTGGCATACTGAGGGGACTGCTGGGAGCACAAGTTGGCACAGACAGTGGGTGTTCTCCTGTCTGAATTCTGTAGTTAAATGGGGAGGGCAGGGTGTGAAAGGGAATTATTTATTTTGCAGTAGATACATGCTACATATAGCTCTGCACTGTCAACAGATGATAAAATAGGATTCAGAGAACTGCAAAAGCCTTTTCATTTTAATTTCATTTCTTTTTTATGCCGGTTCTGTCTGAGCATGACTGTCTGACAATAGAGCTACAGATTCATAGCTTCATAAGCATCAGGACCAGATGGACCCATTAGATCAGCCATGCTGCTAGCCCTTCCTACCTCATCCAGCTCCCTGCCAAGAGCTTTATAACTTCTGCTGTCAGTTGTGCCACAGGCTCATTTTCCTTGAGAAGGGCCCTGTGGGCCAGCCAGAGAGTGGCTTGGAGTGGCTGGGAGACATTTCCCATACTGACAACTTATCCAGATTTTTGGGATAATCTCTCCCACTGCTGACCTTTGCTTCTGTGAAGGTGTGTGCTTTACTTGATGGGCACTCAAGGCCCAGAGTACCTGGGCAGGGCAAGCTCCTGTCCATTTTGGGACAGGCGATGGGTGCACAGCTCTCTGTTCACTTTGCAGAGTCAGTGGTGGATTCATAAGGATAATGACAGTTGTAGTCATTAATGGAAAGAATTCATAGCTTCTCCTGGTGAACTTGAGAGCCCTTTGGAGGGAAGTGACTCTGAAAGAGGCAGTGCAGAAGTAATAAGGGAGGCACAGAACTGGCGAGGGGATTCTGCAGTGTATGAGAAGGGACCTGCTCACGGTCTCACGCTCACCATTGTGATTGCACCTGCTGTGCTAGAGGCAGGTTTCAAGTGCACTGACTTCAAACAGCTTGCAAAGAAGCTTTGAAATGTGCTTTTAAGGCCCCTGTGACTAGGAAAGCTCATCTGGTAATTGATTTACCCCAGTTTAATGTTGCAAAGGATGAAGTAAAAGCTAACACCAGGATTCAGACTGCTCTAGGACAGAAAGACAAAGTGCTGAAGCTGCTTCTCTTGCAGAAATCTCTTTCCGTGTGTGGATGTGTGGAGGGAGCCTGGAAATCATCCCCTGCAGCCGTGTTGGGCACGTCTTTCGGAAGAAACATCCCTACGTCTTTCCAGAGGGAAATGCCAATACATACATCAAGTAAGTGGTTTGTACTTGCTTTGGGGTTTTTTTGTGAATTAGCCTTGTAGAGAGAGCGGAGAGCAGAGAAGACAGGCAGGAAAGTTTGTTAGGAAAACTTTGAAATATCCTTGGGCAGGAATTTCTTGAGCTGAAGAAAATGTAAGTCAATACAACTGTCCCACAGGATTTCTCCAGTGTCAAGAATATGACAGAAATAGGACATTTATATGGTAGCTTTCATCAGCACAGAAATGGAGGGACGGCCCCAGCACATCCCTGAGAGCTGGCTGCTGGGACATCAAATGGTTTAGACTTTGAGGTCATCAGAACACATTTAAAATGACCTGAAATGAGGCTGCCGGCAATGTCTGTCAGTAGCCAGTGACCTTAGCTGAGGGCTCAGTGTGGCTCAGCTGAACCAGAAAATTTGGTTCCCAGTGCCTCTCTGGGATGGGAGCCACACATCTTGCTGGAGAGGGTGGTTCTGTCCCCAGGCTGGTGCTCTGTCCTGAGCAGAGGCAGCAGTGGGCTGCACCTGGCTGGCATGGACGCCAAAGGGACTGCCAGGGCATGGCAGCTGAAGGGCACCTCTCCTCACACACAGGAACACAGCTGAATCAGGTTCTGAAAGGGCTGTCTGAAATGGGCTAAGGTCCTGGAAACATCAGGTAAAAAAGGAGGAAATCCAGAAGTGGGAATAGGCATGGGAAGGATGGTCAGAGCAGCCAGTGAGGTCAGGAAGCATTTCCTCCATTTTTAGAGTGTGAGGCTGAACGTTGTTGCTGAAGTGAATGACAGAGAAAAGCACTGGGGGCACTTACAGTAAATGCAGGGTTGTTTCTGAGCTAACCTGCAGCTGTGAGTGCTTACACAGCAGGCTTTCCTTTTAGTGTGGGCTTCCCACTGTCAGAAAGCAGCATTTGTGAAGACCCAGGTCTGCCACAAGGTTCTTGTTGACCCAGGCTCTCTGCAGCTCCCTCAGCCTTTGCTTGAGACACGGGGGAGTGCAAGTGACACCTCTCACTGACACCTGTGATTTCCAGGCACACAGTGGGTGGAGCAGGAAGGGGATGGCTGTGACGGGCACAGGGCATCACCGAGGAGCAGAGCACAAATTTGAGAATCACTAGGAGGGCTCTTGCTTTTAGTAGTGAAGCAGGACTACTTCACAAAGTAGTCAGAACCTCCCCTGTGAGAGTCGCTGCAAACCTGAGTGAAAAGGTGGCACCTGCCTTGCATCACCTGCAGGAGGAGCAAGGGGAGCTCGAATGGGTACAGCTCTTGTGACTCCCTGCCAGGCACTGGCCTCTGGGGACTTGGGGATGTCTGTGTCATGCCTGGGTGTGAGCCTTGGCACTTAGCCCCGTGTTTCTTGTAAACTGAAATGAGTCTGGGAAGCCAGACAAAGGAACCCTGCACGCTGGGGAAGGTTAGGTACAGATGTAGACACTGATTTAGTCATCTCTTGAGCAAGAGCACTTAGACTATTGCCTCAGAGAGAGAGAGAGAGGAGGAAGCCCATGAATCAGCAAGGAACTGAGAATCAGTCTGGAGAAATGTACCTGTAGGCATCAGGAGCTGGGATGTTATTAACCTTAGGGTATCTATCAGCCTTAATGTTATAGTGTATAGACTGAGAGGAGAAGCAGCTCCTGGCAACCTGATGCTCTGTAGCACTTCTCTTTAAATAGAGGTGTTAGCAAAAAATATCTCCACCTTTCTGCCAGATACTGATTGCTTTCCCACAGAGCCCCTCCTTCAGAGTGAGAGACAGCTCAGGCTCCAGTCTAATGCTGGCTTCATGTGCAGAATAATCATTTTCTGGGCACCTGGGACTTGGCTGGATCCAGAGCCAGCCCACAGCACCTGCAGCTCAGTGGTGTGGCAGCAATAGCTTGGAGGCACTGGCCTTGGAGCAGGAGACTGGAGGACTCCCCTGAACTGGGCAGGGACAGGCAGACAGGCATGGAGCAGGAAATCCATTTGCAAGAGGAATTAGAGCCATCTGAAGCAAACAGAAGATTTGCTGAGGTTCAGAAACCTTCTGCAGACACCTGGCTGATGTGGCAGAGTGGCATTCTTGCTGCAGCACTGTGGTGGGGCCACTTTCTCTTTAAGTTTTGAATGCTGAGGTTTGCCTCATTGAAATCCCGGAGTGCAAAGCAGGAGAGTCCATTCAGGATTGAAAGAAAGGACATATTTGCAAATCTTCTGCAAACTTTTCAGAGCTCCATCCCATCCACTAAATAAAACCCCAAGCACTCCTGCCTTGGAGATGATGCTTAAGACAACCTTCAGTTCTGGGTCTGGTGGATGCAAAGCATCCAGCTGAGTTTGAAATGGTGAATTCTTCATCCAAGCTTTATTTGGTTGGTCCCTGGAGTAATGGGAAGGAAGGAGCACCTTCTGTAGTAGTGAGGGATGGGCTGGCTCAGGGGAAGTTGGGCGAAGACCAAGCTGAGGGTGGGAGGAGGACAGATGGGTCAGTTGGTGCACTGTGGGGGTGTCACCTTGCATGCCCCCTGGTTCCAGCGTGTCCCGTTGCCTCCCGCAGGAACACCAAGCGCACGGCCGAGGTGTGGATGGACGAGTTCAAGCAGTACTACTACGCTGCCCGGCCCGCAGCCCAGGGGAGGCCTTTTGGGAAGTAAGGATCCCCCTCTGCTGCCCGTGCCCTGCCTGTGCCCTGCCTGGGCCCTGCCTGCTGCAGTGGGTGCTCACAGGGACGGGCCCTGCTGTGGAAACCCGCCTGCACAGCTTCTGTAGTGACAGTAAAATACTGATGAGAGGCACGTCCTGCAGCAGTGAGGTGGATAAAGTGCCAGTTCAAATGTTGTACTGGTTTATTCCAGTCAGTGTGCAAACCCAGGTGGGGGAAAACCCCCTCTGCCTCTGTCCTCTCTTTGGCATTACATAGAACTACTTCTGATCCCAGAGTAGAGTTTGGTAAGGAGAGTCCAGAGGTGTTGGTGGCATCAAATCATCAAATTTTTGGCCTGCTGATGCTTTATTGGAAGGCAGCAAGTATTTGTGTGCAGGGAGTTTCCCAATCATTCTGTGAGGAGTTAGAAATGCCTCCCTGTCAGGAAGACTAAATATTTGTGTTGCATTTCTCATTTTCACATATCTTTGCCTTGGAAGTTTCCTTCAGATTCCAGGGCGTTCTGAGAATATTTGTGTTGCATTTCTCATTTTCACATATCTTTGCATTGGAAAGTTTTCTTTAGATTCCAGGGGGTTCTGACTCCAAACTTGAATTCCTTGTGACCACTCTTCAATCTCCAGGATAAATAACTTGAAGTCCTGGGGTCTCCCCTGTTTGCTCTGAATTAATATCCTGCTCCCATCCAACAGCACAGAATGAAGTAGCAGCTCTGTCCTCTGCTTAGGGTATAGAGAAGTTGACCTGTGTGAAAAGGAGGTACTGGAGGCTTCTGACTATTCCATAAAAGCCAGCTCATAACAGCTCCACAGGTGGAGGCTGGCCCAGGGAGGAGCTGGAGTTTTGGAAACGTCACTGTACAGCATGGTCCCTCAGCAGAAATTGTCCTGATTAATAAAAGAAAAAAGTATTTCACTGTATGATTAACTTGTGCTGGCTTACCAGTGTGTTTAGGTGCTCTTGCAAATCAAGGCCTCCTGTAGTCCTGTAAACCAAGAGTGTGGAGTTTTGGAAACGTCACTGTACAGCATGGTCCCTCAGCAGAAATTTTGTCCTGATTACAAGAATACAAGAAAAAGTATTTCACTGTATGATTAACTTCTGCTGGCTTACCAGCCTGTTTAGGTGCTCTTGCAAATCAAGTCCTCCTGTAGTCCTGTAAACCAAGAGTAACTTAGAATAGCAAATAGCATATTTTAATTTCCTAATATGTTAATATGTTCAGGTAAGGGCTATTGCATAGTAGCATACATTTTTTACTAATAATTTTTAAATGACTGTGCTCTTCCCTGAACCTTCTCAGCTCCAGACTCCTTGTTAAAATGACAATATGTCATCATGCCATTTTACCAAGTGAGACCTCCAAAGAGACAGAGATCAAAACAGCTGCTCAAGCTCATACAGAGAGAAACCAGAGCTGCTGATGCTCCCGCGTTTGCTGTCTGTGCATTTCTGATGGGTTTCTCTCATCCTCCCTCCTTGGTGTGTTGGGTCTCACCTTCATCATTTCCACTGTATCTCTGTGATATTTTCTTCCCACAGCATCCAGAGCAGAGTGGAGCTGCGGAAGAAGCTGAAATGCCACAGCTTCAAGTGGTACCTGGAAAACGTTTATCCCGAACTTCGGTACGGATGTGCCATCTCCACCTGCATCCAGCAGGCCAGTGGGATGCTCCAACCCTCCCTCCTGCCCCCCAGAGACATGGGCACCCCCTCCCTTGGGCTTCACAGGAGGGCAGAGGGAATTTTGTGCTGCACAGCTTGCTCACAGAGTGACATTCTGTGATACCTGCTTCCTCCAAGCTCTTTGCTGCAGGGCTGGTGAGGGACAAAGCATCAGTTACTCCCATTTGCTCTCAGGAATTCATTAGGTATCCTTCTGCCTGTGCTGTGGAACAGGTTGTGTAGGAAAACAAGAGAGTTTTCCTTACAAAAGTGTCCCAAGGCAGAAAATCCACTATAGCTTCTGCTGGGGTGTTTCAGTACTTAATGACTGCTCCTTAAACAAGCACCTTAATTTCCAGTCCTTTCACACTGTTCCATGGCACTCAAGGCTTCCCTGTTGTGAAACCATTCACCCTAGGATTTTATGACTTGTGTTCAGATGGCTCTGCCTTGCTCCTAACCCAATGCTTTGATAAATATTGTTGCTTTTGCACAGATATATTTTAGCTACCAATTTACTCCAGAAACCATTGCATTTATTCCCCTGGTCCCTATCAGGAGCCATCCTCAGAAAGGATGGTAAAGTTCTAGAGATACCTTCAGGGACCTGCTGGTGCAGTAGCTGAGTGCAGAATCACTGTGTGAAAATGATGATTTATACCATTTTCTTACTTCTTTCTTTTGCCATGTGTGGCATTGCACAGCAGCATTCACAGGCAATGGCAGGGCTCTGTGACAGTTTCTTACAAAGTTCCCCTCTCCTATAAGCTGAAGGCTGCTCACAGCCTACTCCTGGCTCCTCTGTTTGCCTGGTGCAGTTATTTATTTTGTCCTCTTACAAAGGTCAGCCATCCATCTCTGAGCACTGCTTCTGCAGCGTCCCTGTCCATGTGCTGCTCTCAGTGCTTCAGTATTGTGGTAGACCTTGCCAGCCCTCATTTTCTGGAGGTGAAATGGTGCAGCCTTACCCCACGGAGCCTCCCTGTGCATCAGGCAGTACGATGTTGTCTTCACTCTGTTCCCACAGGATTCCTGAGGAATCGCTCTATCAGACTGGGATCATCAGGCAAAGGCAGAGCTGCCTGGAGTCACACAAGTCTGAAGACCAGGAGTTCCCCATCCTGAGCTTAAATCCTTGTAACAGCAGCAAGGGCACGGTGCCAAAGGCACAGGTAAGATGTCTTGTGTATCTCTGTGGTGCTGGCTGGGAAGAAGCCATGGAGGCAGCTTCAAGATGATTTCTTAAGGTTGCTAAAGCTCTCGTGGAGGATTTACCCATTCTGCCAGTGTCTTTCCTTAGGCAGCCTGTCATTAAACCCTGGCAACTCCACCTGACCTTGGTGGAGGCCCTGGGCAGCAGCAGGGACTGTTGCAGGAGCCACAGGACAGCCTGTCCCACTGATCTCCATGGGAGCCTATGCTGAGCTCTTCCCACTGCCCAGGAACACCACGTGCTGCTCATCTGCACAGATCAAAGGCAAAGAGAATTATAACTTCCTCTCATCTCTCAGGCTTCTTTCTCTCAGAATGGACTGAGTCGCAGTGGCATTTGTAACTTCATAGTCTGCATTCTCTCAGTATTGGATTGCCCATTAAGCTAGCGAGGATTTAATGAGGATGATCTCAGTTTTTTCAGTCGCACTGAGATGAGAAAAAGCTGTATGAATTGATGTTCTCAAAAGCACAGCCTGGGAGATTTTAGAGCCAAGAGCAGGCACATGTGCCTTGCAGCAGCGTTTCTGGAGCAAGACCCTAAAGATGCACACAGCTTCAAAACTCACCTTTGTGATTTTGGCCATGTCAGTAAGTTCTGTGTTGCATCTATAGAACAGAGGAGGGAGGATAACAATCCCTTGCTTCTCCGTGGTTGCCATGAAATAATTCAGTAGAAAATGGTGTGGTGTGCACGCTTCCACTCGACTGTACATCCTTAACCCTCATGGTTACATATTCAAACCAGGTAGCTGTGCATATAAAAGGCCCAGCTTGGGGACACTGCTTAAAATACCCCTGATTTGTGTGTGCAAACAAAGCATGTCATTATGTGCATCTCTTTCAAATGCAGTTGCATGCCTGTCTGTAGGCAGGAAATTAATATCTGTTTCACAGCATGGCAAAACCAACAATGACTACTTGAATATTAGTTCAATTCAGAAAATGTAGTTAATATAATTGCAAGTGCCACACAGTAACACTTCTTACAGTTTCACTGGTTTCCATGTTCCAGAATTGGGGTTTTTTTCTTCCACTGCTACATGGACTTTTCACACAAACAGCAAGCTGATGAGAGTAGGTCATCATGTTTTTTAGAGCTAGCTCTGCAGAAGAAAGGAAAAGTGTTCTAACAACAATAGCAACTTCCAATGAATCAGCTGTTTAAAAAAAATATCTGGGAAAATCAGAATGAAAAATGCTGCTGCAAGTTAGTGTTTCAAAATGAAATGGCATTGGTCTTTCTGAAATACCAATTTGATGTGGTATTTTAAAATGAGAAATGTCATGCCAACAAGTTGAATTGTTTCATTCCTACCAAACACATTTTGTTTTGACATTTCTGTGCAGTAAATTTTCAGGATTTTTCACGCCACGAACTTTTCATCTTCCTGTTCTGATTCTGCAGCAGTTTGCAATAGGTCAACACTTCCCACTGGATGGCAACTCTTATTTCTTGTGCACATCCAGGACTAACTTTGCAAAGGAACAGAAAAATGCACTACAAACAGATTGCAGAATGACTGTACCCAGTACACAGCAGGAACAGAGAAAGGGCTTTCCTTTTAATCTTTATCTTTCTAGGATAGTTCTTTGTTACTTGTACCTATGGAGAATAGTTCAGATTAAAGCAGGATATTTAAACTTTTACTCTTAATAGAAACTTATATTTTAATGACTCAATTGCCACAAGACCACCTGAACTTGTGGATGACGTGGGTGTTACAGTCACCAGGCTGTGTAGGATTGATTATGCAGCAGTCCTGAATGCTACTTGGTTTTGCATTTGATATACCAGAATAGAGCAATAATCTTCACTTTTAACATACTGAAGTCACGTCTTGTTTACCCTAAGCTTCATTTTGTGAAAAATAGGCTTAGCTAAATCAAAGCTGTGCTTCCTTGGCATTCAGTAAGTACTGTGAAAATATCCGGGCTGTCCAAATTCTTTATTATCACTATTATAGTAGCAATAATTTGGTTGCTTTGATTGCCTTTCTGTGGCTGTCTCCCTGCTGGGCTGCCCCAGCCCTTTACCAACATTATGTGCATGAAGTCTTGAGACTGGATGTGAGAAGATCTGGGCTGTCATGGTTTGAGGAGGAGAGGCACAGGAGCTGTCAGATGGCAATCAACTGCTCTTTATTTTAGGTTTTTCTAACTGTAGTGTAGGAGAAGGGTGTTGTGAGACCCCAATCCATAGTTGGAGTTAATTGAGACAAGTATTCAGTGGTGAAATCAGACTTAGACCCTTAGCAGATCTCAGAAAACCTCCCTGGTGGTGTCTGGTGTTCTGGTGTTGGTCCTGAGTTACTGAAAGGGGCACTGAGGCACAAGAGGACCCCTCACCTTTGTGTAGGAGAGCTCTGTCTTCTCATCCTGGGATCCACTTGGCCCTGTCCCCTCCAGAAGGCCTGGCAGCAGTCAGGGTGGGCTCTGTCCCCTGAGGTGGATCTTAGAGGTGGTTGAGGACCTCAGGGGGCTCCTGAGTGAGTGACAGGCAGAGATGTGTGTGCAGTGCCCATCCCCAGGGCACAGCAGGCTCTGCCTGTGCTCCTGCCCACTGGAGCCTCGGCACTCCGTGCCTTGTTGCGTCTCATTTGCTAAATGAACAGATTGATTTAGTTTTTCACGAGATAAATGCATCTGAGGGAAAATAATTGATCATAATTTTGTCCTCATCTATCTAATGAAGATGTGAGTAGTTGGGGTTTTTTTTTCAAACCAAGTGTCAGTTGGTATTAGTTCATAGAGTTTGGAAAAGACATCTGACTGGGATTTATTTAAGTCATTAGCAGCTTCAGGAAACCTGACATGCTTCAGATAAAAAATCTGAAGATGCTTTGACCTGGATATAACACATGTGTAAGCAGTTGCTGCAAGAGGAGTGTAAAGTTCAGGCATCTTTTAGACAAGCAAGGAAACAGGGGAAAAGACTGCAGCATCCATTTCCTGGGCCTGCACCCCAAAATACCTGGGGTTTGCAGCTGAGTGGCTGCCATTGCATTTGCACACATGACCTTGACTCTTCTTGGGAAGGAAAGGCAGTGTGATCATCTGCCTGGTGTGGCTTTCATGCTCATCCCAGCTGGCTTGGGGTCCTCTGTGTGCTGACTAGATCTGCCCTTTTTTTTGGAGACCATTTAGCATCTGTCCAAACTAAGTGACCCTCCTGAGACATCTCAACCACAAACATTGTCTTCTGACCCTCCTGCCCTCAAAAGCCTTTGTTCTTCTGATCCATGGACATGCCCTGCCCCAGCTGTAGGCTGGCTGGAGCTGGGGGAGCCAGGCTGAGTGAGCAGAGCAGGGGGGAGCAGTGTCATCTCTGCAGCCAGGTTGTCCTGGGCACCTGGAGTACTTTGTTTTCCCTCTCCTGAGACGTGAGGAAGTGCCACGAGTTGTGTCCCAGGGTCTTTGATGAGGGTGGCACTTCAGTATCCTTCAGTGACTCGTGCAGTCACGTGCCTTGGGAAGTCCTTCCCTGGGATTTTAAGAAGATAATTTGATAATTAGATTGTTCCACCTTGTTCAGAAGAACTTTGCTCTTGCTCCTACCCCTGCTTTAGGGCATGGCTGACCTCTCACTCAGCAGCACAGGCCTCACTGTCACGGAACACTGGCTCCCCTGGGACTGCTCCTTCCCAGGCCGAGGGGCTCTTTGCTCCATCTGCCAGCCAGGCTATGCCAAGCCAAAGGTCACTCGTGAAAATAATTTCCTCAGTTCACAATAATGCTGAGTAACAGTGACAGGTGCCGGCTCAGATGATGCTGAAGCCTTGAGAAACAGTCACAAGCCTCAGATGAGGGGTTGGTGTTTTCTGGGGCTTTGGAGGAAGGGGGTTGCTGGTTGTGCTGTGCAGCTGGTGATGCTCTCTCCACCGAGTCCACCCTCTTCCTCCTGGCTCCACCACCCCTCCACCTTTGCCTTCGAAAAGGCAGGAAATCTCGATGTCAGTTTTGCCTCACAGATCTGTTCTTCTTTGGTTCTGGGTCAGCTCTAAACCCTGATGGCATCTCCTCAGGCAAGTCCTGAAGCCCTGAAGCCAGGCTAGCTCCTTGCAGGGCTCCTTAGGAGTACCATGGGCTGCCCCATCCACCACAACCTCTGCTGTGCTGGCCACGTCAGTGTGCCAGGGATTAGGAGATTAAGTAGTTCCTCATGGAAAAAAGGAAAAAAAAATAATCCCAACTCATAAAAATAAGGGAAGAGGAGGGTAGGATAAAAATTTCTGTGGCCATGAGCATGTATTTTAACTTAAAGTCTTTTATGGATTCTGTGGTGTTCAACTGACTTCCCTCCTCCTTCCCCTTCAAATTTCTTCATTTTCTGCATAATTTTCTTTGGCTTTCATCTAGGGTTGAAAGGGAAGGAGACATGATTAGAGCTGGATATAACATTTTCTACAGGACTGGCTTCCATAAAAAGCCATTCTGCCAAGATAGATGAGCTGTGTGAAAATCTGTCAGCTGAGATAAAGACAGTGGAAGGACAGCCTGGGGGCAGGAGGGTGGGATCCAGTGTCAGCTGTGGAACTGCTGCACACATCCAGCTCTGGAGCCCTCACTTCTTATGATGAACAACAGCTTAGGGAAGTGGTTATCACCACCCTTCCTATCCCGTGGTCCACTGCTGGATGAGAGGATGACTCTGCCTTGAGAGGATGTGAATATTCTGAAGGTTTGAATGTAGAGTGGTCTGGAAGAAAAATAATGGAGAACCTCTGGTAGGAGCAGTCTTCCATGAGACAACCTCAGTGAAGCAAGAAGGTTAGGATGTCAAAATAAGGAAACAAAAAAGTCCCCATGGCCTGGGTTATTCGGAGAATTCAACATATTCACAAGTTACACCATTAACTGGACCTCAGTGAAGCAAGAAGGTTAGGATGTCAAAATAAGGAAACAAAAAATCCCCATGGCCTGGGTTATTTGGAGAATTCAACATATTCACAAGTTACAGCATTAACTGCCTGCTGCTGGGGTGCAGCTTCAGCCCTGTCCTGAGCTAAAATGACCAGCAATTGGTTAAAAATGTAAAGCAGGTTTTCAAAGCAGCTTGTAGCAGCGTGGGTGCCAAGAACAGATGTTGGAGCTTGCCCCGTAGGGTTTGGTTCTTCACAGATGCTGGACTAATTTGGCACCTGATTTCCCAGGCTGGTGGTTTACACAGCAGCTGACAGCGTGTGTGGTTGGGATGTCTGGAACGTGTGCACTGTGGGATCAGGCAAACCCTGCTCCGTATGACAAAGAAAAGTGGTTGCTAGAAGGGTGTGGATTGAGGCTTTGAAAATGAATGCTTGTTATGTACCCAGATCCTTGCTGAGGAGCCTGTGGGCAGGCTGTTCAGAAAGCCAGGTTTGATTTCCAGGAGCTGCTGGGGAATAGTGGGCTAAGAAGCACAGAGTATGAGGATCACAGTGTGAAGTCCTTGAGGAGCTGGGTCTGCTGTGCAAAAGCATGTTTTCCCTTCCAGGTGGCTAAGAACCTGAATGAAAGTGGGATTTATATTCCCAGGAGTTAAATGCCTGTAGCTGTCTGTTTTGAAGTTGAGGAGAGGAGTTAGAGCTGCTGACGGTGACAAATACCAAAGGACCAGAAGCGTGTCCCTGCTCTAATAACTCATGCTAATGCAACCCAAAACCTCCACCATTCAAAGTCAGGGGCACTGCAGGCATCCCAGCTCTGAGAGTAGGACAGCCATTCGTCACATTCCCCTCCAGCACTCAGAAAGGGTTGAAGTCTCCCAGGAGCCCCATTTTTCCAGCCCCAGCCTGACAGCCATATGTTTGAGCACTGCCTTCCCCTCCACTGCCCACACTGCTGCTCACGTCACTTCTCATGGAGCTCTGACTTCTCCCAGTTTTTCTGCTTCCTCTTTGCACCTTTTCTTTCCCAGCAGGTTCAGAGTTTTCATAGCCTGTACTCTGCTAAAGGATGTGCCATGGCTCCTGGGGTCTCTTGTAGGAGCCCTTTTGCTCCCTGGCCTTGCTGTCTCTGGCAGGGTTATTGCACTCTGACAGTGGAGCCAGCCTGCTGTTGGTCCTCCAGCCCTGCTCACCTGCCCTGGCATGGCTCAGAAACCTGCTTTCCATCTGCTCCCACTGCTGCTCAGAGCTGCTTACACAGCAGGAGTAGATCCTGCTTTGCACCCTGGATGGGAGCCCTCAGAAAACCCTTCCAGCCCTGCTCTTTCTAGTTTCAAAGTTGATGCTCACAGAAAGTTACAAGCAAAACACCTGGTCCAGAAGACCCTCACCAGGGTTATGTAAAAGCATGGTTTGTGGTTTCCCTTCAGCCAAACCAGCTCTTGTCTGCTTGTGCACACACACAAATAACAGGGAGACAGACATCCCTTGGCTGGGATCCTCTCAGGAGGTGCTCTTGGCTAGTGATAGAAAATGTTCAGCTGGAATAAACTGTGAAACACTCCTGGGCTAAGCAGTGTGTCTGTACATCCATGGTGCTCTGTCCAGTACATTTGCAAATCCTTATCAATCTGTCAGCTGCTCCTCTTCTTCTCCCAAAAACATCCTGTGATGAAAAGGTGGTAATCCTAGAGATCTCCTGTTGTGTGGTAAGCATCACACAGGACAAAGAGTCCCTGCTCCTCCAAAGTTTACTTCTAGGGCTGAGAAGCTGATAAAATGCTGGTGAACATGAAAAAGCAGTAAAAGAAAAAAACCTCCAAGACAGCCCAGTGGAATGAGAGTAGCAATGGTTATAGCCAACCAGAACAGCAAACCTTTGAAATTTGGTCCCAGTGCCTTGATAAAAAGCAAAGCTTTTCCTCTTATTTTTGTGATATTTGGGAACAGAACCCCAGGAGTTGCAGACATTTGCTGTGTATCACCTCTTGTCTCCCACTGACAGCTGCAAAGCATCTCTGCTGCTCTTCCCTGTAAAAATAGGATTGCACATTGTGTCGTTGGTAGTGTTCCTGCCTCTCTTCTGTTTTTTTTTCCCATCCTTTTGTTCTCCAACCACAGCCCAGTTCTGGCTATGGAATCATTTGTCTCATGAAACATGTTCTTCCAGCAGCTTTTGTTGACATTTTTTGTGGTACCTGCAGTCCCTCAATGACAACTGCAGTTTTGGGGAGGCTTGAAACATCCCAATGACTTCTCTTGGTGCCTCTTGAAGTCAGTGAGGTTTGTGTTTGATTTTGTAAGGGGCAGGATCCAAGCCAAAGTGTTTGTTTTCCAGGTAAAAGAATAGCAAGAATCAACACTGCTCTCTCACCATCTTTCTTTTTCTTCCTCTGTGCAGGAATGGACGTACACTTACAACCACCACGTCCGCCAGCAGCAGCTGTGTTTGTCTGTGTACACCCTCTTCCCTGGTTCCCAGGTGCTGCTGTCACCTTGCAAAGAAGGTGACAACAAGCAGGTGAGCCCTTTTCACTGATCCCCCATTTTCTTTTGAAGTTCCCTTTCTTTCATCACAGTATTACTGCACATTAAATGGCCTGTGCTCTGACTTCATCTGGGAAGCACAGTCAATTTGGGAGTACAGACTCTGGCCTGTTCAGCCCTTTGCCTCTTAAATGAGTGTGTTGATAAGGATGTCTATTAGTGAGGGTGGTGATCTGGATACTTCAATGCAGAAGTCAAACCCAAACTGGCAATTTAGTTCACATGGGCTGCCAGTCAGGCAGCAGATGCTAACATTTCCCTGCAGTTAATCACTGGGCTGGCATTTGAACCAGTGACCTGGGGAAAAAGCTGTTAGTAATATATTATCTCCCTAAAGCCAGGCAGAGGCCGCGTTAAATGAGTGTGCTTCTGATGGGAGAAACGCTGAGCGTGAGCTCTGCTTGGTGTGGGTTTGGGGACCTTGTACTTGACAGCATCAGGCCACAAGGGCTTGGTGACAGCTGTCCTCTTGATGCTGGAACAGTGCAGCGAAAGCACGTGGGGAGGAAGCTTGTTCACCTGTTTCTCCTGCCACGTGTCTCCCCTCAGCGCTGGGGCAAGGTCGGGTCACACATCGAGCACATAGCTTCACGCTTCTGCCTGGACACCGAGACCATCGGGGACACCCACGAGAGCATCAAGGAGCTCGTCATCAACCCCTGTGAGAGCACAGCCATGAGCCAGCGCTGGGACATGGCGATGTCGTGACCTGCTGGAGGACGCGCGCGGCCGAGATGGGGCTGGAGTCCAAACCATCGGGGTCCCTGTGTGCTGTGGGACAGCAGGGCAGTCATTCCAGTCAAAATGGGACGCGGCTCTCCGGGTGGAACAGCGGATGTTGACCGCCAGGCATGCGGCTGGTATTGGCCTGGTGATGGTCAAGGAGGAGGGATGGCAGAAAAACAAGCTTGAAGTGTTTTAGGGGGGTACTGGGGCTCCTGCAATGGGCTGTACAGAACTTCAGCATGCACAGCATTGATTAATCTCCCTGGAAACACAGGTAGAAGAGCCTTTAATGCCTAAAGGAGACTTGGGCTGAGCAAAACAAGCATCTCAGTAGCTCTTTGGGGTTGAGGTGAGTGCACAAGGTGGGATGTGCCAAAGGATGCTAAGAAACATCGCCAGGGATCAAGTGGAAGACACTGAATTATTTTTGCACTTTGCTGTGAATGCTTCTGTCTTCTGCAGACAGCATGGGTGGAGCTGTGTTGCACATTTGAATTGGTACCTGATCCACGTCCCTGTCGTGTGTACAGAGGCAGAGCAGTCCTTGATGGCTGTGGCCAGGATCAGAACAGCGAGTGATGGGGGAATCCTGCTCTGTGCTAACTGCACACAGTGCTTGTTGAATCTCCAAATCCCAAGCAAACAGAGGATTCACTGCCTGAGATTAAAGGATATACATTTCTGTCAAGCTGGGAGGAAAAGCAGTAACGTGATTATTTCTCCTCTCTGAAGGCCATGGGTCACTGAAACTCCCCTAAAATTTTGCTGTGTGTCTCTCACTGCTCTGCTTCAGATCTGGACTAATTCAAATTTTCACTTTTCTTCCATAAAAGTAATATTTTTGGTAATTGAAGGTAATTGTGTCATATTTCTGTTTCCCAATTTCCAAACTACAGATGAAGGGACTCCCATGAAATGCTGCTACTGATGGGATGGTGAAGGTTTCATTTTCAATTAAAGTTAGAGACTGCTTCAAGAAAGGAAAAGGGATATTACCTAGGTTTGCTTCCCAATTACCTTGTAGCCCACAATGTAAAGCACTGAAGAAAAGGTTTGGGATTCCCCATTCATGCTGGTGAGCAGGGTAGCCTGGGCCACGATGTACCTCTGTCTCCAAGTCACTTAGCATAGCCAGACCAGGCAGAAATTATTTCCTCAGCTTTTGGAGATGTCTTTTACCAGAGATCATGCCAGGTGCTGCCTCTGTGTGGAAGTGAGGTGGCTGCCTGGGGGGAGAGTAGGACAGACAACCTCAGGAGGGGTCTTGGGAATAGAAGACTGGAAGGTCCTTTCCAGCTGTCTTTCAGGGCAGCTGTCACTACAGCCACAGGTAACAGCAGGAGCTGTGCACACAGCTCTCCTGTAGTAACCACTCTCAAAGACAACTTCCACAGGACTGTCAATGTGACTTGAAAAAAAACCACATCGTTTCTGTCTAAAAATGCTGGGATTTAGTGAAAATCCTATCCTTTGTTTCCTGTGCTGCAGACTGCAGGTGAAATACCATAAGCTTTAAGCCTTCAAGTGCTCTCAGCATCCCTTCTTGAATAAATTGCTGGCTTTCAGGATTTTACTGCCTCAGTTTCTCCTCCCTCAGTGCTGAGAGAAAGCCGTGTGTATAAATCTTCCCGGCTTTAGAAGCAAAACTAGTATAGCTCTTTATGTGCAAAAGGTCGAGGTGCAAAATGCTTTTCATGTGCTGCAGTGATTACTAACCTCATCAAGCTCCCTTGGTGCCAGCCTCAAGGGCTTGTGTTCTGAGAGGGCTGGAGCAAGCTGTCATTTCATGGTGGGAAGTGGCATTGTTTCTGTGCCACCACTCTGCCAGGAAACAAAGGGGAGCCCTTCAAAGGGAATGGACCCATTTCACAAAGGAGGGCAGTGACCTTGGGCTTCTTTTTAATTGAACAGGGACATATCACATGTACTTCTCACAATGGTGATGACAGACAAGGGGTGGTAATTCCCTGTCTAGTGTTTACAAGGGAAGGGAGCTCCCAGGAGCTTGAAGCTTAACACATTCACACCTGTACTGTGCCCACAGCCTGGCACTGCCCAGCAGCTGGCAATTCCACTCTGAAAATGCAAATTGCTGAACAGCTTGGCATGGGTTTTGAAGTTCAGCACCTGGCAGGTACACTCTGAGCAGCACCTCAGACCTATCTAGCTTTACTGTTATCCACCAAAGTTGAAAATCTCCCTTCTCCTGACAGCCAAAGCTCTCTAAACTGCTCTTTGCCTTAGCAGAAACAGCTACCTCACTACACAAGTGTGTGTGCTTGGGCACATGG
The DNA here is from genome assembly GCF_014805655.1 of Passer montanus. Classification (NCBI taxonomy): domain Eukaryota; kingdom Metazoa; phylum Chordata; class Aves; order Passeriformes; family Passeridae; genus Passer; species Passer montanus. Next base: position 205,136 of record NW_024368485.1, on the reverse strand, counting down.
ACCCATGGGACCTGCAGGGATGTGTTCTAGGAAGGAGTTGTTTGACCAGCTTTGCAGCTCTCTTGCCTTTTGGGAAACACAAATGCTATAGCAAACCCCTCCTATTCCAGAACATGCGCTGTGATCACTGTGAGCGTGTCTAGGGCAGTGGAGAGGGGGGCATCAGGCATGGTGTCCCTTACCAGAGAGCTGCAGCCAAGGTCAGCTAGGTCTCTTGCAGGCCCAAAAAAGTACCTCACAGACCTGGGGAGCAGCAGCACTTGTCAGACTGGTGATTGTGTCTCACACAGCCATCAGCTGTAACCCTTAGGCTGCAGCTTATTTCATGGTCCAGGAAATGAGATTATCCCTATGGATCAGCAGTGTTTTCAGAGAAGCCTGAGAGTATCAGCCTGACTCCTGGGGAGCTTTATAGAAAGCTGGCCATGGTCTGGCAGTCTCCAGAGTTAACCCCAGTATGGCATTTAGCAAATCTGCCTAACACCCTGCAGAGAGACCTAGCATCGTGTCGGGGAAAAGGTTAACTTGCTGCTGAAATCCAACTCGTACATTCAGGTTCCTTTCTTTTATTAAAACACACTGAAAACAGATGAACTTTTCTTGCTTTGTGTTTTTTTCAATGCCTAGACAAATGACTGCCATGCTGTGAACAGGTACAATGTGACTGATTGGGATCTAGATGGGCTCCCACACCAATGCTGCTCAAGCCCCGGCGTCCTTTGGTAGTAATGCTTTTTGGTAGCGTTTTGCACTGGCTTGAAAGAACATAAGATGAAGCAGAAAATATGATTCTAATCCTGGCTGTTGAGCTTTGTGACAGCCTTTATGATCTCCAGGTAAGTCACTTCTTGTGCCTTGGGAAATTTAGATTCAGAGCAGGAAACTCAAGGCTAGAACTACTACTGGCTTTTAAAGAGCCAACTAATGCTATCTGAAAAAAAACCCCAAAACACACCAGAAAAAGTCAAAAAAAGCACATTCCCCCCCCCTCTCAAAGGAGGTCCATGTTCCCATGAGAAAAAAAAAACCCAAAACACACCAGAAAAAGTCAAAAAAAGCACATCCCCCCCCTCTCAAAGGAGATCCATGTTCCCATGAGAGCAAATCTGGTTTTAGTTGGGCTGGAGAAGTCTTGCAGTCCTTACATTGCTGCTTATGTGATTTCTAGGTGTCTCATCCTCATCTTCTCTCTGCACCAGTGCAGCCCCATAAGGTAACAACACAAATCATCTGTGCATGGAGCCTCAGGTTACAGCATGCTGAGGTAGTGATTTAATGGTAAAGAGGTGGAAACTGAATTCAAAGATCTTTGTTCATCCAGCAATGCAACAGCAAAATGGGGCTGGTGGATGAAGACTGGAGAACTGCTGGTGGTTCAAGACAAGCACAGCCCTGAGTGCTAATCCCTTCTGCTTCTAGGAGTGGCTTGGGATAGCTTACTTCATTTCCCTGCCACAGTTCCCCAAAATTTTAGTGAAGACCAGGTGTCTTAAAGAGAGAAAAATCCAAGGGTTATTTTTTTGTTGCATGCAACACCAGCAGTACTGGGCTGGCAGGCTCCATGGACCCTTATCTGCCTGTACAGATAAAAAGGTTCAGATGGAGTTCATTCTCTTTAGAACAGCCTGTAAGGTCCTGTGGTTTAGACTGGTGACCAAAACAGTGTTGATAACACACAACAATGTTTTAGTTATTGCTGTGCCTGCACAGTATCAAGGTCTTCTCCATCTCTCTCTCTGCTGCCCCTGTGAGCAGGCAGGGGCTGGGGGAAAGGATTGGGAGGGGGGACAGCTGGGACTGCTCCCCCAAAGTGACCAAAGACATATCTCATACCATATAATGTGACACTCAGAGGTAAAACTGGGGGGAGTTCTGCCACAGGAGGTCTCTGTCTGGCTGGGCATCAGGCTGCAAGTGGTGACTGACTGCCTTTGCATCACTTGGTTGTTTTTGGGGTTGTTTCGTTTAATTGCATTTTCCTTCATGACTGTCTTTATCTTCACTCACAAGTGTTTCTCCCTTTTGCCATTCAGAGTCTCTCCCATCCTGTTGGCAGGGAGGGAGGGAGAGAGTAGGGGCTGAGCTGCCAGACAGGGCCAGCCCATCCCATGCCCTAAGCAATCCAGGGTCTGTGGTGTAACAGGCTGGTGTTCCTTGTGGCCAGGCTCTGATCACAGCTCTGCAGTGCGATCTGCACTGCTCACTTTTCACATTTTAAAAGCTTCAGTGAAAAGCTGGGGGTTAGTATTGTTTGTAGAAGGGATAAAGGAAGCAAAGTCAAGGAGGTTTCACACAAGGAACAGAAGAAACTTCTGCTGCTCATTAATGTTCTGGCTGAATTAATTTTGAATGATCAGTCCAGCACCAGTTTCAATGTGCAGCTGCTTTACATGGCTGCAGAGTTAAAGGAAGCCTATGGTATGGCTGTCCAGCTTATGTTGAGACTTACATGCTGAAATCCAGTGGCATTTTTCCAGATTTATGGATTTTTTTCCCCGTGTCCACTGTTCTGTTTCTCACTGGAAGTGCCTTCAGAACCCTGTAAGAATAAAAACTTGTTGCAAGCTACTGCCTCTCCAACTGAGTCTAATTAAGTTTCAAATGGAGCTGTATTTTAGCACAGAGCTGAAAAAAAGCAGCACATAAATTTACAGGTAAGAATGCTTCTTTTGTGGAGCTGGGGGCTGTTTTGTTTTCCCTGATATTGCTTGGGCACTAAAGAAACCCAAACTGGTTTCCTGTGTACAAAAGAAGCCAAGTCTGGGTTTTGCATAAGCACACATGTAATAATTACCTATCTATCCATTACAATGACTGATGTCTCTCATTTTCCTGTGATTTACATGAAAAAGTGTCCAGACAAGGTATTGCTACTGCAGAGGGTTCAATTCAGTTGTAAAACCAACCAGCCATCCAACCAACCAAAGAGAGGAACTGAAAGTTTGTGTGTAACCTGATAGATGTAATAAAAGTATGGTATTACGAAATTAGGACTGTTCCCAGGGTGAAAGGCTTAGGAGTCTGCAGGTCAGTAGGAATGTATTTAGGGGTTTTTTTAAGAGCCCTAGTGACTCAGAGTTGCACCACGGGGACAAGTTTATAACACAACACCTGAACAAAGTCCCCCCAGCCTGCAGTTTCCTGAAAGAACACAAGATCTGCACTGCTCCTGTGGCCCAAGCTGTGCTCGTGTCAGGGGTTCAGCATGGACTTTGTGGTCCTGACTCTGGCCATGGAGACACCTGGTGATCCGTGAGCCACGTGTCTGTGTCTCTGCAGCAGACTGATGAAAACCCTGCCTCCTTTTCACAGCTCTGGAGCAGCTGTGTGAGCCTCTTCTAATGGAGATTGACATCCTGGTGCTGTGGTGGTGTTCTGGCATTTGACATGTTTGCAGAAGAATCAGTGTTACAAGCACTTTGAGCAGTTTTCATGAATTCTGATCCTGCTGGCAATCCCTGGATCATCCCCATGGACATCCAGCCTATGTTATGTACCAGAGATTATTGTTTTCTATAAATGCAGAGTCAGACCCAAAGCCACACAATTTAGATGGCTTTTACAAATTTTACTAGACTCCAGCTGCCTGAGGCCACTAACAACGAGGACGTGCAGCAATGATCATCTCACCAAAAGCAGAAGAACAGTGATCATCTCACCAGAAGCAGAATATGTGGTGTTGGGAGAGGGCACTTCTAACCTTCATTCTGAGGCTGCTATCACCTCCTTACTAATCCTTGGGAAGGTGATCTGGGTGGGTGCTGAGCAGAAGGCAAGGTGAAAAGGTTTCCTGGAGGTTTGGCAGTGGTGGGAAGCACTGGCTGACACTGCAGCTGATGGGGTGGATGGCTTTACAAGATGTGGAGGTGTGAGACTGGGCAGTAACCAAGGACAATTCAAATGATTTGAGCATGAAAACACCTGCACCCAGGGGTGCAGAGAGTCTGGGTGGATCTCAGATCAGCACCCTGCACTTTCAGGGGCAGTTATTTTGACTGATGACTGATCCAGTGCTTGAAATGGCTGCCCCAGAACGCTGTAGGGGTTAAAAGGAAATTGGCTTATCTGGTCACAACATACTTTCAGTTCTGTTAATGGAACTGTTATTAGAGTGGATTATTCAGTGCCCTGGACGTGAAACCCTGATTTGGACAGGGCTCACGTGTTGATAACAGGCATGGCTTGTGCTGTCTCTGCAGCTGTGTGCTGCCAGAGCATGCATTGGTACGTTTGCAATGGATCCTCGGCGTGAAGGATCGCAGTCATTGCATCTTCAAATTGATTTTCTTCTACGGAAAGCTGTTTGAAGCAAAAACCAATTTGGTTTGTATAAACTACATTAGAGATAAGAAGATATCCCTCAGAGTGCACGAGATCACCTTAGAAGACGTTTTTGCCCTACTGCGAGTAACAAGTCGCACAATAAAAGGAATTTCTTACAGCTGATCTGATCTCCACCCATCCGTGAGCTGGCTCTGAAATGAGATAAACCTATCTCCTCTAATTCAGGACAGGTGTATCATATTCCCAATCACATTACAGACACTAGGAAGGCCTGGTGGTGTTAACACTGAACATATAACCCAGGCAAGTGAGGCAGCTTTATCTGCTTTGAGGGTCTGGCCTTGTAAATAAGGTGCTAAACTGCTTCCCCTGATCTGGAAGTTGGCCTGTGAGGTTCTACCTGTGCTGCTACTGAGTAAGTAGTGGCTCTGGAGAGTCACCTATGTGGGGTTTTCTTTTTCTTTCTGGATAGATTTGGTGTCTTGTATCTTCTGTCTGATTCAGTCCTCCCAGTCAGGTCCTCAGCTGGTTCCTGTTTGTTTAGGTAGTGTGGTAGCCAACCTACAGAAAGAGCAAAACAGAAAGTATTCTTTAAAGGAAAAAGCTGTGAGGAAAAAAAAAATTAAATACAACAAACCCACCACTTTTTCCTCCTTTCCTTCTCTCAGTCTCTTGGCCTTCTGTAAGAGGTATCCCTGATGTGTACTAGCATTTAATTTGTAGGTTATCTAGGAGGTTTCAGGGCTTGGGAAACCACAGTGGTGTTGAAGATGCAGGTGGGTTAAGCACAAGGTTGTCAGCTCCAGTTCTAAGACTGGGTGTGTTTTCTGGGTCCAGCATTGCCATTTTCCCTCAGCATGAGTGTCAGGCTGGCTCAGGAACACTGAGAAGTTCCTCCAAACAGGAGCAGATGGATTCCTGGCAAGAGATGGGTGACCAGGTCTGGGGCAAGCACTGGCTGTTCTGCAGGGAACAGGGTGACGTTCACAGCTGGGCTTGTTGCTTTTGATGGTAGGAAGCAAACCTTCTGTTGGTTTGGCTGCACACAGCTGTGGAAATGGAAGGTGCCATGTCCACGTGTCACAGTAATTAATGGCAGTTGTCAGAAGGTGCCGGGGAAGCACAGGGAGTTACCTGTGGTGGGACCCAAGGGAGTGAGGAGCCAGGTCTGTTCAGGCAGCCAGGAGTTGTTCCTTGGAGGCTGCTCTTTCTAGGACACCTGGCTGTGCCTGGAGATTCCTGCAGTTGTTGGCATATTATCAGCTAATTTAAAATTACTCACACAAGCCCTTATCAGTACATGAGACCAAAGGGTGATAGTGGGCATAATGACAATGAAGGTTTTATGAACCACTTCATGAAGCCAAATCCTCAGGAGATATTGAGGCTGTAATTAGATTTGAGGATAATAAGGTTTTTTTTTTCTTTCTTCTATGTTTTTTTCCTCCTCTTTCTTTCTGCTAGCAAATCAAGGGAAAAATTGGAGCTCTGAGTTCATTCTTGTGTGTTCAGAGTGTGGCTGCAGGCTGTACTCAGTAACACAAAGGGATTACAACTTGATATCAAGTAGCCTGGGAGAAGCGTGAGCATGAAAGTACAGGGGTGTGTTTTACTGTAGACCATGTGGATCCCTTATGGAAGTGCCTGGAAAAGACCTCCCAAGCCCTAGGAGCGATTAATAATGAAATCAACTAATAACAAGATCTGCAATGTGAAGAGAAAAGTAGCCAGCATTTTGTTATGGGGAGCAAATGAGCAAACCAGCAGGGGACATGCTGATCGTGTCTGATTCATGTCTTCTCTGTAATCTCTGCTAAAGTTTTAACAACCCAGGAAGATGAATTACCCACTCTAACCAACACAGGGATCAGCATGGGGTTTATTAGAAGCAGGCTATCATTTAACAATGTCAGGAGGGTATTTATTATTAAGCAGTAGACTCCACAGTGTAAATGGAAAACCATCACTCCTCCTTAGACGCCAAACAAGGTATGTTCATAAAGCCAAATGGCCAATACATCGTAGTGCCTGAACACAAACACACAGTCTGCTTTCCTGGACCTCAGGGCTTTCTATGTTTAGCTGCAGGCTAACAAACCAGAGTGTTTGAAGCTACTGGAGGACAAAGCTGTACACCCCATGCCAAATTTGACTCTCAAAACTCCCTGGTGACTTTGTTCCAGTGAAGAAGGAAACTGGAGAAAGATTTCTGGGTTCAGCACAGAGGGATTGGGTCAAGGTGGATGCTTTTGGGCCAGGGTGCAAAACCCTCTGAAAGCAACTCTGCTTTCTTATATGCACTGTGTGCTTTCAGCTCAGAGATTGCTCAGTCCTTCCCTTTTCCTGGAGCCCAGTGCCTTTGTCCATAAGAAGATCAATCAGTAAAATGTCTGGTAATACACAGTGAACATTTTGGTTTTATTTATCGCCACATTAAGATACCCAGTATGGAAGCATAAATAATACAGTTGAAGTAAACCACCACTTAATGTAGTAATATTTCAAGGTGGATTTGTGGGAAAGGCTGGGGGCTGGCCATGTTTTCAGTCCAGCTTTGCAAATCCAGAGTATTTCTGGACCAGCAAACATACAATGCTCTCAACCTGTAGCATGGCCAAGGAACTCTTGGATTTTGCAGTTCTGCTCTTGCTGCACAGTCAAACAGCAATCACAGCAACATCTTCTGGTCTAAATGTGGGGAGGAGTTCCTGGGCACAGCCATCTGAGTGATGTGATTGTCTGACTGCAGGCTGCCACAGCTGGCTCTGAACATCACCAAAAAAATCTTTTCTTTGCAATTTATGAGGTCTAATCAGCCATATTTTTAACAAATCCTCCTAATGGCCCTGTTGAGAAATGCTTTGAAATATGACAAAGTGGATTTTCAAAATTTAGAAGCCAAATTGCAGAATCAACTGAGAGCTGAGTCAGGGATGGAGCAAATACATCAGACTAATTTTTTCACCTATTTTTATCAGCTGTCTGGGAATACCTGATTTCTGAAGTTTAAGCAATATCACAGAAATTTCTTAACGTTTCGTGTCACTTTAAATTATTTTCTTTAATTTCTCTGATTAAGGATTTGTGAATATATTAGACTAGAAATGCAGAATGTAGATTATACAGAATTAATACTGATCTTTAAACCTGCTCTTCATCAAAAGTTGCTTTGTAAAAAGAAAAATGAACCAGTTGACTTTTCTATTCTTCATTATTGCCTTGCACTTGGAAAGGGAAATACCAAATGTCCATTTGAATGTTATTGCAACTGAAGCCAGTCTTTGCATCTCACTGTGAGATATCTTTTGGTCTGGGGCATGGATCTGGAGGGTCTTGCTGTAACACAACTTTTTCAGTTCTCTTCACCTTCAGTGTTCAATTTGTCCATTCAAATTTAAAGTCCTTTTGTGTTTCATTGCCATTCCCATCAGCTGCTCCTACTGCTGTCACTGTTCCCTGAATTCCCCATAACCATTATCCCTGATCAAGTCATAAAAGCAGATATGATACCATCTCCACAGGAATGATTTTCATCTAGGTGTGATGAATACCCCTTGCACTGCAATAGCTTGGATTCGAGCCATGCATAATTTTTGCATTAATTATGTCATTACTGTTTAATTGCTGCAATTAGCAGCATCAGTTTCTCTGAGCCATCACTGTCATCATATGGCCTCCACATTATGGCAGGATCCCACCTGTTGGGGCACCCAGTGCAGCTGTATGGGATGTCCATAATATCAAGGAGCTGTGCTCTACCTGACCACAGGAGAGGGAGTATCTGAGCTAATACCTCTTCTTTGTGAAGGCACCTAAAACCCTGCAAGTTGACCTGCAAAAAGTTGTCTCTCTGAAATGTTTCTTTTTTATGTCCTTTCTCTGTAGCTTCAGATGGCTACACAAAGTGCAGGAAATAGGGAATAAGGTCTCAACCTGAATTTTAAGGAGCTTCATAAACTCAATTTATATGCCATCGTGGCAATAAGTGCCACCTGGAGGTGATAGGCACGTTGTTTGGGAAGTGGAGACCTGGCACTGCGTGTCAGGAGGCAGAGTGACAAAGGTGTGTGACCACACTCTTCAAAAGCCCTGTAGCTGGTCACCTCATGCAGAAATGGATTCATTCCCTTCAGCGCTATCAGGGTGATGTTTCTGCAAGGTCTGAGTGCTTCCTGCCATCTGGTGAAAATGTTAAGTGGTGAACTAATGGCAGGAGTGTCATCTGGGAGGGCTTTGGGAACCCACCCCCACCTGTAGCTGTGATATTTTATGAAAAATCTTTTGTGCTAGAATTTTTTCCCTCTTGAGGAGCTGAGAACTTCAGGAAAGAAATGTAAACAATAACTATCTGCTGCTGTGGAATGCAACAGGTGCATCTGTGATTGGTGCATATTAGTTGTTTTTAATTAAAAGCCAATCACAGATGCAGCTGCATCAGACTCTGAGAGTCACAAGATCTTGTTATACATTTTATTCTTGTTCTTTGTAGCCTTCTGATCAATCTTTTCTCTCTGTTCTTTTAGTATCGTTTTAATGTAGCATTTTAATATAATATATATCATAATATAATAAACCAGCCTTCTAAAAATAGGGTCAAGCCTCACGTCTCCACACATGGGGTGTTTCCAACACCCACCTAAGCCCCTGCTTCATGTGCAGGGGGGGCTCTGTGCAGAGCCACTTGTGGGTTTGTAGGACCTCAGGGAATCCTGCTAGGATGAAGCAGATGGAAGCACCTCAAAGACCCTCTGTTTGCATGAGACCCTGTGTTTTCATCCACAGCACAAATTGTTGCACCTCCAGGCCACATCTTTGCTTCTTTCTGACTTTTTCTTTAAGGTAAAATTTCCAACATTGCTTCTTGCCAGTCTTCTGCACTAAATTAAAATCCATTTGAGATAACATCAGAGGGGTGGCAGTTCAGCAGGTTATTTGTTAATCCTACAGCTATAACACCTGGAAAAAGCTGCCAGGGCTAGGGTACACTCCTGGTGTTAGGTACCAAAGTCTGCATTTCCATTTTGCACAGGGGGAAGGGCTTGTTTCCCAGAAGTAATCACTCTTCCAGTAACCTGACCAACCCTCGAGAGATTATACAAATCAAAACTGCGTTTTCTTATTCAGAAGCAAGATTAGCTCTTTAAGGAGAGCCCTACTTTGTGCTGTGCTTGCTGGGCTCGGGAGGTTCCTGGCTGTGGCTCTCAGGTCTCCCATTCAGCGTCAAGCTGTCTGCTAACAGCACCATCAGTCCTCATTACTGCACAATATCCATCAAGCAACGAGCCCTGGTGTCTATTTAGCAGCAGGAGATCCTTATCCAGGAGAAGTGTTCTGCCTTAAGACATTCTGCCTTAAACAAGGGTCAGCCATCCTGCCAAATGCATAAAACTCACTTTGCCCAAGCACTTATTTTGAGTGAAGCAGAGAGAAAAATAACTTCATGAGTTGCTTTTAATTCTTAGTGAATTTTTACCTTTTTTTTTTTTTTCATGTGTGTGATGAGAAAGCTTTTTGTGTGTGCTTCTGGAGCTTTTTGGAGCCTTTTTTTTTCTTTTTTTCCTTTTTGCAATGGCCCTGCTGGGAGTTCTTATGATTGTTGCATTCATTTGAGCTTGCTTACAGAGACAAAACTCACTCAAGCAAAATCACTGCTGATCACTCTGCAAGTGGGAATGATGATGAGGTGACAGTTATATGGGCTCAGTTTCATGGACATAAACCATCTTCATTGGCTGGAAAAGCTGCCTTGGGAGGAGTTCAACCTTTTCGTGTTTGTTTCAAGCACTTAGGGAAAAAGGCAGCAATTACAGAACGTGGCTTTAGGTCACTTTAAGTCACCCGGTGATGAACATTTATGCCACATATTACCAGCTTTATAAACTGCACTGTTCTGTGCCAGTGGTTACCCACTGTATAGGTAATTGTAAAACAAACTCCATATTCCAATTGACACCCTTTCTAATTACATCTCACCTTCATTAGGCTATTAAAGTGATAAATGCTAGCAATTACATTGATCTCCAGTGAAAACCCTCTGTCTGTGGTGTGAGTGATTTGCCCAGGAGCCCGGCAGAACTCTACCAGTGGAGCAAAGCTCTGAACAAAACAACCCCAAAAAAGGAAAGGGGGGGGAAAAATTGTTTGGAAAGCAGCTCAGCTGATTAGAGAGTATCTGACACCAAAGTCCATGCCCAGCATCGAACAGCAGGGCTGGATGGGGCTGATCTGCCAGCCAGGAGCCACAGCTTCTTCTCCTTTTAATTGGATCTTTGCAGGAGGGGGAAGAGTGAGTGGATCTGGCTTCAGTGTGGCACAAGGTGTTCTCCTTCAGCACTGGTGGCTGTTCTGTGGCTGTCCTTTAGTTTTGGCCTTCCCATGTTCTTGCACAGGAGATCTCCCCCATATGAATGGACAGGAATGGATGGACATCTCTGTGTGTGTATAGGATTTAAATGTGCATGGTCACCTGTGCTCTAGCTCAGGTGTGGTCTCTCCTGCATGAGCCAGACATAGGTGGGAAGACAAAAAGCTGCTTTCTGTCACAAGGATGGGATGTGGCACAGCCCTGGATGGTGGGGAAGCCTTAGGGAGGATTCCCAGGTGTTGAGCTGCCCTGTGGCAGGGGTGCCCTGGCTTTCCTTCCTCCCTGGCAGCCCCCTCTAGAGAGCCAGGGAAAAGAGCTGGTGATATCTGGGGTTTGGGTTTCTCCCTCTTGAGTGATTTGGGGGAGCAGAGGAGACAGGGAGGGGAAGGGGCTTTTTTGCTCCCGTGCCTGCAGCACCTCCTCCCAGCCTGATGTGGGGAAGGAGTGGAGGGGACACCCAAATGGGAGCCTTTCTGTGTGGTCAGGAAGTGGGACAGAGGGTTTGGGATCACCCTGGGGGTTTGCCCTGTTTCCATGCCATAGGAAATTTAATTTTAAATCCTCACAATGCTTTGTTACAGCCATGCGTGCGTTTCAGTGGAGACAGCAGCCAGCCACCACAGGAGCAGATGCTCCTTTTCCTGCAGGGTTGAGCCAGCCACGGGGATGGAGTGTCAGAGATTTGTAGTTATTTTTTAATAAATCTAATAACTTCTGCAGACTTTTTCCTGCAGGACAACTGCTGTTAATGCCACGAGCATGGCCTGAGCTGGACACAGGCTTGCCCAGCTCCTCAGGGATGGTTTCTTGGGGGCCAAACAACTGGGGCTTCCTATGAGCAACATATTTGCCAGAGAAGGACAGCCAGAGTCACCTCCTCTTATCATTCCTGATCTCTGTATGGACAGATTGAGGGCTTCTCAAATGCAGTCTCTGTCTGAAATGATTTGCTGAATGTGGTCATTAGTCATTTCTGATTTATGAATTTTTCAGTCTGTGAGCACCTCAAAGTCAGGTATTTGGGATTCAAAATCCTGCCTGTGCTGATGTGTTGATTAGCTGGTCTGAATGCATTGAGGTACTTGATGTGTTTCTATTTCGTGACTAAAATGAGCGTGACCTTAAAATGTTTTGTACTACTAAAAATAATAAGCCATTAAAATCCTTAGTAGTTGGCCTATGCCTTAAGAATATTATCCAGAGCTGGGAAGGAACAGCTGTGGGCTGCTTATTGACAAATGATAGCAGTGAACTTTCCCCCAGCTTCTTCTGACAGGATTGCTTTTTGATCTGTGCATTTCCTTGCCATATCCGAGTATCTTGCAGGAAAACCCTGAGTAAAGCTGTCACCATCTGTTTTGTTATTTCTTCCATTATACCAGAAAAAGACACAGGTGAAAGGGGATGATTTGTTTTGGTATGAATGCCCTCTCTAATAAGGACTGTTCTAGCAAAGCTTTCTGCATTTCATTAGCTACAGGCTGGACATTGCACTAGCCTGTTGATGTGAGTTTTCACCCAAATGATAGAACCTCCATCTGTATTCAGTGACTCGTGCTGCACAACATGAAATCTGATGAATGCCCTCTCTAATAAGGACTGTTCTAGCAAAGCTTTCTGCATTTCATTAGCTACAGGCTGGACATTGCACTAGCCTGTTGATGTGAAAATTTTGTGAGTTTTCACCCAAATGCTAGAACCTCCATCTATATTCAGTGACTCGTGCTGCACAACGTGAAATCTCTTTTCTGTGACTATTTTTTGCCACTAAAATCTTTTCTTAGGATACTACTTTTGAATATATTATTGCCAGTAAAATTATTTAGAGTGCATTTGTAGAAAAGTAACATGAAGTTAGCAGGAAAAAAAAAAAACAGGAGGAAACAGGAAAGATAATTTCTCAGAAAAACAATGCAGATATAAAAGCCTCTTCCATTGAATACCAGCCTGGTGACCTCAAGTGAGGATGTACACAGCCCTCCTGAGCTGCCCTGCCATTCTGAAAGGCATTCTGTGACTGCCACCACCCAGTCACCTCCTGGGGATGAGTTCTCTGGGTCATGAGGGGAAGAGAGAGAAAAATCAATGGGAGGTGCCTGCTTCTGTGCAAGGGTGAAGTTCATGCCTGGTGTAACCTTCTGTGAAACCAAAGGTGCTGGTGTGTGAGGCTGGGGCAGAACTGCCTGGGCCCCAGGGGTGCTGGAGGGTGTTTGTGTGTGTTTTACTGCATCAAGAATAAACAGAAGTGTGTGTGAGTCAAACCAACACCTCCCCTGGCCAATGACAGCAGCACGAGTCAGCAGATGGAGTTCCTGTGCTCTGGTGACACCCAGCTTGCTGCCCACGAGGAGCCCAACCCCAGGCCATAGTCAGCAGGTAGAGTCAGTGGACCTGGTCACTGCAAATATTTACTCTTCAAGCCCTTCTGACACAAATTTAAACAAATGGCCTTGCACAGATGCAGGTGTGATGTAGCACCTTGTGTTCAAGCTATCAACACAGATGCAGATGAAAGGAAACAGGGAAATGTTCAGGCATGTGGGCTTCTCTTCAGGTCTGAAAGCAAGCCCAAAAGGTTGCCCTTGCTGGCAGGCAAAGCAGCATTATTATCTGTTTACCAGGAGGCAGTTTGCAGGTTCCCATCCTCTCCAGCCTGGGTCACATGCCTTCTTTAGGAAAGAAAAGAAGTCTGTGGTGTGGCCGCGTGGCTCTTGGCATCTCCTGTGGTATCTGGCAGTAGGGATGGAACTCCGTGTTTGTGGCTTGTTCCTGATGTGGCCATGGACCCCAGGTAGGTCTGGGGTGCTGCTGCCTTGTCTCAGGTGTGCTCTAGGCTGCACTGAAGTTATTGGATTATTCTGTCCAAGTCAGTGGCCTTTGGGTTAGATCCTGGAGCCAGCAGGCGCCTGGGCATGGTTTTATTCAGAAATCCAGGCCTTGAGCTAATCCCTGGTTAGAGAAACAAGATTTTTCAGGTGTGTTTCTGAGATGGACTCTTGAATTATGAACAGGAATTCATTTTCCAACTGAATGGTTTCTGATTTCACTTTAGATTGTCTCTCTGTGAATGTTTCACCAGTAAAAGTTTTGTTTTTCCTGCTCCCTGTTGACTGAGAGGGTCTAAACTGCCACCAGAAGTAGGGGCAAAAAAAAGGTGAAGGTGTGTACTTACAGCCACTTTTCAAACTCCCCTTTCTTGTATCTGCACTGGAGCTCTGTGGCCTGTATTGCTGAACAGTTAACACAAGTAGAACCAAGGCATAGAAATCTTCATAATACATATTTTTTATTATAATCACTTGGCTTTTCCACAGCCCATAACTGTGATCATTAACAAAATGTCCAGAGATTTATGAAGTCTGTTAAAAAAAAAAAAGTTAAAGATTAACTATTCTGAAACTTCCTTGGGTTTTTATATACCCAACAGTTAAAATACAGTAAAATGATTTTAATCATTCCTCATCCTGACACGGAATAATTGTTTGTTCTTACTGTTTGGATTACAGAGGTCTCTCAAGATCCAGTCAAAGGATCAAAGTCTTACTGTGTGAGGCACTGTACATACATCATAAATCTGTGGCCCCAAAAAAGCTGCAGGACGGGCTATTTTTTGATTTTTGTCTCCCAGCAATGCAGTGATGTCTTTTCCCTCTCTCTTTCTCTGACAGTCCAGTTATTTAGTGCAAAACCCATCTTTGTGATTTCCTCCAATGCTCTGTGTTGCCCCTAGTTAATAGGACCATCCCCAGTGCTTTGGCGGGAGGATATAAAGGGAGAGGAGAAGAGGAAGGTAATTCTTTGTTCTGGGAATCCGATCCATCACAGCCCGCGGTATTTCCTGCTCAATAGCATCCTCTGTCACTCACTGGGGCTTATATTGGGTCAAACACATTCGAGTTGGCTTCTCCAGCTAATGGCTACCAAGCACTGATCTCAGTAGGCTGCAGCGAGCACGGTAATTGAAATTCAGACTGCAGGAGAGAAAAGGCTTAGCCTTCATCTCAGCACATCACCCACCTGCTTATTCACAGTTTTCTCCTGGATGCAGTAAACAAGGGGCTCCATTCAGTCTTGCCCTGAAGTCTTACCCCATATTAGTAAAAGAAATATGACAGTACATAGAGATCCTAGCACTGATTGTTTTTAGGTTCAAAGTGTCTCATCTTTTTGCTCTGGAGAAGAAACTTTTGCTGGTTCACTGTGGCAGAGTAAAGGTCCCCAATTGGTTCCTGGGGGTTGCTGGATTCTTGTTGCCTTTTCCATTAGTGAGTCAGGAGAGCTGCTTCCTTCAGCTCTGCTCCACTCTCACTCCCTTTCTGCATCTCCCTGTGGCTCACCAGCATCAGAGTAGCTGGAGGAAATCAGATGTCTGGGAGAGGGATGAGATGTTTCTCACCAGGTGGGCTGAGGGGGGTGTGACTGCTTCTCATTCTGTTCTTGCTCCATCTTAAACCCTCTCTTATATTAGTATTGATATAGTGAGATTAGTGATTTGGTCTGGGATTCTCTAATAAGCTCACCAAATTTAAAACTAACAAGTTCTCTTTCAGAAAAAGTTAAAATTAAAAATGCACCAGGAACTGAGGCACTGTCACGTTGTTTTCCACTCTGTCTTTACTCTCCTGGGTGCTTCCCAGCATGGTACTGTGCCAGTTCTTCTTACCCCAAAGGGAAGCAATCATTTCCAGGTCTGTCTCACCCTAGGGCTGGTCTTGCTGAGCCTTGTCCTCTCCTAGTGTCCCTCTTCCCTTTCAGGCATTACCTTGCATTTTTCACTTTTTTACTGGATGGAATAATTTTCACAGAAGTCATCCTCTGTAAATGACCTGAGACTCTGCCCTTCTTTTTACAGTCTTGTGCATTTTGGCCCTGTTTCTATCCTGTGACTGTTACCCATAGCCTCCTGTGTTTGACCATGGAATTAGAGAGTTCAGTTCTTCTCTTCCTCCTCCCCCAAGAAGAAGGAAGCATTTAGAAATATAATGTAGTTTGGCTGGACAAGTTAAAGGCAGTGTCTGATGTGCTTCCTTAATACATTGTAGAATATAGATAATCAGTGAAGAACATTGAAATGTCAATGAAAAGTGACAGAAACATTCTCTAGGGACCATATGCTGTTCTCTGCACTGGCATCTCTCTCTGCATACATGGCTCTGAGCCCTAGCTAAGTGCCTTATCTAGCTATTTAAGGTATTTAATTAATACCTCAGATAGAGTACCAATCCTCATTTTTCCATGTACTGATAGAGCAGAGCAAAGAGAGCAGCCCTGTTATCAAAGCACACCGTGCAGCTCTGAGAGGAACCTTTCATCCTGACAAAAGAGCTCAGGGCTGGGGCTGCTCTGAGGCAGGGAAAGGGAGCTCTGAGGCAGGAAAAGGGAGCCTGCTGCCAGCAGAGTGTGGGGACAGAGGTCACAGAGCAGGGCCAGCCTGGGAAAGGTGGTGCCAGCTGCCATGGCCACGCAACCAGGTGGAAAAGGAGAGCAGAACACACAAACCCTTCCTTTTCAAGGGACCTTGATGTGGTGTGCTGCTCTGTTAGTCCGTGCAGGTCACAGCTGGGCCCCCACAGCTCTTGGGAAGCTGAATTTGGGGAGGGCAGCTTTCTCCATCAGGGATTTGTGTGTTTGAAGCCAGGCTGAGTCCTGATGCTGTGATGCTCAGGATGGCTGCCCCAGGACTCATCTGTGCCTCAGATTTTCCACTTGTGCTCTACAGCCTCACCCCTTGAGCTCTGCTTCTCTTTCAGCTTGGATGGGATTCTGTCTTTCACATGTCCTAGAGCACCCACCAGAGCCATGCTGCAAAGGGACAAATGCTCTCTGGTTCCAAGTCTGTACAGTTATTGAAAGTTTATCGTGGTAAACCCCTCAACTCTTTCTATACAAGATCTTCTTGTTGCTTCCCCCCGCCCCCGACAGCTGGCCTCAGCAGCAGAATTGTCTCAGTTAGTGGAGGAGACCACTTCTGTCTGGAGCTTTTCTCCATGGATTTGCCATCCTTTCTATGCCTCTCAAATCAGAGGTCATATTTTCCTTTGGTTTTGTGCTAAATAAATCTAGCCTCCAGACTAAGCTGAACAGCCTTCTTTATGGACAATGCTTTGCTTTTAACTTGTGTCAGTCAGATGAGAAAGCTCAGATATATCTGGCTCCAAAGTAATCAGGATGTGAAAACTCAGGCTGGTGATGTTTTAGGTGCTTTGAGATTTTTTACTTTTCAACCCTGTGATGTTAGCAAGTGCTGATGCTGTCACAAAAGCTGTGATATGACTCTTCTCTTGGCCAAAATAACTCTTAGAGAGAGCAAATCAGAGGTCATATTTTCCTTTGGTTTTGTGCTAAATAAATCTAGCCTCCAGACTAAGCTGAACAGCCTTCTTTATGGACAATGCTTTGCTTTTAACTTGTGTCAATCAGATAAGAAAGCTCAGATGCATCTGGATCCAAAGTCATCAGGATGAGAAAACAGGTTCTTTGAGATTTTTTACTTTTCAACCCTGTGATGTTAGCAAGTGCTGATGCTGTCACAAAAGCTGTGATATGACTCTTCTCTTGGCCAAAATAACTCTTAGAGAGAGACCAAATGGGTCTCTGTGAGTGGGATACAAAGTGTGGACTGCTTTTTTCAGAGGAAAAACACCAGGTTTAGGTACCCTGAATATTCCAGGGAAGGGCAGCATGATCCTGGGAGCCTTGCACCATGCTTCCTGGGGCTGCCAGGAGAGCTCCCTGCTCTCCTGTCCAGAAGGCAGAAAAGATCTGTACCACTCTTACCTAATGTGGTAACTGAGGTGAACACGATTTTTTTTCTGACTTTACCATCAGGTCTGTAGGTATCTCACCATCCTCTCTCAAGACAGCTTTTCTTTTTAAACTGCCCAGGTACCTTGCAGGTGTGTATGCTTGGGTTCTGCTGCTTCAGGAGAGGTCACCTCTGCTGGATCAGGGGAAGATGAAGCCAGAGTCATCAAAAACATGTGATTTCTGGGGTTTTTTAACCTTTTAAATTTGCAGGAATTTGATGATGGTGTTGTTAGTCTGAGAGATTAATTCAATTTCTCCTTCTATGCCACTATTTTTATTTCATGGAACCACTGTTTTCAAGCAATGGCCAGCACTGTCAGCATCCAGCACAGTTGCTGTGTGGGGGAGAAGCTCCACCAGCATTTCTCAGAGGACAAGGCCAGGGTGTCATGTCTGTGCCTTCCAGCCAACTCGTGGCCTTCATTCCCCTGTGACAGTGTTGGGGCTTGCCATAATTCACCTTCAGATCCCTCTGTGCTGGTTTGGGTCTGAAGTCCATTTTCAGGTTTTGGGTTTGTGCTGCAGGACAGGGAATCCCAGAGGAGCTGTCTGGCTTGTCTCAAGCTGCAGCCCTGAATTTCTCCAGTTGTTGGATGTCTTGTGGGAGCCAGGAGGAGAGGGGGACAGCCAGGAGGAAAGGGGGAATGCCAGCACCTCCCAAATGGCAAGATGTCAAGGAAGGGGAAGCTGTGCTGTGCGTGTCAGTAGTCAGCAAAGACTGGGAACCCCAAATGTTTTCAGTGAGCTGTCAGAACGATCTGCAGGCCAAGGATTCTCCTTTAGAGGATGGCGGGAATGTTTTCTGGAAAACAAACAAATGTGAGGCTGTCACAATCTGTTCACACCGAGACAAAAACAAAACAAAAAAGCGTGAAATAAATTTTCTCGTACCCACGGGGCTTGAACGAGGCTGGAGGCAGAAATGCCAAATAAGGGCTAGTGTGCTGATGAAAACAAGAGCTTCATTTTGATGTGCCTTGCACAAAAGGGCTGTCTCTGGGACCCAAAAAGCTGCTTATGGAGAGGTAGATGGGGAACACCAAGGAGAGAGGAATAAAAGTGCTCCTTCACTTACCTTTCCTAAGAGTTGCTAGCAAGGTTTGGTGAAGTGAAACAGCAGTGCTATGACCAGGTGGAAGAGTGTGCCACCTGCAAGGACAATGTCATGATGGCTCTGTTTAAAAAAATGTTTTGGTGTTATTCCTGGTGATAGGATGGGCTTATTCTCAAAGAGATTTTCACTGCTGGCTGCTGAGGGGCCAAATTTCTGTAGGGGTTTTGTAGAGATTTGGTATTCAAAGTGATATCATATTCTGTTCCTCATTCGAATGAAAACAAAGCCCAAAATTTCCTGGGAAATCACATTCTTAAAAATAATGTCAGGCCGAATGCAGAGAGCTATTTATTGCAATAACACTTGAAATCTTTTTTACATTGCAGTGTTAAACCTTCTGGATAATGCAGAGATGAGCCTGAAGTGATGGGGTTTTCATGAGCAAAAGTTGCAACCATTGCAAAATCAGAATGGAGCCCAATGGCATTATTGAAATGTTTGTATCTTTCTCGTGGTGAAAATTCATTGTTAGTGTCTTTCATGTTTGACAGAATTGCATTTTTCTGAAGGAAAAATATTCCACTGGGAAATTCTAGTGCTAATATGGGTGTCAGTAGCAGGCTGCCTATTTTTTTATTTTTATTTTTATTCTCAAAGAATTCCCACTGTGGTTCTGAAGCCAGTGGATATTTCTTCTGAAGATAGGGCTCTGGAGAGAGATATTTTTCAAACCAAATCCCCCCTCCCCCAAGTGGCAGTTAGGATCTAGCTCTGTGGATTCATTATGCACTGTTAGGCAGCTGCCACATTTCACTCAGGCAACAGTTGTACTTCATTTATGAGCAAAATGATTCATATGTGAATATGGCAAGAGTGCTGCAGCTCGTGGTGAATTTGCACTGAGGAGCAGCTCGTGGGTGAGGATTGGGTAAAAACAGATGCTGAAGTAGGACTTTGTTACTTGCCTGATAGTTTTTACAGTCATAAAAGTTTATGTTTTAGGAGGGCAGGTCCTGCCAGAAATAGGAGTGCATAAACACAGAGCAAAGGAGCTTGTTTATGACTAATATTAATCATAGCTTCCCTGCATCTTGTCTAAAAGAAGCAAATAAATGGTAACACTTGACCTATATACAAAATTATGAATGAGGAAATGAAATGGATTGATAGTATTCTTACATTAGTCCCATAATGCAAAAACAGTGGGATGCCCAATCACTGCAGCAAATGTGACAATGATTGAAGGATGATTCCTCTTTTACACAAAACCTATTTGTGTTCACTACCCTGGAAAATTTCCCAGCCTGTTTCTTTTATTTACCACGGTGTAAATTAGGAGCCTTTCTGCTAAAAAGAGTGTGATCTTCACGGGGGTAAGAGCAGCAGAAGTAAGAAATTAAGGCATATGTCTGGAATGTTGCAAAAAATAACAGTCTTAATACTTCAGTGCAGAAGCTCTGTGGGTGGAGTGAGGAGAGTTCCCTTTCTGAAGGCCAAGGCTTCCACCAGGCTCGGGAAAAGTCATGCAGATCCTCCCCAGCCAGCCCTGGGAGATGATGCAGAGCTCTGTGCCTCACATGTGCTGCAGCTTTTACTCTTCCCTCCGATGAGACCTGACCTCAATCCATGAGTTCTTTCACTTTTACTCTTCCAGTTCTCTTCCTGATCTGGTGGTGGAGGAGTGAGTGAGCTGACAGCTGCAGTTAGAGCATGACATCCATCCAGAAGAACAGTCTACCCTCAGAAAAGCCAGGCAAAGAGGAGATATAAGTGTTTCGTTTAAAAATCCGTTTTAAAAGAGCCTCTGTGTTGTGCAAAATTTTTTTTGTGTATTTTTATCCCAGGGTAGAGAGGAATAAAGATTCATTAAATTCCAAAAATCTGTGGTGCCGAAAATCTGTGGTGCCAGCTGAGACCTCACAAGTCATGTTGGCTTCACAGAAAACCTGGGTTCAAAAGCACCTCCTGCTATTTGCCCTCCAGTGCCAGTACCCAAAGAGGAAGCTGTTGGTCCTAAGTAAAGGGGTCCTCCTTTATTTGGGTTTTACCAGCCCTGAGTGGTGCCTTGCAGTGCAGAAGCAGCTTTGATTTTTCAGTGGTCCTTCAGCATCTTTTGTTCATGAGAAGATTAAACTGCACATCTACCCTTAGATGGCTTTGTGTCCCTGCTCTGCAAAAGCAAACTTTAACTCAGGGGAATTGTTGGCACTTGCCACAATCTCACGGGGTACCACTGGAAGAAAACACCCCTGCTCTCCCAATGCACAGCCCTGTGCACTTTACTCAAATCCTTCTGGGTTGTTTTTTTTTCTTTTTCTTTTTTTTTTTCTTGCAGGTTTCCACAGATACTTAGGCTAGCAAATAATCCCAAGGCTCATTACTGCACATAAATCCCTCAGCCTTCTGAGTTTCCTTCTCTGGAGCCACTGCAAAAATGGACACATCAATACAGCCTTCTGCAGAAAAGCTGACAATCTCAAAATGGGCTCGTGCTGCAATAACTGAAATCTCCTGCCAGGTTGGTGATGGGGCTTTCTAATCAACTTTGCAATGAATATTTCTTAAATCATGTTAATCCACCATTTAAGCAGAGATATCAGTTCCAGACAATGAATCCCATGGCTGGAGGGGGCTGTACCTGCCGTTCCCGGGGAGGAGGCGATGAGCAGCTCCTGCTGTCAGAGGAGCCAGCAGCTATGGCATTTATCACCTCACAGCTCCTTCGCTGCAATGAAGGGAAGCTTTGCTCCCTGCTTCTGCTGCAATCAGCTTTTATTTATGTAGTGGTTATGGAAAACAGCTCTTAAAGGAAAACTGCACCTGTTTTGCCCTCTGAGGCAGATTTTGCGCTAATTTACATGGATGCATTTCCTATTAGAGTTTGCTAAATGCTGGGGTCTCACGAGGAAATGAAAGCCCTTAAATACGAGCAGGCAGAGTGCAGTACCCAGCTTTCAGACCCACAGAGCTATAGTAAACCCTGATGAAGAAGATGAACTGTCTTTTTCATGAGCACTTTTATGTTCTCATCTCCCATTGCTCCCAGGAACCAGCTGCTGTGTGAACTGCTGACATCCCAGCTCAAAGGGACTGCAGACCAAACAGAAAGTCTTGTCCTGGGGAAATTCCTGAGCCCAGGAGATTGTAGGATTACTGTGGATAAGTAAAGAACTATGGATTGATAAATTTTTCTGTTAATCCCCAAGGTGAACTTAATGAACATCCACTGCAGAGTAACTTTTCATGAACAAGCTGTGGTAACTTGAAAAAGAGAGGGGAATTTCTTGGGTCTTTAGTCCCACTCCAGCTCAAAGCAGGTTGACTTCTGAGTCAGGTGTTGCTGCTTATGTCCTTGTCCACGTGAATATCTCCAATTTCTCCCTGGGCACCTGTGCCTGGCCTTAGCCACTCTGAAGATTTTTTTTGTCTCCATGTGATTTTCCTTGCTGCTCCTTGTGCCTGTTGCATCTGCTGTGCACCTTCAAGGACAGCCTGTCTCCACCTGCTCTGGAACTTTTTGGATAGTGGGAGAGTGCAGCTAGGTGTCCCTCCTGTCTGAGCAGAAAACCTCTCTCTCTCTTCTCTCACATTGTGTGTCATCTCCCTGACCATTCTGGTGTGTTTCTGCTGGCCCTGCTGCACTTTCAGTGCCCCTCTTACACTGGGAATCCCCAAACTGGGTACAGCACTCCAGATATCATCCCAAAAGTGCTGTGCAAAGGGGAAGGGTCTCCTGCCTTGACCCACTGTGCTGCAACTCGTACAGCCCAGGGTGCTGTTGGTTTGCTTTATTGCAAGGTGGTATCATTGTCTCTTGTTCAGGTGGCAAGAAGATTCCAGGACTTTTATTCAAACACATGTTTGCAGGCTCTAGGAATACACTTAGGATTGCTGCCAGGGAATGTGTCCCTGAGAATGTGCTGCCCACGTTCCCCTGAATTTTGGGCCTCTTTAGGCTGTCTCAGTTTTGTCTCCCAAAAATAAATATTTCCATATTTTTGCTAGATACTCTTTGATTATTTGGCTTTGGGCTTTAGCATAATGGAGGTCAGTCCCTTCCTAAATAAAAGGATAAGTCCTACTTCCTCAGGCAGTCCTGGAGGAAATGAGCTGCCCAAGTGAACTGATGTGGAATTTAAGTAAGAGCCCAGCATAAATGCTAGCAGGCATTGGCCTAAGACTATCTGCTGATTTGACTGCAGAAAGAATGACACGCACCTCTGATAACTCGTCCTGTGGTGAGTCCTGCCAGATCCAGGCTGTGCCTGGATCCTGAATGATTACTGCACTTCCTGGTGGCTTGAGGAGTAGAAAAACAGATGAGAGGTGCAAATAAACCTGTTTTCCTCTAAAAACAGCTGCAGCTGAAGCCAAAGTTGGCCAGAGGATGCTGTCCACAAGCGTAGGTCGACAGACAATTCACTGTCTGAAGGACAATTCATGGCTAAAGGAGTGTGTGTGTGTATATCTCTATATTTGTGTATCTTCGTGCTGTGATATCTGTATGAAACTATTACACCCAAGCCAGATTGGCTGTTGAACTTCAGCTTGGTTACGTTTGCTCAAGGCGTGGCAAAAGCTTCCCCATAAAGGAGAGCAGGGATTGGGCCAGCCCGTGTCTCTCTGGGGGTGCTGGCTGGAGTCACGCCGGAGGTGCTGCAGGTAAAAAACATCCCTTGGTGTTTTATTTAGCACGTGATGAAGCAGGTGAAATACAGGTAATAGGGCTGGAAAAGCACCACAGACACATTGAGAGGGATTTGCCTTGGAGAGACAGAATAAATTAGAGTCCCTATCCTTAATTTTACCTGGAGGGGAAGAAGAGATGAATCTGCCATCCTAGAAAGAGGCTCCTCTGTAAAACGGTAAGTTGTCAGAAGTAATTGGATCAAGTGGGAGTAGAGATTCTAAGATGAGGAGGATGCTATAGTTACTGTAGGCTGGTGTTAAATGAGGTAGAAAAAAGGTATCTGGAACTGTCCTATGCTGTGTATGCAAAACGAGAAGAAAATTGAGTTAATAAATAGCCAGAAGGGAGTACTTCACAGGCTGTTTGGAGCAGAAGGTCGTGCAAGATGCCACTGGGAAAGTAATTTCCTTGAGGGCTGTCGGAGTGCCTGGCTTTGGTTTTGATTTTCTGTGGAACCCAAGGCTTTTGCACATGGTGTGTGCAAGGAGCTGCTGTCCATCTGGGGTTTGGGACACCCACGTTCTGGTCCCTGCACTGCATCCTCAGCTTGCTGTCTCTGCAGGAGGCTGCTGCCTCTCATTTGTTTCTTCCTCTGAATGCTAGGAAGGATAATAAACTCACACTTTCCTTCATTATAAGATAATTCTGGAACTGACATTTTTACAATGCTTCAAGTACGTGAATGACAGGATCTTAGAGGAAAGAGTGCTGGCAGTACTGTGGCATATATTGAATATTATGGGGAGATGAAATGTAGCTTGATAGTTTGGAGTGTTTGAAAGGAAACAGGGGAAGAAGGGCTGCTGACTTTTCAGCTCTTCTGGTACTCTTTGTTGTGTTTGAGAAAATTAGTTGCTCTTTCTAAAGTACAGAAATTCAGCTAAGCCAACATATAATGGAAATGTTTTGAGAAAATCAGTGGAGAGGAGAAGGTTCAGCTATGAAGTACGCATGGTTTCTAATTGCCTATTTCTACTTTCTACTCCGTGAAAAATACCAAAGCCATTGAAGGAAATGATGTCTGTACTGTGACATAAATCTTTATGCAAAGAGTAATTAGCTGTCAGTAGCTTTTGCTGCCATTGAGTACCTGATTATAGTTGTGGCTTGACATCTTTGCTGAATGAGAGCTGGAGGGAGACAGGACACACCTTCACTGCTGCCTTTTAGGCTGTTCAGTGCAGAGAATGGTGGCTGCTTGGGGTTTCCCCATGGATTTCTGCAGGAGTCACCAACCTTTTTGCCCTGCTGTGTTCAGAGACTCCTCTTTCCTTCCCATCCTTTCCAGCTGCATCACTTGATCTCTTTATATCCTTCTGCCTCTGGATTTTCCTCTGCTTACTTCCTCTCCCTGTTTATTGGCTGTTTGTCCCTTTCTCAGGGACAGACAACACAGATATCCCTCTGCTGAGAAGGAAGAGGAACCAAAAAAGAGCAGCAAAGTTGGGTGTGATTCCCTTCTCCATTTCAGATAAGTGTGTTGAAGGAGATCCCAGGACTAAGCAAATGTTTGTTTAGCCCCTCCTGAATGTTTACCCCCTTCTGAATAACAATTTCTTCCCTTAGTTGCGTGGCAGTCTCTTTGTTTTCTTTAGAGTTTGACAATGTGTCTGAACCAGACTTTGTGTTTGGAATCCCTCCCTCTCTCCTTGCATCCTGTGGCAGGCAGCAGTGCAAGGGCAACATCTCCAATATCCATTCCATTATAGCTCTGTCCCTTGAAAGCCTTTAACAGTGAGAAGCTCCCCAGCCAAGCAGTCAACATTCAGCTTTAACAACTTTTGTGACCTTTGCTGTTGCTGATGGACCCGTGAGAGCCACGTGGGAGAGCTGTGGCCAGGAATTCAGGGTGCTGCTCCAAAAGAGGCGACCATCAGAGCATGTTGTAGCAGCCAGGACACTGCTAGCCAGGTCCTGACCCCACGGGCTGCCTGCAGAGGGGCATGGGTGGCTGTGGAACTCATGTGTCTGTGCTGATGAAGATATTCCTGCAAGGGAGTAGTAGTTAAGTGTGTTATTTTCCTCAGTCTGGTTGCTAATTTAATCCCAATATGTTAAACAACGTAATTAAACACACACACACACACATGCTAAAAACTCTTGTTCTCTGTCAGAAGAGAGGGAACTAATTTAATCCCAATATGTTAAACAACGTAATTAAACACACACACACACATGCTAAAAGCTCTTGTTCTCTGTCAGAAGAGAGGGAATGCGTGTCAGACCCAGCCTTCAAGCTCTGTTAATTTTAATTTGAGCTTTGGAATTAGTAATCAGTTTTGCTGGAACACTGTTTCAAGAAATAGATCTTAGCATGCACGGAGCCTGGGCACAGTTTCAAATGAGTATTTGTTAAGAAGCCATTCCCTTGTCGTGTTATGGTACATTACATAAGATTTATTTCCATTGTATTAAAAAATGCAAACCCCAGGGGAATGCTCTCTCTTCTTGTTGGCCGAGGGTGGTTTTGGATTTTTTTGTGGGGCTTTTAATTAAAACAATGAGATGCAAAACCACTTATTTGTTTAGGCTGTTGTTACCATGCCAGGAGGCTAAGTGACTTGAAGCACTGAGAAAGGTGATGAGACTAAGTAAAAAGGATGTAGGGAGGGGAGTGGGGGGGCTGTATCACACCTTCATTGCAGCTGAGCTGTGCTTTTGACATGTGGGAAGAATTCACAATACAAACCTGAGGCTTTGCTCTTACTGGAGCCATCTGCTCTATTTGTGCAGCACCAGGGACATCTCAGATCTACAGATAAGTTTGTTTGGTAGAAAAGAGCCCTTTCATCTACAAAAAAAATTTGAACAACAACAAAAAATCAAACAAGCAAACAAAACCAACCAACCAAAAGAGCAATGGCATCCTGTTGCTGGAAAGTGAGACTAGGTGACTTTAGGCTAGAAATTAGCACAGCAAAGTTAATTAAGTGGAGGCGAGGCTTGCCGAGGGCATGTGGTGGATTTTCCAGTGCTGAATTATGGAAGCCAGGAGCTGGGGGCAGGAATCCCTGGATCAAGTGTGGTGGAATCCATAAAGCAAGATGCCAGAGCAGGATCACAGGGATTCTGCCTTTAAAAGTCTGTTGATAAGGGCCTTCTCTTTTCATAGGGAGAGAAGCAAAAGGGGAAATATAGCTCAGGATAGTTAATATTTTGGTTTTGTGGGAATGAAGGATGAAAACTAGGGTGGACCCTGTGTCATGTGTTTATCCAGCAATATGTAATTTTGTGTTACGACAGGAGCTGAAGGAACCAGGAGGCAAGGCAGGCTGCACAACCTTCTTGCTACTTCTCTGAGCCCTGAAACCACAGCAGAAGCTTTCAGCTGAAGGGACATCCCCAGGAGCTGGTGCCCAGGTGTGTGTCTCTGTACATCCATGTGGCTCTGGGGAGCACACCTCACAACTCGTGCTCTGGTTGGACAGAACCAATTGGTTTCTTTAAGCCCCAGTGCCACTGGCTCCTCCAAATGTGCAGTTTTCCCTCTTTCTTGTGTCCTTCTCCCACTCCTGCACTAAAATTTCTCCCATCCCGCAGTCCAGTGCCTCCATGGAAGGCGAGCTACCTCCCTTTGGAACAAAAGTAGATCTTTGCTGGCAGAACTCCTGCTGTGCTTTTTGATGCCTGTAAAGGGACAGAGCCCTCAACAGGAGATTTTGGCTCCTGCATCCATCCCTAGCTGTGCCAGCAGGTGTATTAGCAGGTCTGTTCACTCCAGGGTTTCACTGTGTGTATGAAATGTTCATTTCCCTAATTAAAGTTCCCCTTTCTGTTAGACACATTAACAGAGAGGGCTTCCACCCTGCTTCAGA
The DNA here is from genome assembly GCF_014805655.1 of Passer montanus. Classification (NCBI taxonomy): domain Eukaryota; kingdom Metazoa; phylum Chordata; class Aves; order Passeriformes; family Passeridae; genus Passer; species Passer montanus. The sequence continues at coordinate 178,122 of NW_024368485.1, read as the reverse complement.
ATGGAATACCTGGAGAAGCCACGCAGAGGCTGCTCAGTTTAAACAGCAGCTTGAAATCCTGTGCTCTGGGCACAGCTGTGATTCCTGACTGAAGTGTTTTGGGATCCTGTGGGCATCATCCCTGCCCACACTCCCACTCTCCTCTTGTGCAGCTCCTGCTCCTTCCCCTGTGCTGGCTTATACTGCAGCTGTACCTCAGTGCTCACACAGCAGCTCGCTAACAGCTTTGCTCTCTGTCCTCGGGGAAGACTCCAAATTCAATTTGTAGCACTGACAGCACCGGTTTAAGATAAACCAGTGGGGATTTGACGACTGCTCTTTCCCCATGCATTTCCAGCTAATAAGGATTTTGTCACTGTGGCTGCCCTCAGTTCTGCAAGCTGCAGCTCCACAGCCCTCCTGGTGGGAGGGGAAGGGGTTATCCCACACACCCCTGGTGCACCACTTTGCATCGGGAAACTGATGGCAGTCCCTGTCCTCCCCCCACAGGAAAAGGGCACAATGCTCGCTCCCATGCCAGAGCGGGGCTGGCAAACCACAGGAGCCACAGGAAACCTCTGGAACCTGAAGAAATTTAACAGCCAGGACTTCAGGGACCTGCAAGCCTCGTGCCTGAGCCGAGGGCTGCTCTTTGAGGATGCCACCTTCCCTGCCCACGCCAGCTCCATCGGTCCCACCCTGCTCCCGGAGGAGAAGCTCCGGCAGATCCAGTGGAAGAGGCCAACGGTGAGTTCCAGCAGCTGGGGAGCTTTGTGGCACTGCTGCTCCATGGGACCACTGATGGCCAGTGGCTAAATGGTGGTGTGAAAAACACCAGTCATTTGTTTTAAAATTTTAAATTTTTAATAGTAATAAAATGGTTATAAAAAGAGTAATACAAATTAGAGCAATAAGAATTTGGACAATCAGAGTTAGGACAATAAAGAAGCAAAGAATTACAAACGTTCAGATGCTTTCCTCTTGAAAGCATGGGTCACTAACAAAGAATTAACCTTTAAAAGCAATAGCCTGACGTATGTTCATGTATCTTATACACTATTCAAAAATTCTTTTGAAACGAAGGGTGTTTTCTGGTTATTGTCAACTTCCCCCCCTCATCTTGTAAATCAGCCATCTCAGTCCACACCAAGTTTGTTTCTTCCCAATAAGGAGGCAATGATTCTTCTCTTGGAGATTTTGGTGTCTTGTTGCTGTTATCTCCGTGCGAATAATTTCTTGAGCTAGTTAGAAAAAGTATTTTACATCGCATAGTTTCTACTTTAATGTTATGTCATAGCCTAAAACTACATTTAGCACAATACTGAAAAGGATTAATACTTTATAACTTTCTAACATAACACATATAATATTAATTTTAATATTTGCAAAGAGCCAATCATAAAATATGCATTTTTCACACTGTGTTCAGTAGGAGAGTAGATCTCAAGGGAAACACTGGAAGCACAGTTGTAAGGAGGGATCCTTGCTGTGGGATGTGTGGAAGGAAGAGAACCTGTGAGAAACAATTGGTCACTTTAAAAAATGTTAAAGGTTTATTAAATGTTAACAAAAATTACAACAAAAGAGCTAAATGAGGAACAGTTGTAGCACTGGGAGCCCCCGTGACAATCAGCCAGGTGCTTGTCTACAAAATGGATGCTTTGCCTTTTATATCTTTAGCCCCTCCCAAGTTTTTTCAGTCAATCATTCCTCTGCTGTCCATTGGTAGCGATTATTTTCTTGTATCTTGGTTGGAGGTCAGGTGCTGTTACCCTGAGCCTCCTGGTAATAAGCTGGCCCTCTCTAAATGCCCTGACTACCGAGGCTATTAAAAGGGGGAGGGAAAGAGGACTGTGGAGAGACATGTCACAGTAACATCACTATGCATTTTAACATCTACATAATATCTGTCTCTTAACTGTGAGAGCCAACTGTTGTATTACTCATCTGTAACACAACCTCTGCAACATTAATGATTCCATTAGGCACATTTTTGTAGGAAGTCTGCTTCCACCTGTGAACCTGACTAGAAATACTGTTCCAAATTTGATCTGCTTCTGAAGGATTTTGTGCAAACCTGAAAAGTTGTTAAATTCTGTTGAAGATCTCTGATTTCTGTAATCCAGGCGACTGACTCAGCAATACCTATTTTAAAGTAATTGGGACAAGGCGGGAGATGAAGTTTGTGTGCTGATTCCCAGTTGCAATTTAATTGCAGTTATCGTCTGGCATATGGAAGTTTAGAATGGGAGGTGGAATCACATGCTCAGCTCTTTTATCCCAGGACCTAATTTAGGAAATCTTCCCGTGGTCCAACTGCTCTGTAGAGCACTGCTGTGTGCCATTTGCTGCTGGTGCAGCTCCTGGATGAGCCACGTGCTGCCCCTTTTCTGGGTTTTGCTGAGCACATCTCTACTGCCTGGGGGCTTTGGCTTCCCTGGGCTGGGAGGACAATGCCTCAGGGTATAGAGACAGTGGCTGTGAGACTGTAAAGAGACAGCACAAAACAACAGGAAAATATTTATTTGGGTGACAGATGGGTTAGGGCAGTGAGGGTGTGCTGGAGCTTGGCAGCACGGTGGCCTTGGCACAGCAGCAGCAGAGGATGCAGCCAGCGTGGATGTTGAAACTCATGGATCCCAGAAGGGAAGCAGAGTAGCCAGGACAGCCTGCAGAGCTGCTAAATGTGGATGCCCACATGGAAAGGCAGGAAACACAGCTCATGGTAGGTGTGGAGGTGCTGGGTGAAGATATTTGGGTGTCTTCTGTGGAGGTGCCATTGTCTTCTGCAGAAGCTGCTCCTACCACAGGCTGAAGGTCTGGGCTTCTCCTTAGGCAGTTTTCCTTCAAAGTCTGTGTCTGGTGAGAGTGCAGCTGGTGCTGTGTTTTTTCACTCTGCCTATGGGTTCACAGCAGGTGGGAATAATCTCTCTTGAATGTTGGTTGTATTAGGAAAGTAACTAAAAATGCAAAGGAGAGGAGTTAGTTGCCTCTGTTTCCAGTCTGAGAGAGAAAAAGTAGGATAACTAAGCATTAGACTCACAAAAGACAAACACAGATATTAGAAAGCGCTCTCCAGGGGCATTTTAAAGATGAATAAACTGGAATAAAATGTTATGATACAGTTCTCTTAAGTACTAACACCCTGGTGCTTTTGCAGCAGAGAAGCGTAGGACTATAAAAGCATACAAAGTGACTTAGAAACCCAAATACCACTGATTTTGAGGCTGTGGGATGAACATCTATCCCACTCCAATATCCTGAGAGTTATTTCATGTGCAAAGGGACTGACGTACCTTGCCAAAAGCAGAATCTGCTGCTCCTAGTGCTTGAAGTTTGTCAGGTGAGGCAGATATTGGAGAATTCCCTTCTATTTTGCTGAATCCATGAATACTAAGGTTGTGAATAAAAGTTTTTGTGCAATTGGTTTCAAAAATTTACATATATCCTCTCCATCCCAGCATTTCCCTTCTGAAGATTTTTTTTTTTTTTTTTTTTTTACAGCAGCTAGCAATTTTCCAGAGTGTTTCTTTTCAGGAAGGAAAAGGATCAAAATCCTTGGCTTTGCCATAGCTCTTCTTCAAAAAATTAAGCCATATGCTCACGGCCCAGGGTTCATGATGTGAGCATTGAAAAGCCTTTTGTTCATTTATAGAGACTAAAGCAGCATCACCAGCTGCCCTCTATGACAGGGACAAAAGTTGAGACTGCTGACTCAACTGGGTCACCTGGAACAGAAACTCAGGATTCCAGTGCTGAAGAAGGCCCCATTTTTTTTTTATTTTTTTTTTTTCTCCTCAGTCTGACCAAAATTTTCACCTGCAGATGTCCCCCAACCATGCAGGCTTCACCTTGCCAGATAAATGCAAGATAAAGGGCTGAGGAGAGCAACCAGAAAGTCTCAAACATCACTACAACAGCCATGCTGTGTCATGGTGACATCAGTGTGGCCTCACTTTCCTGACAGAATGAAGCAGGGGTAGAAGGTGTTGCTGAATTGCAGTGTTTGCTTTTCATTTAGAGAGCTGCAGATGTCTTGAGTGAGGGGTCAGGAGGCAAATAAAGCTGTGTTTGCTTTTCATAAGCACTGAAAGGCCAATGCTGTGTCCAGTTGCCTCTGGGAGTTGGTCCCTCAGGAAGAAGAGGGAGATATCAGGTGGGGCACCTGTCACCCATGCAGAAATGTTTGTACAATCTTTGTTCCTAGCCCACTGCAGTCCTAGAGATATGTGATCCCAGGTGTTTAAGCTACCTAAACAGCTCAGCCAAGAGATACCTATAATTTCCCCAAGAGAGACTGTTTCCAACCTGAATACATCTCCCAGAGACTCAGTGCAGTTGTATTCTGCTGACAAATCATGGCCAATTTAACCTGTATCTGTATTTTTCCCAGCCTCCTCCATTAGCTCCTTCTGACATTAAAATAAATTTGTCTGGAATTGTACCTGTGACTGGCATCTTGGTCCTAATAATCTCTTAGCCTCCATTTACTGTCGTGCAGTATCTGGTTATTTAAGTTGTAGATAGCAATTATAACTGCTGTCTTTGTTCCAGATCCAACTGAGAAGTTGAGCTACATGCTGCTTCTATTTTACCTTGTACATTGTCAAGAGAATTGCCAATTACACTCAGATTTGGAGTCTTCATATCTGAGGATAATGTATAAAGTGGAGAGAAAACAGCTTGATTTCAGGCAGTGACAGTCAGCAGTGACTGTCAGAAACAACTTTTTGACTTGTAAACTCATCTTGTTTAATAGGCAAGTGCCTGTAAAGGGAGGGAATGTGGATCAGGAGCACCAAGACGATATTTGGAATGTCACTTTTCCCAACTCTGCAATAGTTACAGTTTCCCATCAAACAGGGACTGCTTCAGGCTGTGTTTGCATCCCCAGGCCCACAATCTACACCCACTGAAATGTGAAATCTTAACAGGTTTTGCATGTGGCATTTCAAGCATTACTAGAGGTCAGGCTGAAGGTACCAAATACCTTCTGAGGTCCTCAGAAGGACCTCACAATTAACTATTCCTTTGGTTCACCAACAGTTTTGAGAATTGGAAAAGAAGATCTGGTTTGGACTGAATAAAGTGTTTTCTATAGCTGGGCTTTTCTAAAGATCAGTCAAAGGGAAATTCTCTGTGAAGAATTATGTCAGATTTTAAAAACTGAAATGCTCCTTTTAAAATGTTCAGAACAATTCTTTTTCATTGTTTGCTGCTTTTCCTTCACACAAGCTATTGATTGGAACCGAGGAAGCCATGAAATGATTAACTGTTGCAGAATATGCATTTTTATTCAATTATTGTTCAGGCTAAAGATTTCGCTCTGTCCTGATCATAGTGCATAATACTGTGCAGATGCAAAATGAAATTGAAGGAGGATGGTCCAGATGATGTGAATTGTGGTGATGCTAAATGTGGAATGCTTTACTTCAGCTAACATTGGTTATATTTTCAGATATGATATGTGTGAGGGGAGAGAGATTACCACCCATGCAGCAGTGCCCTGCACCAGGGCTCAGTGTGGTGCCCATTGTAAATATGTGAAGGCTAGTCCCTGATCTTCAGTGCTTATGCTTTAGAAGAAGGCTAAAATGGGCAAAGGGTGAAGTTGCTGAAGGTTTTTCTGAAGGGTCCTCAAGGTTGCAGACTACTGCTCCTGCCCTGCTCACCCTTGGTCTCTTGGGAACCCATTATGGAATGAGGGGATGCTGAGCAGGAGCTGGCAAAAGAAGATCTGTCCTCTGATTAGCATGGACAGTTATGTGTGGGAATAGCTGGAAGAGAAGCTGCAAGGAGGCCAGTGGAAGTTTGGGGATCAGCATGGGAGGAATCCCTGAGTGCCGCTGATGTGACTTGCAGGGATGTGCCTGGTGAAAGGATTGTCTGAAAGAGCTGACAGCGGCTTTGTCTGCATCATCAGCCTGTTCAGGGCATCAGGGCATGGACTTCTTGGTGTTTGTCTCAGGTATCTGGGGTCATGTTGATGCCTCATGTTTCAGCTTTTATATTTTTCAAATTCTGTTTTAGTGTGTAGTTCTGAACTTCATATTAAGGGATAGTAAGCCCTCCTCACAGAGAAGGGAGACAAAACAATTCCTTCTCTAGCTGGGCACCAAGGACAACCAATCCAAATTTCAGGCCCAAGAGCATAAACAACATGGTCTAAAGAGAGAAAAGAAGGATGGGACTGCATGGGCGAAAGCTGTAATTGGACAATTAACTCCAATATGCTAATGGACCAGAACTTATAAAATGGAAGATCCCGTGACTGGTTGTCCATTTTGTAACCATTTTGGGTTCATCTGGGGTGTAGTCCTGGCTGGGCTCTTGTGCTGCCCAAGGTGGATCCATTGAGGCCTTTTGATAAATCCCTACTTTATTCTTTAACTCCATCTAGCCTCTGTTCTAGGTCAGCCTTCACAAGGCTTCAAGGTGATGAGAAAGGTAGTGTCCAAAAAATTCCTTGGATGGGAGGTGCAGAAAGAGACAGTGTGAACTCAGGCAAGGGATACAGCTTGTTCTCATAGCAGAGCCCTGTGCTACTGCACTCAGCACCTAAAAAACATTGGAGAAAATTATACTCATTGAGCCAATGCTTGTTAGCTGGGAAAAGTGATCCATCATTTGAATCACTATGTAAAAGGCTGGCTCATGTTTTCAATTCCCTTCCTCTGTCCCTTCCCAAAGAAAACATAACCACCTTTCAGCAGCAGAGTTTCTATTGTTATCCTCCATAGCTTTTGGTGATTATTGGCCTGATTATTTGGTGTTCCTTGGCCTGTTATTTATTTCCCAGAAATTTCCAAGAATTAGCATCAGCATTAAGGAATTTTGAATCCAGCAGCTGACTTTAAAAAATAGATCCTTTAAAAAAATAATTTTGAAGTTAGCATCTTTCTAGATGGATAAGCTGAGTTGGATTTCTTACTGTATCAGCCTTGGCCTGTCTGTAGCTGGAGGGCAGATCTCATTCAGGCAAGAATTTAGACAACAATTTGAAGTTAACCCAAAAACTAGTCTCTAATAGAAGAGGAGAAAAACAAAGAGAAACCTACCAAAACCAAAAAGAGCAAAAAGAAATGCAGGTTGTGACTTTAATGAGGGAAGTCACAGAAAATGTGTGGCAGTGAGGGATAGCAGTGTCCTGCAGGTCTGTCACTTTGGGGCCAGCAGTCCCTGCCATGAGCCAAAGCTGCTCACCAGCTGTTTGTGGTGGAGTCACAGCTTCCGTCTTTCCCAGGGGCCTGGAGGCTCTTGGATCCTGTTCAGTGTTTCTCCGTGATGAAAATCAAAATCAATCCGCCTTGTTCTTCCCGAGAGCGCGTGTGCAATCAGGGTAATTGAACGGGAGCAGCATCCCCAGGCTGCCACCGTCTCAGCCCTTGCCTACTCAGCTGATTGCACCTGACCTCGACTTGGAGATCATCCCTGAGGGCTGGGGAAGCTGCAGTGCATCACCAGCCATTACATCTGTCCTTCTGGAAGATGGAAAATGTTTATTTGCATCGTATTTCCCGACTCCATTGATCTTTGGGGAGAGTTGATTTTGGGGGGGAATTTGTGCATCCTGGCTGGATTACAAAGCAGTGCTGCTCACTGCCCTGCTTCCCTGCAGGATGATGGGGCTGTGTTGGCTGGAGGGTAGTTGGTAACACCGTGGCACTTCCAGTTTTTACTGTATGATCCCAGGAGGAGGTTCCACGACCTCTAAGGAAACTGCCTCTCAAAGGCTCCAGGTACACAAGACTACTTCCCTTGTTCTCCTCCTTTGTCTTTTCCTCCTTTGTTTTAGCACTGAGCCACACAAAGCAAACAGGTTTCAGGTAAAACCTGAGCTGGTTTCTGTTTTTGTCTGGTTGTTGACACCAGTCCATCCTCCAGCAGACTTAGCTTTCACATTTGTGGGCTCCATGCCTGTGTGGAGTCTGGTGAGCTCATTCTTCCAATGCAAAGAGAACTGGAGCAGAGCGTGGCTTTTATAAGCAACCAGTGCATTTGTATTGAAATCAGGCAATTAAGAATTGAGCTATTCTGCTCTAAAGCAGGGAATTGAGTTCTGTCAGTGCAAGCAGACCCCTTGAGAGTAGTCTGATTTTTCCTATTAATTTTGGCTTGCTCGTTTATCCTCTCCCTCTCCAATCTGTTGGAGACGAGTCATTGCATGTCAGATCTTTGGTGTGGCCCAGCACAGTTTATATTGTGTGGGTTGGAAAAGACCTTTAAAATCATGGAGTTCAACCATTAATCCAGCACTGCTAAGCCACCACATCCCCCACTACCACATCTACAAGTCTTTTAAATACCCCCAGGGAGGTGACGGTACCACCTCCGTGAGCAGCCTGTTCCAATGCTTGGCCACCCTTTGACTAAATGAATTTTTCCTAATATCCAACATAAACCTGCCCTGGCACAGCCTGAGGCCATCTCCTCTTGTTCTGTCACTTGTTACCTGGGAGAAGAGACTCTGTAGCTCCTGCATGGCTGCCACCTCCTTTCAGGCAGATGTGGAGTCACCCCCCTGAGCCTCCTTTTCTTCAGGCCAAAAAAACCCAGCTCTCTCATCTGCTTCTCATGAGACTTGTGCTCCAGACCTTCCACTAACTTTGTCCTTTGTTCTGCCCTCCCTGGTTATCCCAAGTGTCTCGTTTCTGTGGAGGTTTCCTGTGGTTATGGGATGTATGGCAGTGGTGTGACTGACCCCTCCTCAGCACGCTGCTGGGCAGGGCCTGCAGCCCAGGGAACTGTGGTACCGTGTTTATTTCTTAATCCACAGCAACACTATTACAGGCACAGCAGTGCTGCTGAATTAACATTTGTCCAGCTGAGAACAGTTTGGCTTTCAATAAATAGCAGCCTTTTTATTTGTCATAATTTGTGTGTGTAGAACAGGGAGCACCATTACTCACCATGGCAGGATGTGTAAGGATGGTGGAGCTGCAGCAGGGGAGAGCAACCCAAATGTAGCTGAAGGGAAGGATGTGGACCTGTAACAGGGCTGGGATTTTATTTTAGGGTGAAGGTGAACTGACCAGGAGGTGGCTCTGCAAACAGTCAGGTCCAGCCTCTTACCCCTCAGTGCCTGCATTCAGAATCATGCTGAGCCAGTGGAGAAATGTGGGAGAACGTGGCCAGCACCCAACCAGAGCAGCCTGCAGCCAGACTGGCTTGCACTGCCTAGGAAATCCCACCTCAGGCTTCCAGCTTTTCACAGAACTGTTTGACCGTGTCCTTTGCATGTCTGCGTGTGGTCTACATCTACACCACTCACCTCCAGCTCCTTCTGGGGACTTGTTCTTCCCTAAAAATTTCAAGCAATTATAAAAAGAGATTTAGAGCTAAATGCATGTACAGGACACTTTCCTTCCACCTCTCAGATTAATTCTCTATCTTGCCCTTTAGACGAACAGTACTTGTGTGGTAAGACCATGCTCTAGAGGATGAACTGGTTTGAACTTGAACTTCTCTTTCTTTTTGAATACATAATGAAGTCTTCAGTGGGCCAGGGAAAGCGAGTGATCAGAGCTTTGTCCTGGGGGGATGAGTTCAGGCAGAGTGCTTGACTTGCAGCCCATATGGCTGCCTTCACTGCTGGGCTCATAGATTCTCTGAGAACAGACCACATGCCTCCCTGAGCTCCCTCTTCTTTCCCCTTCCAGCTAAAACTGAAGTGTCTTGGTGAAAATGCCACAAAGCCTCATCATTTCTCAGTGAAACAGGGCACTGCTTCTGGACAGACATGTAGTTAAAGCTGTGGTTCCTCTCTTTGTCATGCAATTTGAGCAGTAGGAAATAGTGAGGCTTGCACATTTGGTGTAGTGGTAACTATGGGTTTAGCTGTGTTTTGCAATAATGGACGAGATGGTGTTTTATGACTGCTGTATTCTTGCCTTTGAAGGAAGAGGAGCTAATTGGAGACTTCCTTTCCTCACGGTTGAAAAGGTCCAGATTTCCAGAGCACTTGCATCACAATTATGTCCTCTCTGTGCTCTGTCAGAAGCCCTCTGTGGGTCCAGACAGCTGCTGAGCAGCCCCTTCCCCTGGCTAGTGGAAACAACACACTCTGTATTGTGTCTCAGTGATTATCCCAGAGCCAGTGCAGACTCCTGGAAGCAGAGCTCCATGTGCTGTGGGGAATGCAGCATTGGAGAGTTCCCTCTGCCAGCCACAGAGATGCCTGTGTGCACAGGCACAGGGCTAGGGCTGACTTCAGATTATATCTTTTCTGGTTTTAGACTAAATTGCCAGTTTCTCTCAGCAAGGAGCCTGCTTAATGACTCAGCTCATCCCTGTTTGCTCCCTGGGGAGTCAAACACCTTGGTGGGCAATAGAACATTTGGTGAGGCATCTAATGGGCTGCCTTTTGAGCCAGTCCCCACAACAGCACTAGCAGAATCCACAGAGCACTTCTGAGCTTTAGCATCCTGGCACGGAGCACAGCATCAGCCCTTTCCTCGGGGGTCCCACAAAGACACAGCTGCCTTCCCGTTCCTTTCAGGCTCATGCTCCTGCATGGTGCTTACCCCTGTGGCAGCTATGCATTGTAGCCCAGCCACCCTGCTTCTGGCAAGCCAGACTTCAAAGCCCTCAGAAATGATGGGGGAAACAAAAATAGCCATTCCTCCATGCTGTTGGTTTTCTGGGATGTCTACTAGCAAGTCAACCACACACAAAAGCACGGGCAAGTTCAAGGCCTTGCCATGCAGTTTAATCTTTCCTGCTTGTGGGAAGTTTCGAGTTCACCCAGGTGAGGGGCACAAACTGCTGTGGGAAATGGAGGTAGGGAGAAGATAAGGCTGGGATGGATGTAGAGCAGAAGGTAGAAGGGTTCAATGCTGCTTCTTCCTTATACAATAAGCAACCTCTGCTGCTGGTGGCCACACGTCTTAGGCCTGCTCCCATGCCATGGGTAAATCTCTTGCTGCAAATCCCCAAAGTCCTGGGATAGGTGGGGATGGCTGTAGGAAAGCATCTCTCCAGGAATTTGCCTGCTGAGGCTGCCTTCCCCCACATCAGCAGTGCTACGGCAGCATGATCTGCCCACCAGCCTGGAACAGTGATGTTGCATTGCATCTTTTCCTGACAGGGAAACTTTTTAGAGGGGTTTGATCATTGTGGAGCCATTTCAGAAAGCTGACAGCATTTGCTAATGCTGGGCTCATGAAAGCATGCAAGTCATGAGTCACATTGTGAGCTGGTCTCCTTTTTGTGCAGCATGTCACCTCAGCTGGGGAAAGGAATGGCAGGGCCTGTTCAGGGAAGGGCTGCTGTATTTTTTTTTTACCAGGACTTTTTTTCCTTCCTTTTATCTCTTTGTTTTCTTACATGTGTGATGACTTGCCTATTTCAGGCTGATTGTTCTTTCAAAACAGAGCCTTACCTTGATGGAGAGTGCCAAGGGTAATTCATGGGGGATGGTGAGGCTGTTCCTTCCTGAGCACTCAGATATCTGCACTCACTGCAGGCCAGTAGCAGACACAGCTGGGAGAATGGTTCATATTTCTGTGTGCAAAGCCAGGCTCTGAAGTGCTTCCCCCTTCACTGCCCAAGCAAGACTCTCAAGGAAAATTCTCCCTGAATCAAAAATGTCAGCCAGGCCTATGGGATTTTGCAGACAGAGATTAAGCTCTCTTTCTATATCTTCCTCACCAGAGTGAAGAAAAGCAGCCCAGGCTGACCTGTATCAAACCTGAATGGAAACACAAAAGGCTTAGAGTGTAAAATGCTCCCAGACCCACTGCTGATCTGAAGTGTAGACCCTGTTCCACTTTGCTTGGAGACCTGTGTGTCTCTGCCCTGCTGTGCCCCAGGAAAGTGCATGATTGCACTGCCAAGCTCAGACCTCTCTCTGAAAGGTGTCAGTAGCATTAGAGAAACCCAAATGAAAACTCAAGGAGCACCCAGCCCCAAATCCCCATCCCTAAGAATATCTGAGCAGATTAAAGAAGAGATGACTGAGTATCTCCTCTGGTTTTGTTGGTGGCAGGCAGCAAAACATCAGGGCTCAAGAAAAGCAGTTTTCAGACCTGGAAAAGGTAGGCAAGGTCTTCAAAGGGCAGGAACACACTGCTGGCAAAGGCTGGCTATTCACATTGTTCTTTGCATTTTCTTTCCTCCAGGAACTTCAGAGAAATCCTTATTTGATCATGGATGGAGTTAGCAGATTTGACATCATGCAAGGAGAAATAGGTAAGGTGATATTCTCGATTTGGAGGAGATCTGCACAAAGCAATGACGACTCTTTGCCATGTTCCAAGTGCTCGGTGGGAAGATGTGGACAATGGTAGCTGCAGTAAACAATCAGTGCAGGTCAGTCTAGACTGGCATAAGGCCACACACAACTGATTGCAGATATTTAACAGGATTCCCAAATGCAGCAGCTCAAATCTTACTTTTGTCTGGCATCTGCCTTCTGTCTGTGTAAGGCCAAGCTTAGAAACGAAGATCCAGCTGAGATCAGGCAGATGCTTCAGGAAGAAGGGTCAAACACAGTTAAGTGTGAGTAGATAAATAAGCACAGATCTGACTTCTGTAGGACTGAATTTTCTTTCCTTCCTAATGTCTTCATTTGACTGCCAGTGTTTTCTTCCTGTGGATATTTCTTTTTAGCTCCTCCCAGTATCAGAGCATGAATCTGCACCCTGTGGCAGTTCCATCTTGTGCTCTGTGACCATGTTTATCTTTGGGAGCAGGTCTACTCCCATGTAGTAAGAAATGCCTTCCCATTTCTCACTCCACTGAGAAGTTTGAAGGTTTCCTGAAGAGTGTTCTGGACTGCAAGTCTCAACATGACTGCAAAAGATAGGAGCAGCCTGAAAGTAGAAAAGGGTGGCTGGTGACAGCTGGGTTCCCAGTGGACATGGTGGTGAATCCTGGGCAGTGCTTCAGCATTTTGGAGCGGGGAAAGGAGACAGAAGAATGTTGGCTGCTTTTAGCAAAGTGGTTCTTAGATGTTGCTTTCTGAAGAGTCAGCTGTGATCCAGAACAGCAAGTAACTGACTGGATGCACTGGATTCTTCCCTCCTCTGAGGTGACTGCTGGATGCTGGCTGCCCTGGGCTCCCTGACACTGCGAAAACAATTTTTGGAAAATGTTTTACCCAAGGACCAAGGATTCCAGGAAGATTATGCTGGGATTTTTCATTTCCGGGTATGTATCCCCTGTGGTGTTGGTACCACTTGAGCTTGGCTGGTTGGATTGCAAAGGGGTCCAAGCTGCAGCACCACATCTCAACACCCTTGGATGCTTTGGTTCTTCAATGCTGACTCCCAGTTCAGAACTTTGCAGAAAATCCTGAATTTTTTAATGATTCCTTGTGCTCCAGGTGGTGCAATTGCACTTCAGGGAATTTGATGCCCTTTTCTTAAAGCTATGACTGCAAAGGCAGCGGTACCAGCTGTTCAGGTAGATTTGTGTACATATGTGTTTTAGATGGCATTCTGGTGGCTGCTTTGATTTGGGCAGTCTGTTATGGCTGTCATCTCACCTGCACTATCTATTTGGGCTCATTTTCTCCCTCCCCACTTCACCTTGCCCTTTTAGCTCGTTGAAACGGCTGGAAATTACAAATCCTTGGAGACAGATCAGAGGAACAGGCTTTTGATATTTTGAAAAGAGATTTGTTTCAGAGAGAGGAACAAGGCTTTTTAGTAAATCCCGCTTTCTACCAACTCCTAAAATTGTCTGAATCTCCCAAGAGGGTGACTCGGGTAGCAACTGGCAGGCTCTGCTTGCTTGTGTCTGAGTCAAACAAATATCTGGTGGGATTAGAAGAGTTTGCAGCACCATTAAACTCCAGAAGCTAAACTGGATGTGGAGAAAATCTGGATAAACTCAGCCATTCCTCATCTCCCCCTAGTTCACAAATCTCTTCTTTTTTATGCAGTTCAGCACAAAACAAAGAGCTCTGGTAGTGGGACTTCTTTGACCTCCTAGGCTCTTGTGGAGCAGCACCAGGAGGATTATCTTGTGGACAGTCTAAATTTTGCCCTCTTCCTTTGCTCCTTAGAATACCAGATGTTTCTATCTTGGCCCATTTCCAGCATACACTGCCACACTGTGTGAGATAAACCAGCTGAAGGGACACCAGTCTGCTTAAAACACATTAAAAGGATGCAAGCTAGATTGTCTTTCATGGGAGCTTTGAAAAGATTAGTTAGGCGCAATCCTTAAATCTTAAGCAGTATAAATACCTTACAGTATTTGAAAATGTTTTCCCTGTCATCTCATCTGCAAATCAATGCAACTGTTTCTGGCTTTCCTTGAGCAATAAACCCCTGAGAAAGCTCCTCTGAATGGAAATGCTTCTCTGCAATGCCTTTCAATTATTCCATCAAAGATATTTTACTGCCATCCACAGGCTAAGCAACCAGTCCTCAGTTCAGTGAGGAATCGCAAACAAGGCATGTCATATGCTAATAGAAAAATTTTAGCTTATAACTTTTTTCCCACCATTTTGGAACTGGAGCATCTTGCCTCTCAGGAGCACAAGGGGCTGCTCCAGTGTTCCTGTACAGCAGGAGCTGTTCAGCTGCAAGAGTCAAGGGTGTTAAGCACTTCATCAGCTGTAGTTAAGATGGGCAATGTTTTTGTCTCGGGAATAATTACAGTGATGTTATTTCCCCTGGGATTAAGCTAGTCCCATGTTTGTATAGGAATCCCTTTCTCTGCCACAGAAGCTGTGGTGCCTGTGAGGCAGTGTGTCACTGCTTGTGACAGTGAGGAGCAGCACCTCAACTTGGGAAAAAGCAAAAATGTTCTCCAGGGGACTACGGGGCGTTATTGCACAGGGCATCAACTCACAGCTGGAGGAATCTGCCCTGGGTGTTAATGTCCCTGCTCTCAGGAAGAAACAGATGAACTCTTTAAAGACCATAAATGATCAAGTTTCAGGAAACATCCAAAAAATGCTTTTTAACATGATACAAAATGTTGGTGTTAGTTGATAGACATGCGATTTTCTCCTTACGTAATTTCAGAACTGGATTTTTCTAAGATGCCTGTCCAGGAAGGAAAAAACAAGGCAAAACAACCACACAGTATTCCCCCTTTGACCATCAGGGCCCTAGATGTGTTGTTATCATCTTGGGACTGTCCATTTCTTTTTCTTCTCTTAAGCCCAGGAAAATAAAGTCCTGATTTAAAAGGCTTATTCTAAATGTGGAAGCAAAGAACTTCCCTCTTTGCATCCTGCCTAAATAGCAGTTCTGGGTTTTATTTACTACCACATTCACACCTGCAGTATTTAAATCCCATAAAGGGATATAAATAAATTTCATTAAGCCAGACTCAAGCCAAAAAGTGAACCCTTCTGAAAGCAGGGGAATGGCTTCTCCTGTGTCACTCTTGTACTTCTGGAGCATTCTAGGATTTCACATGAGGTTTCTTTTTCCCACTCTGGCTTTTCCTGTCCTTGTGAGCTCAGATGAGACCACCATCTGAAAGTCTGTGACAGTCAGGACAAAGCAGCTGTCTTTATCCAGCTGAAGAAAAACACAGTGCTGCTTTCAGACAGCCTCAATGCTTGAGCTCCCTACCAAACACGCCCAAGGAGCTTGACTTTTGGAGAAACATCACTCAGTGGGTTTGGACTGCATGAATTCCCACAGCAAGTCCTGTATGTTCTCCTTATTTACCTGTTGTGATAGCACATGAAGCACTGGGGGGAGGCGTGGCTGGACGTCACACCTCTTCTCCATTCAGACCTGCTCCTGGGTGTTGGCTGGTGGCAGAAGGGCTCCTTAGGTGACTGAAAGGACACCTTCTTTAGGACAGTCCTTTTCCCTGTCTCTCCTTCAGGCAGAGGACAGCCAGTGGAAGGTTTTTCCTCGAGCCAAAATCAAGCAGAATCTCTCCTGGACTCCTGGAGCTCAAGTTAGAGGTTCCAACCCTGCTGCCTCCTGCCACCACCAGTGTAGGAAGGGAGAGGCTTGGGTGAGGCAGAAATGTGAGTAGGATCAGACCTGCTTTCAGCTGAGCAGTCTGTAAGCTGCTTTGCTGCTGGGCAGATCTGGTCTTGTGCTTTTCTAGCAGAGCAGCTCATTTTGGGGTTTTTCATTGACCGAAGCTGTTGAAATAAAATCGTGCTAGACTAAATCTATTGCTGGCATACTTCCACTAGAGTCCTTAGCATTACTGCAAATAAGAGCTTGGCCTCTTATGATTTCGAATGATGCTAAGCTACATTAATCTGCTAATGACTCTGGAAATGGCTCCTTTAGTTCATCCCCGCAGATCTCTATTCCTGTCTTTTCCCTTGAAAAGTTTCATCAGCTGGATCAGCTGGAGAAACACCTGCTCTGTCCACATGCTGGAGAGACTGCCTGTGTCCTTCTCATCCATCAAGGAGATGGATAACACCTCAAAACAGCCTTTAGTCACTACACTGTCTCCATCCATGACAGCGTGTCAGAGTCTTAATTGAAACACAGAGGAAAGGAAATTTAGAGGCTGGATCGTGACAAAGCCTCTCTGGCCAAGAGCTGCGCTGTGGGGAAAAATCCAAGTGTGGCTGAGGAGTGAGGCTCATGGAATGCTGATTATTCTTCATCTTCTTGAAATCTTGCTATTGCCCATGAATATTAGCATGCTCCCCACCTCTCCTCCCACTGATTGCAGGACTGGCTATACTCCCCAAGGACTTTCCCTGCCACTGGGAAATCCAGCCAGTTGGTGGCTTGTTTAACAATGGGGACCATTAGCCTGAGGCAGTTCAGGAGAGAACTTGCACATATTCATGCTTTAGATTAATTCCTGTGCTAATTCAGGAGGATTTTTCTTTCTGTGGACATTAGTGCTTAAAAGAGGCTCATTGTTTTATTTTCTCTGTCTCTTTTTAAAATATATTTTTATTTTATTTACTTCCAGTTCTGGCAATATGGAGAATGGGTGGATGTAGTGATAGATGACCGGCTGCCATTCCTAAATGGAAGATACCTCTCTGTACACCCCCGAACTTCAAATGAATTCTGGCCATCCTTGCTGGAAAAAGCATATGCCAAGTAAATACACCTGGTCTGTTCTTCCACCCAGTGCTGAATGCTTTCTGTGGGTGGTTTCACTCTCTGCCTTGTGCAAAGCACACAGGAAGGAGTTCAGGCTGACAGATGTCTATGTGGTTCTCTGCTTACGTTGGCTGCAGCAAACATGGGGCCAACATAAACTGGAGATGTTGGCCTTGGGTTAGACCTAGCTCTACCCAGCCCTAAAGGCAGCCTAAATCCACCCAGTTCAGCTCTGGGCTGTTAATGCCTAAGAAGCAAAACGAGCAGGGGTGACACAAAAGGGCCTGGAATGTCCTCCTGCTTTCAGGGAAACTTCTTTGTCTCTGTTTTCCTTTCTGTGCTGTCCTCTGTTTAAGACTGCAGAGTCCAAGCATGGATTATCTGTGTTTACAGTCACTAATCAGAGATCATGTGGGTGTTTGGAGCAGGCAATGAGAGGAAGCATGACTGAAGAACGTGCCCAGGCACAACACACACACTGCTAGGACTCTCTGATCAGCTCTCACTTCACAGGGAGCTCTGACTCTCAGCTGAGGTCCCCAGAGTGTGCAGGGTAAATAATGCCTAATAAAGAGATAACAATTTGTAAAAATCCTCTGGAGAGAGAAGGGATCAGATTGTGGTCCCTTAGCATTTGCCCATTTCTCGCTATTAAAAATGCTGAAAAAAAGTCCTGTGTTAGGGGTGGTATGAAGGGCTGGAACTTGGTACCTGAGGCTGCTGTAGCATTTGCACTGCAGTGAAGAGGAGATGAAGAAAAGAGATAATAATTTTGGCAGATTTGGTCAGGAATAAGCAAATGTTAAAGCAGCATGAGAGTGACTCAGGAAGAAGATGCATTTTGCCCTGAGATATCTCAGAAAAGTTGACTCAGGATTCAGTATCAATTTGCTGCATAAGATTTTAATTACAATGCATACCAAACCTCTATTAAATTAAAGTTGCAAGCAATGCTGTTTATGAGATTCCCATTGGAGAAGTTATTCCCCAATGCCCAAGACAAATTCTTTTCATCAGTGTAGGACAAGGACAACTCTTCAAAATACAATTAGCTGCAGACTTCATTTGATTACATTCATTAAATACAGTGTGTATGGTGGGGTTTAACAGCATGCTCTACCTGCTCTAAGTACAGCATGTTCCAGCTTATTTGCTGTCTCAATAAAAACCACACGATAAAAACAACAAGGACTGTGTTGGCAATATTAAATTATTATCCTATTATTGTGCTCTAGCAGAGTGAACTGGGAACAGTGCTGAGAACTCATTTCTGCCTTGCCCTGGAAGCATGGGTAAATACCTTCACCTCTCTTTTCCTTTTTCTCATTTGCAAAAGGAATATTGGCCATTTTTGTGAAGAGTCCTGTATAAGTAGGATGTAGAAACTAACAGTTCAGCTCCATTTGACCTGAAACATCCATTTGAACCAGTCATCCTTGGCTCCCTTCCTGCTCAGAAAAAAAGAAACTGAATGCTTCAAGATGAGATGCAGCTCATCTCCCAAAAATGCCTGTGCTGGCATGAGATGCACTTATTATTTTCCACTGTCTGTGAATGGCTCTGGACTGCTGCCTCACATGGGGATGAAGGTGTAGAAAAAGCTCTCCCTTTGTCTCTTTCCTTCCACAGGGCACATGTTGTGCCCGGCCAAGTATTTCAGTCACGTTTCCTTTCATTGACTGGCCACAATGTCTGCACACCCTGGGTTCCTCTGTGGTCACCACCTCGATGCACACGCTCATTTTTAAAGCAAGCACTGTGTATTGTTTATGAAAACAGTGTAAGAACTAATTAACTTCTCTCTCTTTTTTTTTCCCTTTTTTTTTTAAAATATATTTTAACATTTTTCCATAGGCTGCAGGGCTCCTACCAGAACTTGAATGGAGGCTACCTTTCAGATGCTTTAGTAGACTTCACAGGTGGAGTCCAAGTGCAGTTTTCATTGAAGGATCCACCTCCTGATCTGGAGGAGATCCTGAAAGCAGCTGACAAATCTCGGTGTCTCATGGGGTGCAGCACCTCAGTCCAGGTGAGTCACAGGGCTGGTCACAGGCCTCTCTTGGCTCACTGGGTTTGCACAAAGGCTGCTCTTTGGAGGGGAAAAGGAAACCCATGATCACTCTGTAAAATAGTTGCAGTTTATGGATGCCCCAAGGCATCTTGGCAGCAGAAAGGAGATAAGATTATTTGGTAAGGGTTGTAAAGGCATTTGGGCAGATGTAGATGGATTGCTCTGTCCCAGAGGGGGCTGTAGCTTCTCTCCTGGCCAATTCCACTGCAGTAGAGTGGTGTCCTCTTCCAGCAGGCCTGATTTTGGCCTCCTAACTTTGTGATCAACTCTGGCAAGGCCAAAACACACCTCTCTTCTGTGAAAGGATTCCATTCTCTCATTGTGCCTTGCAGGGTTACTGGTATTAATGCTGGGCAGTTGCAAAGGGCTTTGTGATATTCAGCAAGCACCTTTGATGAAATGTCTCCAGGGCTTCCCCTACAGCATGTGACATGTGACAGTGAAGGGTGTGACACTGCTCCTGTGGTGCCTGCTGCCTCAGGACAGGAAGCTTGGCTGCTGCAAACAAGCCAAGGACTGTTCTCTCAGCTCAGGTGGCTGACCTGGCTGTGAGGGGCAGGGAAATTCTGAATTCCCCAGTCTGACTGCAAGCCACCCAGTCCAGGTCGTTCCGCAGTTGCAGCACCGTGGAAGGACTTGCAAAGAAGTGTAGATCTGTACATCTACAGATCTACACTTTGCAATTTTGTTAAATTTCCTGGCTCACTTGTGGCTGCAGTGGGAACAGCCACATTCCTGTGGAGTATCTCTGAGGAGCTGCTGTGGTCAGGCTTTGTTTAGTGCCGTGACGATGACAGTCCTGGGAGCTGGTGGCTGTGTCTTTGTGTGTGGCAGGAGCTAAAAGCTGTGCTTTCTCCCTTCTGCAGTCAAGGAGGAACATAGAGCTGAGGAATGGCATTGTACAGGGCCATGCCTACACCGTCACAGGAGCTGTGAAGGTAAGGTCAGGGACTTGTTCCTGCCTGCACATCTTGTACTGATGATCCATACAGGGCAGCTGTGCTCTGCTCCAGTCAGAGTGATGTGAATTAGCTCCACACTCAGGGGGGATTGCTGAAAGCACATGGTTCAAATTCCAAGAGATGGAAGGACTCTGGCACAATTAAAAAAAAAGAGGGAGGATATCCCAATCCATGTTGTTTTCTAATGGAAAATGCAACTGAAGTTTACTTTTGTTTTGGGACACTTCAGCAGCGCATCCCAAATACAATGCAATACCAGTGTGTCAAATACAACATTTCTGGAGATTTTTGTTCCATGCTGACTCTTTAAAAATGTGCTTTTGTGTTTCAAATGCAAGTAGAAGCGCCGGCTGAAATTGTGGGATTTGTCATATGATGCAAATCTACATTTGTTCAGCTCAATCACAAGCTGCCAAAAATCACTGTGTGAAAAGCAAATCGCTGGTTCAAGAACAGCGTTTCTCCATCTTTTAAAGCTGTTGTCCTCATGCAGAACTGCTCCTGGCTGAATATTAATATTGATGATCTGAGAACCAATTTATCACATGGATCAAAAGAAATTAAGGATTTTTTACAGCCAGGAGTCAGAACATGGCTTAGCCCAGTAAGCTGTAGTGCACACAGGGAGAGTTAACAGTGAAGAAAGAAACCAAACAATAGCTATGCTGTCAAGCAAGATAGCTACAAAACCTTTGAATCTTGGAACCAAAAGTACCTTGGAAAGGGGATGTTGCTTTCCCTAAGCTACTTTCTTCCTTATCCTCCTCTCTGTGTTGGTTTTCTTGTGCCATGGCATGCTTGGTGCCATGATCACAGCCAGCATGCTGTTTTTTGGAGGCAAGGGGGTACAAAATGGAGAGAAGGGGGTTGCCAAGCTCCAGAGAAGGCCCCAGCTGTCTCTTCGCAGGGCAGGGGCAGAAGGGTGCCCGATTCTGCTGGAGGAGAAGCAGGCTGTTCCAGCCTCCTGCTGCTCCTGGTGTGTGAGACAGGAGAAAGAGCTTTTGCCCCACTTAATGAAGTGCCAAGACATCCAAGGGGTTGTCCTGGCAGGCTGGGCCTTTGCCTGGGAAGAGGCTGCCATGGTATTGTTTCCAACACTGTGTGCATAAGGAGAGCCAGAAAACAAAGGTTTGCTTCTCCTTTCCACTTCCACCATTTTGGCTTCACTGGCAAAAGTTAATTGTTTCTGGCTTAGATCAGTGGCAGCAAAAGGAGGAAAGCACCAGAAACCCCAGGTGCTGCAAACCACAGCAGTGTGGATGCAGCCCCACAGGTTCTGCTCATCACCCGCGCCCTGTGCTGACTGCTGGCTTTCACTCCAGGCACTCTGCTGACCTCATTCCTCAAAGTCCCTGCCTTTGCTGACTCACGGCATCAGATGTGCAGAATTAGGCTCTGGAATTTCCCAAGGCTGTTGGATTCATGCAGTGTGACGGGAATGCTGCTGCTTCTCTCTGTGTCAGCTATTCAGTATCCCCAGGAAGGCAAAATGGGCGCGGTTTTCTCTCACACATCGTTCCTTTGCAGTGTGGCAGAAGGCACTGATTTTTCACTGCTGGGAAAATGAGATCAGAGGTTAAATCTGGTCTCTAAGGTGTAGAGGAAGTTCCATATCACAATTGTGAAAAGCTGTGACTGAGTTTGTTTTTCTTTCCTCTTTACAGATCCCCTACAAGAATGGCTGGAAGCATATCATCAGGATCTGGAATCCGTGGGGCCATGGGGAGTGGAAGGGGCCCTGGAGTGATAAGTAGGGTCTTAAAGCTTTAATATAATAGTGGATCAGTCTTTTATAAGAACCTCTGTTCTGCACCCATTTTAACAAAACAGATATTTCCAAATCAGTTAATTATGAGCATTATTTCCATCTGCATAGCAACTGCCTGCAGAAATCCAGTCCAGGGGAAACTAATGCAGCCTTGCTAGGCTCAGGTGTCCCTTCTTGTCTGTGTGTATGCATTTTACCCAGTGCATAATTCTACAGAAGCCATGGATGAAAGAGCTCTTATTTCCTGGAGTAAGCTCTGACCGTGTCCTCAGATGCTGGCTGGCTGCTTCTGTTGAATTCTCCTGCAGAAATCACACATCCACCTTCCTTCTCTTTCTTCTGCTCCTGTGAGTCTGACTCTGGGAAGAGGATGGTTAGACAAGCCCGTGGAGCAGGGACAGAAAGGGACAAAAGAGACAGAGGGACAAAAAGGGTCCTTGGTTATTCCAAAGTGCCAGGGAATGGCTTGAACTAATCTTTTGGATCCTTCACGCAGCTTTGGGCATGAAAGGACCACTTTGCTGCCTGTGTGGATAATCTAACATCTCTTTCCTAAAGAAAGGAATGGCTTGAACTAATCTTTTGGATCCTTCATGCAGCTTTGGGCATGAAAGGACCACTTTGCTGCCTGTGTGGATAACACATCTCTGACATCTCTTTCCTAAAGAAAGTAATTATATAGGGTGCAACAGTGTTTTGTAAATAAATAGATCTTAGTTTTCCTTTTGGAATTGCATCGGTGTTTCCATGATTAGAGAGATGTTCTTGTGTCACTCTTGGGTTATTTAATAGTGTCCCACCCCTCCCTATTGCTAGGACCACACACAAGCACTCTGCTGAGAAAAGTCAGGCTGGAGTGCTGGATCTGGAAGGGTTGGTGGGTTGTGTGGATGTCTAGGGCTGGGATAACAGCTCTCTGCTCAGGCAGCATCCTCCCATCCTTTTGGAAGGGTGGACTACAATCCTAAGTGTAATTGAAATGTCAGCAGCACGTGCACAGGTAAGCTGCACAGATCAATAAATTATTGATTCACGTGCTGTTTATTTGTCTTAAACTCTGCAGAAAGTACAATTATCACTTAATTATAAACATGCTGCTTGGAAACAACACATTTGACTGGGTAATGTGCTCTCCACGTGTCAGTGGAATATCAGTGCTTCAGGGTGCTGTGGCTTGGTGCCTCACTAACCTCTCCAGCATGGGGACAGGTGACCAGGACAGCAGGGAGGATTCCCCAGCCCAGGCTGGGCAGCTCAGGCACAGCAAAGCACAGAGTTTCATTTGCTGGCCTTGGCTGTGAAGGTATCACCCACAGCCCTGTTTCCAATGTGCAGTTTGTTCACCCCTCCTGATCCCTCATGGCCTCACAGGCTGCTTAGAGAAATAGGCCAAAGATGAAAAATTGTGCCTCACATCTTTTTGATTTGTTCTTTTTTGCAGCTCTCCTCAGTGGGACCGTGTTGAGCCTAAATACAGAGAAGCCCTCCTCAGAAATAAGGATGATGGAGAATTCTGGTATTTCCCTATTGATCCTCTGTCTACTGGGTTTTCTATTTGCCTTCATTATTGGAAAAGTAATTTTGGCAGTTCTGTGTTCTTGGTGGTGGCTCAAGGCACCCTGCGTTAGCTGTGTGCAAGCAGCAAATTGGAGATTGTCCTGACCCTGTGGTTTCAGTGGAAACAAGACCTGAAAAAATGGAGTTGGCCAAGATTAAGTGACAGGCTGATGAAAAAAAAAAAAAAGAAAAGTGAGAGATGTAAAAACCCAGCCCTCTGAGACCTGGTCATTTTGTCACACCACCTCTCCTCAAAAAAAAAAAAGAAAAGTGAGAGAAGTAAAAACCCAGCGCTCTAAGACCTGGTCATTTTGTCACACCACCTCTCCTCATAAAGTGTGTAGTTTGAACCTTGGACTGACAGATGCTTGAAGAGGACAGCTGGCTAAGCAGGTCACTGAGCCTGTGCACTTGACTGCTCTGCAGGTGCTTGTGGTTTTTCACTGCCTCTGATTGCTCCCAGATACAGCTTAGCCATGCATGGGCTGTCCCTCAGAAAAACTGATTATTCAGAAAGTGCACACGTGCCCTGTGGGCTCTGAGGAAAGCAGGGCAACAGCAGGTGGGTCTGACACACACACGTGAGGATTGAGTGAAGCATGAGCATGGCACAGGACACTGTGGAGGTGCAAGGGCAAGGGACAGTGGCAGAGGTGTGCTGGAGATGGCTCCAGCAAGATACTCCTGAACATGGCCTGTGGTTTACCCTGGGCCATTAGGGGCTGTTAGGGCAGCCCAAAATGCATTGAGAGCTGAGCTCTTCTGCAGGTGCCTGCTGTGCTCTCAGCAATCTCCCTTTTTAAAGGCATGGGGTGAATGTGGATACCTAACTGGTGTCTTCACAGGACCACAGAGTGGGTCAGGCACCACAGCAGGTCACCTGGTCCAGCCTCCTGCCCAAGCAGGGACATCCCAGAGCATGTGGCACAGGATTGTGATAAGATGGTTGTGGAATATTCCAGTGAGGGAGACTGACTCCGCACCGTCCCTAGGCAACATGTTCCAGTGTGTGGTCAGTTGCACAGTAAAGA
Organism: Passer montanus; assembly: GCF_014805655.1. Classification (NCBI taxonomy): domain Eukaryota; kingdom Metazoa; phylum Chordata; class Aves; order Passeriformes; family Passeridae; genus Passer; species Passer montanus. The sequence continues at coordinate 153,751 of NW_024368485.1, read as the reverse complement.
AATTCTTCCTCGTATTGAGGTGGAACTTTTCCTGTGGTTCAGTTTCTGCCCATTCCCTCTTGTCCTATTGCTTGGTTCAGCCTCTGCCACCCTTCCTTCAGATACTGACATGGATGAGGTTCCCTCTCAGGGCTGAACAGGCCCAGCTCCCTCAGCCTTTCCTCAGAAGGGAGAAGCTCCAGGCCCCTGATAATCTTTGTAGCCCTCCACTGGACCTGCTCCAGCAGCTCCAGGTCTGTCCTGTACTGAGGAGCCCAGAAGTGGACACAGCACTCCAGATGAGCCTCACCAGGGCTGAGCAGAGAGGCAGGATCACCTCCCTGACCTGCTGGCAATGTTCTTGTCTTAAACTGAACTATGACGTTTCCCTCCTTCTCTGCAGGATGTCCTGTAAGAACTTCCAGGAGCAGTTTTCATGGCTGTATATATGCAACAACACCCCAACATTCCTGGACTTTGGAGATGAGCACCGCACAACGGCGTGGTCTCTGAACAGCTACACCGGCCTGTGGAGGCCGGGCCTTCCCACCAGGAGGAGCCGCTATTCCCAGGGTAATGGATGCCCTCTGCACTCACCTGGTTGTCTCTTCCCTCCACTGATGTGAGACATCCACTCTGAGCTCCGAATTGCACAAGTATTGATTGCCAGGTGTTCATGCCTGCCTTTTCCCATTGCAACACTTATCAGCTAAAGAGGCAGAAACAAAGCAACAGCGCTGGTGCTGAGTTAAAACGGGACACTTGTGATTTAGGAACCCTGGACTCCTTAAGTCAAAATGGGCTTGTATATCTGCTTTCAGCCGGTTGCAGTAGGTGTTACTGGGCACCTCATCAGAAAGTCTGGTCTGGCAAATAGGCTGTTGATTTTAAAGAGCAAAAGGCACTCTGAAATGGAATGGATATGGAATGAAAAAATGGTGCTACAAAGCTCTATTTGTTAAGGTAAAAAGGTCCTTTTGAGCTGATAAGACCAGTGGTTTTACTGCCTGTGCAAGAATTCTTCTGGCATTGCAAGCTCCAATCAGTAGTAGTATATTTTTACATTTTTATCTTATCTCATCTCCTTTTTTTTTTTTTACAGCTGCATCAGTGTTTGAGCTTTGTATTTTTAATCTAGGATGGTAGTATCTGATCAGTGAAGAGGCTTCTTTTTTTCCTCAAATGACAATCCTTGACTTAGCAGCAGCCAGGTTTTGGCTTACAGATTTCAGGCTCCTGCTCCTAACCTGATCACCAGGTCTCAAGGTGCGATACAAAGCAATGCCTGTGCTGCTGCACACCCCAGTCACTGGGACTGAGCAGGGAGGTGCAGGGGCTTCTTGTAGGCAAGGGGCTAGAAAATGGAAAGATGGGGCTTGCCAAGCTCCAGAGAAAGCCCTGAACTGAGAGTGTGCAGGCAGAGCCATTTTCCTTGGAGCTGTGCTTCCCAACAGCCCTCTAGTAAGGGTCCAAGTACAATCATTCAAATTTGCAACTTTCAAGGCCACCCAAAACAGGGACATGGCTTAAAATCTACTCTGCTGTCATCTCAGTCCTCTTTTCCCACTTAGGGCAGTCCATTGTTGGGTTGTTGTTTTTTTTTTTTTCCAACCAGGAATGCTTCCTGTTAACCAAAGCCAAGAAGCAGCTGTTTCCCTCTGGTGCTCGACATTCTGTCTGTCCATCACAAACATTAGCAGCAGGGAAGAAGGGGACAGCTTTGCAGCATTTTGTCCTTTTCTATGTGTTTATCACCTCAAAGCCACAGTCCTTTTCAGCTCAGCCTCTGGGTCAGGTGCCTGATTAAGAGCCACTGCTTTTCTGCTGCTGGGAAAGTGTGCCACGTTGCCATGTAGGTGAAGCAGATGTAGGGGGGTTGAGAAACCCACATGACTTCTGTGACTCTGCCAGAGATTTCTAAAATGATAAATGTACAATTAGTTTACCTCCAGATGCCTCAACTCCTAGTGCTAGTGTGGAGACCACAGTGCTGTGTTGTAATGAAAGGATTTGGAGCAGTGACTGCCTGCTCCTCTGGGTCAACACAAGCAAGATCTCACACAACAATCTACTGCTGGAACAGCTCTGAGCCCACTGTTAACCTATTAACACTTTCTCAGCAGGTGCAGCTTCTACAAACCCCCAGTATTTTTTCAAAGTGCTGGATCACAACCCAAAAACCTGTAATGTAGCAGTTTCACTCATGCAAAAACACGCTGAGCATGTGCAGGATGGAAAAAACCTGAGGATTGGCTTTTTCCTCACCACGGTAAGCACAGTCAGATATCATGTGGGCACTGTTGTTCTCTGGGTGGTTTATTTCTCCTGTATGTGGGAATGCAAGACTGAATTGCCTTTTGGCCTGTTAAAAAGTCAAGATGTGGTGTGAATTTCTGGGTGCCTTCTATTGTAGAAACTCAGAGTAAAAATAGAGTTAAGCAGACTTTCTTTTATTCATGTCTTAAGGAAAAGGTGGCACTTTTAGTTCTGTAGCATCCCAGAACAGCCCTGGGAGACTGAGGGAGCCCCTGGGTTAGGAGATGTGCCAGGGCAGTGTCCTCTGTGCCAGCAGTGCTGGTGACATGCCGTGCTGGCTGGGCACAAGGCATGGCAGCCAGCACCAGCCACAGCCCTCGAGCAGCACTCCAGGTAGAGCAGGGAAGCAGATTGTCTCTTTTTCCCCAAAGTGGGCCTGTCTCACTCATCCTCCTGTTTTCTATCTGAAAAGCTGTGTAGAAACCTTTACAAAACACGAGAGCCTTTGCTCGAGACCAGTGTAGGGGAAATCCCCTCAGACACCTGGGACCTCCACTACAATTTCTCTGGGTTTTTTTTCTTGGTGACTGTCCAGAGAGGTGCCTTTTCAAGCTGCTCTCAGAGCACTACCAGGCTTACTGAAATCACAGTGTGGATGGATGCTAGCCTTTCCCAAAGTATTTTTGTTGTTGGCTGATGATTGTGGGAGGTTATTGTTGCAAACCCAAAGGCTAAAAAGGAAGCAGAGGTTGCTATAACCCTAATTTCTCCTCATTCTCCTCATTACTGGAGAGGTTTGCCCTCATCCCAGACTTTAAATAATTGATGCCATAAGTTTAACAGCTCCTCATAAAGGAAGAGCATGGCTTTGTAGCTCATAAAAAGAAGTGTGTCTGAGAAATAAAAGATGTCATTAAAAAGGCATCCCTCCAGCAAGTAGAGCTCACAATCCCTGTGGGAGGATATCCTCTGTCCTGTGCAGGTACCAAGCCTGCAGCACTCCATAAGGCCAGCTGTGCCACTCAGAGCTGCTGCTCCTGGTGAAAGGGGAATTGTTCCTTCCAGCATCCCCAAAAGTCACCAGACATGGAAGTCTCTGTGTGCTCTTGCACAATGCACAGCCACCTTGATCAGTTACCCATTTGAACAAGTGTGGCCTTCACTGGGAGGTGATGACATAGGTCTTGGTTCCCTCCAAAAAGGGATTATTTAATCAGGAAGCAGACTAGGAGACGGATTTTCTCTATTCTTGCTTTATATTTGAAATTTTTCTTCCCCTCCAGTTGATGCTCATGTGTGTTTTCCCTCTCTTGGTATGAGATGGATCAAGGATGGATGAACCTCAGTGAGTTTGTGAAGTCTAGATGGCATGGCCTCTGTGGGCTGCCAGCTCCAGGCTCCCTTTGGGCTCAGGTCACTTGGGTTTCTGGCCTTATAAATGACCTCCTACACAGGAGCTGGAGGGCAGGGCCAGAACAGAGCATTGCTGGAGGCTCCAGGATTGCTGTGGAGCGCCTGGGCAGCAGGGAGAGCAAGGGAGCAGTGAGGCTGCTCTGTCACACCAGAGCCTCTATCAATACAATGACATTGGTGCACATCCATACAGAGGATTATACAGAAAACATTCCCTCATGGACACACACAAAGTATTTAATGTGAGAGCTGCCCTGCCAGCTCCTCACAGCCAGCCTGGTGTCCTGTCCTGGGAGCAGCAAAAGCCAAGCAGCAAAAGCCAAACCAGACTGGGTGTGAGTGCCATTCCCTCAGTTTATTTCCCAGTGTTCAGCCTCAGTGCCTGACAGCAGTGAGAACACCTTTGGGTAAAAGTTTACAAGGGGTTAATTTGCACAGGGAGGGTGCAGTTGGCAAGATTCCTGTGGCTTCACTCTTCCTCCCAGGTCTGCTTCCTCTGCTATGATTCATGAGCAGCACCATCCGCTGTTCAGTACCTTTTGAGATGCATCAAATTGTTGCTGTGAAGTAAAAGGAGCATTATCCCTTGGCAGGATGAGGGGAGAATGCAGTGCAGGCAGGGATGCAAAGCAGAATGGACGTATCTGATAGCTCTAGGAAGCTTTTGATTAAATATAGACGTGGAACACTAATACATGGCTGTGAGGGAAGTTTAATGTTGTGTGATAGAGCTGAGAAATGTATAGAGGCTGATTCTTATCTCACACCAGTTTTGATTCCATTGAGATATTAATCTGCTTCTGCTTTTTACCAGAAGGAATGTGAAATAAGGCTCAGAAGTGGGGGGAAAAAAGTATTACACCATTTATTTCTTTGCAGCACTGCCCATTTCTATCTGCTCAAGATCTGACCCATAATACTTGGCAGTCTGTGTACCTCCCAGCCCTCTGTAACACTAGTCATCCTCTTTTTTTTTTCCCCCTTCCAAAATAGCAGTTTTATGTTATTGTCTCCCAAAGGCATGGCTCATAAATAACTCTGCCACGCTGTATAACCATTCTAAATGGAATTTATACACGCTGATATATTTTGGGGAATATGTTAAGGAAGGGTTTTTTATTATGCTATCTTTACATGTCATCATAGTAAATAGCTGTTGCATTATATTTGTTTCATCTCAGCAAAAAAATACTGGAATAACAGATGAAAGATCAGAATATTGAATTTTCTTGTGACACTTGCTAGTTTGGATTAGGATTCTTGAAGCATTGTCATCTGGGTGACATGTTAGAGGGCTCTCTGACCTCTTTGAGTCACAGAAGATCTCAGGGAAATTTTTAGTAATAGCATTCATCCTTGATTCCTCTGTGAACTCTGCTTAATGTTAATTGAAGTTCTCTTCAAATCCCCTTAAGTTCATTTTGGCTTCTGTTTCTTTCCGTTTCTCCACTTTTGACCAGCTTTGATATGTCCTTGAGAAAAGCCTGTCCCCTGGCTGGGCTCTTCAGGCCACAGGTGGAGGCGTGACAGATGCAGAGTGTGTTCAGAGAGGTGTGGGGATGGCAGGCTGCTGAGACTGTGCTGTCTCATTTACTCTGGCTCCTAACAGGAAGAATTCAACCAGCTGTATTTTTCTTTCAGGAGAACTCCAGAGTTCTGAAGCAAACCTTTCTCCAGAGTCGAGATGTGACCAGCTACTTCATCCTGAGCCCAGGAACTTATGCTGTTGTTCCTGCTGCAGCAGAGGACCAGGAATTTGAATTTCTCTTACGAATTTTCATAAAGAATCAAGACTACCATGAGTAAGATGATACACACTCCTGAAAGGCCCCAGACTCACAGTGTGCCAGGAATTAACTATTTGCTGTCAAGATAACTGATGGGGAAATTTGCTTTTGGTGTATCCTTGGAGGGTGGGGAAGGCACAGAGGAGTGTGAAGCAAATGTGGAGTGGGATCAGGTGCACAAGGATGGCCACTGCAGAGCAGGGCAGGAGCTCACCTGCAGCCACCCTGCAAAGGGTCTCAGCTTTGCTACAAATGAGAGCAATAATTGTGATATATGTCCTCTACCCCAGATTGTGGGGACATTTCTCTTTGCTGAGAGGAGGATTGGGAGCTTGTTTTCCCTAATTCTTAGCAGCTGTTCGGTAGTTTCTTATGTTCTGCTGGCTGGGTGCCAGATGGATCAGATCCCATTCTGCTCAGAGTGGGACCTGGAGAAGCCAAGAGCAGTGAAAGGCCTTGATCCTTCCACTCAGCCACCTCACAGACAGGCAGAGCTCCCTGTGGGCATGAGAGCAGCCTTGAAGATAAGTTTAGTGGGAAAATGGTGTCTGAGTTCATGCAAAGGCAGCTATTACCACACACACACTCTCACATTGCCAGTGAATGTGGTGTTGTATTATATTTGGGTGTGGTTTACTCCAGGTAAGCAAGCTTTGAGTCCCAGCCTCACCAAATGACCTGCAAGCATCACTGTGCAGTGCCTTCCCCTCAGCAAGATTTAGAGTGATTGCAGCTCTTACCTCACTGCCCCAGATCTTAATAATGAGATTGCTTTCCAGGCTTTGGCCCCTGGCAAAAACAGCCCAGAACCAACTGAGGCAGCTCCTGAGTTATGGAAGCAAACACAAGGAGTCTGTGCTGGAGTGCCTTCAGCAGAGTGAGTCATGTGTGAGGCAGCTCAGCCCTGGAAGTGAACTTTTCAGGAGAGCCTCTGACCCTCACAGACCTTTCTGAGCTCGGCCAAGTGTGGAGATGACCTTCCAGAGGGTCTTTGCAGCACTTACCCAAACAGATGTTATAAAAATAGAACCTGGCTTGTCTAATTCCTCTACTGAAAGCAAAACTCAAGTACTGAATGTGGCTGCTAAGTGTGTCTTAGCAATGGTGACCCTGGCCCAGTTTCAGGCAGTCTGCAGACGTTTGGATGTTGCCTTTTAATAGCCCAGATGCTGTTTTTATTCCTGGCTGTTAAGGTGAGCAAAGAGAAAGGAGGTGAAAAATTTCTGTGGCTCAAGGCAGGGCTCTGTGTTCTGTGTGGTGAGGTCAGTCCTGGCATGTTCAGGGTGAGACAAGCTACTTTTCTTTGCTGCTGGTGCCAACAGAGCTGACTTGGGGAAGGCAGTGGCCCCAGAGCAGCTGGAGACCCAGACCTGTCTGCACAGAGAGACCCAGGACTGGAGCAGCAGCCTGGTCTGAGCTGTGCCAGGCTGGGCCACGGGTGCTGAGCATCCTGTGGGGCTGTGGGCTGGCTGAGTGCTGCTGCTGGTGCCTGCCTTCCTCCACAGCTGCAAATCAGTGCTCTGGAAAGGGCTCTTTTCTCCCAGTTTGATAATTGTAAATCTTTTCTAGGAACTCAAGCTCCCTGACCAGCCCAGGGCTGCCGATGGTAAGAGTCTGAAAACTGGTGTAGGCTCTGGTGGTGATCATTTGGTCACCTCTACTGGCTCCTCTTCTTCTGCTCTTTTCTGCCTTTACCACCCACTACTGTCCCAGAGTTTGACTCTGGCACCCTGCAACCTTGCTGGGAGGGCAGGACACCTTTCTGGAGAGATGGGAGTGACAACAAAGCCTTTCCTCTTCTCATATGTCTATTTCAGAGCCTGATTTTTGAGGAAACAGGTCTTATGCAGTCCCTTTGTCAGCCTGTCCATCTGTCCTTTTCACCTCACCATCTTTAACACTTTGACAAACCAAATATAGCAGGAGAGAGAATGCTTAAAAGATTCTAATTTCTTTCAATGTCTGTAAAATGGGTATATATCTTTGGGGCAGAGACAGGGAAACTTAATTCCTATGAGTGGGACTGGACATGCCTTCCCCATGGGAATGATTCAATTTAAGTGCTTGTACCCTATAAAGCACAGGAGTCCATGGGGATGAGACTCAAATCAGATTTCTGCTGCTTTTCATCAGGATATCTTCAGAGACAGAGACATAAAGCAAGCCACACTTTGAAACTGGCTGCATCTCTAGTTCAAACCTCATTTTGTGCTCTCCAGCCCAGCTACCGTGGGTTTTCTGAGTTCTTGCTGTGAGCTGTGCACATTGCCAGGGCTGGTCCAGCCCCTGCTGCTCCCACCAGCAAAGCCCTGCCACTGAGAAGCTGCTATTTACAACCTTCAAAGACACAGATCTTTGAAGCCAGAGGCATGAAGGAGAACAGAAAACTGAGTCCTTTCTTGTGATTCATTTTCCAGCACACAATTAAGCCCCATTAGAGGGGTAGTGTAAATGGTGACTTTTTATCTCTTTCCACTGACAAGCTGTCGGTTTAGCTGGCTGTTGTCCTTAGCCAGTGTTTTGACTTTGATGAATTGTGGTACCCACAGTTTCTGCTCCTGTTCAGGTATTTGGGCTTCTTTGGTATGAAGCATCTCACACAGAGATGAAGGCGTTGTGTCTTGGGCTTAGATTTTTTTCTGAAGACTTTATAATGTTAAGGATCATTCTCCTTAGTGCCTGGTGGATCTTTTCACTGGAAGGTTGGAAAAAAAACACTTAACCATTGAATTAAAATTGCTCAGGTATAGTCCAAGCTTGTCTTGGGATTGTGAAGATGCAAGAGAAAGGAAAAGCCAGCTTGTGCTCTGTTTTCTTGGTTCACATGAATCTCCCCATGCCCTGAGCAGTGGTCCCAGCCAAGTCCACCAATAGGGATCAGCCTTGTATCTCCATACTCACGTATAGACTCACTGAATTCCACCCTGGATGCGTTCTGTCATCTTCCTTAAGCCCTGAACTGCTCCTTCCTGCTTCTGCTAGCTGCTAACACCCAAAATATGCTTCTTCCTTCATTGCAGTAGCAGTTGCTCACTCCTAGTCCACTTTATTTTGAGGGTGTGAAAACTGCAGCCTGTGCTGTACATTCCCTGCCCCTCTAAAGTGCTGTTTGGATCCGCAGACTTTTGCCTCCAGTTGTTTTGTAGCTGAATTATTTATGTCTGTTCTTTGTTTTCGATGCAGGATGTACCAAAGCAGAACCAGGGCAGCTCCTATAAGGCTCTTTTCCTAAAATACGCTAAGCAGGTACCCTCTCTAAAACATATTGTTGGAAAAAAAAATTAAAAAACCACATGTGGACTTGCAGAAAAACTGATCTATTATGTTGATACAAATCCATTTAGTTTTTTTTTCTTTGTTTTTGGAAATGTAGCTCCATCCTCAAGTGGATACCCTGAAAATGGTATTGATTGACCTGCCAAAACCCCCAGAAAAATGGGACATTCAGCTGGGATAGATTGTCTAGTGCCATATATCAGTGGAATATTGGAGATTTATAGTTGAACTGGTGATGGGCTTGCATGTGTATTTTTTTTTTTTTTTTTTGGTTTGTTTATTTGCTGAAAGCAATTAGAAAGCCTTGGGTAGTCCCCCCCCTCTCATCAGCATCATTTTCCATTTGCCTTCTCAGCACTTGGAAACCAGACATCAGTCAGCGTTTGAGTAATTGATTCCTGCTCTTTCAGAGCCAAGCTCTGTGTTCACAGGAGATGCTTTTAATGGTTTAATAAACTGTTATAAAGAACTCCTTGACTTAGTCAAGAGGAAAAAAATCGCTGTCAAAAGCCTCTGCACAATGAACCTCTCGCAGTTAATGGTTACATCAATGCGTGAAGGTGAAAAGGAGCAGGGCTGCCACACCAGGTGCCCTGGGGGTGTCGGGGATGGCTGATGGGCAGCGCTGCCTGTGCTCCCAGCCCACACTGACACAGTGTGCTGCCCATGCACAGCTCCCCATCCCTGCAGAACAAACCCCGTGGTGGTGGCAGTGCAGCTGTAGGGAAGGACCTGGAGTGGCCCAGCAGCGTGGAGCGCCTTGTCATGCTGCAGAGGGGATGCTGCTGCTCCTTTGATATATATAAACAGGGGCTCTTGGTTGCCACAGTGCCTGAGAAAAAAAGTTTTGGGTAAAAGTGGCACAGGAGAAAACTTTATGCTCACAGACGTCTCTTTGTGTTTTATTTTGCATCAGGGCTCAACTATTGATGCCTCGCAGCTGCAACAACTCCTCAATGAAGTGATCTCACAAGGTAAAGCAGCCCAACTAATGCTTTTGGTGCTTCCCTAGCCTTAGGGATTAGAGTTAATTAGACATAGGATTTAATGGTGTCCTGATGGTCCTTAAACAATCCTCATTGTGGCTTACTGCACTGTGGGATGAGAGCCTGAGAGGGGCACAGCTGGGCGGCTGGAGCCAGCTCAGCCATGCACAAGGCTCAAAGTGCTCTTAGGAGTTGCTAAATCAGCATAAGTGGCCTTTCTTGTCACTGTCATTTCCCTTGTGTCAAGAGGGAAGTGTTTCTGTCCGTGGGAGGGACTGTGCAGAGTGAGCCCAAGCAGGGCACCTGTCCTTGGGGAAGGCAGAGGTGTCTGAGATGTGCAGATTCCCTCAGCTTGGCACAGAGCCCTTTGAGAACCTGAGCCAGAGCTGGGCCTTTTCAGCTGTGTGAGCTTCAGCCTGGTGTCCTCCTTCCCTCAGATGATGTCCTGACGCCTGTCACAGCCCTTGCTCTTGCTAATTCCTTCTGTTTTGTCAATCCTTGCAGATGAAATGACCAGCCTGGGAGGGACGTTCAGCTTTGATTCATGCAGAGGCATTTTAGCTCTGATGGATGTATCCTTTCAGCAGAAGCAATAAACTTCCCTGGTGCTGCCCATCCTTGCCTTGAGTTATGGCTGAGCTGAGCATCCTAGTGTGAGAACCTGCAAGTAAATATTAGCCCAAATCCCAAATAAATAACTGTCCCATAGTCCATGCAGGACTTTGCTGTGCCTGCCCTGGCCCTGGTGTGTCTGCTGCCAGGTGAGGACCAACCTTCCGCTACCAGCTGACTTTTTGCTCTCATTTTGCCCTCTCTGGGGCTTGGCTAAGCTTCACCCTTGGGTGGGGGTCTCAGGCAGAGCTGAGGTAAGGAGGCAGGACAGAGTTTAGGCACAGCTCAGCTGTTCTGTGGTGGTTGCACCACGCCAGCCTGGGGTGGCACTTTAGCAGGCTGCCAGCAATCTGGTGTCAGGGGCAGGAACACTGTCACTGCTGAATCCCAGGCACTGGCCATTCCAGAGTCTATTTCCAGTGTGTCTTTCCTATTTAGCTGAATGACTCAGTCTTTTTACAGTTAACAAGACAACACAAGAAATACATTTCTGGCCATTGTAGAACAAGAGGGCTCCTTGATGGAAACATACATCTCCCTCGTGTGTTTCTTCCCCTTTGCTTGCTCATTGTCTCTTTTCCTCCATGCCTTGAAAAAGCTTTGAGACATTTTCAGACCTTTAAAAACTGCCACAGAATGAATAAAAATGACCAAAAGTCACTCTCTCTTTCCAGCTTTCAGCATCTAGCCAGTGAAAGAGACTTTTCCTCCTCTGCAAAGCCTGTCCTGGGATAAGTGGGCACTGTGAATGCATGGCACGTGCAAAGAGCTGAGAAAGCCTGTGCTCTGCTATAATTCAGGATGGGTTTTTAATTCTCTGGCCTGCAGATAACCCATGCACAGTGTGACCTATCCTGGCCTGCAAAGCCAGGATCAGCCTTTTCCACTCAGGTTCCACGGCAGCAGCATTTGTCTGCTTGTATTTCACTGGTGATGGGTTTTGCTTTCGGGGAGGTTTCACCATCCTGCTTTGGGGTGGGTGCTGTGTGCCTGCCCAGGACTCCTGGGTGCAGTATGGAGGGGAGCAGGTTTGGGATCATCTCCTCGTGCCCTTGGCTCCTCAGTGCCTGTTCTCCTGGAGGATCCAGGCAGAGCAGATCCTGTGCAGAGGCAAGGCCATGGGGCCGTGGTCATTCACAGGGGTGTCCGTGCTCAGGGGCTAAATATCACCACAGGGGCGCCTTATCAATAGAAACCTTTTGTGGTTTGTGAGCACAGGCATGAGCAGTGTGACAAAGGTGGATTTAAACAGGACCGAGAGCAGGAAAACTCTTGCTTTTCTCAGCACAAAGTCACCCACAGAAGAGGCTGCCTCTTATGTGGACAGGTCTGTGCAGGCAGCATCCTCGGCAACAAAGACAGCCAGGTTCAGCTCTCATTAAGTGCTCGATTCTTAACTAAATGCACAGCTCAACTCGAACGGAAGACTCACCCTGCAGGAGTTCGGGAGCCTCTGGCGAAGCCTCACTAAGTACATGGTACGGGGGAGGGGGTGGCTCTCTCTGGCTGCGGATGCTGTGGATGCTTTGGGTTCTGTGGATGCTGTGGATGCTTTGGGTTCTGTGGATGCTGTGGATGCTGTACCCCGGGGCTTTCCAGCAGCACGGAGCAGCTGCTCTGAGCTCTCAGCCTCGCAGAGGTTGCTTGCTTAGCGGCTCAGAGTTCCCTCCTCTCACGCAAGGGAGGCAGTGGAGTGTGCAAAGTGCTCCAAATGAGCAGCCCAGGCTTCTCCAGCACAGAGAGCACTGAGGGAAAAGGTAGGAAGGCCAATTAGGCTCAGAATCAGATGGAAATCTCCATGTCTGTGCCACCACTGGCAATTTTTTTTTTTTTTTTAAGAAAAGCTTTCTAAGCTGAAATGACTTCTTGAACAGAGTCATCTGAAAAATGTCATTTCCTCATTTCTGCAGTTTCTAGTGGAAATGTATAGGATCTGATAAAGGCTTGTCTGGGAGAAATGTTTCTGCTCCAGGATAAGCACTGGAAGCAGTGACATGGTATTTAGGGTCCCACCTAAATTCTTCAGGGCATACATGGCAGCTTCTCTGTGTCAGGTCCTTCTCCCTCAGCCTTGGTGCAGGACAGCAGGGTTTCCTGAAAATTCAGGTTTTCAGGTTTCCTCAAAACTCACCCTTGAATTGGGTGGGCTCCAATTTGTTTCATTCCTCTTGAGATGCTCTGAGCCCACCTAGTTCCCCACCTAGATAGGGGTGCTCTTCCCACTGACAGCACCACAAATGTGGTGTGGTGTGTTTTAGGAAAGCAAAAAGGCTTCTGCCCACCCCAGACTGTGGGATTTCTTACACAGTAACATTCTGTCAGAGCCTTCTGAAAATGGGTCTCCCTTGTCACAGCCACTCCATCTCACCTGTTGAACTTCTTTGCAGCATATTTATTAAGGGAGGAGAACTGGTTGTAGTAGTAAATGTGGGGAATGGTGATAAGAGCTTGAAATCTGCCTTTAAACTGTATTTCAGGATATCTTCTTCAAGGAAGACAGGAACCGTTCTGGATTTCTGGATATTGCTGAACTGGAGAACGCCATACAGGCAGCAGGTATGCCCAGAGGGGCTGAGCAGCTCCCTTTGTTCTCCCTGTGAGGGAAAGGATGAAAAAGAAGGAGGAAAGAGAAAAAAAAAGACTTTTAGGGAGAAAGTTGTTTGGATTTCCCAGAGATGCCAGTTAGATCACAGCTCTGCTGAGAGATCTGTGCTGGAACCAGCAGAAAGGTGCAGAGACTGGCCAGACCTGCTTCTAGGTCATGGATGGAACATCCAGTGGGGAGGAAAGGAGAAAGGAAGAGTGGAGTCTTGCACTTGCCTCTCTCAGTTCCTGCAGTTTCTCTCCAGGGCAGTGACTAAGTCTAGAAGGGAAAGCCACTCCGACAGGCATTTATTTAGTTTGCACTGACCTCTGTTGGCTGCTGAGTGCTGAAACTCTCAGCGAGTGCACACGAGTGGAGCATTTCAGCTGAGTTTTCTCAAAGGAGACTTTGTGCATGAAGTACATCTCTGACACAGCCATGCCCTTTTAATTGTGCACTAGAGAAGCTCCCGTTTGGCTGCCTGGAGCTCAGAGGGGTGCTGTCCCAGGAGGAAACTGGTGCAGGACTGCTATCCCTGGAAGCCATCAGCTGAGGGGATGCATATATAATTTTTTGCTGCTGAGAGCTGGGCAAAGCATCAGCACCTGTCTGAGAAGTGCAGCACTGATGTGCCAGATGTCAAAGGAGAAGCTGCCAGGGCCATTCTGTGAGAAAGATGCCAAAGTGTAAAACTGGGAGGAAAATTGTGCATGGAACAGTCCTGTCAGCCAAAACAATGCAGCTGTTTGGAGGGATAAAAAGGCACTGTTAAGTGGCAAATTCAATACATGCTTGACTACAAGTTGTTCTGAGTAGGGAAGAAAATTACAAGCTCATTCTTGCTGCCCTCTGAGCCAGACATCTGCATTTGAATCTGGCTTGGCAATGGGATGATCCCTGTCCTGCCTTTTGAGCAGGAACCCCAGCAGGCGTTTGAGAGCTTGATGCTACCTCTGGGAATGGTATTAATGTATTTAAATCCAGCTCCTAGTCAGCTGTTCCCTGAAGTGTTCAGTGCTTTTCCAACAAAACACTACAGTGTGTCCTTAATTTTCACTGTTTTCCTAATGCTTCCAATAATAATAATGGATCAGAGTAAAGCAGGCCAGCTGCATTAACAGCAGTGCTGCCCTGAAATGCAGCAGTGTTGGCCTGATGCATTTACAAACTCCTCTTTGGCAACAGCAAATGATTCAAAATAATTTTTATAAATAGGGAAACATCAAGTCAGTAATTAACATCTTGGCCAAAACCAGAGGGAGAAATCCAGCAGACAAAAGGCTTGGGAAGTATTCTTACAAATCGGCTGAAAATTCTTGGGAACAGAGAGGACTGACCTTTCAGTTTTGTGGATGAGGTTAATTGAGAGATGTTGCCAAAGTGAGCAGATTTCAGAGCAAGTGTATCCTAGACTGACCAAGCCAAAATTCTTGGTGTTTTACTAGGGTAAGACTTGATTATAGCATCCCATAAGTAATATTTACTGGAATCTGCTCTCTGGAGGGAGCTTGATTGAATTCCTACTGTCTTCAAAAGGTTAAAAATATAATTAATTGCTCACTGCTACAGTGCTTTAAAACCAGACTCAAAGAAGACAATTAATTAGATTAATTTTTAATTTCTGTCTTTATCTCATTTGAAAAGAATATAAAATCATGTTTGCCTTAATTTGAAATGTATCTTAAGCCCAAATGTATTTCCATTCTTTAATTATTCAGCATAATGTACCTGCTTCCTGCTGGAGACCTCCAACTAGGCTCATGCAACCAGAGTTTGTCAATGGTGGTACAAAACCACTTCCATCAGCTCTCTCTCTCCCTACACAGGTGTAGAGAAGCCATTTCTTTTATTTCTGCTTTTTCAACTAATTTAGCTCCATGATGAGTTCATTTGAAACGGAAAAGTTTAGAGCTGGTTGAAAAAGCAGGAAAGTTACTTCACATCCAGCTGAGCTACTAAAACCTGGAGTGAGCAAATGAGACTTTTCTGAAGTCTCAGGGAAGGCATTAAACCAAAGCTATCAGTCCAGCTCTCTGCAGAAAATTTCCCTTTTGTTTTGCAAATCAGCTTTTAGTGCAAAATATATTTAAATCATTCCTCTAATATAGCCAGCACATTTAGGGTAGTTTTATTTAACTAATAAAAGAATCATTCTAAAAAGCAATTTTTGTTCATTCAATTGAATACCGATTTCCATCCAAACAGACTGCGACACAAATACTGAATAACCAACTAATAAAAAAGAAATGCACCCTTCACCATTTTCTAATAGAAGAGAAAATGTAAAAATTAAGAATCCCAGGCATGCTATGCAGCATAACAGCCTGAGCATGCAGCAATGCAGCATCTGCCTCTTTAGCAGAAAGAGCCGGTGGTATCGGAAACGCTATGCTCAGACTTTTACAGTTATGAGCCAAAGAAAATCACCCTTTCTTATAGAAAATAAAAGCTAGAAAGGCAAAGCAAGATAACACTAGATGAGTTAGCTCAGTGTTTGCAGCTTGTTAACTTAAGCCGCAGTGGGAGTCAGTGAGTGAGGCGACTTTGATTTTCCATTACCCTGCCCCAACTCTTGGGCACAAAGTGAGGAAAAGGCTGTCCAGGGGAGGACAGAGAGGGGGGATAAGGGTGTCCCCAGCTTGCTGGCAGGCTGCAGGAGGCCAGCAGAGCTGCTCCATGCCCTCCCAGCGTGCCTTCCCTCGGCAGGTCTGGCCAGCGACGCGCAGCTGCTGCGCCTGATGACGCTGCGCTACGGCGACGGCGCCGGCAGGGTTGGCTTCTGCGACTTCGTGTGCTGCATGCTGCGCCTCGACACCATGAGCCGTGAGTGCCACCACTGCCAGGCCACGTGGCAGCCCCCAAAGCCAGGCTGAGAGCAGGGCCAAGGGAGGAGGGACACCACACAAGGCGTGATAACACCAGTCCAACGGCGTAGCTTGGAAGGGACGCGCCTGCCCCGGCCCAGGCTGCTCTTTGGGCAGGCTGTTTGCCAGGAGCTGGATTCATCTCCTGTGCACTGGCATAGAAAACTAGGTGACCCCAACTCTGGGGATGACTGGCATCTGACTCCATTGATTCAGAATGCTGAACAATTGCTTTATTAAACTATACTATATTACATTACAACTACATTGAAGAGACACCGTACTATACTACAAAGAATATTAAAGAAAACTCGTGACTGTCTGAGACAGCCAGGACACAGTTTTGAGCCAATTGGCTAAGGAAACAAAACAATCCTCAGCAGAATCCAATTGACAAATCACTTCAGGTAAACAATCTTCCTAACACATTCCACATGTGCACAACAACAGGGGCAGCAAGTAGAGATAAGAATTGGTTTTCTCTTCTTCTCTCTGTGCTTCTCCAGGAAAAGAACCTGAGAGAGAATTATGTCTCTCTCTGTTCAGAGAATGTGAATGCCACACACTGGAGCAACTGGCTGCTAGAGAGTAGTTCAGTGTTCAGTGAAGTTCTGAGTTTTTTGGTTAGGAGAAAGTCCAGTATCCTCTGTGGATAAACAAACCCATTCCCTCTGTCGCATCCAGCTATTGCCTGGCACTTGCAAGGAGGGAGCCTTTGTAAATGAGCTTTTGCCTGGATGGAAATGAAATTCTGTTTTATAAAATCGTAATTTTTGCTACTCTAATAATAAGCATTTCGACTGGAGGTATTGGTAGTTAAACAAAGTCAGCAACTGTGACCCCTGTGCTAGAACATTGCTACAGCAATTTATTTCATCTCTGGAATGAGCTGGGTTTCAACAGTGCATGGAAACGAGCGTTCATTTTCTCCCATGTGTTTTTAGCACTGATGTTTAATGGGCCAACAGTGGTCAGCAGATCTGCTTGGATGACACTGCTGAAAATCCCATTTCAAGGGAGTACAGCAGAAGCAGCTCTGAAAGCATTGTAAAATCAGAGCGTGTCCTGATTTTAATGCTTTCATTAAAAAAAAAAAAGCTTGCAAACACCCATTTTTTGTGATTATACATGTCACTTGCTGCAGATGAAAGTTTTTATGCCTAAATTACTGCCACAGTATTTTTTTGTTTAAAAAATATCCTTTTACATTTTAAGAGCCAATGTAAAGACAAATCCTTTGCATCCATGTGGAAAGGAGTATCTAAAAGTTTCATTGCTGTCTGTAATGAGAATCTTAAAATGCTCTCCACTCCTTCAGTTATCACTTTACAGAGGGTTTAATGTGAAATACATCTCTCAAACTTTTTAGATGATTGTGAATAAGTTTGCTACAGGAGAGGATAAGGGTGCCAAGTGGGAATAAAAGGCAGTCAACCTTTATGATGATGTGAATGCAGCGGGGAAGATAAAATCTGTCCCATTAAATCATTATTCATCCTTTCAAGATAGCCAGAGATGAGACCCAAACCAAAAGCAGCCTCTTCTTTGCAAATTCTATTTAACTGGAGTTAATGAAGCAGTAAAGAGGCACTTACCTCTGCCCAGAGGAGGTAATTTCAGCGCTGCCACTTTTTCCTAAAAAGACTGCTGGGTGCAAGCCCAGCCCTGCAAATACAGCCTTGGGCACAACACGAGGATTTCCTTGTTCTGTGCCTTTTTTCAGAGCAGTGTAGGCTGGATGTGGCACTTTTCCTCCCTGCTTTAGGCCCTACAGGTAGCTCTGCTGGCCTCCTAAGGGGCAGATGAGCAATGAGCCCTTGTGCCCTCTTCCTACCCTCTCCCAGCAGCCTTTTTGCTAAGGCTGGGCACGTTTCAAAACACCTGTAATCTTACAAAGTCTTTTCCATGCAGAGTGGGAAACTCCAGGCTCCCAGAGAAATGTGTCATTCAAGGATAGACAGACTTAAATTTGTTTCAACTTTTTATTACTGTTATAAGAGCACATTTCTAGGAGAAAAGTAATTTCAGAATAAATAAAAACCCTCAAAATACTGTGTTTTGAGTTTATCCAAATACTTGGGTTTGAAGACTTCTCCTAGACATACTGCAATATAAATATGCACATAGAATAACAATATTTGAATGGATTTAAATTTCCTGATGGCAAAGTGTTCTGCCAAAAAAAAAAAAACAAACTTTCAGCAATGTTAATTTCAAACTCTAGCTGAATAACAGCAGCATCTGCATTTATATTCCCTGCAAAAAGCTTGCAAGGCATACTAATGACTTCGAGAGAATCACTTTCTTTAGGGCACACTGTGATCACTCACTGCCAGGGAGGATGGAAAAGGACCAACAGAAAGTTTCCCTGTGGGAAGATGTGTTTCATTAGTTCACTGTCCTCCTGTCACTCTCCAGGCAGGAAAACAATTGAAACAAATTACGAGAGGAGATGAAGGCAGCCACATTGAGCGCTGCCTGTCCCTACACTTCTGCCAAATTCTGGCCCCAAAATTGGGATGCCTTCCCAGGCTGTGATCCGAGGGCCAAGGCAGAAGGGGTACCCAGCACAGAAATGAGAGGAGGCCAGGCAGGACACCTGAGCCAGGCACAGCATCCCAGCACAGGGACTGCAGCTCTGCTCCTCAGCTGCCACAGCCTTATGTCTGCAGTGCCTTCTTGCTTTTTCTCCATGAAATAAGGTTTTTTTGTTCTGCCCCTAGATGCATTCCAAAACTTAGCAGAGGGCGGATCACAAATTTTGATGACAGCAATGGAGGTAAGGATGCTCCTTCCTTCTATTCTCTCCAGTTCCAAAGTGGGAGCACACATTAGCAGAAGGGTGAAGTTGAAGATGATGTGTGATATGGACACAGCTCAGAGGGGCCCATCCCTGGCCAAGGCATGGGGTCTTCCCTTACTGACACCAGCCTGTCATTGCTGGAAACATTGCTCAAAGTGACTTTGAGGAAGTGGCAAACAAAAAACAAACAAAAAAAAAAATCCATGCCCTCATTTCTTACTGCCCCATCTGTTAATCCTGAATTGCAAAACATCTTGGCTTTAAGAAAGAAACAGCAGACAAATGCTTGCTGCTGCTGTTTGTCTTAAAAGCACAGCCTGAAGGATAGCTCACTGAATGGGGATACATCAGGCTTTTTATCAGCTAGTCTGAAGCAAAAATCCTGCTGTGCTCCATAGTGATATGCCTGAGTACTGCATTTTATCAGTCTGGGGACGGTTATTTGACAACCCAGTGTTTAAAAAGATTTTTTAAAAGAGCCTTTTACAATCTCACCAGCTCCTGTTTACACTCCATGGTTAGTGCAGAGCCTCATTGTTCATTAAATCTGTTTTGCACCAAGGGCAGAGCACAGCTTGCAAGCAGGGGACCTGGACCTATTTTATAGGGTAGTCTGTAGGACAGCCAGGTTCCCAGAAGTTGCTATCTCTTCCACTTGCAATCAGGCAGGTGCCACACTTCCCCAGCAATTGCTCCTGCAGCAGCTGCTGCAATAATTTATCATGGAAAACAACATATGGAAAGAGTTTCTGGGTCTGAATTGTAATAAGGGAAAGAGGCAGCTCCAAAATCCCTTAACTATCCCTTGCAGTACAAAAGGACTACAGTCACTGGGTCACCCCTGAAGGTTCTGAGACAAGTCTGAACACTTGGTGTACCATCACTGTCTAAATGCAACTTTTCTCCTTTTTTTCCCAGTGGCTGACCCTTGTCATGTACACCTAGAGAGATGCCAGAGGTCATGGTAAGAAATCTCCTCAGTGCTCAAAAGAGAGGGTGGGGCCCTTGCAGGAAGCTCAGCCTGGAGTTGTGGGGGGTTTTGAGAGAAGCTGTGAGAGGAGGAGGGAAAGAGGTGAGACCTGCAGCATGAAGGCTGTAAAGGGAATTGGACTTTAGGCTATTTTTTTTCTGGGGAATTGCTGATGACCTTCCCAGTCAATCCAACCACCAATGGCTCAGCTAGAAACTTGCCCCCACCTAAGATAATACATGAGAGAGCGTAATTTATATTTTTGAGTTTTGAGGGGTGCAATTACCTCTGCATATTTTACACAGCAGCAAATGTGTAGTCAAATAGAGGGTGGGTATACGAAGTAACTTAGATTTCTTAGTCAGTCTGATTTCACATTTTTAACAGAATTACGTGGTTTGGTTTACATTTGAACCACAGTCCCTACCTTGTGCTTCTTTTGATGTTTGGACTTTTTTCCTCTGGACTCCACAGTTTTGCTGTTTGGTTCTCATGAAAGACTCTGCCTTTTCCTGCAAAACTTGTGCTGTTTATACATCCAAAAGCCATCTCAGCCACAGTGCTTCTGCTAACCCTCTGTGATGCACCTGCTCCAGCTGCAGTGATGAAGTGTTAGTGCTGCTCCCAAACATTTGTCACTGAGGAGAAAGCAGGGAGGAAACCCTTAGTAAAAAGTGCAGTGGAGGGGCAGTTGACCCCAGGAATTTGTGGAGCATCCTTGGGCAAATCAAACACTTTCCTTATCAGTCTGGTCCAAAAATGGAGTAAAAACCTCAAACCCATGACACTCTTTGAAATCCATTAACTGCATCCAGCTAGCCCATCCTATGGACAGGAGTTACAATAATAAATAACACAGGAACAGCATCTCTGGTGTCTCCCACCCTGTTTCTGAAGGCAGTTTGCATTGGATGCCAGCTTTGCTGAGAAGTTGGAAGGGGAAATATGTAACTGGGGTGTAAATTACACTCCCCAGGGAGAAAGCATGGAAGGTTCAGAGCCAAGGCAGGGATGGCTCCATGTCTGTCACCTTGACTCCAGGACAAGGTCTGTGCCCTGCTGCTCCTGGTCACATCCATTGTGTCCAGAGCTGGCCTTCAGCACTGTGGTGCCTTCACCCCGCTGAGCTCTGCCTGCAAACAGCTGTTTGTTTGAAAGCCTGCCCTTTGCATTCAGAGCTGGGGACAGTGCAAACCTGCATTTTGATGTCTTGGTGTGTGGAAACAGAATATTCACAACACTGCACCCAGCACTTGCACTGCAGACCATCATTAGGTAAATATGAGAAGGACCTCGCCTTTGGAGATGAAGTTGCTTAAATTATTACTTGCAAATTATTTTCATAGTCTATTAAGTCTTTTTTTTTTTTCATGAATCATTCATAAACTGATCATAACTTCTGGGAATATATAATTAATCATAATTTTCACTTACTGGTTTGGAATGAAATCCTGCCTGCAGGGTGTTTGTAAGCAGCTCACTTGAGCAATTCAGCAGACACTTGCAGCTGGAGCCTGGGCAGTCATGGCACAGGACCCTCAGAGGATCAGAACTGGTAAAACTGGAGCCTAACAAACTGTGACTGATGTGGGAAAACACATTTGGCATTAGCTTAAAAAACTCTCTTGGCAAAAATATTCCCATTAGTGATTCCTAAAGGCTGACCTGGAGCTGGCTGTGGTCTGAGTGAGTCTCTTTACCTCTGTTTCAGGTGACTTTTCTTCCTCCTCACAGAGCAGTGTCAAGGCCATCCCATAAAAAACCATCTTGAAAAACCACTGGAGGTGGTGAAGGAGTGAAGCCAGGTGTCCTCATGCTTGGTGGCACTCCAAGCTGCTGGGATGAAGAGTCCTTTCCAGGCAAAATGGAGGTGCCTTGGAGAGGGAAGGATTGCTAATGAAAGTACTCCATGGGCAAGGTGGTAGTACTTAATGGTCTGGGCAAGCTGGAAATGTTGACTGTAATCTCCTCTCATCTTCCTGTAAATAGTACAGAAGTTAGGACCAGCTCCATTAACTCCACTATGAAAAAGAACCGACCTGTGCATTTCATGTGAAAGGAGTGTATAAGATGTAGGTTACAAAAACAATTAGGACACAGTTTTACTTTAATTATTTCTTAATTTTCTTCTGTGCCATTTATAAGTGCCAGAAAATCATTGAAGAAATTAGTCCTAATTCATAAATAACAGCAGAATCTTTTTGGTTTTCTTTATACTTTTTATTAATAAATGAAAAAAAAAGGCATTTTTGAGTTCATCAACTATAGGGATTCCATTTTATTTGCTACAGAAATTGGGTAGCATATTAGAGACATAGAACAAATTGTTCAGTGCTTTCTTTCTGACTTCCAGAATCTATATCGGGACTGTTTGGGAGTAGAAAAGATTATCTGAACTGCATTCTCTTCCTCTGTCCTGATGTCTTTAAAAATGTAGGGCTTCTTCAGACATAATTCCTGCTCAAAAATTTAACTTAAACCTGCAAAACAACTGTAATGGTCTGTACCCACACATGAACTTCACTTCCATACTTTTTTATCATGGCATTAATAGCAAATTTAGTGATCTATTCCACTCAGATATTGGAAAAAAAAATATTAAGACTCTATTTGTGAAAATGCCAAAAAAAAGAAGGATGCAAATGTCAACGGATGAAAGAAATCCCAGGTTGCCATGGCAATATAATTCACACCATGCCTCACCCAGACCCTCTGCCCAGGTTTCCACTGAGGCATCCACGTGTTAGCAACAGATTTATCCATTTGCCAGGGAGATGTTGCACACTGGAGCAACAACTACATCACCAGGTAAAGATGCAACCCAGATCTCTGTTACCAGTCTGTGCTGTGTCACTGCCTCGCTCACCAGCTTGCAGAGCATCACTCAGGTAGGTACATCCTGGGCAAGAGGGGCCACTGAACCCACTCTTCCACTGAAAATTAGAAATCAGTAAAGTTAGACTATTTTAATTTTTTTTTCAGTAATTTTTGAACAAACTGATTCCTTCTCCCAAGCAGGACTTACACATCCCACCTGAAATCATTAATCACTAATTAAGCCCTCTGCAAATGTTGGCAAAGAGAGAAGATAAAAAGGGGGCCATGGAAAAATAAATATACTTTGCTAAAAAGGTTTATTAGTAGGATCACTTCAGAGAAAGGTTTATGTAGCTTAGCCTGGGATAATTAAAAAACTTCAAGTACTTCTGGACGACTTCCACCACACAGTTCAGTGGTGCTCAAGATGGCTCAGACCTGCTGGGAACAAGCTCTATGTAGCTACAGAGAAGTCATCTCTGTTCAAGTTGCAAAATTCAGTTCAAGTCACCTGGTTTAAATACTTAAATTCTTGTTGTGTGAACGTCTCATCTCTAAAAATACCAAGCCATTAAGATTAATCTCAAAATCTTAATTTGCAGCCCATGTATTACTTCTCCTTTTGTTGAGATGCGTAATTGCCTTTCTGTGGAAGGCAATTCTGCCTGTCAGGAGACAAAGATCCTTGTCTCATATCTCAGCCTGGCCACAAACTGAAATGTCTCCACTGAAAAGCACACAGCCACCAGGCACCCCCAGTGAGAAACATCACCTCTCCATGAGTTGTCTCCCTGCGAGCAGCTCCTGGGCTGATGCTCTGAGCAGTGTCCCCAGGCACAGAGGCCACCTCCAGCTCCATCCCAGCAGCCCTTCACCCAGCTGTGTGTGGCTCTGCACTCTCAGGGACCAACCCACGGCCCCTCTGGCTTTGCAGGCTGGTGCCTGCAGGCTGATCCTGCACTGGGGCAGAGTAATAACTCACTGCTGTCAAGCTGAGCATGGCTGCCTGTCTGTGGCATTGGAAGAATTGGTATTCCACTTGATTTATACTTCCAACCGAGCTAATTAAGCAACAATTCAGGAGGAATCCATCATTGTGACAGACTTGTTGATTAACCATCCCACAGACAAAGTCAAGGGTGTTTGGTAGCCTGAAGAAAAAAAAAAAGGGTCAATAAGGGAGAAAAGCAATGATTTGGCCATAATACAGTGGTGACTGTTATTTCCAAAAGCAACAAGAAGCTTAATACATTTCACAAATCCTGGGGCCAGCACTGAAAACAAAGGCAGCTCAGATCAGTGGGGTGTTAGATAAAGAGAGAAAACTTCTACATTTCATCTTTGTGTGATTAAGCTGTGAAGGCCAACTTTATGGGGATGGTGCCCCTATTAAAATCTTCAGGCCCCTTCATCTGTGTTTGCCAGCTCTGAAATGTGAGTGCAGTCCCCATGAGGTTTCTGGCACTTGTGAAGGCTCTGAGATTCATCCAATTATGATAATATCCTCTCTAATTTTTTTGATTAAAATCAGTTCCTAGTCCTCAGGGACACAAGTCTGAAAACCCCTAAGAGAATCTGCTGTTAGAAACGAAAGAGGAGGACCTCAAACAAATGCTCTATTTTTAAACCTTCATGAGGCTAAAGCCCTCAAGAGGGTAAGAAGCAGGCTGAGGCAGATGAGATTAGTGATGCTCAACTCCCTAGCACAGGAGATGGGATATAGAGCTGATGAAATTAGGTAGGATCTAAGCCAAGCATCAGCTTCGGAAGGACGTTGGTGCAGAGTGCTGACAGCTGACCCAGCAAGAATAATCTCTGCATCTCTGGATCTTGGAGCCCTCCTGTTTACTGCCCTTCTCCTGAGACCCAAAGGCCCCATGTCTTACATCTGCCTGCCAAAGCCTGTGCCCACATCATGCCAAGAGGAGGAAGTTCTCACAAGTCTTACCTACTACAGGGTCGTTTCCTGAGCAAGCACTCTGGGTCAAGGCTTTCCCAGGCACCTTGGAGGCTGTGGTTTGATGGCCACACCTCAGTGAACACATCTTGCTGTTGTGGTATGGGAGACTGGGGGTGTCCGTGGCCAGGTTTGGAGCAACTGAACCTCCCTCTCAACCTTTGGCTGCTTCAATTCATAGAGGAAAAATTATAAACATTTCCAATGGAAAAAAAAAAAAAAAAAAAAGGCTCATTATTCCATAACCACATGCATGGTTGCAGAGGGGAAAGCTGGGTAGCTGGGTGAGACCCTGTCTCTGAGCAGCCCAGTGGCCTCGTGCACTTTATGGTGTGCACTAATGATTTTTAGTTTTGTTTCTCAAAGCAGTGAGCACAATGCCACAGCAAATGTCCTGACTGTGGGCTGCAGACTCACAGCCCTGATCAAGCAGGGCTGCAGCAGTGAGGGACTGGTATTCCAGTGGAGGAACACCCGCCTGGAGGGGTGCCTGGGAACACTCAGCTCTGGCTGCTGCCCTCAGTGGGATGGTGACCCTTGTAGGAATGTGCCCTCTGTTGATGGAGTGACAAAATTATCCTTTGTCTCTTTATAAAAGAAAAAAGCCCAGAAAAAGAAAAAAGGTCAATTAGGTAAAAAGACACTTCATAGGACCTTGGGGACTTCACCTCAAACTTAAAGACAGCCAATTTGACAGAAGCCAAAAAGTCCCACCTAAGCAATTTGCTAGAAAAAGAAGAAAACAAAGGAACTAATCGTTTTTGTGAGGTGTTTTACCAGGAGCAAGAGCCTCTTGCGCCTGGCTCAGATTTTCTCTGTAAAGAGCTTTGTTATTTTGTCTTTTATTAAAACTTTTCTGTTTCCAACACTACCACAGAAGCCATCCCACTAATTTTATGCCATCTGAGGTAGCTGAGCTATCTTGGGTGTGACATAGATCTCCAAGAGCTTATAAAACCTAGCTGAAAGAGATCATTATATCAGACTCTTACTCAAAAGAGGTACTTGTCCTTCTCTGAGTAGGGAGCAGATGGAAGTTCTGTCAAGAGAGACCCCTCCCCATGTCCAGGTGGCTCAGCAGAGGCACAGACAAATATTGGGATTATTTCTCATTGTGGGGGGGGGTGCCAGCTCTATCTGGCACTATGGAGCTCAGCCTTAGCACCCGTCCTTAGGATTTCTTTGCTGCAGGGCTGCAGCTGAAACATTTCCCTCTTACCTGGCAATTCCTCACATGAAATACCTTGAGCTGCAATTTCTGGCTGCACTCCTTGCAGCTGGTCCCACCCTGCAATAGCTGCACCTTTTCAGCCCTGGGGAAGGCAGTCCCAAAGCACAGCAGCCTCTTCACAGCAGGTTTCACCAATGCCCACCAAAGCCACCCTGTGTCCCTGCTGCCAGCTGTGCCACCAGAATGTCCCCCCCAGCCCGCCGTGGCTCTGGGGTCCCTTTCTGCTGTCTGGCAGTGACATCTAGAGGCTCCCTGGCCTCAGCTCCTGTCTCACTGCCAGCAGCTCTTGGCACACAGAAACCTGCTCCTCACAAAGCCCCCGGGAAGGCTGGAGCACTTCAAGGAAGGAGCTGCAAGGCTTAAATCCAAGCCCTTCCCGTGCCCCTCCCTCCCAAGCCACCGTGGGAAGGATCTTTGTTGTAGCACCAAGAAAATCTGATATTGTTTCTGGGATACCAAAGGTCCGGGAGAGCCAGCCTGTGTCCTTTCCCTGAGAGAAGAACTGGTCCACACAAGGCTGGTGCTGGTTAAATAATACATTCAGCTTTCCACTTGAGGAAATATTATTTCCTTGCTTTACACGCCATCCATTAGATTTGATGCCATCCAGCATCAAAGGCAAAGCTGCCACAGAAATACCTCTGTATCATGGCTGGCTGTGCAAGATGAAAGATTATTGTACAAACAGTATTATGCATTTTAAAGCAATGCATTCGAGGAAAGGGGAGGAAATATATCATCTCCATAGGCTGAATTATTCAGCCAGATGATGAATGCATCTCCTGAAGCATTCCCAGGAATTGAGCTGAAATACCTACCATGGAGAGAGAGAGGGGATACTATTGCCTATATGAAAGGTACTTGGTATTCAGTAGAATGTGTATTCTCTAGGGTGATATTCCACAGGAATTTTGAGTCAGCAGAGCAGATTGCAAACGATCTTCTAGCCTGAAATCAGGGAAAAGGCAGCTTAGTGGAGTAGAGCTTTCTCACAATAAAAAAAATCTGCAGGAATATTGCAGTGAAAAGTGGGAAGAATTGTTCTTGCCCATCCTGTGTCTTAGATCCACCCTCCTCTCCTCTTTACCCACTGTGTCTGCCTGATGCTGAGGAGCTGGGCTGTGATGATGATTTCCAGCTCCACAAAGGGAGAAATGCCAAGACAAGGTGGGAGCCCCAGGTGGGGTGAACCTTCTCCATCACCCTGGGATTTCATGGCCTAAAACACCTCCTTATCTCCAAGGGACACAAGTTGCATCTCCATCCATGGAGCAGGAAGGTGCTTTGCTTACCAGTGGTGTATGTGATTTGCAAGACCTAAATACAGTCATTAACTGGTAGAAATATTAATGTGTCAAGTTGTTTGGATTTTTGGGTTTGTTTTATTTTTCCAACCAGCATTCCATAAGACCTAAATACAGTCATTAACTGGTAGAAATATTAATGTGACAAGTTGTTTGGGTTTGGGTTTTTGGGTTTGTTTCATTTTTCAAACCAGCATTCCACGTGCTCTGGAACTCAGAGGTGATAGGAGATAAGAAATGAAACTGAGATTGCCAGGCTGTCTTGATTTTACTGGATTGAAGGAAGAACAATTAAAAGAAAATTGTTGCTGTGAGTGCCAGATTTTTCTTTTTCTGATTTTTTTTTTCGTCCTAGACACAGGCATAAAAGTTCCCCTTTTTCATTATTGTATCAGATGAAACCAAAGGATTTTTTTACCCACACTGGAAAAAAGTAAAGTTTCAAGCTTTTAGGGTGATCACTTAATGTGTCAAGTTGTTTGGATTTTTGGGTTTGTTTTATTTTTCCAACCAGCATTCCATGTGCTCTGGAACTCAGAGGTGATAGGAGATAAGAAATGAAACTGAGATTGCCAGGCTGTCTTGATTTTACTGGATTGAAGGAAGAATGGTGAAAAGAAAATTGTAGCTGTGAGTGCCAGATTTTTCTTTTTCTGATTTTTTTTTTCGTCCTAGACACAGGCATAAAAGTTCCCCCTTTTCATTATTATATCAGATGAAACCAAAGGATTTTTTTACCCACACTGGGAAAAAAATAAAGTTTCAAGCATTTAGGGTGATCAGTGAAGGCCAGCACAATGTTTAATCAAATTTAGAAGATGAATTGGACACCTTACCTGTAGCTCCTCTGTATCATTGGTTACCACAGAAGTCCCTTGGACAAAGCCTGCCACATCAGTCTGAAGATGTGAGGAAGCCAAAAGGAACAATGTGCTGTGGTGGACCTGGATGTTTTCTTCTGGGCCCTGGCTGCCAGGCAGAATTCTCCTTAAAGATAGCAGAAGAGAAGTCTGGACTTCTAAGTGGCCTTTTTTAACACTCAGCATTTCCAACTCCTCATCTGGGCGTTGGCTCTGGCCTGGGGAGGGGCTGGCATCATCCCTCCTTCCCAAAAGGAGGCATCAGAAACTCCCAGCACTTTCAAGGGGCAGGAGGACACCAGGTGGCCTGGCTGGAATGAAGAGGGAGGAGAGGGAGTGTGAAGCTGGGCATGGCTGGGCCTGGGTGCAGGAGAGCAAAGGCAGCACTTTCTGTGCCATTGCAGGTTTCACCAGCTCCTCCAGCAAGTCCCTGTGCCAGAGGTGACTGCAGAGATGCCCTGGGAAGGTTCCTGTGTTTCACTGCCCTGGAAAAATCATGGGGCCTGAGAAAGTCACACCAGGCAAACCAGGAGATCTTGGCACACTCCTGCCTGCAGGCCTGGGTCACCATATCCATGGGAAAATGTTTCCTGCTGCTCCTGGTGATGACAGGGAGAACCTTCTGGAGGGCTTACAAAGCCCATGTCCCTCCAGACAGCTTACCTGACAGCTCCGTGCTAACAGATGCTGGAAACCAGCCCCTCTGGCTCAGCTCTTGGAGCAGGTGATGGATCCAGCTCTCTACTTCATGTTCACTTCACGTGAACAAGTCCTAGGAAAGGCAGACATCTGCAATCACTCAGCTCTGCTGCTCAGATGTGAAGGCTTGGCTTCTCAGACAGCAGGCTGGGTTTAAAGACAAAATCAGAATATGGAATAGAAGAAGCCTTTTCCCATTAAAGCACATTTGTAAAAATAGTTTCTGGGCTTTTACCCTTGTGCAATTTCACTTTAAGGCCTCATTACTCTCCTTGTCCCTGAGGCTGGGAGAGGGTCATGCTGTGGGACAGCAGTCACATCCAAGAGGCAGCAGGCTGAGCAAACAGCTTTGCTTTGTCGAGCTGGAAGCACCAAACTGAGGAAGGCAAGGGCCAGGAGCTGCTTGCAAAGCTGCTGGAAGGTTCAGGAAGCTGTGGCATCATCACTGAGCCATCAGGGCTGTGCCTCAGGATATGGTTGTGCTTGAGGGTCCCAGGGCAAGGGAAGAGATGAGAATCTTGACTCCATGTTTCAGAAGGCTTATATTATATTATATTATATTATATTATATTATATTATATTATATTATATTATATTATATTGCTATACTAAAACTATACTAAAAAGAATAGTGAGAAAAGATCCTTCAGAAGGCTGGAAAGGAAAGGAGTGGAATGAATAACAAAATCCTGTGACTGCTCACAGCCTCGACACAGGTAGCTGTGTTTGTCATCAAGTGAAAGCAATCCACATGGACCACTCAAAGATGCACCTGTTGCATTCCACAGCAGATAGTTATTGTTTACATTTCTTTCCTGAGGCTCCTCAGCTTCTCAGGAGAAAATCCTGTCAAAAGGATTTTCATAAAATATCATGGTGACATCAGGATGTGCCCTCTGAGCTGCCAGGATGGTGGTGGATTGACACACATTCCCACTGACCCACATCAGAGGGATTCATGAGTCACACATCCAAAAAAATCATTTCTCTAATGAACAGATTGCTGAGATGGGAATTTTGCATGAGATATTAAGCAAGAGCCTTTGATATTTGAATGTAATGATGTACTTCTAACAGAGCATTAACAAAAAGTAACTGGCACTAGGTCTTTATGCAGACATTCATGGCTTTCAAGACATTTTATGGATGAATTGATTTTGTTCAATCAACCAAGGCATAGAAGAATTATTTCCTTCTCTAGCTCCAAAGTGAGTAAATAAAAAAGGGGACAGGATTTCCAAAACTCCCTTTTACTTTTGACTGAACAATGGAAGAACTTTTAGAGAGGCCTGAGACTCAAGTGTACCCAGTGGCAGAAAGTCAGAGGTAGAAATTTTTAGGTCAGGAACAGACTGTTTCTATTTTGATGAAATATGATTTAATGTGATTTAATGAAGATTTCATCAATCCAGGGATGTGGCATGCCATACTAATACAAGAGTTCAGATGGATGGAGCACAATGTTCTCCTCCAGCACAGGGATCTGAAGTGGTGAGGTCTGGATGGGGATGGTGACAGCTCCCAGAATTAAACTGGGATCCAGCTGGGCATGGCTCAGAGGGACACACCAGCAAAATAATTGGTTTAGTGACAGGGGATTGATCTTTAAGGTCCCTTCCAACCTAAACCATTCTATGATTTCATGAAAAAAGCATTGCAGGCAGGCAAAGTTTTGGCAAATTGATATTTCCTGGGCAAAGTATTTGAACAAACTTTTTTTCCCCCCCTTGAAATGGACAGATTGTGTAAGAACTTCTGGGAAAAAACACTGCTAAAAGTTGATAAGCAGACACTCCCCTGAGGCTAATCTCATCTTAATTTGTCAGGAGTGTGTGTTTTAACTACTTAATCATTCGATAAAAGACTTTATCTCCTTTACAGTTTATCCACTCCTCTTCAAGCCCTGTTTGAAGAGAAGTGAATTCCTCCGGGAATTTCAACCCCAGAAGCCTCACCTGAGGAGGTTATTGACAGAAGGGGTTGTTTGCCTACCAAACATCTCCTCCAAGCTGGAGATGCTGCCGCAGTTCCAGCCGGGAGCTGCAGATGTCAGGATTGAACTGCAGACTGCTCTCCCAACCAGCAAACGCCTGCTGGGACCAAGGTACAGGCAGGTGAGACTGGAAATGCCATGCTCAAAGCTTGCTCTGGAGGTGTAAAACCCCCCTTGAAGAAAGGTTATTTTCCTCCACAAAAGCAGACCCAATGCTGGTACCACAGGGGTTGCCCTGAAGGTGCTGCACCCACCTCCTTCCACACACAGAAGAGTAAAAAAATGTACAGAGAAAGTTAATCAAAGTCTTCTGAGCAGCTTCTGGTTGAGGAATCATTAAATATATACGGTTATCTTAGTCTGGAGAAGAGCTGCTTACAATGATGGTAGAGAGCAGGTGAATAAAAAAAGACCATTCATTGTCCTGTACTAGAAGAACCAGGAGCAGCAGATAAATCTCCTGCTGGTTTGTTCAGATAGGCCAGATGAGGTACTTCTTTCCATGGCCTGCAATGGTAGAGCTCATCTCTCTGAGGTGCTGGGGCTGCCAAACCTTTGCAGAGCTTTGAAAAGTGATTGAGCAGCTTCATAGAGAGGAATCAATCAGGGGGTACCACGCTCAAAGGCATCCCCTCCTGTTCATGAGGAAATTAGTTGGGTGTCCTTGCAGGATCCTCTGTAGCTGTCAGCCACCTACTCTGACACAGAGCCAGCACTGTTTGCAGAAGGGAGTAGTTTGCAGGGATGGAGTTGCCATCCTGCCACAAAAGCTGGGAGGAAATCTGAACCAGCAAAATGCCATTTTGGCTCAAGCCCAGACCAAATTCCTTATCCTTCCCCTTTCCCTGCAATTGACCAAACCACCCAGGGAAAACTGCTCAATGTCCTCCAAGAGCACACTTTGACATGGAAGTTTACAACTTCAGTGATGTATCAGAACATCCTAAAGGAGCAGCTACTCTTAGGGAACTGTATATTCAAGCTGGGTTCAGACCACAGCAATCCTCTCTACAATGAACTTTTGCATTTACAAAAGGACAAAAAAAGTGAGTACAAGCAATCCTGAGTGATAAACTCAATTAAACTACCAAGTGAGTACTATCCTCTGTCCTGGGAAAGGCCTGCTCCCACAGCAGAGGTCAGAAAATACAGAAGGTTTAATGTTGCTATCCAGAGATTCAAATCATCTCCCTATCTCCTCTCTTTTCCCACTCAAATTACTCTTGAGCTGACCTTCTACTTTTAAATATCTTTATTTCATCATGTTCTTATGCCCACTGTATTCTAATTCTAATTGCTTTAGCCTTCTTAATATTGGAAGAATGAAAAATCCTACATACAAGCCAAATAAGGCCCAAGCATTGTAGACCCCTTTGGGTTACCCCAGGCAGCAGGAAATGGAATCAGTACTGAGCTGTTCACTACTGAGCCTCTTTGGAAGGTGAATCCAAGCTGGAATAGAGCAGGCACCAGCACACCAATCAGCTGGGCAGCCCTGTCTCCTTCCTCAAGGATACGTGCCTGAACATAAGGAATCACTGTGGTAAGGTGAACAGGGAGCTCTAATGTGCAAAGTGAATCTCCTCCTCAAGCTTAATTCTAGGAGCAATCATTACAATTTTGAGCAGCCACTGAATCACGCCTTGAACAAGAATAGGAATTAACACCCTCACCATCATTCCACTCATCTCCAAATCTGCAAATCCCACCACCCACGAGCCACTGAAGCCATAATCAAATACTTCCCCAGTACAAGCAGCTGCCTCAGCATTCGTTGTCTTTTGAAGCAGAACCAGTGTGCCATTAACAAATGAAACCACGCGACGTCCTGCCCCTACTGACAACAGCAATTGCAATCTAACTAGTCCCAGTCCCTTCCCATTCCTGATCCACAGAAGAACTTAATCCCTAATCACTGCTATCAACAAAAATTAAATTCACTGCCACCCATTCTTGTCCTCAATCACTCTACTCAAAATTATTAACCACCATAATCCTTGACTCAGCAGCTCTAAGAGACTGAACTGGATTAAATCAAACACAGATTTGAAAAGTCTTAAGCATTCTCACTTGGGTTGAATAGCCTAATAATTATTATAGCAGTTATAGCCAAACCCCTCCTACTAACTTTCTACTTATCCTTCCTTATAACTTCCACAACAGTCCTCGCTCTCAACACAAACAAAGCTCAAAAACTACCAATGATAATGGCCTAAAGAACAAAAATATGAGTGAGAGCACAGGAGACAGAGACTACTCACCCCAAACTTCAGGTGGCAACAGAAAACTTCACTTTCCCAATCCCTCCCTTAATAGGGCATTTGAAAGATGCAGTCTGGTTGCTCTCATTGGTTTGAACCCCACTCCCCTTCAGGTCCTGGCCAGTGAGGTGGCTGCAGCATTGGGAGATATTTGGTTGGCCAACACCCTTGTCAATCACTGTAACATCCCCACACGCAGTAAAATCTCAATATTAGTCTTAGGCTTCCTAGCAGGACTTCCCCTGCTACCAGGATTCCTGTTTAAATGACTTATTATTGAAAAACTTACTAAGCACATAATGACCAAAACAGACACAGTCATTGTCATACTCTCACTATTAGGACTGCTCCTGTGCCTTCTCCTCATGTAATATTCACCAAACACACTGCCCCCCATCCAAAGAAAAGCCCTAACAATAATTCTAACCAAAATCCTGCCAAACAAAATCCACAAACCTACATTACCATATCCCTAAAAACTAACAAAAATAAGCCCTAACAATTGAAACTGCTACACAGTTAATTGAGTTAAGCTTAAACATAACTCTAGCATTAACCCTAAAGACTGTATCTCTAGCCCTAAAAATATTTCAACTAACCCCTCACCTTAAGTTTAAGCCCAACATATGTCCTAACCGTAAATGTAACCAAAATTACTGTAAATCTAATATTAACTCTACTACTTAATGCTATCCCTATAAACAATAACCCTAACCCTGAACTCAAAGCTAACTCTAACTTTATCCCTCATGACTGTAACCCTAACCTTAAACTCAAGCCTAACCATAATACAAACCCTTCACCTAAAACCCTAACACTGGCCATAACCCTAACCCTCTCTTTAGCACTATTTGCTGTACCTAAACCTAATGACTCTCAAACAAAACCACACATAGAGGGGCTACAAAGGGAAGGTGAGGACTCACAGAAAGCGCCTCACCAGCACCCTTGGGACCATGACCCTTGAAGTTTGCAGAATCCTGGGACTAAGGAGCACAGAGCCTACTGAGCAGGCAGCCCTGAGTCCCACCAGCATGGGGCTGGGCATGATGCTGGGTGCTTTGGTGCCTGGGATTGTGTAATCACCAAGTCCTCTGAGCAGGGATCCCTGGAGGATAATTTTGATGATCTCTTTGGAGTGACTGGGTAGAATTTTTCCAATCCTTCTTTTGCTGGTAGCAGAACACACTGCTGATTATGTCTTTTGATCCTGAGTTATTGATCTGCAGAGCAATGCCCACTAAAAGGTGAGCAACACACTCTCAGCTAGGAATTACCTTGTGGGGTATACTGCTCATTCTAAATGGTAAGGCACTAATAATTTTCTTGTTTGGAATGCCTCCAATGGATGGAGGGAAATGTTAATGCATTCCAGTTGTTACTAATTTTGTCCTTTCCAAAGCTGGTAATATGGGAAGATGGGTGAGTTTGGTGTGTGCCTCAGGGGGATTTGATTTTCAGTGATAATGGGCGGTCAATTAAATTGTATTGTGTTAATTGTTATATAACACTGTATATTACTGCTTCTTTCACTTATGTTCCTGACATGGCAATCTAGTACAGTGCAAAAATTCATCCTTCTTCCAGTCACTACATCTCCAAAGGATGGTATTTGGAGACAAAGCCTTCCATTCAGAGACTTGGGTCTCACCACAGACTGCCTCTGGAACGTTACTTTTTTTGTTCCAGATTGATGAAATTTGGGTTTCCCCTCCTCCTGGAGCAATCCACAACTTGCTGAATTAATTCTCTATACCTTCTCAATGAACTATCAATTTTGTAGTTTTAGTAGAGGAGTTGGCAGCTTGGTGCAGTCAGTTTGCATTTCCATCTCTTTCCCAAGGGCTGAGGTGAGGCTGACTGGCCTGATTTCCTGGGTTGTCCTTCTTGACAATGGATATATTATCTGCCTTTACCCAGTCACTGGGAGCATCCCCTTCATTGATGTGACCTTTTAAGGATGATGAAAAGTGGCCTTGTGGCATCTGCCAGCACTTTCAGTGCTCTCAGGTTCACCCCCTGTGGTACAGAATCACAGGAGTGGTGTTGGAAGGGACCACCTGGTCCAACCTCCCTGCTCAAGGAGGGTGGTCCCATTTTGTAATTGGGCAGAAAAGTCCGCATTGTGGGCTTCCAGGGAAAATAATCTAGGTGTCCTTCTTAATTGGATGGTTTAATCTTAAAAGACCTTGTACCAAGAGATAGTTAGCCATTTTGTGCCTTGCTAATGAAAAGCTGCTGAGCTCATGGTTGTGAGACTGTTTTACTGATAAGAAATAATAAATATCTGAGTCCAGACATGAACTATTGTCTCCAGTGCCTTCAACCCAGATCCAGAGAAACCATACCAGAGCATGTGGTACAGGAATGACAACTGAAGAAGCCCTTCTTGTTGTCCTTGACTCCTTGCCCAGTGTCAGGTAGGCAGTTTGGCTGCCACAGTACAAACTGTCCTGTTTGTCCTAACACAGGTGTCCTGTGGGCTCAGGGAGGGCAGAAACCTCCCACAGAGAGGAGAGCAAGGTTTGATCATGATGTTCAGTACAAACATTCAATGAGGGCAGAGATTCACAATCCTGACTGGGTTTTAAGCAGACATCCAGGAGACAGTGAAGGAGGAACTGCAGGCATGTCTCCTCCACATAAGCAGTTTAGGCATCTAGGGTGTTCTGCTCTGTCCCCAACAACCTGGAAAATTCAGGTTGCTCCTGCAAGGACTGGTCACACTGGGGAAGACAAGGCTGTCTGGGCACCCCCACCACACCTCTCCCCCAAGTGCCCCCGAGGACAGGGCCCAGAGAGGTGTCACAGGGACCCCATTGCCACATATGGGGAGCAGGGTTGGGATTTCCACCGTGACACTCTGCAGGACTAGGAGCTACCAGCTGCAGGGAAGTGGAAAAATCAGTCTTCCCTCATGGTCCCCTGTTCCCCACAGACAACAAGAAGGCTTGTGCTAGAAGAAAACTGTTTATTTTTTTAAACAGAACTGTTTTTCAACCCTTGTTCCTCAGGGTTTTCTTTTTTTTTTTTTTTTTGCAAAGATACAGTATTATCTGAACAACCTCTGCCTATATATATATATATATGTATATAAAATATATGTGTGTGCATATATTTATAAACTTAAACAATCCTGCAAACTTGTGTCACTCATAGTAGCCCTTCCTGCTTCATAACAGAGAAGGGAACTCCAACAAAGGGCAAAAATGCAGCTCCTCTCAACTAGAGGAACTGAACCACATCCATCTGTGGCTGGAGAGAATCCCACCAGCTCCAGCTGGGAAGCTTTGAGTGTAAATGCATCTTTTTACAGCATTTCTAGACATGGCCATTGCTAGACAGTGCTGTACTGGGACATGTGCCACTCCCCTGTACCCAGCCCTTGGGGACAGCACACCAAGGACAAGGAGCAGCCATTTAACAGGTGGCAAATGGTCCTTATTCTGCAGGTGGGCTTTCTAACTCAATTAAATACCTACAGGCAGAACTGGAGACAAGTGAAAAAGGCAAGGAGATGTCTTTCTGAGAGAGGTGGCCACAGTAACACAGACCAGCTGCCCAGAGCACGTTCCTGCACATTCAAGAGTCACTGAGCAAGAAACCTCCCAGAGGAAATATTTTGTTCCATCTGAGAGCTCCTCCCTGCCTTTGAGGAAAAACAGTAGCACAAACTGGTTGACAAAAAGTAGAGGCAGAGGTCCAAGGTGGCAAGGCTAGGTGACAACACTTGTAGTGTTAGCTACGATAGCTATCGTTATCATCAAAATAAGAATCACAATCTGAATCATTATCAATCATAAGGTTGTCTTCATCAAGGTCATCATCATCATCATCATAGTCTTCCTGCCACTGTGGATCATACTCCTCATCTTCAACCTCCTTGCCACCTTCATCTGTGTTGGGGGAGTCACACAGCAGGATGCGTTTTTGCCTGTTGAGAAGGAGAGCATAAAATCAGAGCCTCTGCAGGGAGCATCAGCTGGGACCCAGCCCCTCAACACCCTCCTGTCATTGCCTCAGCCTCCCCAGCCAAAGACACTCAAGGGAGTCCAGGGAGAGCAACTTCCACTGAGTCTGCCAGTGACGGAGCTTTCTTGATCATAGCTGCATAAAAGCAGAGGTTTTGCTTGTTTCCCTACACCACTATGTCACTTTAATTGCTACCTCAGAGGGAAACCACAAAACCACAAAACAGGATGCAAGTAATCAGTGTTTGTCATTCACTCTTTTGTACGTCAGTGAGCACATGAGAAAACTCTGCTCACCTTCCCCTGTTACCCCACTAAGAAAACTCACCCTGTACACGCAAGGGCTGAAGCAGGCACATTTGCAAGTTTCAACTTTCTCTGAGCAGCATCTCCTGAAGTCTGGAGCCCAACATGGAAATCCTGTTAGCAGGAAAGAACAGCCAAAAGAGACAGAAACACTATGTAATTCGGGGTGTATTTTGTGCTGCAAACCCCTACCCTGCACACACACAACCCTGAGTCTATCCCCTCAGCTGATCAAGCCCTTTAGTTTGCCCACAGTCAAATTAGACCAGAGCAAGACAAGCCACAAACAGCCACGTGGCCTTCACCTGTGTGGAGTGCCAGAGAATTGCAAAGAGACGCTCCTTGATCTGCCGCACCAACTCCAAACCCGTGTGGAAGTGCACTGCTTTCAGGAGCTGAAGAGAAGTGGCCAGGTCCTGGTACTGCAGCAGGGTTTCCTCTGCAATTCAAGGCAAATAAAGTCATGCTGCACCCCCCACTCTTGAGTAGAGACCAAGTCCTTGGCTCTGGTTATTAAGCCAGCCATAGCTGCTTAGATCTCCTGTGCAAATCCCTCTTTCAGAACAGAACGTGTTGCTCATCACTGCATCAACCTCCACTGGCAGCCAAACTCCTCAGAAATGACATCAAGAAGGCAAGGACTGGACTGGGAGAAGTGAGGCCAGCTGGATGTTGGTATATATACCCCACTACTGAGCTGCTGCTCTTTGACTACAGCTAGAAATGCTAGTCACAACTTCAAGGAGGCTGCAGGACTTACCCAGAAGGATTTGCAGAGAATTAGTGAGCAGCTCCAGGCTCTCAGTCTGCTGTTCCACAACATCCATGCTCTCAGTGTCCTGGTTATAGTAGCTGTACACACAGCAGTAGGCCAGCACCTGGAAAAGTACAGATAATTTTGTTAAGCACCCTCTTTCAGCTTCAGAGTGGGCAAGAAGGGAGCAGCATCAATCCCCTCCAGACCTCATTATTATCAGTGGCCTCTGGCCTGTGGCCATAGCCCAGTGACCCATTATGACAAGTGACAGCAGTGCCAGGCTAACTCCAGCTACTGGCAGGATTGGAAATGAATGTGCAATTAAGTCTAAAATAACTGATTTTTCCCACCTGCAAACCATCACAAGAACACAGACAGTAAATGCATAACAAGTGTGACTGACCAGCGGGCAAAGAGTCAAACCCATCAGCACACAGGACTAGGCAATGCTGGGCAGCCCAGGCTGAACAAAAGTGACAGTGAACAAAGAGAATGGAGCCCAAAGGGGAGCAGGCATGGTGCTGTACAGCACCAAGACCCCACAACAAAGGCATTTCAACAAGTGGCAAACTCCAGTTATGAATTAATGACCCCTGAAGCCATATAGGCACCCAGCAGGGAATGAGATCACTGTTTCCATTTAAATAAATGAGCCAGAAAACTCAGTAGCAGCAGCAGCAACAAGCAGCAGTGATATGTACCCCAGAAAACTCAGAGGCTACCACATTGAGAAGACAAAATAAGCTCAGGCACCCTTGTTCCACATGCCTCTCTCAAAATCAAGCCTGCCTGCAAAACCAAGGTGTATATGCAAAGCCAGCACTGCAAAGAAAATTCCCACCTGCCAATGTTTCAGGACAGAGCAGGCATTGTAGACCTAAGGTGTCACAGGCTTACTGCACACACACAGTGGCTGCACCACAAATCCTTTTTAATGTGGCTATGAGGACATGCAGTGGGTAACTCACTGCTTCCAAAATGTCCATAGTTCATGAAATGAAGTTAAGAAAAGAAAATCCTAACACGAGCATCAGGAGGAACTTCCTGACTGCAACACAGCATCAGGAGAGCTTTCAAAGCACCTTCACTGGGGCATTTCTAATAGGAATGGACCAAACCCAGTGGATGAAAACCCTAACTATTGACTTTGTGTTGATTCCATGGTGTCAACTTGAGCTGAGCTCCAAATCCTATGACCTTACTGTCAGGAACACTGCAAACAGAGCTCAACTCAGACTCAAAGCACGGAAGGGCAGACAAGATCTCTTCCCCTGTCCTGATGCTACTCCTCCCCTCAAGCTTTCTCTGTCTCCTCTTTTTTGGAGAAGAATGACATTGGTGTCTCCTCACACCAGCAGAATTAAGTCTAAACTTCAACAAGACTACATTATCCAGCCTCACCTTCCGTGCCTGTTCTAGTACTTTGCAGGCATCAAGAACAAAGGTCAAGTTCCTAATTTTTGGCTTCTCTCTGATGGAAGAAATGCTGTTCCTCAGACTTACAGCAAACTCCTGCAAAAACCAAAGGAGGGGGAGCAAAAAGTCAATGTCACTGTCAAGCTCCACAAGACTGAAAAAACAGCACCTTCCACACAAATAATTGCTAAGCATTCTGAAGTGCCATCCCAGAGGATGCAGGCAGCAGAAGAGCATTTAATGCATCCAACTATGACACTTCTACTGTGCCATCAC
The DNA here is from genome assembly GCF_014805655.1 of Passer montanus. Lineage (NCBI taxonomy): Eukaryota > Metazoa > Chordata > Aves > Passeriformes > Passeridae > Passer > Passer montanus. The sequence goes on along the minus strand of NW_024368485.1, from coordinate 114,373 downwards.
TTCAACCTTTTACAGCACCTCAGCTCTGAGCACAGCTCAGCCTTCAGTCATCATTGCTTGCAACTCCTGCACCACTCTGAGCCCCTCAACACCACTAGTCAGGTGCTCAGTTTCCACAACAGACTGGATAGAAGAAAGCAGCCAAGCACTGCTCCTTAATGTCAGAGCCAGGGCAAAATGATAATCCAGTGATCCCAGCCTGATGTGAAGCCTGTTTCCAAGCAGAGAAGGCACCGACACAACAGAAAGTGCCCTGCTCACCAGGGCTGAGCAGCAGTCAGCATCTACAAAGGATGGAGGAGGCCTTACCCTTGCATGGTGATGAAAGGTGCATCTCTCATTGTAATCCTGGAAACGCTTCTCCTGCCAAGCTGCTTTACTCACCTGAAAGGAAAGGTACAGGAACTTGTAAAAATTTCCCTTGCGTACCAGGGCTCCCTGGAAATGCCAGTATTACTGGCAAATTCACAAAGTCCAGAGTAAAGGGCCCAAGTGGAGATCCTTACCATCTCTGAGAGGCTACAGGTGTCTCTGAACACAAGCATGAACCAAGGAGATACAGCAAACCACTCACCATAGCAGAGCAGTTGTAATAATCCTTGTGATTCGGCCTCCAGGGCTTGAGGCAGCGCCAGCAGAAGCCATGATTGCACTTTGCACATGTCATACTGCAGAAGGACAATGGCAATCAGTCCTGACAGCCACTTGCAGACAGTTCCTGACAGTGCTCCCCTACACCACAGCCAGGGACTGTGCCACCCAGTCACAACCACAGTAACAAACAAAATTGTATACTCACTGCAGGCACCCCTCATTTTTCTCTATCTGAGCCTGGCAGTTTGGGCAGTGCTTTGAAATGAGCTTAGCCAGGTGTTTGCTTTGGGCTTCACTTGTCATTCCCTCATAGTATCCATCATCATCCACCCACCGAGACATGTGGCTGCAGCTGGCAGGATAATGGGCCTGAGAGATAGAGAAAGACAGTCAACCACACAAAAGCAGAAGGGTGTGTGCCAAACCTAAGACAGTACAGCTGTGGTCCAGCTCAGCCTCACCTCTGGGAAGTTGCAGTTGAAGCAGGATATCCAGGAGCACTTGGAACAGGCTGCTCCATAACCAAGTCCATCCTTAAGGAGGATCTGATCACAGCCCTGAGGGTTGGTGCACCATGTCAGGTTGGAGCAACACTCAACATAGCATCTGAGGAGGGCTTTTTCATACTGTAATGGGAAGCCAGGAAAGAGATTTAAGCCTGAGAAGCTGCATGGTTAGGCCTTAACAGCAGTGTCTGGTGCTCTGGGCTATGCATCTCACCAAACTGCTCACAATAAAACAGCACTCAATCAGTTTGCCCTTCCATTCCTTTTGTGTTCATTTTTCTATTCTCACCATGCCATATCTGGAAGCTGTTGCATTTCATAGAATTGCTGAGGTTGGAAGGCATTTCTGGAAATAAAACCTAGTTCAACCTCTCCAGCTTAAAGCAGGATTGCTCAGGACTGTGTCCAGTTGGATTTTGAATACACTAATGCACAGAGACTACAAACCTCTCTGCCCAAACTGGTACCATGTCTCACTACCCTCACTATTGGAAAAAAAAATCCCAACACAAACAAACAGTTTTATTATATTTAAATATAATTCCAGCATTAGATCTTCATACAATAATCTAGTTATTTTGAGCTCAGGATTGGACCAGAGACCTCCACAGATTACTGCAACCCAAAATATTCTATGACTGTATGTGTGACTCTGCATCAGACATTAACACTCCAGCCACACCACTTACTGATCAAAAGGAAAACATAACATTTCAGTGAGAGCATCAGAGCAACTTGTTAAAATTAGCTGCTATTTATGTCAACCTGCAATAATTATTTCTTTTTATAAAACAGTCACAGCAGCAGGCTACTAAATCCTGCTTTCAGACAGGTGTGACTATGGGATTTGCAAAGGCAGTAAGGACTGACTGTCCAGATATATGCATTAATTCTCCAAACACTTTCTATAAAAAACAAGCCAAAAGATACAACTGTCAAACAACAGAGCAGTGGAAAAGAGACTGTTCTGCCCAGCAGTTAACAAAAAGAGTCTGTCATGTGACAGCTACAGCTCTGCCATTAGATGGGGAAGGCATTCAGCCCTAAAAACTGAAAGAACAGAAAAAGTAGCTTCTCCTTTAGAACAAGCATCTACTGCTGTAGCCCGATGACAAAGCAGCAAGGCAAGCAGAGCTCAGAAAGCCTGGTTCAGATAAGTCTGTAGACTCACACAGACTCAGAGTGAAAATTAAGTCTGATGTGGTAATTCCTGCCATCTTCACAAAAACCTGAACTGCTCAAAGCCAGAGAACAATGGAAGAGAAAGGACAGAGGGGTCACTGATGCAGCAGTAAAATGAAATTGCTTGTGTTTTCATTTGGCCTTGATATTATTATTATTGTTGTTGTTATTGTTACTACTATTATTATTATTACTATTATTATTTAATAGCTTCCAGCACACCTATAGAGGATACTTGTCATGAGCTGCTACCATGGCTCTCACCTAGTCCTGAACTAATGATGTCCCTAAAATGTTGCATGCTAGAGATATATTTAGAGGAAACCATTGTGTTCTTTTGTTGATGTTATGCTTTCCTGAACAGCTGGTATTGACCATAATCAGAGAAAACAGACAAAATCTGGCTGGCCACCATTATCACACTGCCAGTCTTGGTAACAGGAAGGGGAAAAGCAGCAACAAAATTATCTGACAGTGCTGACCAAAACGTGACAGAGCTTGGACAGGCAGCAGCCACCCCTCCTGCTTCACCTTGGCTATGATCTCCTCGGAGGACACGATGGAGTAGATGAAGGCTGTGGTGGGCTGAGCACGGCACTCGGATATGGGACAGGTGCAGTTGACAGCCATGTTCTGCTCAATGCGCGTTGTGAGATACTCCCTCCAACAGGGCTGGCAGGGCACAAGAGCAGAGATCAGACCTAAGCAGGGCTGTGGGACCCTGGAAGCCCTCCCCACCCAGCAGAGGGTGCACAAAACCCCACAGATCACAGGTAAGTACCCCGAAGCACAAAAGTGGGAATACACAAACCAGGGAGTGAAGGATCACTACAAAAAAGTGAGCTGAGAAAAAAGAATGCATAAGCTCTGAAAAATCCCCTGATAACACCTTCAGACAAAGAACAGCTGCTCCAAGTAGACAGCAGCAATTCCCTGTCAAGTAGCAGGAACCAAAGGCCCCAGGACCTTCACCTTGCAACAGTAGTGCATGCAGCAAAGGGTTGGTGGCTTCTCAGTGGGGCACAGCTGGTTCACACAGACTGGGCAGTGGGTTCCAGGGCTTGGGGGAGGCTGGACATCCTGCACTTGCAGCCCTGACGAGATGAGCAGGGCCTCACGGTTCTCCACATAGCACTGGATCAGGAAATCCACATTCCACCTACAGTGCATGAGGAGGTGCCGAGCAACATCATCTGGTATGCTCAGAGTATCCTGGACCTGCTGTACTGTCTGGTTCATGAGCAGCTTTGCCTCCTCTGGACTGAGTGTGTGCCCCATTGGCACCGGCAGCATTGCCATGAGATATTCTTCCACGCTGTCTGTGCCAGGATTCCGCCTGACATGGAGAAACATGCCATGTTCACACAGGGTGGAGATGCACACCCTTCCACACCTGGTGACATGCACCCTTACCAGTGCAGGCTGTCTCTGCTGTCCTCCTCCAGAGACGCCTGGGCTGGCCTGCACTGGAAAGTCATCTGTGCTTGGCCACCAAGAGGTGTTGTAGATTCAGCAGAGATGTATTCCAGGACATGAGGCCTTCCCTCCTGGCGGCGCAGATAGCCCTGGTTCAGCAGGTGCAGGATGCAGGACAGCACGTCCACGCTGTGGCAGCAGAAGCTCAGGAACCGCACCCCTGGGCCCAGCTGGCCCTTCTGACAGGCATCGATCACCTAGGGCAGCAAGGGAGCCCCAGTGCAGTGGCTGCAGCCCCCACGCAGCCCCTGTGCCCCCTGTGGCCCTGCACCCCCGTACCCTGAACACCAGGTTGTCAATGTGCAGCTGCTTCTCCACCTTGAGGACGCGGCTGATGAGGCAGCACAGGACGTTCCTCTTCCTCTCCAGGGCGCTCACCTCGGCCCTCTCTGTCCGCAGGTAGCGCTGCTGGGGCAGCAGCCTCAGCTGGCGGCCGCAGCTCTGGGCCAGGGCGGCCTGGTTCAGCCGCAGTGCACCTGCAGCCAGCCCCAAGCCAGGCTCAGCCAAGCTGGAGCTGGGCCCTGAAGGAGCCCCAGGACACACGTGTGCCTGGGGACCCAGGCCGGGCCTCCTGCGGCTGCCTGCACCGCTGCCACCCCAGCCCTGGCCCCCACATGTGGCCCCAAGCCACAGCCACACACACGGGCCCTGGCCCTGGCCCAAGCCCACACAGGGACCCAGACCCACCCACCCACGCTGAGCCAGACCCCGTGCATGACCCCGAGCCCACCCCACACATCACCCCCAGCCCTGCACTGGCCTCAGGCCCCACCCTGACACACACACCTGTGCCCCGAGCACCAACACGTGAACCCAGCCCCTCACCAGCCCTACCAGCCCCTGCACCCTAAGCCCAGCACCCCCTCGGGGTTCAGCCCTGCCCTGGGTGCCCCAGCCCTGCACTCACCCCCTGGAGTGCAGCTCCCCACCAGCACGCCCTGGCCGTGGGTCAGCGGGGTCAGCGCGTGGTGCACCAGGTCAGCAGGGAGCCCCGTAGCCTGCAGCAGGGCCTCCACAGCCACCTCCTGCAGCACGGGGTGGGAGGGCAATGCCAAGAGTCACAGGCCACGGGCCCTGCCTGAGAACGGGGTCCCGTGCCCCAAACACCGCTGCAGACCCCACCAGAAGGGAAGGGGGGACACGGCCTGCCACGCCCCAGCCTCCACCGCCTCCCTGGCCCCACCGTGGCTCCAGCCTCTACCTGGGCGCTGTTGAAGCACAGCAGGATGTACATCTGCAGCGTGGACACGTGCAGGATGCAGTCTCCAAACTGCAGCTCGGCGTGGCCCAGCCACGTCCACTGCAGCCGACGGGGCTTCGTGCACTCCCAGCCCAGCTGGCTCTGGCCTGCCGGGGACAATGTCAGGGACAGGGATGGGGACCAGCCCTGCCAGGCACTCCCAGCCCACCACCACTTGTGCCTGGGCTGCCCTCCAGGGTCTGGGCACACCCCCGGGCACAGCACTCACTCTGCCGGCAGAAGTCAGCAAACTCATCCAGTGGGGAGCTCAGCACCGCCGGGAAAAACCTCCCAGGGTTATCCATGTAACAGAGCGGGGAAACGGGCCAGCAGCGAGGGGACAGGGCCAGCACCTTCACCTCTGGCACGTCTGCCACTGCAGCTGGTCCCAGCACCTGGGCACGAGGGCAGCTCAAGTCAGGCTCCGGGATCCCACCAGGAAAACCGGCAGCCTCCGGCCTCCCCACGCCCCCACCCCTCTCACCTCGTCCGGGCCCGTGTCCAGCTCCAGCAGCCGCTTGTCCTGCTCCTGCAGCTGGAAGAGGCAGAACTGCCGCTGGAGCTCCTCCGACTCGGCCAAGTTGCTCAGCATATCTTGGGGAAAGCGGCTGGGGAAGCACAGCCCGATCTGCTCCACGATGCCTCCTTCCAGCCAAGATGGCCCTTGTGTCAGGAGCCGGTCCCCCAGGTAGTGCCTGCCATGGCAGCTCCAGTCAGGGCTGGGCCCGAGCCCTGTGGCCATCAGCCACCCACCAGGAGACAGCCACAGGTCCGAGCCCAGCCTCACCCCATGGCACACGGGCCTGGCAGCACACACGTGTCCCCTCCCTGTCCCCAGCAGGGAATGTGATTCCACACTGGCAGCTCCCATGGGCCCTCCACACCCCATGATCCCGTAAAAGCAAAGCAGGGGCAGCACTGCCACAGCAGGCCAAGCTCCCCCAGCACAGCAGGCCATGCTGCAGCAGGCCCCTGCTTCTGGGGAGACACAGCAGCCTCACCTGTAGAAGTGTTCAAAGGTGTGGGCAAACTCCAGGCCACTGAAGACGACGAAGGGCTCCAGGAACTGCTGCAGCCGCTCCAGAGGCCCCGTGCTGCCCGCAGCCCTGCGCAGCTCCTGGATCTGCACGTCAAGGTAGCGGGCAAACTGCTCGCTCACCTGCAAGGGACAGGGCAGGCTGCAGACAGGACTCACCGGCTGCCCACAGCGCTGGGCTGGGGGAATGTCCCTGCGGGGAGCAGCCGGGAAACTCTGGCACTCCCGGGCAGGGGCCGAGGGTGCCCAGGCACCAGCCCAAGGCTGAGCTGGGCACCATCCGGGGTGCCAGGGCAGGGCTCTGTGGCTCAGGGGGGAACAGGACACCACCCACCCAGAGCCTGTCCCAGTGCCGCGGGCCAGGGCAGCTCCCCAGCCCCTGCCCGGCCACGGCACCGGGGCCGCGCTGCCTCCACTCACGTGCAGGGCAGTCAGGAAGGAGAGCTGCAGCAAAGCCCCCGCAAAGCCCTGGCCCAGGGCCAGCACGAAGGCGGCCTGCTGCCCGAAGAGCTCCTCCGTGGCCCCGCGCAGCCGCCGGTACAGCCGGCAGTAGCGCTCCGCAAGGTCCGGCGCCTGCCCCGCCGCCTCCAGGAACCGCTGCACCTGCGGGAGCGGCGCAGGGCTGAGCCCAGCAGGATGTGCCCTCGGACATCCCCAGCCTGCCCTGCCAACACCAGCTGCCTGCTCCCGCCACTCGGGGCCCTGCTGCTGCCCAGGGGCTGTGGGGGCACTGGGAGACACAGCAGCAGCTCAGCAGGAAATAACAGCCCGACACCGGGCCTGGCTCTGGCCTGCTGACACTCGAGCCATGCCAGGGTGCCAAGCACAGCAGGGCTGTCCCCACATCGCTCCAGGCTCTGTGGAGGCCAGGTACAGCCCTGTGCCTTCCCCATGCTCCCAGGGCACTGCCAGACCCCACTCCCTGCTCCAACCACCCAGGGAAGCTCCCACACCCCTCCCAGTCAGCCCTCCAAGCTCTACCTGCTGCTGCACCACGCCACGCCAGCACTGCGAGATTCCCCACAGGCCTCTCGACTTCTCCACCACCACCTTTGCAGTCCTGGCCGGCACCTCCTTGCTCCTCCCCTGCTTCCCACCTGCCAAGGGTCAACCTCAGGCTCAGTGTGGCTCCGTGGGCAGGCCCTGCACACTGACCTGCCACAGCAGGGCTGAGGGGATGCTGGGGAGGCACAGCCCCTGCTGGGGCATGGCCACAAGCCTTCCCAGGCTCAGGAGCCTCTGTGCCATAGGATGCTCCCCAGAGGAGCCCCATGGCACAGCCTGGCACTCCGGAGCAGCCGCAGGGCAGGGCAGCCCCTGGCTCACCAGCTGCTCTGCTCTCCTCTGGCTCGGGGCCGCCGGGCTCCACGTGCACCAGGAGCTGGGTCAGGCGCCGCACGCAGGATCCAAAGGCAGCCCCGCGTCCCGAGGCACGGCGGGGCAGCTCCACGCTCTCCAGGTACTCACCCAGCAGCCAGGCCAGGGGACTGACACCATCGGGGTCTGCGAGGCCAACCAGGCTCTCAGCCAGGTGCCTCTGCCTGGGGCACGGCCCGGCTGGCTCCCGGAGAGCGCGGGTACCTGGGCTGGTGATGCTCTGCACCAAGGGGTTCACCAGGGCCTCCCAGAACGTCCTGCCCAGAGCCCGGGCTGCCTCGTCGTCGGGAAGGAAGCGGTTGGCAAAGCCCTGCTCGTGCTGCAGCGCCCGGTTCAGCCTGCAAAGGGACCGGGCAGCTCTCGGTGCCAAGGGCTGGGGAACTCCCATGGCAAAGCAGAGCGCAGTGGTGGCTCCCTGCTCTGCCCTTTGCCAAGGCACGATGGCTCCCTGGCCCCACTGGCCCCCAGCAGCCAGGGAGGGCCCCTTGCTGTCCCCGGGGCCTGCCCCCAAAGGCCCTTGGGGCCCTTGCAGCTCCTGCCAAATGGGGGCTGTGCAGTGCCTGTGGCCACGAGATCCTGGACGTGCCAGCCCCTGGGGGGACCAGCATCCTGCTCCGGGGGGTTGGCCCAGCTGAAACCCAGATGACCCCAAGGTGGCCCCGGCCAGGAAGGACCACTGGTGGCCAGGACGAAGCAAGGGATCCTCACATCCAGGTGCCACAGCCAAATGCTCCTTTCCCAGCCCTGCAGTCCCCTCGCAGGCTGCCAGCCATGTCCCCCCCGGGCCCTGGGACACCAGGGATGCCATGGCACAGCCAGGACACCGCTCACCTGCCAAAGAGCTGCAGCAGCCGCCCCCGGTCTCGGCAGATCTCCTGGCTCCAGGCGTGAGCCCGAGCGGTGCAGGAGAGGAACGTCCGCCGGCACAGCTGCTCCCTGAAGATGGGCCAGAAGGTGGGCTTGGGACCCAGCACCTCGATGCCACGCACACGTGTGTCAATGCCACCCTACGGGACACAGGGACCCTCGGTTCCTCGGCTGGGCCCCAGCGCCCCACGCTGCCAGGCCCAGCCCCTGCTCCCCCACCTGCTGGCACCGCTTCACCCGGATCTGGATGACGGGCCAGAAGCGGCTCATGTTCTCCAGCAGGATCACTCTGCTGTCCGAGGGCAGGATGGTCACCTGCAGGGAGGCACCGAGCCCTCAGCGTGACAGCAGCCCAAGGAGGCTCCCACAGAGCAGCTCCTGCCATTCCCACCTCCCCGAGGGCACCTCCCCGGGCCTCACACCACAGCCACACCTCCACGGGCCACAGCAGGGACCAGCCACGGGGACTCACCGCATTGAGCTCCGTCCTGATGCTGGCAGGGCTGTCCCCGCCCAGCACCACCACCCTCGATGGCATATAGCTGGAGTCCTCGCTGGCCACCAGCATGCTCAGCTCCCTGCAGCACAGCAAACACGGGGCTGCCCAGCCATCCCCGCCTCCCTCTGCTCCCCCACCTGCTGGCACCGCTTCACCCGGATCTGGATGACGGGCCAGAAGCGGCTCATGTTCTCCAGCAGGATCACTCTGCTGTCCGAGGGCAGGATGGTCACCTGCAGGGAGGCACCGAGCCCTCAGCGTGACAGCAGCCCAAGGAGGCTCCCACAGAGCAGCTCCTGCCATTCCCACTTCCCTGAGGGCACCTCCCCGGGCCTCACACCACAGCCACACCTCCACGGGACACAGCAGGGACCAGCCTGCCACTCCCACGGGGACTCACCGCATTGAGCTCCGTCCTGATGCTGGCAGGGCTGTCCCCGCCCAGCACCACCACCCTCGATGGCATATAGCTGGAGTCCTCGCTGGCCACCAGCATGCTCAGCTCCCTGCAGCACAGCAAACACGGGGCTGCCCAGCCATCCCCGCCTCCCTGCCCCAGCCCTCAGGGCACCACACCCTGCCGGCCTCGTCCTGCTGCCCCCAGGACAGGGGACACTGTGGCAGGGCTGGCACACATCCCCAGAGCCCTCTCCTCCACACACAGCCCTGCGGCCCAGCCCCACCTGATCACCACTCCACACTGCATGTGCACAGTGATGAAGTGGGAGCCGGTGCTGCCGTTCGACTCCCAGTAGGTCCTGGGGTTCCTGTCCGTGAGCTTGCTGGCCTGGTGCGAGTTGGAAGAGACCTGCACCTTCTCCCAACACTTGTCCTCCTTCACCTCCATGCTGGAGCCTGTGGGCAGAGCTCATGGAGCTTCCAGCCACCAAGACTGGGGTCAGCACCCCCTGCCTGCACTCACCTTGGCACAGGTTGTGCAGGAAGACATCAAAGAAGGGGATGCTGATGGGCTGGTGGCTCCGGCGGTGCTCCTCAATCTGGCCCAGCACCAGCTGTGGCATGGGGCAAGGCTCTTACCAGGGGCCCCAGGTCCTCCTCCCCTCAGCCCCCGCGGGGCTGTGCCAGGCAGGCAGCACAAGGCCGTCCCTCAGCAGCAGGGACAGCCTGATGCCCCAGACCCAAATCCCCAGGCAGCCGTGCCTCCCAGCCCACCTGGATGCAGCCAGCCAAGATGCTGCTCGTCAGCTTCTTGTAGAGGCTGGCGTACTTCTCACACTCTGCCACCAGCTGCAGCAGGGCCGGCGCCAGCGACGGGACCGTGCTGTGCTTTTCCAGGGCTTTGGACAGAGCCTCGTGGGTGCCCACGTGGCACATCACCACCACACAGTCCTTGCTGGCACTGCCCAGGCGGTGCAGGAAGCCAACGACCTCCTGCAGCACCTACCGAGACGCAGCCGTGAGCAGACGGGCACTGCTGGCAACTCCCGGGGCCCCCACAGCCAGAGCTGCAGCTCCATGCCCCTCATCCCAGCCCCACCAGCACCCACCAGAGCCTGGCCAGGCACAGCCAGACTGGGCACGTGGCCACCGGGACACGGACACGGCCAGGACAGCCGCTCCCCACCTCCCAGTGCCTCGGACACAAGGCCAGGCTGCCACCAGCGGGGCCCTGCTTGCCCGGCCAGCACAGCCACCCTGCCTGCCACGATCCCAGGGCCCCCTCACCTCCCAGCTGCTGCTGTGGGTGATCAGGAAGGACACGCAGGGCTCCACACACTCATGCCAGGGCAGCACATCCTCCTGGTAACTGTCCAGGAACTTGTTCAGGATCCTGGGTGACACAGGGGACCTGCTCAGGCCGCGCCACAGGGACAGCAGTGCTGCAGACAGCCCTGCTTCCTGCCCCACCCCGAAGGCACCTCTCTGGGACTGGGAACCAAGGCTGCCCTGGCCCCTAGCACACCCCACCAGCACCCAGGCATGTCCTCTGCTGCCTCTGCATGTCCCCACCAGCACCAGGCACAGCTGCTGTGGCCCCACGTCGCCCTGTGCCCCAGGACACACCAACTGGCACCTGCCTACGTGCTGGGGTGAGCCTGCCTCCAGTGAAAAACACCCCACCAGGACCCACAAACATGCACTGGGTCTCCCCAGTGTGACTCCCAGCACTCACACACCTCATGAGGGGGTCCCAGACCCCCCCAGTCACCCTGCACCCACCTGAGGATGCTCAGGCTCACGGCCTTCTCTGTCCCCAGCAGCTCCAAGCTGCGCAGCAGCAGCCTGAAGCAGCTGTGGTCCTGCAGCAGCTGGGCCACCTGGCCAGAGGGAGCAGGGCCTTGGCTGCAGAGCTGCCGCTCCAGGGCCACCACCACCTCCTTGGACAGCACGCCGTCGTCCAGGCCACCCAGCAGCATCTGCACGCCCTTGGGGTCCAGCAGGAGCTCTGTGCCTGCCGTGACAAGGACAGTGAGCCCAGCCCAGGCACTCCCCTCGGGGTGCTCTGCCCTGTCGGGCCGGGCAGCCCTGCCCGTGGCTCCCCCGGCCGTGGCACGGGCAGGGTGGGCAGCACGGTACCTGCTGCCTCCGGGCCCAGGGGCAGCCCGTGCTCTGCCAGCCGATTGATGGCGCTGAGGGCCAGCACTGCCTGGGGGCAGCCGCTGCTCTGCCCGGCCCTCCAGCAGCTCTGCAGCACCGCCAGGAGACCGCAGCTGGCCAGCTGCTCCGCCAGGCCCCGGTGCCCGTCCATCAGCATGTTCACCACCAGCAGCCCGTTCTGCACCCCTGAGGAGCCCCTGCAGGGACACAGCCGTGCCACTCTCCTCTCCCAGGGGAGGCACAGAGCCTCCCCTGCACCCACCCTGCCTGTCCTTCCCCCTGCACATTCCCCCCAACCTCAGCCGCTCTCCACGCTCTGCCCCTACCCTGGGACCCTCTGCATGGTGCTCAGGGCAGCAGGGATGCTACTCAGCAGGCTGGCACAGCCCTTGCTGGAGGCAGAGCCGATGCTGGCAAAGATCTCCCGCATCATCTGCGCGTCGCCGTGGTTCCAGGGCAAGCTCTTCCCGCCGGCGCCTCCCGGCTCAGCGTCCGCAGCTCCCACCAGCACCTTCAGGGCCTGCGAGGAGAGAGCAGCGCGCAGGGCAGCGGCCCCTCCACCCCGCCGGGGCAGCCCGCGCTCCCCGCCCGGCCCGGCCCGGCCCGGCACTCACCGCCAGCCCGGCCTGCTGCACCAGGGCCGAGCAGCCGTGCTGCTGCATGCAGCCCAGCACGGCCCGCACGCCGCCCTCCGTGGCAAAGGGCACGCGCCACTCGTAGCACGGGGCCAGCAGCACGGCCAGCAGCCGCAGCGTCACCGCCACCAGCGCCTTCTCCGACACCTCCGTGCTCAGCAGCTCCACTGACACCTGCACCAGCTTCTCCCTGCGTGCGACAGGACACCTCAGCACAGCTCCTTGGGCCCTGACAGCCACCTCCTTCCTGCCCACGCTGCGGCTGGGATGGCCCTGCCAATGAGCCTGCCTGGGACAAAGGGACACAAAATCCACCTTTCCTCTTCCACACGCCACCCTTCACGCTCCCGCTGCCACCTCCTGCTCTTCCAGCCCGGCACCGTCCCCCAGCCTGCCCACAGGGCCCTCCCCAGGCAGCAGGAGGGGTGTGCAGCACCCCAGCACTCACCCAGCGCTCCCGATGCCCAGCCCGCCCTGGGCTGTGCCGACTTGCTGCTCCGACCTGGGCTCCTCCTCCAGCATCTTCAGGACGTGCTTGAGCCCAGCTAAGCGCAGCCCCACCGCCGAGCTGCTGCTCTGGATCACCTCCACCACAGCTGCAACCTTGGCCAGCGAGCCGCTCTCGCTCAGCCCCTCGCAGCTGCCCAGCGCTGGCCGGAGGGACGGAGGCATCAGGGCACCAGTGACACCTCCAGCAGCTCCAGAGTGCCACACAGCCACAGACCCGGCACCCACAGGCACCCCCACTTCAGGCAGCCCTGCCTGCCCTCCAGCAGCTCCAGAGTGCCACACAGCCACAGACACAGCGCCCACAGGCACCCCCACTTCAGGCAGCCCTGCCTGCATGGCCCCGTGCCCTGCCCAGAGCCCTCCCTGTGGAGGCAGCAGTGCCGCTGCCAGCACCCGACGTGTGGCAGGACATTACCTTGGCTCTGCTCCTCTGTCACCTCTGGCAGGAACAGCCCTTCCCTCTCCAAGAGCTCGCTGAACAGCTGGGAATCCGACTTCACTGCCACACCGCGGCCTTGGGGCGGCCCTGGGGCTGCAGAAAGGTCTCCCTCCGCTGCCTTGGCCATCGTGCCTTCAGGGTCTGTGCTCCTGTCACCCTCTGAGGACTCTGTGGTGCTCCCTCCACCATCCTGCTCTGCCCCCCTCCCCAGCAAGTGTCTGGCGTAGACACGGGAGCCACGCAGGTCACGCAGAGAGCTGCCCTGGCACCGCTTCTCCAGGACCTGCAGCACCTTCTGGGCCAGCTCCGCAGGCACCGACAGCTGCACCAGGGCTTCTTCATCCACCTCCGACAGCCACACCCAGGGGACAAGTTAATCTTGGGCTCCACACACACCCCATGGCCCTTGTGGTGGCCACTGCCACCACGGACAGAAAGGCTGCACTGCCAGAGGTGCCCAGGGCCACTCCCCACTGCCACCCTCCCCTGCCTGTCGCCCACCCCTCCCACCCGTGCTCACCACCCAACTGCAACTGGCAGAATGACCCCACAGCCTTGCCTCGCCTGCCCAAACCTTGCTGGACAGTCACTCTTCCAGTCTGGGCACACTGCCTTTGCTCTCATCAACACTCACTGCTCTGCTGGGCCGAGCTCTCCGAGCTTTTGCCATCCCCACTCACCCTCCCATTTCTGCCCCGTTCAGGCTGTCCCTGCACAGCTCACACCTGCCATCTCCTCCCTAATGTTGCCTTTGCTCCTCCCTCCCATTTCCCTGCTGCAGGCAATGGCCCCTACCTGCTCTCCCTGGTGCTCCTGGATGAGACAGGTGATCTCTTTCTGCTCCTGTGCTTCCAGCTTCCTCACAAAGAAGAGCAGCTCCCACCACTCGGCACGGCTCAGTGTGTCTGCAGCCTTGGGCAGCCGCTGCCCCAGGTAAGGCAGGGAGTACAGCCCCCCCAAGGGCTTGCACAGGAATGGCTGTGGAACTGCAGGGAGCAGAGCAAGGAAGGGCACTGTCAGCTCTGCCAGCTCCCCCATCCTCTGCTGCACGCTCCTCATTCCCCAAGGAAAGAGCTCATGCTGGGCAGAAGAGGTCCCCACCACATCATAGGTTGCTGGGAGAAAGGAAGGTGACAGGAGGGCAGTGGGAGAGTTGGAACATGCTTGAAGGAGACTGAGGGGCTGCTCACCTGCTCTCAGTCTGTGGTTTCGTGTAAGGGTGTTCACCTTCTCCTGGCCCTCAAGCTCCTTTCGTTCTGAAGGGCCGATGATCTCGACCATGTGCCAGTGAACCCAGTAGGTACAGCCCAGCACTTGCCAGTACACCTAAGGAGGAGAGCCCAGCACACACCCAGCTGGCAGAAGGCAAACCCAACCCCACTGTCCCCGTGAAGGCTGCACAGGGGAGCAGACAATCCCCTTGGCAGCGCCTGCTCGCCCTGCAGCGATACCTGCACCGGGGGCATGCCGTCGTTGCTGCGGCGGAATTCGCCCTCGTCGCCGGCGCTGACCTGCTCGTACACCACAGCCAGCAACCTTCCAGGTGCACCCAAAACTCATCAGGCACTTCCAAGCCATGGCAGCCCCTCCTAAATGAGAGAACTGGGTAAGGACCAGCCTCTACCCACCAGGGGTGTGTCAAGCCCTTTGGCACTGGTCTTCATTGCAAGGCTACGTGGAAGGAGATTGTCTGTTCCTCTAAGTGTATCCAGTCAAGGACATTTTCACTGCAAAAAGTCAAAGTAGCAAGGAAGCCATAAACAAGAACATAAAGAATCACAAACCTGACCGAGAAATGCTAATGGATGCAGTGAGGAGAAACAAATCTGGTCAGTCATAACAATAAGTAAGGACATCTGGACAACAATTAGTAAGGACATCTGGCATGTGAGAATGATTATTTTTCAGTAAGATTATCTGATTAATTGGAATTGGCAAGGAACACAAAAGGGGATGCAGAGAAAGGGCTATAAAAGGGGCCAGTCATGTTTAAACCACAGCTGGTCAGTGTGTTTGTCTGACAGTCCTGTACCTGATCGACACAGTTTGTCCTACTTTCTTACTGAATCTTTACTAAGTCTCTCTCTACTCTGTGTGTGTGCTGCAAAGGCTCAGTGCCAGCTGCTGGTGAGACCTGCACAAGTGGCATTTGGTACCACGATCTGGAGCCTTACTGGGGCTGTGGGAGCCCTGTGGAGTCAGTCAGGGGAGTGAGTGACAGCTGGAGGTGCCATCACTCCCTGGATCAAATCACAGATTTGAGCCTGGAATGCCAGTTATCAGGAAGGCTGGTGTACAGCTGACCCAGATCAAATGACTCAGGTCTGATCAGGGGTGTAGGAGTCCCTGGCCTGACGTGCCAGCTACTGGGGCAACTGCAAGGGTCTGTCCAGTGCCAGTGCCTGGAGCTGGCAGGATCCTCAGTCATCAGCCACTAGGGAGAGAACAGTGTGTGTTCTGAAGGACAGCTGCTGGAAGGGAGGCAAGTGAGAAGCTGAAGCAGGACTGCAGTGCCTGGGGCCACTGGGAAAGGGTGAGTGTCTGCATCTTTCCCAACCCTGCTGTGCACGTAACTCATGCTGGAAGAGCAAGGAGGAGGTCCTGGGTCCAGACCGAGGTATGAGGTGGGTGGGGGCTGGTGCTGGAAGTCCCAAGGGATGTGTGAATGTGGACTGTGGAACAAAAGTGCCACAGGTTTACTAGCAAGCATCAGGCTTAACAAACTGATGAGCAGGGGGATGCCTGAGACTGGTAGAAGGGCTTGGATCCAGGCACATTTGCAGGAGAGAGAGGCCGTGCTGGTACCCAAAGGATCCATGAATGTGTGTGTACTTGTGAACCTGGAAAATGCAGTGTGTGCTGGCAGGAATGACCTGTCTCTGCCAGACAAAGAGCAGGAGGGGACATGGCTGGCTGTGCTTGTGTTTATGTGAGTGCTGCAAGTGTGTGCTGCCTGTGTCTCTGCTCCAGGATGGGCAGTCAGCTTTGCTACTGGTTGAACCTGCAAATGGGAAAGCGGCAGCTGCATCTCTCAGCTTGAGAAACTCCAGATTCCCCAGGCTGGGCTCCAGCAGCAGAGCAGGAGAGGTGCTGGGGCTGCTAGAGGAGACAGCCACCCTTTACATTCCTTCAACTCCTAAGAGTTAATCAGCATCCCAGCTCAGAAACCTGGCAGGGAACAGAGTTTCAAACTCCAAGAGCAGTCCAGACAACTGCAGCCACGGAAGTCCGGAAGATCCTGACTGATTTTCCCCTTTTGCCAAGAAGCCCCGAGCCATGCTGCTTCCCAGGCACCCCTCCCAAAGGCCTGGCACCCCTCAGTGCCCAGCACCCCTGAGTGGCACCGAGCAGGAGCAGCCCCCACCTGCGTCCTGAGCGCCCAGAGCGCGCAGCATCTCGCCGGCACCGCGGCGGATCCGCTCCTCCCGGTGGCACAGCATGGCCGTCAGCAGCTCCAGGGCTCCCGCCTCCCTGAAGGCGCCCGCCAGGGAGCCGATGCCGGCGTAGGCGCCCAGCACGCGCACCGTGCCCAGGATGGAGCACGCGGGGGTCCCGGCCTCGGCCAGCTGGCGCCCGGCTCGCCGCACCAGGCTCCTGACGTCGGCCTTCATCTCCAGCAGCGAGGCTTCGTCCAGCGCGGCTTCGTCCCGCGGGACGGCCGCGGAGCAGGGACCGGCCGCCTTCTCCTGCCTCGGCCCCTCCGGCCTCCTCTGGCCCAGCAGCGCCGGGCAGCTGGCGCGCACCTCTTCTGCAGACATCCACAGGGAGATGCTCTCGGCCCTGCTCTCTGCAGGGCAGGCGCTGCTGCCTCCCGCCGCTCTCTCTTCCGAGCCGAGGACGCTCCACCGCACCAGGTATTCCGGCCGCTCGTCGCGGCCTCGCCGCTGCCGCAGCAGCTTCTCTGGGCGGGCCTGCAGCGTGGGCCCCAGCTGCACAAGCAGGGTGCCATGGTGCTGCTCATTCACCATGGCAGCAGGTGTGTCTGCAGAGACAGAGGGGAAGCAGGAGCTGGGGAGAGGTGGCTGAGACATGCTGTGGCTAGAGATCCGTGTTCCTGTGTGTCACAGTGCTGGTGATATGGCAGTGCTGCCATTAAAATGTGCTTTTATACCGGCTGTACTCAAGAACAGTGCCGTACAACCCTAACACAGCAAGTATGAGATATGGCTCACTTTCTCCTTGGAAAGCCACATGTATGGAGTTACAAGACAACAGGGCAAAACACAGTGATTTCTGGGCTGTCAAACAGACTGCGGGCACGGCAGGAATGCGGACAGCAGTGCCCAGGAAGGGCAGCTTTCCCCAGGAGGCTCAGCTGTAACACCTGGCTGTGTGCAGACGGAGCGAGCTACCCGGGCCAGGCAGAGCCCGCTGGCTGGGTCGGGGCCAGTGCCAGTCCGCGCTGCAGGGCTGCGCTGCACATCGCCCAGCCGGGACCGGGACACGGCGGGGACAGGCCTGTGCCGGGGCACACATGCGAAAGGCAGGCGGCACGGCACTGCCATCCCCGTGGAGAGGGCTCCTGCGGGCCGGCCGCGCCAGCATCAAAGCTCCTTCCAGGCGCGGGCAAAGCGAGAGCTCGCCGGGCACCGAGCACCGGACCCGGCCCGGTTCTGCCGCCGCACCCCTCGCCCGGCCGGCCTGAGGCCGCGGCTTCCCTTAAAGGGCCCGGGCCCGTCCCGGGTGGGCTCCGCTCGGGGCGCTCGCCGGCCCGCCCGGCCGCTCCCGCGCCGCTCCGGCCGCGGGCGCCTGCGCACAGCCCGCCCGACGGCGGCCGTGAGGGCCGGGCCTGGGCGGGGGCAGCGCTGAGGGCTGCGTGAGGCACGGGGAGCACAGCGCGGCGCTGGGGGCGCGGAGGGACGGGGCAGGCTGGGACACGGAAGGCGGCGAGGGAAGGACGGCGGTGGAAGTGGGGCAAGGGAGCAGTGAGGCGCTACCGGGGCTGGGAGGAGCTGATGTCCGTGATTCGCAGCTTCCCAGTCACCGTGGCTGGAAGCCGCCTTCCCGTCCGCTTGCCTTCACTCCTCCACAAGCTGAGGGTGAGAGAAGAGCTCGGGTGTCCCACAGCTCGGTTTGACACGATTGTGCCAACTGACCGCAGCGGGTCACCCACCAACCTCAGACTCAAGCCAAGGCAGTCCACAGCCCGGCACCCATCCCTCCCACCAATCCCACTCCTGCCAGGGACTGAACACAGCAGAACCTGACCCGTGGGAAGGTGAGGAAAGGCCCCGTGCACAAAACACATCAGTAATGCGACAGCAGTGGCATGAAAAACGCTTTATTTGCCCCGAGCATCACTCCACTGCTTTGACCCGTGGCAGGTTGACGTAGCTTTTCATGGGCGGGAGAGGCTTGATCTTGCGCCCGGCCCAGCCACCCTTGCGGTGCCACAAGCCCGTGTGCGGGCGCTTGCCCAGCCAGCGGTTCCGGCCCGCCTTGCCGATCACCCGCTTGTTGTGATCCACGTTGGACACACGGCCCACTGTGGCCACACACGTCTCCAACACCTAGGGGACACAGAAGAGCTGCAGCCCTCCCTGGGGGCACACGGTTGCGTGCCCAGGCAGCGGAGCCAGGGACAGCAGAGCTCCTTTACCTGCATGTGCCTTTTGGACGGCAGCTGCACGATGGCTGTCCCGTTCACTTTCCGCAGCAGCACCCCACAAGTACCTGCAGAAGGCAAGAGAGGAGGCAGCTGCACTGAGCAGCAGCACAAAGTGACAAGCACATCCCCATGCTGGTAACTCCCTAAAGCACTTTTGTACTTCAGCAGCACTTCTCGCTGCAGACAGAGCCTTGAGGAATTAACAGGGCAGAGCTGCCCCTGCTTTTCTGGAGGGATGTGTTGCCCTCTAACATGAAATGGCAACTCCCTGTCACTGGCCACCCAGAGCAGTGCCCCCTGCCCTCCTCTCCACTGTGCTCAGCCAAACCCCTACAAAGAGGGGGTTCCATACCAGCTGCGCGGATGTACTGTGCTCCCTTCCCAGGGTGGCTCTCCAGGTTGCAGATCAGTGTGCCAACAGGCAGAGCTCCCAGCGGGTACGCGTCCCCTTCACTGGCTGACACTGGAAGACAGAAGCTGACAAGTTGGGCAAGGCGCAGCAGACAAGCCCTTGGCAAGACCGGCACAGCTGCCCCTGCCCCCTGCGCACCTGCCATCCTGCTAATGTGAGGCGAGGTCGTGATGGTGCTCCCGGGCTGCATGTTCTCCGTGGCGATGATCCAGCGCTTGCGGTTGCCGCCGGCCACCAGGGCGATGTCAGCCGACCTGCACGGAGAGCCCGCCGCGGCTGAGCCGGGGCCCACGGCTGGCGGCACGGCCCGGGCCCGGGGCCGAGCCCGCACCCCGCACTCGCCTGCAAGGGTCGTATCGGACACTGATGACCTTCTCGGTGAAGGGCTCCGGCGGGGCCCCCTCCTCGTAGCGCAGGCGCTGGAAGTCGATCATGCGGTAGCGCCGCTTGTGTCCCCCACCGATTCCCCGCACGCGGAGGCGGCCTGCGGGACACGGCAGCGGCTGCAGGCGGGACCCCCCGCGCCCGGCCGGCCCCGGCGGCCCGCCTGCGCCCGCCTTCCCGTGTCCCGCACACCTGTGTGGTCGCGCCCGCCCGTCTTCTTCATGCCCACGGGCCGCACGGTGTACTTGGTCCGGCACTTCCACAGCGGGTCGGTGGTGCAGCGCGGCGCCGAGCCGCCCAGCCCGCGGCAGGCGGCCAGCGCCGGCAGAGCCGGGGCCGCCGGCAGGCGGCGCGCTGCGGCCGGCAGGGCTGAGGCGGCGGCCATCTTGGATTTAAAGGGGCTGCGCCGCTGAGAGGGCGGGTGGTGCCCGAGCGGGTCTCGCCCCGCCCCCGCCGGGACCGGGACAGCGACCGGGACCGCCATCGACGGCTTGTGCCCAGCAGGTTGGACTGGCGGCGTTGCGAGGGCTCGGTCGCTCCCCTCGGCGGCCCTGGCGTGGGGAGGACACACGGAGCGCGGCGGCGCAGGCCGGAGCGGGGGCGGCCTTCCCGGGGCGCCAGCCGCGGGGGCGGTGGGACCCTCGCGGGGAGCTGGGGAGGCCCCTGTGGTGCGGCTGGGGCTGGGGCTGGGGCTGGGGCTGGGGCTGGCGGGGCTCGGGGACCGTCCTAGCGCACCGTGGGTGTTGGGCTGCCTGAGCGAGCGGGGGCGAGGGCAGCACTGGGGCCGTGCCCGCCGTAACGCTGCGGGTCGGCGCTAAGGGCGCTGCCGGCTCTGCGGACTTTGGAGCCGGCGAGGCGCGCCCTGCGGGATCAACCCCTTCAGCACCGGGGGAGCCGCTGGCTCCGCAGCCCTGCCGGTGCCCGCTCCGCTCGGGCAGCTCCCGGTACGCAGGCTCGGTGCGCCCGGCCTCCCCGCGGGCAGGGCCCACTGCCACGCAGGGACGGCCGGCGGAGGCCGGGAGCCGCCGGGGGAAGAGCGGAGGGTGTGCATGGCAGCTGTGGGTCAGCCCTGAGACCCGGCCATGGCTGTGGGCACAGACTGCGGGATTCGCTGCTCTATAATTAGTCTGTGTCTTCATTGCCCGGAATGGCTTTCGGTGTCACACAAATAATGTATGTTTGCACTTCTGCTATGTAACTTATGTGACATGTAAGCGTGCCATAGCTGTATGGCACCGCCAGCCAGATTTGCCCTCCAGAGCTAGGGAATGGAGGACAGCAAGGTGCTTTAGGAAAGAAATATGTGTTGTGAGATGAGGTAAGAGAGAACCTGCATGTCAGCATGGCTGGGCTGGGCTGTGTTCCTCCTGGGATGCCTGGAGCCCTATCCCTCTGGGGGAATCTGTGGGGAAGGACAGGAACACCAGTGCTGGTTCAGGCAGGTGTAGGGAGCACCATGACAGTTGCGTGTTACCATGCATGGGATGGCGGTAGCAACAACCCAAGCTGGATGCTGTGTCATTGTCCTCCCTCTGAGAAGAGCAGCCAGAGACTGAACAAGTGCTTCCCGGCCCAGCCCCACACTGCGCAGTGTGGACGCCACAGGGCTCCAGCCTTCCCAGATCTCCTGAATTGGCCCTTGCTGTGGGCACAGCGGCAGCAGCCACGCAGCTGGAGTGCCCTCTGCAGCTACACCAGCTTGGCTTTGGGCCGGGATGGGGTCAGCAGCGGGGACGCAGGCGAGGGTGGTACCGAACAGGATGTGAAACCTTCCTCCACAGGATGGAGGGTGGGATGGAGCAGGAGCCCGGTGGCGGCCGGAGCTGCTCGGGCAGCATTTGGCGGCGCCGCGGGGGCTCGGCCCTGCTGCTGGGCTCCCGTGGATCCCTGAGGAGGGAGCTGTGAGCTTGGCATGCGTGGCGCTCTCTGCGCTCCCAGGAGAGCGTCCGACCGTCCTGTTGCCGGAGCCTGCCCGCATCCCTCCCCTCCCCCTGCCGCAGTGTGGTTGGCTGCCGAGCGCCGCTGCTCGCTCCCGGGGCAGCGCGGCAGACGGAGCCGCGCAGCGCCGCGGCCGCCGCTCCTCCGCCGCCTCCGCGAGCACCGGCGCTGGACAAGCCGCTGCAGGCAGCCAGGTACCGCTCCTCTGCGGCGTGGGGCGGGGGACATTCCCATCCGGTGACTGGGACGGGCAGGGTGCCCAGCCACCCTGGAACAAAGGACCGCTTTGATGCGCAGTTTCGGGCAGAGCTGATGAAAACTTTTTTTTTTTTTTTCCTTGTGAAGCTTTCACGTAGTCAGGTGGGCGCAGATTTCCCTGTGGTGGTTCTGAGGGGTGAAGGGGTTTCTCTGGCTTGTTTGTTTCAAGGGTACGCAGCGGGCGTGCCTCCTGCTGCCAGACAAAGCCGGAGAAACGATGACGGAGGCAGGTCATACAGCAGTAGCTCTCAAAGAGCCTTGTTTCGCCCCAAACCGTCTTTTCGTTAATTAACTGCTTCCTAAGCTTTTCCGAAGTGGAGGTGCACCCTACCAAAGGTGGTGGGCTGGGGGAATCGCTGGAAAGCTTCTGTGAAGGAGAGGATGCGCCTGGGAGGAGGTGTCTGAAGAAGAGCTGGGGGATGGTGTTGCGGTAGAATGCTCTGGCCAGGCAGCCGGGAGAAATCTGCACAATGGTGGGAGGCAGCAGCACATTACCAGAAACAGCAGGCTTCCCTGCGTCTTGCATAGCTGGCATCTGGCACTCTGCTGCAGTTCCGTGCTCAGCTCTCCTCTAGTGCCCTTGGTCTGCTCTCTGCCGTGCCACCTTGGAGAGGTGGAAAACACCCACCCCTGCCTGTGCTCGTGGGGAAAGAGGGTGGTGTTCAGCACACATCAGGTCAAAGATCTGGCCAGCTCAGACACAGGGTAAATAAACATGGCTGTGCTCTGCTGTAATTGGCAGAAGGAGCAGGAAGCATGTGTTCTCTCATCTGCTGTTTTGGAGGAATGTCCAGGTTGAAACAACAGTATTAACCCCAAATACCAAAATGGCTCTTGGGGCACAAAGGACACGTGGCAAGGTACTGACCTTGGCAGAGTTGCTGGATAAATGCTTAATTTGCTGGGAAAGAGCCATGTAGCTCCTCAAAGAGCTTGAGCCAGAGATAGAACAAACAGGTCCTCTGCTTGTTTCACAGGTAGAGGTTTGTCCCTGTGACTTTGCCTGCCTTGCTGTGGTTTACAAAAGCTTTTTGCTTCTAGAAAAGGTAGCGCAGCCTTGCAGCCTGCAGTCAGCTGGTCTTTGCAGGTGCCCCAGGTACACCAGGGAGGAAGGGCACACCAGAGCCCTTCAGGGCACACAGAGTGGCTCCAGAGCGCCTGCTGCTCCCATCTGCATCCTGGTTATCTCCTGTGTGCAACTCAGGCACATCCAGTGCACAGCCCTCACATTAGACAGATGCCTGCAAAGGCACTGGCTCCTGGGAATTACTCTGCCTGCTTTAATACTGCTTCATGCTGTCAGGGCAAGGTAATGGCTCTCGCTCTGTTTTTTATAGTGCGAGACTCCCAATCAGATTCTGAAGCTGGGAAGAGATGCTTGCCCTGGCTCTGTTCCAGCTGCTTAGCTCTTGTCTCTCCACTAGCCTGGAAACATGTTTTAATGGTGTTTCGCTGTAGTCCCAGGCGCAGCAGATGCAGAATGGATTTGGTGAGCTGCTGCAGACACCAACAAGTTTAAAAACAAGGTCTTATCAGCTGATCTGGAGGTGCCAGCATAAGCTTGCTGGTGGGAGGGGTGATGACTGCTGTTCTCATTCCAATGGCCTGCTGGAAGGGGCAGGTTTTCCCAGCCAGCTGGGGTATATGATGTACAACCAGAGCAAAATGGTTTTCTGCTAATGGCAAAAATCGGTGCTATTTTTTTTTTTGGTTGGTTAGTTTTGCTGTTGTTGTTTGTTTTGTTGGGGTTTTTTAACCCTTGTTGATTCCAGTATCTGTATTCTTTAGTAGTAACAAATGGAGTGAAACCTTTCTGGTATTGAAAGGAATGAGTGATCTGATACAAAGCCAACCAGACTACCTGTTCTGTCTTCTTCAGAGTACATATCTATTCTGAAATTGGATAATGCTTTGAAAATGCAGGAATTGCTTGCTCTGGTCAATCAGAACAAACACCAATACCTTTTGTCTTGTCCATTTCCAGCTGTGGGCTGGAAGGTGGGAGGAGTGTGGGGAGCTCCCATGTTCTTTCTATGGTGGTGTGAACATGAGTCACTGTGGCCAAGTCCTTGTAAAGCCACCTTATCACCCCCTTGCCCTGGGTTTCAGGAAGGTTATGTGACGTTGTGTGTTTTATTAGAGGTTGTGGGGGGTAGGGAGCCAAGGCTTCTGGGACAGAGGAGTGTTGGAGGCTCCCCTTCATGCTCTTTCCCTTCAGCTCCTGTCACCTTGTGACTTGAGCTGCAGATCTAGTTCCTTAGTCCTCGTCCCCTGGGCCTCTTGCAGCCTGCTGGTTAGCACAGACATTCCCAACACAAGCCTTCCAGTATCTAGGAAAAAAACCCAGAGCTGGCAGTGTCAGCTGCTGAAAGGAGCAATCCTGGCCATGATCCCTGGACAGCCCTCCCTATCCCCCAGACAGGGATCAAGGCATATCAACAGCACAGTCAACTTGTGTGTTGTATGTGGCTCTGAGGATTGGGGAAACTGGTTGGGTGAAGTCTTTCTGGGCTTGGAGAATGACTTCAAAGCCATGGGAGGAGATGTCTGGATGCCAAGGAGAGTCCTGGTTTTGGGGCATAGGAGAATGTGAGTAAGACCACTTCTTGCCTTCACTGCATGCTGTGTTGTTGCAGGTGGATTGCTTTGGGAATCCAAAAATCCCTGTGGGACCTTGCTGGAAGGAAGCAGGCACTGATTCCCTTTCTTTGGTCCTTGGATCAGTTTCTAGTGCTGCGGTGCCTTGCTCCTTTGTCCTGAAGAGGTGTTCACTAAAGGCAAACATATTGAGTTTATCTGAGGAATTCAGATGAAGAATTTTTTTTCTTATTTTTTTTTGCCTCCCACAAGAGGATGGTTAAGTCATGGTACAGGGGTCTGAGGAGTTTGTGGGATCTCCGTTTTGGGAGATGGTCCTTTAGTTATACACAGATACCTGGTTTGGGTGAGGGAATGGACCAAAGACCTCTAAACATTCATTCCGAGTAATACTCTTCAAGTAATACTCAGGCCAGACTCTTACTGAGGGAAAAGTTGCAATGCAAGAGTCCCTCTATAGTACTTGAAGTCATCTATGTGTTGGTTTAACTCTCTAGACTGTCTGCAGTGCAGGAAAGGTCTGAGCTGGAGGCTGGCATTGGGAAAGAACTTTGGGTGGAAGATGGGACTGTAGATGTCCCCTTTTTTTGGCAGTAGGATGTAGAAACTTATGAGGCCACTGGTGGCAGAGAATATTATGGACATTGGAATTTGAGTGACACCTTTTGACTTTACAATTGCAGCTCAGAGATATGGTAGGTATGACCTCCCAGAATGCTGGCTCCTGACTGATGTCCTCTTTGTGTGTTCTTAGTGGCTCTAAGGGGCATCTAGGCATTTCTGGCAGCAGTAACAAGCATCACAGAGCTCCAGTCCTGCTCTGTGCCTCACTTGAACCTCAGCATTTCCTGTTCTGCCTGGATTAAAGCAGCTCTAGAAATACCAAGTTGGATGTGGAGCTCAGCAGCACTGGTTTGTCCCTTTTCTGTGGTTCTGCTCCAGGTGGCCTGGGGTGGTGACCCTGAGCACAGTGGCTCTTCTAGCAGTGGACTCAGTGTGCAGGTGTTCCTGGCAGTGTCAGCGTGTCCTGGCTGTGCAGTGGAAGCCTCAGAGGCCCTGCCAGCTGACTGTAATCTCCTATAATCTGTTTGCTTTCTGACACTGGTATCAAAATAAGAAAATTTGTGCTCATCACACAGCTTCTATGATGGCTGCAACTTTGTCATTCTGTTTGCTTTTGACTGCTGTTATTTTATTTTTCAGCATCCAAAGTATTAGGTCTAGATTTTGTTGCAGTGAAGACTCGCTTATTTGCAGTCTCTCTTCTAGCTTCATTGGAGGTCAACCAGTCATTGCAGAGACCCTTTGTTGCTTGACAGTAATGAGCTGGCAGAAGTCCAAGGAAAAACAAACAAACCAAAAAACCCTCCCTGCTTTTATCAAGTCGTTTTGCTTCCCAAATGTATAACCTTGCTGTTTCTCCAGGTAGCAAAAGCATGTCTCACAGGAGGAGACTGGGGCAATTATGATGAAGCAAGACAAAGCCTTGTGTTTCCATTTCTAAATGGAAACCATTGCTATCTATCTCCCAAATGTGGTCACTTGCTCTTGCTGTGGGATTTACTCTTTTCCACGGGTAGCTTTTTTCCAGCTGTCTTTCTGCAACTACCTTACATCACTTATATCCTTGGATCACCTTCTCCTGTGGAAGAAGTTGCTGCTGAAAATCTGTTTCACTTCTTTACAGAAAGTGCTGGCAGACTATCTGCAGTTTGAAGGATGCTGCAGTTATTGTCTTGTGCATGCAGAGAGGCAGTGAACTGCATTAGTTGAGTTGTTTGTAGACCTGAGATCTCTGTCCTGTTTTAGTTGACTCCTGATTTCCCCAGTGCTTCTCCTCCCCCACTCCCATAGTCTTTTCTAGCATTACACATCATAACCTAAGCTTTAAGATTGACTTGGACCCATTTAATCTGGCATCCTTGTAGATGTTGTGGGTTGAAGATGGGAGCAGTGAAGCTTCCAGCTCTTTCCTCTTAAAGGTCTCGCATGTGGGAGCAGTTTTGAGAGGCAGAAAAATGAGCTGCTGAAATTGCTGATGCTTAGCGATTTCGCGGTTATGCACTTGAATGCAGGAGGAAGGTTCTTGCCTGGCAGGATGTATTGCTGATGGATGCCTGGCTGATTGCTGCAGCTGCCACAAAGCTCCGTGCACGCATGTTCCTTCCCTGTCCTCCAAACGGGAGCAGAAGAGGGGAGATGAGATGGGTGCTGTCGGAAAGGCAGGCTGTTCTAGCAGCTCGCTGTAAATAGGGAAGACGTGCCAACTAGGGCAGAAAGGGGTGGGTGGAGACCTGGGCTGGGACACCTGCAGGTCCATGAGGACTGCAGCAGGATCAGCTGGGAACAGGACTCTCCATCTCTCAAGGAGCTCGGTGGAAAAGCATTCTTTCTTCCTGTTCCAGTCTGAGCCCCACCCTGCAAGGGGCAAACCACGATATGTCCCCTCCTCTCTGCAGAAAACCTCTGAGTGTTTTCTGCCTGGGTAAAGGACACTCAGGGCCCCTTACTTAATGTAAAGGAGTAGGAGGAGTGCATATACAGCAGCCTCAGCCTGTCTGACCTTGGCACTGGCTGCCATTGCAGGTGTTTCCTCTTTGGATGGCTGAGCACTGAGGGTAGACCTGCCAGCACTGGAGAGAACTAAAAATAAGCTCTTTGCGGGGAAATTTCTGCTTTGGAAAGTTAAGTCAGCTCTTGGTGGTGTTGGTTGCTTTTCTTTGCTTTAGAAGAGGTAGCAGCATTCAAATGACTTCTCAGCAGTCACCTCATTGTTTTCTTGTTGAGCAGCTGTGTGTTGTTCTTAGGTTTTGCACCCTCTGTCCAGCCTGGACAATCCTCTGTCCACTGCTGAGCATGGAAACATGCTGGTACCTAGCAGAGCTGTGCTTCCAGGATGTCACCCTAGGGGAGAAAGGCTGAGGTTGTTACAGATGTTTGTACAGCCTGTGAGAGAAGAAAACCCTCTATTGGGATGCCTTGGAGGATCTGAGGATGTAGTTGCAGGGTAGGATGAGTCTTATATGCTGTGGATCAGGACATTTTGATGTTTTGATTTATTTTTCCTTCTCAGTCTGAAATCTTTGCAGTTTCAAAAAACAAGTTGATTGTGAGGACTGTGAAAGGCGTGAGCATTTTCTGCTAGAAGGGCTGAAGAAGGAATGTTGCTGTAGTAGAGATGCTAATGGTTTAACACACAGCAGTTTCACAGTTGAGGAGTAGTTCTGTGTACAGTGGAATTAATGAGGCTGATTTTCTATGGATCTGGGTCTTGTCTGCCTGACTCTGTTACCTAGCAAGGTGTGAGGTCTGGTGGCTTTTTATCCTGTAACATGTTCCTCTTCCCAATGCGTTTGTATTGCACTTTTTAAAGATGGCAGCAAGATCTCTGTTTGGACATAAGTGATGCTGCCATGAAAACTGTCAGCATTTCATTTCATACGGTTGGCCCCAGTACCCACAGGGACTTGTGCTGCTCAGCTGTGAGAATTTCAGAGCAGAGTTCTGGTCTTTTGGGCATGAGGCTGTTCCTGGGTATCTTCTTGTGTCCCAAGCATTGCCTGTGATCCAGAGAACTCCCACTTGCCTGTTTTCCTGTTTGCAAGTGAGTCAGGGTGTGTTGCCTTATAAGTTGGAACCAGTGATAGGGCCATTTAACCCTTTAGCAGTTATTACCTAGGGTTCTGTGGAACAGCCTGCTGAGCCTTCCTGGGAAGCTGTCTGGAGCTATTTCAGAGCATCAGAGTTCGTGGCCATATGAGGCAGTACTAACACCCTTTGGGTTGCCATCCTCTTTTCTCTGGGGCTGGGAGTTGTTGCACATTTCTTCCTGAGTTGTGCTTGCCTGTAGAAGTCTGCATTAAGCAAGGCTTTCCTTATTGCTTTAGCACATGATCCCACTCCAGGTGTGTTAGAAAGGTGAGAAAAATAACTAGGGGAACTGTTGACTCTGTAGAAGTCTGCATTAAGCAAGGCTTTCCTTATTGCTTTAGCACTTGATCCCACTTCAGGCATGTTAGAAAGGTGGGAAAAAGAATAACTAGGGCAACTGTTGACCGGAGTGCTTAGCTGCCAGTTTCTGGAGAATGAGTTTGGAAGATGGGGTATGAGTGGCAACCAACTCTCAGCAAGCCCATTTTTCCTTTTGAACCAGTAGTCTGTGTCCTCTGTCTTGACCTGAATGAGGTTTTTCATGCTATTCTTGTCATATAATCTCCTGTAAAGGAAACTGGCATAAGTCATGGTCCAGGTGAGACTGTTTTGGTATAAAATGTGCATGGTTAACTGCATGTGGAGCATGACAGATACCCAAAAGTGAAAGATAAAGTGAAGAATGACTCAGAATTGGTGCTGATGCTAGATCATGAAGTGAATATGAAGTCAGCATTGTGACTTTGGGGGAGGATGACTCAGTTCTCGTTTAGAGGTGTGAACAGAAATCCAGTCTTCAAGAGACACGAGGTGTTTCTGCCCTGCTGAGGGGTTCAGTAAGGTCTCCTCTGTGAGTTGAGGGTTTGGCCCCCCTTTCCTGAGGGATGGATGTACATCATGGGAACAGAAACCAAAGAAGAATTGAGAGGAGAGTTCAGGCCTATAAAATAACTGGAGGAAGAGTGAGGCTAAAGAGGAGGAGATGAGTGGGTTTAATAATGAGATGTGTGTACTTAAAACAACTGTCCCGGTGTTGTTTGTCATCCTCACTTTAAGTGCCTCTCTGTTGCTCAGGGCCCATTCCCCAGTAGTTCCCTGCACTTGGATAGAGTGCACAGGTGAGGAGAGGAGGAGCCTGCCAGAAAGGGGAGCTCTGCTTGCTCTGTTCCTGTAGCTGGGACAGTATTTCTGTTCTCTCAGTAAAACAGGCACAAGGCAGCTGCCGAGCGAAGAGCTCAAACCATGCAGAGGTGGGTCCAGCAGGAGGTCAAAGGCAGATCTGCTGGCAGCAATTCCTTCACCTCCTCCTGTGTAGCTTCTGGGCAGTTTTCCAGGCAGCAGGGCCCTGGGCACTCAGGTTACAGAGGCCTCTGCCAGCTCCAGGTAGCAAGGAGGTGCTGCTGGGCAGGTGCTGCCTGTGCAGGGTTTTGGAGGCTGGTCTTGGAGTGACCTGATAGCAAGGTGGGAGGTGGCTTTACTGTTGAGTAATGTGAGGAGGTTGCTGGGGTGGCCCAGCTGGTGGGAGAGGCTTGGACTGTGCTAAATGAGCGAGTCCTGGAGCAGCCAGGGTCTTGCTGCTAGGGCTCTTGCCTGCCTGCTGTGTTTCCCTAGCTGCTGGACTTTGTACCCAGGGATCTTGCAGCCACACTAACATTGCAGGTTGTAGCACTTGGTGTCGCTGTGCAAAGGCAGTAGCTGGGGACTTTCCCATTGTATGTCTGGGGGAACAGGACAGGGAAGGACTGCAGAGTTCTTAGGCCATCCTGAGGAGTCCTTGGGGTGGCAGCAGGGTGAATGAAGATGGAAAAGCTGTTGGTGTTTCAAGTCAACACCTGCACAAGGATTGTGTTAGTGTGACTGTAGCTGTTGGTGTATGTGAGTGTCTGCAGTCAGGCAGTGGTGTGGTGTGTCCTGCTGGTGGCATG
Organism: Passer montanus; assembly: GCF_014805655.1. Taxonomy (NCBI): domain Eukaryota; kingdom Metazoa; phylum Chordata; class Aves; order Passeriformes; family Passeridae; genus Passer; species Passer montanus. The sequence continues at coordinate 84,679 of NW_024368485.1, read as the reverse complement.
TCCCTCAGTGCCACAATGGCAGTTCTGTGCAGAGGCTGCAGTCCTCAGGATGTACTCTTCTGGTCATATTTTGGTACAGTATTTTGGCACAATATCTGGCAATATTTTGGCATAGCAATACCACTGATGCCCTCCTGTCTGAGATGCTCCTCTAGGAGATTTTCCTTGAAACAGAAAGCTTTGAGCTGGCATCCTCACTTTGTGTTCCCTTTGTTCTGCAGTCAGAAGAGGTGCTGAGCTCTGACAGCCTCTCTGCATCAGTGGTCTGTGGGCAGAAGGTGTATAGATTGCAACCCCAGCTGCCAACCACAAATCTCTGCTCTTAAATGGAAGCTAAATTAGTCTTCCCCCTGCTGGGAGTGTGGGGGTGTTGGAGGTCACCGCTGGTTGTCCCCTTTTTGTCTCCTGTCCCTGCAGGCCACCTGCGCTGGTTGCCAGCACTCCGGCCACAAAAGCAGAGCACGTGCCCTGACAGCTGTCAGAGGGAGAGGGGAAGATGAAGGAGAAGGGCTTAGAGTAGACAGTCTGTTAAATGCTGCCTCTGACTGCTTGAAGGAGGTTGTGGTGCTTGTGTCTGCTAGTGACTCTCTGAAACAGCGCTGGGGCACTCAGGTTTTGTCTTGGTCTCTGTGCAGGGCTGCAGGAGTAGGACTATGTCCACCATGGTGTACCCAAGGGAGGAGAAACTGGACAAGCTGAGCCAAGAGGAGATAATTTCCAACACCAAACTGGTAATGCAAGGGCTGGAAGCACTCAAGAATGAACACAACTCCATCCTGCACAGCTTGCTGGAGACCATCAAGTGCCTGAAGAAGGATGAAGAAGCCAATCTCGTGCATGAGAAATCCAACCTGCTCCGCAAGTCAGTGGAGATGATAGAACTAGGGCTTGGAGAAGCTCAGGTGAGAGTGGGGGGTGATCCCTGAGGTGCTATCTGGGATTGACAGAGGAAGGGCAGGCATGTGGTCATTTCCCATAAACTAGAGGGGTGGGAAGGGGCTAAGTGTAGAAGGCTAGCTTGGGTGGACTCTAAGCATGCAAGGGAGAGACAAGACTGTGGTTGTTACTGACTGAGACTCTTAACAAGGTGATGATGGCATTGTCCAACCATCTGAACGCTGTGGAGTCGGAGAAGCAGAAGCTGCGTGCTCAGGTGAGGAGACTGTGCCAGGAGAACCAGTGGCTGCGTGATGAGCTTGCCAACACCCAGCAGAAGCTGCAGCGTAGTGAGCAGACCGTGGCTCAGCTGGAGGAGGAGAAGAAACACCTTGAGTTCATGAACCAGCTGAAGAAGTATGATGAGGATGTCTCGCCTTCGGTAGGCCCCAGTCCTTTTGAGCAGCTGCATTTGTGGGTCTGGGGGGTTGGACCAGGAGAACTGCCTACATGTTATCTCATGATAACCTTGCCCTGGATTTTGTCCCTTCCCATGCACAGCAATGCCTGTAGCTAAAGGGGGCCTGCATGGGGAAGAGTCTCTGAATTTTCTTCTGTGGGGGAAGATGGTGGCAGAGATGGCAGGAAAAATTGAATGTGTTGAGCTGCAGAATGGCCGAGAGTTTGGCAACTAACTCAGCCCAGGCTGATGCTGTCTGTGCTGAGAACCAACAATATTTGTAATTCTCATCCTCTCAGGAGGAGAAGGAGGGTGACTCCACCAAGGACTCTCTGGATGACCTATTCCCAAATGAGGAGGAGGAGCATGGTCCTGGATGTAAGTGTTTGCTCATGCATGGGTGCTGCCTGTCTCTGTTCAAGCCTGCTGGGCCAACTGTGCCGTGTTTATTTCTGTGCCCACAGTGCCCCACCAGCACAGCAGTGCCGTGGCAGCTGCCCAGCAGGGAGGTTATGAGATTCCGGCACGCTTGCGCACCCTCCACAACCTTGTCATCCAGTACGCCTCCCAGGGACGCTATGAGGTGGCTGTGCCACTCTGCAAGCAGGCACTGGAGGACCTGGAGAAGACATCAGGCCATGATCACCCTGATGTGGCTACCATGCTCAACATTCTAGCACTAGTGTACAGGTGAGCATGGTGGGAAGGGCAGGATTGGGCCAGGACAGCTTTCTGCATCTCCTATTTCCCTTTACAGCACATCCTGGGGCTCCCCAAGCTTCCAAGGGTTTGCCTTTCAGAAAGGTTTTAGACTAGATGGGGTGTTTGGTTTACCAAACTCCCAGATATATCTAGGGACTGACAAAAGCAGGGAGGAGGAGGGAAAGAAAGGACTTTGTGGATCTGTGTGGAAGGAGCACTGTTCATAGTTCTGCCTGCTCTGGGCTGTAATGTCCAAATCCTAGATAACTGGTTGACTTTGCACTGCAGGGATCAGAACAAATACAAAGAAGCAGCACACCTCTTGAATGATGCTCTTTCCATCCGTGAGAAGACTCTAGGCAAAGACCACCCAGCGGTGAGTGTCTCTCTCCTCTTCCCCTTCACCTTTGGGTGCTGCTGGGGCACTGTTCCAGCAGTGTTTTACTGCTTCAGTATTTCCTGCTGGCTGCCTCAGTACAGCCTGTAAGGAGTTGGCTTCTCTTGGATCCTGCAATACAGGCAGGGCAGCCTTCTGTCTCTGGACCTCCTTCTCTTGAGAAGCAGCAGTACTGCAGGCATAGAGGAAATGTGACAGTCACTGTTACTGTTGCTTGTGCCCCTTGTTTGGTCTCACTGGAATTTGCTTTGTTTCATGGAGAAGTTTCTGTCTCTGCAGGTGGCAGCGACTTTGAACAATTTGGCTGTTCTCTATGGCAAGAGAGGGAAGTACAAAGAAGCAGAGCCGCTGTGTAAGCGAGCCCTGGAGATCCGTGAGAAGGTATGACTCTGCCATGCTCTTCCTCCTTTCAGCTCTCTCTGTGGGCTTTCTCCCATTACCTCAATGCATGTGGGAGATCCAGGGCCTATCTAGTGTGTTCAGCTGCTGATTCTGCCACCACCTTTCCTGTCTGTCCAGTGTTTGCAGTCCTAGAGAGGCCTGCCAGGAGGTGGAAGCTGGAATTTCTCCTCCTTTCCAGACCCTGGGTTTTGTCTGACATAGGCATGTGCTGGGGGGACTCCAGCGTCTACTAACTCCAAGAGTCCACTCCAGTCTTTGTGGCTTCTCTTCTTTTATTCACCCAGGTTCTAGGCAAAGACCATCCTGATGTGGCCAAGCAGCTGAACAACCTGGCCCTGTTGTGCCAGAACCAGGGCAAGTATGATGAGGTGGAGTACTATTACTGCCGGGCCCTGGAGATCTACGAGAGCTGCCTGGGTCCTGACGACCCCAATGTGGCCAAGACTAAGAACAACCTGGTGAGGCTCTGGGGAGAGGCCATGTGGTGTTGGGGAGGGCTGCTGTGGGAGAGGGGAGCGTTGCCTGCTGCTTAGAGACAGAGCAATAGCTGCAAGAGGTGGGCAGACTTAATCCGTTTCCCAGTGGGGCTGGAGCTGTTTTCTTTTGGTTGCAGGCTTCCTGTTACCTGAAGCAAGGCAAATACAAAGATGCAGAGGTGCTGTATAAGGAGATCCTTACCCGTGCTCACGTGAAGGAGTTTGGCTCTGTGGATGGTTTGTACAGCAGAAGCCCTTGGGGCAGGGGAGGGTTTCCTGGCTCTCAGCCTAGACTTGTCTGGTTCTGGTGTTGCCCAGACTGAGGGATGGGATGTCTTGCAGGGCCCCTGCTTTGGGCATCCCTTGAGATGCTGCTGTTCTAGTGTGTTATGCTCTTCCCCCTCTTCTCTCAGGAGTCTTAACCCAGTCTTTTTACAGGCTTGGGTATAGTAAATGGCATAATCATGCTCAAGCATAGGCTGAAGTTTTTCCAGTGCACCTGGCACCTGTACTTCAGCTGGGAGGACTTGTTCTTTCCTTCCCTTGTCCTGCCTTTGCAGTGTTGGTTGACTTTCTTGGGACTCTGGGCCAGGGACCGGGGGGAGGATCTGAAGTGTCACTTCCCTCTGATGAGATGCTAGCTTTGGGGACAGAGTGCTGGGCTGTACAGGAGGCAGACAGTGTGGGGTGGTGAGTGGACCTGTTTTGCATTCTTCCCGACACAGATGAGCACAAGCCAATCTGGATGCATGCAGAGGAGAGAGAGGAGATGAGCAAGGTGAGTCTGATTGCAGAGGATTTGATCTTCTCCTACCACAGCCTATCTCTTATCTCCTCCTTCCTGGAGAAGCTGCAGTCTGAAGAGCTACCAAGGCCAGGAGGCATCTGGAGAGGGGGGATAGGGGATACAACACTGCTGCTCCCTGGGCCAGCAGGGAGGGAAGGTCCATCAGAGAGCAGGGTGTTTTTCCTTGGGCAGGGCTGTTCAGTCTCTCGGCCATGGCTGCATGCTCTCTCTGCTTTAGTGATTGATCCCTCTTGGGCATGCAGATGATGGAAGATGGCAGATGGCAGAGGGTTGTGCTGCAAGGCCTTGGCACTCTGTTCCAAAGAGCTGCCAGTACCCAGAGCATAACTGGCTTCTAAAGCAGCTCTAAGGCAGTCTAGAGAAAAAATGAAGGTCAAGAAGAAAAGTTGCTGTCACCTTGCTTAGGAAATGGAGCCATATCTGACAAGGGTGTTTGCACAAGGTGGGCCCTAGATGGCCTCTGAAAGGGTATAGAAATGGACTGTGCTTGCCTTGGGCTAGGCTGAAAGGCGAAGCTACTGTTGCTCCTGCAGCCCAAGCCCTGTTCTGTGGTCAATAAATGCAGTAGTTGTGTTTTGGCTTTTGCCAAGTGTAAGGCCCCATCTGTTTTTTGGCAGGCCAGTGAATCAGCAGAAGGAAGGGTTCTGATCTAGTCCTCTACCTGCAGTGGGACTCTCCTTTTTTTTGCCCTCAAAACAGTCCCCAACCCTCCAGGGTTCAGGCAGCAGTCTGGCAGGCTTGGCTTAGTGACTGATGAGTCCCATCCTATCAGCTCTAGAAGCAAGGCACTGGCAGGTGCTTCCCACAGCATCCTGTGCCTTCCCATTGAACCACTCTGCATGGCTCCCCATGCAGGGCACTGTTCAGCTTTACACTGTTCTGGTTGCTGTACTGCGAAGGCTCTGCTGCAAAGAGTCTGCACTTGCTGCAGCACCATCCTGGAGAAATCCAAGCTGGAGTAGAGACTGGGTTCTCATTGCCCCCTCTGGGACTGAGACTCTTCTGACGGTATCTTTGGAGAATTTAGGGATCAAATGTAGATAGCTGTAGTATGAAGGTGTGCTCCAGATAATGCAAGCACTGCCATGGGGCAAGAGAGCAGGCCGGGAGACTCACGGTTGGAGTAAGAAATTCATTTTACATGTGAGTCTTAGGCAAGGTCTAAACCTCTTTCCCTGACTCTGGGGCTCCTCTCCCCACGGCAGCTGTGTCTGTGCCCCATGGCAAAGCAGGGTTGGCACTCCTGTTCAGCCAGCAGCTGTAGTCACAGACCTGCTTGTACTCCTGGCCCAGGAGCTGGAGCTGTTGTACTGTGCCTTGTGCTGTTTTCATATCTTCTGTTAAAATGTGTGAAATTCCTCTGGCGGAGCTTGGCTACTTTTGTCCCTTGCCCCACTTTCCTGGCAGCAGAAGGCCAGTTCATGCCATCAGCAGGGCCTTGGGCACAGCTGGCAGCCCTGGCCTTCAAGGCTTTGTCTGCCCCAGAGGATTGGACACCTTGCCTGTTAGGTTCAGACACCCTTCAGGGCTGCCTCTACAGGAGAGATGTATTGAGTCCTGAACTCCCCTGTCCCTGGTGCCTGCCCAGGCTGTGTAGGCTCTGGTGTGAAGAAAACTATATGTGCCTATGGCACAGGGAGACTCTGGCATGTGGGATAAAGAGCTGAGAAGTGCTGTGGGAATGAGTGAGAACAATGCTCCCCATGGAGACAGTTTCTTCTGGACTAGAGGGTAACTCGTGCTGTGGAGCAGTAGCCCCCTGCTCCTGCTTGGTGCCATGGTCCTACATACCCAGGGCTAGCATCTACTGCCCTGCAGATTGTCCAGATCTTCCCTGAGCATCAAGTTCTGCCCCCTGTGCTGTCACTCTGGCCAGCAGCCCGTTTGCAGCTGGCTGGGACAGGGCCAGCTAGGCAGCTTTGGGATGCAAATGCTGGGCATGGGAAGGGACAGCTAACTGGGCTGAGCTGCTGTAGGGCAAGCCTGACCTTGTAGCCAAAGGCTGGGATGGGGCTGGCTGATTCCTTTGCTAGTCCTGGCTGAGGGATTTAGTGCCCATGGTGACTGGCATGCTGGTGGGGTTTTGTCTCCCTTTTGCATTTTGGTTGGGGTGTCATGCCCTCCATTATGCCATGAGAATAGGCTGTGCTGTCCTTGCTGCCTTTGGTACCATGGAAGTGGGTAAGGAGATGGGATTGTGCTCCTTCCTGAAACTAGGATATCCCTTTTGCTTGTGGCCCAAATCTGTTGCATCAAACATGTTTTTAACTTTCCTATCAGGAAGCTGCTGGGCTTCATCACTGCATTTGCATATTTTCCAAAGGCTGGGCTGGTGCAGGGGTGCAGCCTGGGGTCTGACCCTGGCATTGGTGGCAGAGCACAGGCCAGAGAAGGGCAGTAGATGTGGGACTAACAGCTCTCTTCTCTCCTCACCCTGTAGAGCAAGCACAGAGACAGTGCTCCCTATGCTGAGTATGGTGGCTGGTACAAGGCCTGTAAGGTTAGCAGGTAAGAGCTGGTTTGTGGGCAGCTGTGGACTCTGGGGGGGTGACCCCAGGGCTCCTGCTCACCTTCCCTCTGTTACCACAGCCCAACTGTGAACACCACTCTGAGGAACCTGGGTGCGCTGTACCGGCGCCAGGGCAAGCTGGAGGCAGCCGAGACCTTGGAGGAGTGCGCGGTTCGCTCCCGACGACAGGTAACCCCAGAGGGACCTTCCCTGCTGTGGGGGCATTGCAGGGCTGGGGGTGGCCCTGCCTTTGCTTGGGGTGTGGTGAGGGACTCTCCTGGGCCTCTCTGATGTTCTTGGTTTGTGTTCCCATGACACCAGAGGGCCTCGGTGTTTGGGGATGCATTTGTGCGGAGATCCACACGTGTGTAGGTGTGTGGGGTGGCGCATGTGTGCGTGGATGGAGCAGATGGCCATGAGTGGGGAAGGCATGGCTCACTGAGTGCAGAAATACTGCAGCAGGGTTAAGGCAGGTTCCTGGGCTTTGTCAGCTACTGGGGAGGGCTACACTTACTGGGATGTTTTCTTCATACTATTTTTTTTTTGTCCAGAGGCAAAAAATACCTAGAATTTCTTAGAATACCTCTTGTCTTAAACTCCTCTCAATCCTCAAATAATAAAGCAGGAGCTGTAAGCACCTAGCATGAAAGACTGAAAGACAGCTGAATCCTTCACACTTCAGAATGTGAAGGAAAGAAGCTGTCAGCTTTGGGGTAGTGAGCCCTTGTTCCATAGGGTTGGTTATGGCCTTGTGAGGACTCACTGAGCTGGGGGTTCAGACAGAAACTGCTAAGTGCAGGATGGCATTTGGCTCCATCCTGGTTGTGCTGGGCAGTTTTGACTGTGATGGGGCAGTGGCCAAGAGAGGGAAAAGGAACCAAGCACAGTGATGGCACAGTGGATCTCCAGAGGGAAGGAACATGTAAAGACAAAACACGATTCTTCCTTATCCTTTCCTACTTGCAGGGCATTGACCCAATCAACCAGACGAAGGTGGTGGAGATCCTGAAGGAGGGGGATGGCACAGAGAGGCACCGGAGCCTGGGGGGCAGTGTCAAGTACGAGAATGCCACAGACGGTAGCGAGGAAGTGAGTATGGGCGTGGAATGGAGCGGGGTAAGTACAAGACACCATCAAGAATGGCCTCAGCCGGCTGCCAGAGGGGAGGGACAGCCTGGCTGAGGGCTGTCCCCGCGTGGCCTGTCGTGGCATCCTTGTCTGCCTCCATTCATTCCCTGCACATTTCCTTCCCTTTTCTTGGCATGAGCCAGCCAGCCCGCAAAGGTGCGTGTCTGGGTCTGGCTTCTGGTGTATAGAACAGATCTTCCCAGCTGAGGGCTCCTGCTTCCAGGGAGCTGCCAGGCCCTGGCAGTGCGCAGCATGAACTGGCCCTGGTCTGCCCTTAATCTTAGCCTTGTAACCTTATTAACATCTCTCCCTGCTGCTCCCCTCTGGAGGCCCTGGCTGACAGCATCAGCCCCATCTTGGGCTCACCCAGCCTGTGAGAGCCATTTGGCTGTCTGTCCTGCACTGTGCCACTGACAATGCTGAGCCTGGGGAGGGTTGTGTGTGTGTGATATGCCTGGTGTGTCTGTGACTGAGTGACTGACTGCAGGGCACAGGAATAGTCTGTAGCCAGCATCTTTGCTGTCCCCCTCTCCTGGTCTTGTGCCCTAAGCAGGTTCTGGCTAAGCAGAGGGGATAAAAGGCAGGTCTTGGCAGGATGGCAAGCTGGGCTGACCAGTGGAGGCAAGAGACTGATGTTAGCTGAGGCACAGACAGGTCAACCTGAACCTCTCAAGGTTTGCTCTGAGGCTGAAGGTGACTTTGGTCACTAGCACTGAGTTTGGAGAAAGGTAGTGATCCAGGGCTGGAACAGATGCCTTTTGTCTCCTGCAAGCAGGAGGATGGAGAAGATGAACAAGTGAGCATGGTGCTGGTGGGTGCTCGGCTCAAGGGCTGCTAGAGCTGTTAATGCTGACATTCCTTCTGCAAACTCTGAGAGCACAGACTAGCTGGGGTTGTTGCAGCCTGGCATAGGGAAGGCACTGAGCACACAGAGTCCTTTGCTGCCCCCTCACATCTGCTGTCACTAACCCTTCCCCACCTGGCTCTGCTCTATCCCCACCTGCATGAGCTCCCTCTCTTCCTCTTTTTTCTTCCCTGTTGCCATGACAGCCCTTCAACACCCAAAGCCTGAAGCCTGCTGGCTCTCTTGATTGTGGATTGTACACAGGAGGTGTCTGAAGGGGATCTGAAAAACAGACCTTCAGGTGGACCCAGCAGCTTTACTGGATGCAAGGCTGTCCTTTGCCCCAGGTCTTGGCATCAGGACCAAAGAGCTCTGGCAAGGCACCAACTCTAGGCCCCTGCACTCAGCATTAGTAAGGGGGCTAGACAAGCACAGAGGGAGGGCTGCAGGTGTGGATTAGAATCACCTGGTCCCTCTGCTGGCTGGTGTCTTTCTGCAGCTCCTCCTGACTGTGCTTGGTGTTGGGTGATCTCTTTGCACTGGTGATGGTCAGGGAGACCTTCCTGATGGTCTCTGAGCTGATCATCCTGAGGCAGGTAGGCAGTGCCACCCTCTGCCACAGCCAGTCCCAGGGAATAGTCCCTGCTTATGTGACCCTTCCCTAGGGGTCTTAGCAGAGCTTCCCTGACCCAGACAGCTGTAAATAGAGGATTGGAGGGCTAGCCCAGCACCCTGGGGGACACAGCTGCTGCCACATGATTCCTTTTCCAGCCTGCTGCACACATAGCCAGTCTTCTCTTCTGAGCCAGCAGCCCTGCACTGCACTGCAGCTCCCTGCAAAAGAAGGCTGAGGCAGCTCCTGCTGCTCCTGTCTGTCACAGCCTGTTTTTCCTGTTGGTCCAGAGATCTCAGATGTGCTGCCTTAAAGCAGCCTCTGCTGCAGGCAGAGCTGTGGGAGGCCCCAGGGTGCCCTGTGCCCATAGGCAGCTCTGGAAGCACCCCAGGGCCTGGATCAGCTGCTTGCTGCCCAGGTAACTGGGATGTGAGAGCAGGGGCTGGCACCAGCTCCGTGGTGCAGAGGCCTTGGCAGGTACCCAAGGCCCAGGAGCAGGAGCCCTCGGAGCAGGAGACCCAGGCTGCTCCTCCCTGAGCTAAGCTGTTCCTGCCAACCCAGTAAGCCCACTAGCAAAGAAGTGAGGCTGCAGTTTCAGCCTCACAAGACTCTCTCCCTGCCCAGATGTGGCCTGTGGTCTCTGCATGCAGCCTGGGCCTTGTCCCACCTGCTCCCTAGGTGACCTACAACCTCACAGCCTTGTAAATTGTGTCTTTCTCCTCTCTGTGCACTAGGCTTAAATGCCTCCCGAGACTCCCTCTTTCCCCTCCACCGCAGTCACCTGGATGTTTGTGTTGTATCTTCCGACTTTTCCTCCACACCATCCCTCCTTCCTCGGCGAGAGCTCCACGCCAGTCCCCCAACCCTCCTGGCGCGCGAGGGCACCGCGACGCCTGCAGAGGAGTGCCTGGCCACATGGCCCAGCTCCAGTCCCGTGGCCAGCAAGAGCAGGAAGAATCTGCGAGGAGCTGCCAGCTCCCCCAGGCCAGGGTGACGCGCCACCGTCCCCTTGCGTGTCCCCACCCCTGGCCTGCCCTTGCCCATCCCCGGGGCCCAGGCCTGCGGGGGATTGTCTTCACTCCAGGCTTGCTGACTCCATTGTCCCTAGACGTCCTCCTAGCTTGTTCCCTCCATCTCTACAGAGGCTCCAAGATGGAGGGCTGTTATGGGACAGTGAGCCTGGCCTAGGCAGGGCTGTCATGTGCCCAGTTGCTTTCTTGCCTGTAGGCTTAGCTGATATTAGTGCCTTGTAGCAATCCTGTGCTGGTTCCCAGTGAGATGGGCTCTCCCTGCAGCACAGGGCAGTCCCCATCTTGCTACTCTCTTCCCTGCTGAGCTCTGTGACCCAGGAGCAGTGTGTGGGTCTCTCTGTGGGGCAGCCCATAGAGCTACTGTACATCCAAGATGAGGATGGGGGCAACAGCCAAGGACTATGTGCAGGAACTGGCCAGCACAAGCATGTTTGGCTGCAACTTCCTGACTGGATGCTATAGCCAGGTTCCTCATCTGGCATTAAGGGCTGAATCAACCCCATTGCTACAGGGTTCTTAGGTGTGGCTGGTGGGAGAAGTGGGGGTGAAGTTGTTTGCTGTTCCTTGAAGGTAGAGGAGGGGTAGGAGGAAAGAGTGTTTTTGCAAGGGGTAGACCCCAGATCATTAGAAGTGTCTGAGATGGGGAATGGCCTGGATTGGAGCAGAGTGGTTGGGAGAAAAAGAAGGTGTAAAGATGGATATGAGGAAGCAAAGGGCTGGAGGTGCTCTGTGCAGGTGGGAGCAGATGGGATGGCTGGAGGGAGGTTGTTGCAGGGGTAGGGGCTGGATTGCTCACAGGTCTGGGGCTGACTGCAGTCTGGCTGTCCCTAGCCAAGTGGGTGGGAAATGTGTAACCCTGTTACCAGCAGGGTCACCGTGCTGACCCTGAGGGGGTGTGGGGGTGGCCAAGTGCCTCTGATGGCTTCAGGCCTTCACAGGGTCTGGTGCTGTTAGTCATTGCTGGGAATAGAATGTGTCCCAGGGCCAGATCTCCACTGTCTTGGGTCTCACATCCTTGAGTGTACACTCTCATCCCACCTCCTATAGGAAGGGAACCTCCCTGGCCCTCCTGTCTGGGAAGAAAGCTGGGGAGGTTGTAGGCAGCAGGATAGAGCCCAGGGGCCAGCACAGGACTCCTTATTTATTTAGCTAGATCCCCTTTTATGCTAGTCATTGGGCAGGTTGTGATACTAAATGTGCTTGTGTCTGTCTGGGCCTGGCTTTCCTGTGGTGGTGCAGAGGTCTTGGGGTACATGCATGCTGCTCCCCTGGAGTTTGTGCTTACTGAAAGGAAGCTTGTCCTCAGGACATGGGGCGTGGAGCCCAGGGCAGAGTGCCACAGGGCTGTCCTCTCTGTCCCAGTGCTGCTCCATGCTTCTGGAGAGCGGTGAGTTTCCAGTGCAGGGTGTGTTTGGACCTCAGGGCCACCTGCCCCTGTGCTTTGCCATGTCCTGGACCTGGTGCTGTAACAACCATACCTCTAATTAAAGGTAGACTGACCCAAATTGCTGCCCTGTGCTTCTTTCCATGCTCTGTAGGCCAGCGTCGGTCAGCCCTGGGGTGGTGGGTGCAAATGCTGCTGGAGCAGGTCTGGGGGTGCTTGGTGTCTGTCTGTGTGTACAGGGGCATTTGCTGCCCCCAGGGCTCCCCTCCCAGGCTGAGCATTGGAGATGAAGGACCCAGCTCCACTGTGCTTTTTCCCTGTCCTTCAAATTGGAGTTGCTGCTAACCTCGGCTCTGTAACCGTGTGTGGCAGGGCTGCCCTGGGGCATCTGAGCTTGGACCTTCCCCAACCTTTGGCATTTCTATTTAGCCAAAGAAATACCCCATTGTGTCCCTCAGTGCTGAGCTCTACATGCTGCCAAATCTGCCCAAGTCCTCTGCCTCCGTGCATTAGGCAGGGTGGGAGCATGCAGTGAAGAGGAGCTCAGTGGTGGAGCTGCTTATTTTTTTTGGAATGCTCTCATCCTGGTGGGTGCAATGGGGTGGGGGCTCTGCGGCAAACCAAACCCATAAATGTTCTGGGTTAAAAATAACCCGTCAGAAAAGGGAGTGGGGGGAGTAGAGAGGCTATTTTTAACCCAGCATGCAGCAGCATTTGGTTCTGGTGTTGGTCTGCAGTCAGTCTGCATCGCTGCAGCTGGGGAAATGTGGCTCCATCCTCCAGCTCTGATACAAGAGCATTCTTCCTGACCTGATCCTGCTGCCCTTGTACCATGGTCCTGCTCCCCTGTCCCAGCTGCGTTCCCTCTTCCACCCCTGGCTTGCGTGCCCTGGGAAAAGCAACAGTGCCTGGCATAGCAGTACCCTGCAGGGAGAGTGGTGACCCAGTGCAAGTCTGGGGGGGAGGCAAAAGACACCTCCCCATCTTTGTTAATGCTACACACTGATATTCAAAACCTGCCCGGGATGCCTCGTGCAGGAATTGAATTGTTTACTTTGCTGCTTTGGGTGCTCTCTGCATTTCTGGTGACTGGGTCCCTTTGCAGCAGCAACATATGGCTCTCAACATGGAAAACCCTCAGCCCAATGACAATGTGAAGAGGTTCAATGCACTTGTTTTGTCCCAAAAGGGATGAGAGGAATACCAGGAGAAAGGTTTGCTGGTAGGAAAAATCATGGTCAGCTGTTAGAGAACAGTGTAGGGCTGGCTCAGGTTTGGGTGATCAGAGCAGAGGAGCACTGGAAAAGCCTTCCCCAAGGGCCACAATGTGTAATGATCAGCACAAGGGTGTCACTGGCCTAAGGCAGAGACCCTGCCTGCCTGCAGAGCTGCTGGGACAGTGCTGAGGTAATTGCTTCTGCTAGCCTGAGCCACAAGGCATTTGGTCACTTGGAGTGCTTCCAAGGGGCTGCCTCACATCTTCCTAAGGAGTAAAAGGGCTTCTGCCATCACTTCACCTCCTTCTCTTCTGTCCCAGTGTTCCAGGAGCCATTCACAGCAGGAGCAGGGAAGACTGCTGTTATCCAGCCATCAGAGCAAAAGTAATTCCACATCAGCAGTGGTGTCACAGCCTTATGTAACAAGCAGGCAAGGCCACAGAGGAAGAGTTTGGTGGCATGATGACATGGTGGCATGGTGTGGTGCCATGCTGTCAACCTCTGCCTTGCATGCATGTAGAGCAAAGTGCAGGAGGTGGACTGGAGCCTGTCAAGGCCTGAGAGTGCCTCACTGAGTACTAGGGACTTTTGGAGGCATGTGGGAGGAAAACAGGCTCAGGAACAAGATTTCAGGCTGGTTTTGGTCTTCAGAAAAAGCAGGTAGACATGAAAAGCTCCCTGCAAAGTGCCACCTCCTGAGGCAGCTGGTGGGGCTGCATGCTGCTAAAGTTGGGGGGCCTAGGTGGTGCCTGCTTGGCAGCACAGTGCAGTGAATTCATCCCCAGTGGAGCTGCCTGAACTGCTCCAAAGGCTCAAAGCTAATTCTCTTGGAGGTGTTAGATATGGGACAAGGCTGTGTGTGCAGTGTGAAATGGTCTTGTGTGATGTGAGTGAGTCTGCAGGACCAGGAGTGCATCTGTGTGAGTGCTGGACAGAGAGGAGGAATGGTGATGGTGTGATGAAGAAGGGCAAGGGGAGGGAGAGGATGAGGATGGCCTCCAGCCAGCAGCAAATGAGGAGAGCATCCTTGTAATGAAAGCCCCAGCAGCCTGTCCTGGCCTGACAAAAGTATCCCTAATTTTGGGGGCTTGTTGCCTCTCTGGCCACTGGGACCTCCTTGGTAGTTGCTGCCTGAGCTGTTGCAGGTGATGGAGCTGTGTCATCTTTGAGCAGGACTGTGCAGATGCCAGTGCCATTTGTGCTGGGAGCAAGTCAGCAGCCTGTCTGGATGTTGAGCTTGCACTGGCAGGAGGGAGCATCAGGCTGGATGAGCCAGAGAATAGCAGCTGACTCCCCAGTTACCATGTCCTGTGGAGAACCCCATGCAGTGAGCAGTAAGCCTGCCTTGGGCCAGGGCTAAACCCTCAGTGCAAGTGGGCAAGAGGATGTTTGGAGCCAGTTCCAGCCACTCATCAGCATCATGCCAGAGCCTGATCAGTGCCACTCAGCCATCACCCTGGCTTGTGTCTCTGTGTCCAGGATGGCAGTGGCACTCTCCAGCGCAGCAGCTCCCTGGGAAAAATCCGGGATGTGATACGGAGGAGCAGTGAGATGTTGGTCAAGAAACTGCAGGGCAATGGTCCCCTGGAGCCCAGGAACACCAGGTACGTACAAGGGTCAGGCTGCATACAGGGCAGGTGTGGGCCCTGCCACTTTGTGTGTCTGGATCTGACCCCTCACAGCACGATCACATCTGCTCTCCTCTGCTTTCTTATAGCATGAAACGAGCTGCGTCCTTAAATTACCTGCACAAGTCTAGTGATGCTTCGTTTGAGGTAAGCACAGTGTGAGTGGTGGGGCTGGTGCAGGACTGCACATGGGGCTGGGGGCTGTGTGGCCAGCAGTGCAGGGGGTGAGGGGCATATTAGTGAGCCCCAGGTGCAGTGCTGAGAACCCCTGAGCTTGTAGCCCCTCGTCTGAGGTCAGAGCTCCAAATCTGAAGGGGTTGCTTCCAAGGACTCACCTTCCTCCCCACAAAGCTCAGCCATAGATTGGGAGCAAAGGCAGCAGCTACTGTGTGTGACAGCGGCACCAGGGCCGTCCTGGCTTGCAAGGCAAGGGGTGCAGGAGTTGGGGTGGCAGCTTTGGGGCACGGGGGTGGATTGCAGGTACTTCATGGGCACTGTATTTTTTCCAGGGCACCCAAGGCTTCCGTGCGGAGAGCAGAGGCCTGAGCGCCAGCAGCATGGACCTGTCCTCCCACAGCTCCCTGCTCTCCTCCAACTGAGCTGGCTGCCGCGCTGCTGGGCACCCTGGCTTCGCGCTGCACGGGGCAGCGCCCGGCACCTCCCCACACCACCTCCTCTGTTCTCCCCATCACCGGTTCTCGTGCCACCGTCTGCCTGCCCAGCCCGGCCTCCCCCGGGGGTCCCTAGCTAGTTCGGGCACCGCAGCCCGCCCGCATGCTCCTCTGCTGCTCACCGGGGCGCGCAGCTCCGGCGGCCGCATGCTCGGTACCGGTCACACACGCTCACCAGGTAGAGTCGCCAGCCCGGGGAGGGGGGCTATCCCCCAGGCCGGGGCAGCGGCGGGAGTGCCCCATGCGCCCGGCACGCCGGTGGTGCGCCGGATGATCGCTGTACTTTATTTTATTAAATAAAACCGACCCTAGAAGCGACCGCGGCTCGGCCTGAGGGGGACGGGGCGGGCGGGGCGGGGGCGGGCGCCGCCTGCCGGGGGGACAGCGCCGCCACGGTCCGCCGGAGCGCCAGGGGGCGCTGTCCGCCGCGCCGGGCCGTGCTGTGCCGCCCCGGGGCGGTCCCGGTCCCGTTCCCGGCGGACGCGATGGCGCGGATCACGTTGGAGGACCTGGAGCGGCTGGGCGAGGAGGACGGCGACGGCAGCGACGGCGAGGACGACCCGGAGGGGGAGGGACGGCTGTTCGCCCACTGGGAGGCCGTGGCCAGCACGCACCGAGTGAGCCTGCCCCGAGGTGAGCGCCGGGGCCGTGACGGCACGGAGCGGGACCCCTTGTGCGCCGCGGCCGGGGCGAGCCTCGTCTCTCGTGTGCTTTGCCTTGCAGACATGGCAGGCCCGATCGCCCAGATGGCCCGGCACAGGCACGCTCGCGAGCCCGTGCCGTACGTGTCGCTGTCGCAGCACGGGAAGGTGAGGCCTGACCCTGTCCGCACGCCCGGCTCCCGTGGCGGGGCTGCCTCGGCCGCCGCCGGCCCGGGCGGGGAAGGGGCCTCGTGTCGGCGTGTGCCAGCCCGGCCCCGGCTCCTGCAGCACCGCGGCCGCCATCGCTGCAGTACTCTGCCACTCGTGTGGAGTGACGGCAGCGCTCAGCTTCCCGGCCTTTATTTAAAATTGGACAAGTCGTGCAGCTTTCTCTGGTCTTCTGACTTCCATCTGCCTCCTCTGCCAGCCTATCCTCTTGCTGGGGTGGGCACAGCTAAGGAAGTGAGCTTTCACTTCAGAGCCTGCTCCCTGCCGCTCTCCAAACACCTTGTTGCGTAGCTCGAAGTCCTGCTGGCTTTGTGTTTGTGCTGGTTATGTTGTCTGGTTGAGCTGGAGAGTTCAGCTGGCTGGCACAAGATAAAGATGTGTCTGTGGGGAACAGAGGGCCTGTGACGCTGGCTGTCAGATGAGAGCATGTGTAGTTATTTGTCTCAACCACCAAACCAAACATGGTGTCTTTTGCCTGAAGATCTTCTCTTTGTGCTGGCTATGTTGCACACTTACTTTCATCTCCTGCACATAAGGGTGCTTCTGTGCTTTGAGAAATAACTGCTTGTCAGACTGGTTCTTGTGTCTCTGCAGGCCTAGCTGGGCTTTCTACCAAGAAGACATCTGTCAATTGTCCTCTATATGAGAAGTGGTTAACCAATTTCTTCTGGGCTGAGATCCAGCACTCCCTGTAAAACATGTCTGAGCATGTGGCTTGTGCAGCTTGGAACTGGGGCTTCACCACACTCCCTCCTTCCTTGTTCTGGGTCCCAGGGACTTAATCTGGCCTTTTCCCCGCCTGTGTCAGTCCCAGGCAGGAATGGGGCCCCAAGACTTTGTGGGAACTGAAGAGCTTTTGTTGTTGTTGGCATCCCATCTGTGCCTGAGGAGGATTCTTGGAGTGTGAGGCTCAGTGAGAGGAGCCACTGCCTGACATCAGTGCCGAGGGGACTTTGGAGCTGGGGCTCTTAGGGACACGTTTGCCAGGCTCAGGCAGATCAGTAGGATTGGTTGCTTTTCCTGAGCTATCAGTGCTACAAGCCCTCATCCTCTTGGAGGCGAGTGAATTATTATGCCACCTACAGCACTGTGCCCTGTCAGCACTCAGCCCCCAGCTCAGTCAGGGCTCAGTTCCCCAGCTCACATTGCAGGGACCTGTTGCTACTGTGTCTGCATGAAGCATCTTCTGTATTTCTTTTGGACAAGTGTCATCCCGGGTGGTGGTGCTTAGTGGAAGGATCAGGCTGTGGCACAGCCAGATGCTGTGTCTTCACTGGGTTGATTCCTTTATTGCAGGTGGTATGGCAGATGGAGTAGAGGGATTGGTGTTTTCCTTGCTTGGAAAATGCTCTTGCTTTGCTCTGCTTTGCTTGGTGGGACAATGGCAGGCATGGCCCCAGCTAGAGGGGGAATGCCCACAGTGTTTTGGGGCATTCTTCTTACTGGCATCCCACTGATGCACTCAAGCTGCTGCCTTCCTTCTGCCTTTGGCTTGGCTTTCAGCATAGACACCTGATTTGGGTGCAGGCACAGGGAGGCTGCACCCCATGCTGAGTCTTGTCACAGCTTCCTGTCTCCGTCACTGCCATCACAGCTGTGGAAGCAAGAAGTTTGGGAAGGTGCCTTGAGCTCCGTGGGACAAGGTTGTTTCATGACCACTGATCTGGATGAAGAACAAGCTGAAAGTAGGAAGAGAGGTGCTGGCTACAACTTCCCAGCACCTGTTTAGGTTACCTGTGGTCACAGGCATGCCAGGAACTGCCTATGAACATACCCAGATGCAATTTCCCCATTCCCCTTGCCTCCCTTCTGTGTCAGGTTTGTTCAGAATACTGGACATTCTGTGTTGGAAATAGAGATTTTGACTCATGCCACAAAATTCCACAGCTGGGTTCACGTCTCTTCTTCCTCCTGTCACTTCTTAGTATGGGAGAAGGATCTGAGGAGTTTTATTCCAGTCTTCGCTGCTCTTCTGGGTGCTAGAGCTCTTCTGCCAGATTTTCCCTTCTGCTGGGTAGGGATGTTTCTGTTACCCTCTGTGCATGCAGTGTTCCAGGGAAAAGGCACTGCACCTGAGAACAATATCAGCCTTACTGGAGGCCCTTGGGTGCCTGGAATCAGGAACATCCTTGTGAGTAGGCCGGACCGAAGAGGAGCTGAAAGTCCTGTGCCCCTTGCTGAGGATGTGCTGCATTCCTTGTGCATGCCAGGAGCCTCCAGACCCCCTTGCACCCTGTCCCTTGTCTGTGCCTTCCCTTTTGCTGACTTCTGCTGACCTCTGCCCAGTGCTCATCAGTATCCTTGTCTGAGGTGTGTGTGGTGCCAGCTCCCCTCACCTTCTTTGTCCTGCTCTGCCTAGCAGGGGCTCTCCTTTTGGCAGGCTCGTGTCTCCCCGCTTCCTGCCTGTCAGTGTTGGTTTCCCAGCCAGCTGCTGCAGTGTTGTCAGTGTGCTCAGCCCTGACTTGGCTTGTCTGTGGCCTGTTTCAGTGCGAAGAAGCGGCCTACGAGGAGCGGCAGTACCCAGCTGGGAAGTGGGCCTGTGTCACCATGGGGGAGCCCATGTATGAGCAGAGCATCTCCATGAGCTTCATGAAGCTCATGCGCTACATCTGCAAGGAGAACTCTGTAGGTGTGTGCAGGCAGGGGCTGGGCAGAGTGCACAGAGGGAAGGGCTTTGTCACCGTCCATCTGGAGTGGGGAGGAGGGCTGCTGCTGCTGCTGCTGCTAACACACTGTCTCACTGCCTGCCTGCCTCTTTCCAGGTTGCTATCTGGGCATGACAGTCCCGGTGCTCAACGAAATCCACCTGACCAAGGAGGGGACCGAGCTGGAGCGTGAGGTCCTAACAGCCTATTATCTCCCAGGACAGTTCCAGCAAAACCCCCCTGTTCCCATGGACCCCGAAATCCACATCACCGAGAGGGCACCGCTCCGGGTTATAACCAGGTGACCCCAGCACCAGAGGTGTTTTCTCAGCTCAGCAGAGATGTACAAACTCCGTGCATGGCTGCTGTGGTTCGTTAGGCAGAGGGATGGGCTGTGCCAATGTGCTGGCTTTGTTGCTTATGCTGTTCCCGTTGCTGCTGCAGGGTTTTCTATGGGATGACCACGGAGGAGACAATTCTGCGGGAGATCAGTCTCTTCTGGGAGCTCTTGGGCTCCACGGACATGGTGCTGCAGGGAACCTACATCGTGGCTTCTTACGAAAACCCCAGCATCCCTCAGCGCCGCAACGAGATCTGGTTCATCTGCCGGGCCGAGTGAGTCCCCTCTGTCACCGCAAGCCAGCGCGCCGCTGGACCCGCTGTGGGTGGCAGTCCTGACCCAGAGGAGGCGGAGCACATCCCCACCCACTATTCAGCCACACAATGAGAGACTAAGAGACTGCGGGGTGGGTTTCCAGCCTGCCCTGCAAGGGTCCTGCCAGGGGAAATCCTGCCTGGCCTGCGCTTCACCGGCCCCCGCAGCTGAGGCTGGAGCTGGCACCAAAGATGACCTCTAGAGCAAGCACGTGGTGGGGGCTCATTAAGGCAGTAACCCTGTGGGCTTGTGTGATGTGCTAGCCTGACCTGCACTGGGCTTGCAGAGCTGTGCCAGGGAGGCTGGTGGACAGCATCACAAGGTGGTGGTGTCTAGAGGGCGAAGGACTGTGTACAATATGTGGGGCTCAGTGTGGCCTCTGCCTGCTTCCTGTGAGAATGGCTGCCTGTCCTGAACAGAGCCACTGAAATGGTGCTACAGAGACAGTTCAAAGGGGAAAAGGGCTTGAATTCAGGTGTGAATCCTGAATGTTTCCTGCTGGGGTGGTTCTCTTTGGACTGTTGGGTGCCTCCCTGGCTGTCACTCACCATTCCTCAGCCAGGACTAGGGTGCTGGCAGCCTTTGTCCATCTCTTGTGGGTGCTGTTTTGCAGACCTGCTGTGAGCTGAGAGGGGTTGGTCCAGAGAGCAGCAGGAGCGGCAGCACTGTGTGTTGTGTTGTGCATTGATTAGTGAGTTTCACATCCATGAATACCATCATGCTTTCCTGGGGGAAGCTGGCAGTGCCAACAGTAAATAAACCCAGCTCAAACCACAGCAGCTACAGATCACTGATGGTGTGAATGGGGGCAGCTGGGTTGGCTTGGGAAGAGCCTTGCTGTCTCCTCCCTGGAGATGCTCCAGGCTCAAAGCTATGGCTCTAATTAGCCCAGGTTAGTGCTTCCTCTTCAGCCAAGCACACCCTCTGCATTACTGCACAGGCTGCTTCTGTTGCTGCTGCAAGAACTGTGAGCACACTCCCCTGCAGGTAAGGTGGTTTGTCTATTGGATGGGGTCTGCCTCATTTTCCCCTGGTGCAGAAGTTGGACACTGTGGCTGTACTCCACGTGGGCACCTGATCTTTGGGGGTGAGAATTCAAATGCAGCTGCATATCCTGCTGGTTGGCTGCAGGAACTGGTGCACTCCTGCAGGGGTGTGCTTAACAGGATTGGTGTGGAGAGACTTTTAACTGCTTCTGACACAGTTCCCAATGAGTTTTCTCATGCTGTATGCCTTGCTGCCTGCCACTGTTGCTCAAACTCCATCTCTGGCCCTATACTGCAGCTGGGGGGTAGGAATGGCTGGAAGGCCTGGCCCCCTCTGTGGCCTCACTGCCCAGCAGCACAGGTGGCTTCTGCCACTGCTTTCTCCAGTCAGGTGCTGCTTACTGTCCCCTCCAGGCTGGCTTGCCCTCTGGCTGTGGGGAGCCTGGATGCCCAGCCTGTGGCTGTGGGAAGAGTGGGGCTGAGCGTGATACACCCTTCTCTGCAAGGGAGCCTGTGGCAGAGTCTGGGTAAGCACAGCAAGGGCAGAGGGTGGTTTCCTGGCTACCTTGTGATACAGTTCATGTTCCTGGAGCTCTAAAGGCAATATGGACCTGGGAGATGCAGTCACAAGTGCTCCTCAGAGAAGTCATGATACCTGGATCAGCAGTGCTTAGCTCACTTTCCCTCCTGGGAAAAGAGAAGTCCCTGAAGCTGGGATCAGGTGGCTCAGTATCAGTAGGAGAGCAAAGTCTGCTAGTGTGTGTGGGACAGAGACCCTTTCTCTTATCAGCCGCTTTGCTTGCCCTGAGCTTGCAGGTGGAAGTAAAACTTCCTTTCTAGAGGGAGTTGAATAGGCTACCACTTCCTCTGAGGCTGCTTGGTCCCCAACCAAAACCAGAACAGCTTTTGGTGGCAGGAGGTGGTGGCTTTCCTGAGAGGGGACTGGTCTGTGGTTACTGGCAAAGTCCCACAGCTGCATGCCCTGCGGGAGCAGCTCTGTGGTCTCCCAGGACGTGGTAATGGTGGGGGCTTCTGGTGCAGCACCACGCTGGTGCTGCCACACAGGGCAGCAAGCACACCCCAAGTGGTAATGGTGGGGGCTTCTGGTGCAGCAAGCACACCCCACTCCTCTGCCACGGGTTTTGCTGAGTAAAGGCTCCAGCATCCTCTGTGATGGATCCAGCAGTGCTCAGGGCCATGTCTGATGGCTAGTGTCCCACACAGTACCAAAACCAGTATTTTGGAGGCTCAACAAACCAGCTGGAAAGCTGGTGTTCAGAGTGACAACTGCCAGAGCCGGTGGTGCAGGGCTGCAGCAGGTTCCACCAGAGGCACTGGGTCGGGCAGGGAGGCTCCAGTCTGTGCAGATGGCCAGACCACCTCTTGCTGCTGTGCCTCAGCTTGGCTCCGGCAGCGTGCTGTACATCGGGACTGTGTGTCCAGCCCTCTGCCCCCAGCAGGGTGCAAAGCTCGCTGCCCCGGTGCCTTCACAGGGTCTTTCACACCGGTACAGACCGGGATCTCCTGCCATCAGTTTAACAAACAGCCCGGCTACGAGGAGCCCCTGGGCGGGAGGGGAGCCGCGTCCCCTCCTCGCTGCTCGGGGCGCCCGGGGGCGCTGGCAGGAGCAGGAGGGACACAGGAGAACGGCGCGACCCTCCCGCCCCCCGGGCCGGCGGGGCTCTGCGGGGGATGGCGCCAGCGAGCCCCGAGCACCGCGACGGAGGCACGGGGGGCCGAGCCGGGCGCTGCCGGGGGGATCCCGCTCCTCCCGACCCCGCCCGGTTTCCGGTGGCCGCCCCTCCTCCGGAACCCCTCCCGGCGGCGGCGGGCGGGGCGGCGGCGGCATGGCTGGGGTCCGGCGGGCACGCTGACCGGCGCGGGGGATGGCGGCAGCGGCGGCGCGGAGGATGGCGGCGGTGCGGGCACTGCTGGTGCTGGGTGAGTGCGGGCCGGGACAGCCACGGCAGCCTGCCCCGGGCACGGAGTGCGGGTCCCGGCGGCGGGGCGGGGGCGGCGGAGCTTCGCGCCTCCGCTCCAGTCCCTGGCTGGGCCGCGCTGGGGCCGGCGGGCGGGGGTCCACGGCCGGCCCCGGGGGTGAAGGTGGAGCGGCCGAGCCTCCGGTGGTCCGCACTCCCCGGCTCCCAGTGATGGGGCTCGCTCGTCCCGCCGGACTCGGGCGCGGAGCCGGGGCTGCGTGAGGCCCCGTCTGTGCCCCGCTCCGGGCCGGCCGCGCCCCCGCCCCGCGCAGCCCCGCTGCGCTGCGGGAGCCGCCGGGGCGCCTCGACGGCTCTCCTTCCCCGGCGTGCGCCGGCTCGCCCTGCCCGCCCGCCCGCTCCGAAGGGGGAGCGTCGTGCCGGAATCCACAGGGATGCAAATACGCCAGACATTTGCCGTCTGGGAGACGGCGAACGGGCGCCCCCGGAGCAGCGCGCTCCGGGGAGGGCTCCCGGAGACCCCTTGAGCGGGGCTTGGCTCCCACCCGCGCCCCTCCGGCCCCGTGGGCAGGGTTGACACCGGGAAGGCTGCGTGGTTTTTCCTATGAATTCTGGTCAGATCAGAGCCTGGAGGAAAAACAGTGGGCAGCGGTGAGTTGCCCCCCGCGGAGATTGACCTCCCGGCCGCTGCGGGGTTTTTGTCCCTTGCTGAGCGCATCTGGATGAGCTCTCTGCCCCGCCCCCCGTGCCGCTCTGCCGGCCCGTGCCGAGCGCCGCGGCCCCTTGGCTTTCCCGGCTGCTGCTTTCCACACCGTTCACTGCAGGGCCTGAGCTTCTCTTCTCTTCTCTTCTCTTCTCTTCTCTTCTCTTCTCTTCTCTTCTCTTCTCTTCTCTTCTCTTCTCCCCATTGACCTCCAAGCACCATTTTCCTTGTCTGAGGAGCCCGAGGTCTTGGCTGTGCGTGGTTCCAGCCCAGCTTGGAAGGGTCCCAGGGCTGCCCCATGCCGCATCACCTCGTTTCTTCACTTAGGAACCCTGGCAGTAGCTGTTTGCAGTCCCTTCTATCTCACCGTGCACAGCTGTAGAGTTTGCTTTGTAGTTTGTGCTGTAAAATCAAGGGCAATCTTAGTTTAGCACCTGGGTGGAATACTGCCTCTGAGAGAAAGATATCTGCTGGGCTGCTGCCCGCCCGTATCTGGAGCCGTGGCTGAGCCCTGCTGCCAGGCGGCAAGTATTGTCCAATTTACAGCTGATAAGCACGAAAAGCAGCACTTACTTAGCTGATTAGCGCCGTGATTGCCATCCGCCTTGGCAGCCTTCTGGGAAGGTTCTTTCTGGCAAGGGAATGTGTGCTTAAAAGTAGTAGGGCCCTTTGGAGCTGCCACAGCATTCCCTGTGTGCCAGGAGGTACCGCTGGCAGCTGGGATGTGCAGACCTGCCTGTGGGGGCTGCGTCTTGCCTTTCCTGCCACTCTGCAGTCGCTGGAGTTTCTGTACTGCTCCAATCACGTACACTCCTTGTTTGTCCTGCTGAGCAGGAGCACATCCTACAGCACTGGGGGTAACATGCAGCTGTCCAGCTCGCAGACACTGTAAAAAATCTCAGGCGCCATCAGCGTAGCCAAAATGTGCAGTTTGATGTGTTAGTTTTACAGGCTGGTGGTAAGTTTTGTAGGCTGCAGGGCATTGTCTCTCTGCCTATGGATGGTGTTTGGAAAGAGCACTGGAGAAAGACCTGGGAGGTGTGGAGCTCACGCAGGTCCTTTGCCATGTATGTGTTCCAGAAGTGCTCGGTGCCTGGACTGCTGCTCCCTCTTCCTCCACTTCCATTGTTTGGTGAGGCTGTGATCTTTCTGGCAGTGGCACTGCAGCATGCCAGATGTGTGCTGACTTCTGCTGGAACATGTGGTTGAAATGCTAGCAGAGGAAATATTTGCTGAGTCAACTTTCCTTTAAAGCAGAAAAAAAAAACCCAAAACCAAAAGGTCTATTTTGTTCTGGAAATGCCTCCATGTCCTGTGTTGAGCTGTGTGTTTCTGCATGGCAGTGCTTCTCTCATGCTTCCTAGCAAGCCTGGTCTTAAAGAAGAAAATTTATGAAAACAGGAATGATCTGATCCCCCTTGAGACTTGGCTGTGTTTAGGGCTCTGGGCAGGCTGGAACCTCGAAGTGGCAGGAGCTTCAAAGGCATGGCAACTCCATAGTTGTGGCCATAGGCACTTCTTTGTCTGCACAGTGGGCTCAAGAATCACTGGGAACAGGCACTGGTCAGTGGGCTGTTGTGTTTAAAGACCCCTTAAAGATGTGTTCTGAGCTCTTAATTGACCTGGAATGAGACCATCTTCTAAAGGCAGATGTTTAAGCTGCAGCAAGCACCTGTGTTTAGTTGAGTGCTGGGTGATGAATGTTCCTGCTGACTGGCAATGTGTTTCCTTCCAGTCTGCTGAATCCCTCTTGTTCAAAGGAGGGGATGGCAGCTCACATCTGCTAATTGCTCAGATGGTAGGTCTCACCTTGTTTGGCCAAAGGCTGGTTCATGCTGGATCCAAGCAGATAGGAATGTGTGTCCTGGGAAGGCAAGCTGCACTTCCTCTAAAAGCCATGGAGCCCAAAGGGAATGGAGGGAAGAAAGTAGGAAAGGGGTAGGAAGAGAAGAGCCTCACCTTGAGGCAGTGGACAAGAACATAAGGGCTGGTTTGGCTGTAAGTGATAAGGCACTTCAAAAGGATCTGAAGGCTGTGGGGTCTGGTTACAGGTATTTACTAGAGGATCTCTGCACTAATATTTTTCTTGCATTCATTTCAATTCATCTGCTATTTAAGTTGCAAAGATCAAAGCTGTATTCCAGCAAGCACACGTGGACTAAAGTAAATAGCAGGACCTAGTACACCTCTTCCCAGTGAATAAACACTCTTTCCTCTCTGAACATTTTCAAGCATACCTCTCAGGCCTGGAATGCAAAATATTTCACATTAGCAGTGGGTGTTTCCACTGCTTTCGATGTTTGGGAGCTTGGAACAAATGCTTATTTAGAAGTGGACAGACCTGGGTACAAACGTGCTCTTTGTGAAGGCAGTTGCTGCTGTGGTGTTTGGAGGGAAATTCCCCTGAGATTTTAGGACATGCAATTGTTTGTCCAGACCCCAAGGAACAGTTCTCATTCTCCTAACATGAAGTGCTGGTCTCAGGGGCTGGGACAGGCAGCCCTTTGGAGGCCTGGAGGGCAGCGAGACTAGCAAGAGGCTTGGCAGATGCACAGGAACATTCTTCCTGATGAGGTTTGAATTGCACAGGGTGTTAGCTTTGGGTTTGGTGGGGTTTGCAAAGGCTGTGAACCAGCACAGTGGATTTTGCTGTGTAAGGGAAAGAGGCAGCCCCACCTTTGGCATGGCAGTACCTGCTGGAGAAAGCTGATAATGTCTGAGGTGGGAGAAGGGCAACTGCAGTGTCTTCCACCTTTATAAGAAATTACCTGTGTCTGTGAGAAGAGGAGGAAGAGAGATGGAGAAATGATAATTTGACAGTTGGTAACATGTTGCTTCCTGGGCTCAGTGTGTTTCAGCATGGCAGCGGTCCCAAGGTGGGCGGCCTGATTCCATGTCGTGCTCCTTGCCTGGAAGCTATTGGGAGGTGGCATCCCAGAGCTACTTAAAAATACTTTCAGTCTGTTGGAAGAGCAGATGTTGTGTTGCACAGAAGGGTTAAAGGGCTGTGCTGTGCCTGCAGCATACCTTGTGTGCTGCCTTGCCTGAAAAAAGCAATCACACTGCTGGACACAGAAGGATTTGTTCTCTGGGGGAGACCTGATGAGGAAGGGGTGGGGATGCTGCAGGTTTTCAGGCTTTTCATGTGGCTGCTGCTGGAGCAGTGGCCATTCCCTGGGCTTTGTCATGGTTTGGACACTCTGCACATGGGTCACGTCTTGTTCCTCATGCCCGTGTGAGCTTTCAGTGGTACAGAAATTTTGGGTTCTGGTTTCTAGGGAGGTTGTTCAGAGGGAGTTGCTAGTAAGGTGAGGAGCCCTGGGGTCTTCTAGAAACTTTTTTGCTTGCTTTCTAATGCTGACACCACTCAACCACAGCATATAGAAGCAAGCGCACACAGATTTTTGATTCGAGGAGGTGGCCTGCTCAGAGTCCTGCACTTCCACCTCCTTAATCCTACGAGACCCCATCAGGATCTGCTGTGCTGTGTTGATGAGCTGTCAGCTTTCTCCTTTTTCTTGCCTATCGCTGCTTTCCTGCACTGCTGTTGGGTGTTACAGGAAGGAGCAGTGTCAGGTCACTTCTGAAGTCACACAGGACCAGCAAATCCACCTTTGCATTGCAGCGGGAACTATTGACTTTGCCATTTGGTTTAGAGTGGACAGCTGGTGTGCCTAAAAAAGGACCAGACTGAAGGAAGGATCATCTTTGTGGAGAAGACCATCTCCTGTTTCAGTCTTCCTGTGCCTTCTGAATATATATATCACTGTGCAAGCAGTAGGGAGGAAAAGAGGCTTGCAAGGCATGTATGGATGTAGGGTGGCTTGGGACTAGACCAGAATCTTGCTTTGCAGGAGGCACACAGGTGTCTGTAGTCTCAGGGAGTGAAGAGCTGGAAGAACAGTTCAGGGACTCTTCTGGAAATGGGTGAAGAGGAAGAGTGAAGGCTGATTGTAATGAAGCTCCTGTGGGCTCTTGAGGTTTGGAGGCATATTCAGTGTTTGAAGCAGCTGCAACTCTCCAGGTTCAGGCTCTGGATCCAGGTGCTGCTTAAATAGAGGCTGAATAGGTTTGTCCAGCATTTCCCATTGTCTCTGCCTTTTTTGGCACGGGACAGCACAGTGAGGATGAACCCATGCCACTCAGTCAAGGCAAGGACTCCATTTCTGGTCATTCCTTTGTTCCAGGGAAATAGTTGGCAGTAAGCACTGTTCTGTGTTTACCTGTGTCTCCTTTTAATCTGTGCAGCTCTTGCTGAGTAGCTGTGGAAGATCTTCAAGCCAAAACACAAGTGGTCTTTGTTTCAAAGCATCAATTTGTGTTGGCAGCCAGGTCTGCAGTGCATGTGCTTTTCATTGACTGCTGCTTCGGCTCAGTTTCTCACTCTTGCCAGTTCTTTTTTAAACTTAATACAGAAATGTTTTTCCTGAGCTTAAAAGGCTGACCTGTACAGTACTTCTAGTCTTAACTTAAGCCTTGTCTTTTTCAGGGAAGCAGTGTCTGTCTGGTCACAGAATAGGCTGCTTACCTCTGCTTTGAGAGATGACTAATACACGCTGTCTGATCAGCAAAGAGAGAGGCAAGGGGGGACTTGAGAGTGGTTTGCAAGTTTCTGAAAGCCTGATCTGTGTGCCTGGGACGAGCAGTTTCAGTGTGCCTGCTCAGCTCTGACTTTTCCCAAGCTTGCTTGTCTTAGCAGTTTGGGAAAGTTGATGGGTGGGCGCTATTTTGATACTCTTTGCAGACTGTTACTGCCTGGGGCTGCTCCTTTTATTTGATCAGCTTTCAAAAATCCGTCCTCTATTCTCTGATTTTGACCTTCTGAAATTGTTCTGCAAGGGCCTATTTTGACAATGCATTCTAATCCTTAAAAATTTTAAGTGCCGTCCAGGCAAGGCCCGTGTTGTAATTAAAACATTTCTGCTGCTAGTGAAGAGATGAATGCTGAGGTGCTCAGGTGTCTCCAAGAGCAGAATGAAAACTGTCTGAGTCCAAGTGTGGAATTCAGGATGAACAGCAAGGAGCACTCGTGAGCTCCTGTCTCCCTGCACAGGGGCTACACACAGGTTGTGTGTCAGGAGAGGAGGCATGGCTGGTTTTAGGTGATGATTCCTCCTGTGAGGTGGTGCTTGCCAATGAGATACCAGTGGTGTGTCTCCTCCTTGTCAAATTAGGCTCTGACTGGAATGGAGCAGGCAGGGATTTTGGCACCTGTGAACTGGAGCGTGCACAGGGCCCCTGAGTGTGAATTGAATCCAGCACTGTCAGGTGGTCTGCACCTCTGGGAGGTTGGGATGGCTTGGATTGATGGTCGTATTGTGCAGGATGATGAATGAAGAAAACTGATACGAGCAGATTCCTGTCTGGAAGGTGCTGTGACACATTTGATTTCAGGGCATGAGTCTTCCCTCTCTGGAAAACAAGGTGTTTCAAGCTGGAAGAAAGCAATGACCTAGGGTTGCTGTCTGTGCTGGGACCCGGTGTGGAAAGGGGCTGGGGTTTGTGAGTGAGGATTACAGGGCTCTTTGTATTTCAGCCCCTGGTTGACCTGTGTTCAGTTCCTGGGTGACTTCTGTCCTGTAAGAGAGCAGTGTCTGTGAGCTGTGCTCAGACCTTGGTGCTAATGCCCAAGATGTTTGTAGCTCTTAAGATAATAAGGCTCTGTAACTTTCCCTATCCTGTGATGCTGTTGTAAAACAAGGTTTGTCCCAGCAGCAGGATTTTACATTTTGATGCAGCTCAGGCCACCCTGAGGAGCAGCTGGGACTGCACCCTGCTGTCGATTTGGGCAGATGGGGAGGTTGGCTCTGTCCTCTGTCACTCCAGAAGAAAGCCAGATAGGTCTGTCCCCAGAGCCAGGGCATGTGGAGGCCAGGTCCCATTCTGGCTGCAGAGGGGAGGCTCGTGTGCCTCTGGGCAGCTCTGGGGTGGGGGCTGTCCTTTCTGTGAGTGATGCTGGCACAAGATAGGCATGGTATTGCTTAAGACCTGCTATAAACTCTCTCCTCCTTGCAGTTGCTCATTGGCTTCTTTGGGAGCACAAAGGAAGCCTTTGATTCAAACCATACAGTGGCTGTCCAAATGGTTAAGGGCAGGACAAGCTGCTGCTTGCAAGTGCCTTTATTGCTGCACTGCAGCATGCCTTGGTGTGTGTCCTGGCTCTGCTGGGGCAGCCTGGCACTCCTGTGGCATGGAGCTGCTCCGTGCTGCTGGCTCTGCTGAGGTCACTGACAGTGCCTGGATCACTGGGAAATGTTCATTGGAAAAAAGATTATGGATTTTGTCTTTCCTAGCAAAGACAAGAGCAGAGAGAATAAAGCCAGACAGTCTTGTAGGGTCTACAAAGGGCAGTGCATCCAGTTCTTAACCATTCATGGGAGCATAGATGGGTTTGTGCTGCTGAGGTCAGGTTATGCAGTTGCCTTTGCAGAGGGACCAACACCAAAATTCTCTTTCAGCAGTTGCAAGAATTGTACAAATAGTCTTGGATGAAAAAAATCCAAAGCTGCTCATGAGTTACTTGATGTTCTTTGTTCCTCTCCATCCATTTGGCCTGCTGTAAACACCGTGAGCCTGGCACACATCTGAGCACCTGGCAGGTGCTGTGGGACTGGCCAGTTCCTGGGCTGAGAGTCCTTCTGCAGCAGTGAGATCTTGTTCTGTGATCATTCTTTCTTCCAGCTAGGTTCAAGCACTTCTTTGTCCACCATATTCCAGGCAAAAGCTGAGCGACAAAGGCAACACATCTGATTTTTTTTCATCTTCTGAGTTAACTCCTGCTGGCTCTCCCTGCATGTTGTGTGTGAGTGGAGGAGCTACTTGCTGTGCCCTCACCAGTTCTGACCCTCCTGGCCCTGTCCTGTCTCCATCTTGCTGCCTTTTTCTGGCTCAAGTGCAACTGTTCCTTTTCTAGTTGTGCCTCCTATCTCCACCTCTTCCTGATTCCTCTTCTGTATCCAGACCTGCCATGGCATGCCACACGCCCCCTTCTCAGACTTTGCTGTTGCTTGGTTTCTCTCCAGTGCCTGCCTCTGGGCACTGCTGTTTTCCCAGGTGTGGCTGTGGCTTCCTCCTGCCATCTTGAGATTGCCTTTGTCTCCTTGAGCCTCCAGTTCACAGCAGGTGATGAGAAATCAGAGCAGAGCTGGGGCAGGGCTGCTGAGATGTTCAGGTGGCCCTTGGAAATCAGGAGACTTTCTGGAGAAGGATTCTTCCACTCAGCTGAAGAAAAGTCTCAAAGCCGTGTGGCCTGAAGCAGAAAGCATTAATCTGGATGGTTAACATTTTGGCAAGGAAATAACAAAAGATTGTCATCCTGGGAATCCTTCACCATCGTGTTTTGTTTCTGTGGCCTTGCTGGGATTTTGGCCTGCCTCTCACTGGCTGGAGATGCATTCCTGCAGACAAAGGCTTGCCATGGGTTTGATGGAGCAATCCATGGTACCTGGGTTGCTGAGTGGCCGCACTGAGCAGCATCAGGTATCTCAGCACAGCTTTGTGCCCTCCAGGACCTGGTTGTTGAGTGTCTGTTGCCACTGTTTGTGTGCTTCCTTGCCATTTGGTTGCTTAGGGTGTCCAGCTACTCTTGTACTGGTGGCTTTGTGACTGTCCAGTAAAACTATTTGTTCTGCAGATGTATTGGAAATCAGCTTTTCTGCTGCAATGGAGAGAAGCACTTATATTTCAAGGAGATCTGGTTAGTTGGAATTTCTTTCTCAGTGAGTCTGTTACAGTTGAGCTTTTCTTTAATTTGACACGGGGGCTTTGCATTAGATTTATCTGTAGCAAACATTCTGCCTAGTTATCGATTTGTAAAATATTCCAGAAAGTGCCCTGCTGCATAGCCTTCCCACTCAGGGACTTTTTTCCATTTTTAGCTGAGATAATGTAGCAATGTCTCATAGAGAAGCTACCTCTTAATTAATATTGCATGAGCAGAAGAAATATTAGCTTCTCCATCTGCTTTCCTATTTTTGTGGCTTTTAATATAGATTCATAAATGGCTTTAATGAAAATAAACAAGGAACTGTTCTTTTCTGTGTCCTCTTTGCTTTCAGAGGTGATACTGCAGGTCCAGCCTCCCTGGTGATGTTTTTCCCAGGAGGTGAGTCCTGGACAACAGGACTTCCCTGCATAATGGTAAATGATGGATGTGAAATGGGGCTGATCTTCAGCTTTCTAGCAATGAAAAGAGGAGGATCTAGGAGAGATCTGCAGACCTGTAGGACATAGCTGGAGACAGATATGGGGAGCTGTGGATGGTGCTTTGTAGCCAGAAAGAAGCCAGTGGCACACAGGTGGAAAATGGACGTGCAGTGCACAGCAGGCAGTGTTTATGAACCAGTGTTCCTGAAACACTCGTGAGGGTTGGCACAGAAATCCTGTGAACTCAGCAGGAAGCCCTGGGCAGCCAGTCCATCCTCCTGCAGCTTCAGAGGCAGCCAGAGGTCAAAACCCAACCTTGCAGAGTCCATTTCAGATGTCTCCTCAGTGTCTTTTCACAGCAATTTTTACTTTGCAGCACTGTGGTGGCTGCTAGGAAAAGTGATTTCCTCTCCTGGGAGCTTCTTTCCTTCCTGTGGGAGGGGAACAAGCAGGTTTTTACCTTTGGTAAACCAAACGGTGAAGCAGGATGCTCCAGAGATTCATCTTGAGTGAGACCCACAACGCAGCTGTGCTCCTGGGGAGCCCAGCAGTGGGATTGCCCCAATCTCGTGTTTTATGGTGGCATTTCCCAGCCTCCATGGCTTCTCCTTGTTCCTGGGAAGGCAGAGTGGCTGGGTGCATGCTTGTGGGTGGGCTGTACAGGAGGAGTGCACCACTGAGTCCCTGCAGCAGTTGCCAGAGCATGGGTGTTGTTTTCAAGACCATGGCACTGGATGAACCATTTCTCCCATGAGCTGTAAGCTGTCTGGAGAGCTTGGCCAGCTGGATCTTCATGGCAAATCCATCTGAGTCTCTACAGGCATATAACTAAGGGAAACTTAGCTGTAAATATGCTGACATGACCTGGAGAGAGATTTAAAATATTTATCCTAGAGCAGAGCTTGGGATATAAATAAGCTCCCTGTCTGTTTCCCTGCACGCAAGGCTCAGAAGTGCAGCTGTCCCTTTGTCCCCAGAAAACAGTCTTGTTTGGGACCAGCAAGTTGCTTATGGGTGGGCTTGAAGTCCATACAGATGGTGTAAACATAGAATTGTCAGCAAAATGAGAGGGTATTTGCAGTAGTGTAGATGGGAATTTTCAGCTGCAGCTTCTGTCCCCTCGTTGCTCCTGCAGCTGCTGGCTCTGCTCTGTAGCTCCTGGGGTGTTTGTGGAGTTTGCTGCTGAGCCATGTCTTGGGGTGTGCTGGGTGAGGTTGTAACCCTCTCACTTGGCCCCCTGAGCAAGCAAGATTTGCAAGATGTCCAGACAAGCACACCCAGGGGCAAGCACAGGTTTGGGTGGTACTGGGGATGTTTTCTTCCTCCCAGTGGGTTTGGTGGCAGCGCCCAGAGAAACAGCTCACTCAGGCACTTCCAGTGGCAAGTAAGCTTCATTCTCCAGCAGACAGTCTGGGAGGGCAAGGAGGGCTTGCTGGCAGGAGTGCTCCATGCCCAGTGCAGCCTTGGTGAGCTCGCTGCATGGAGGGGAGCTGGCTCTGAGCAGCAGCTCTGCCTGTGGTGCATTGCTGAAGCAGCTGGCTTTGCTTGCAGGCCCTGTGTGCATGCTGCTCCTCTTTGCTCTGCTTCCCTTGCCCTGGCCTCTTCCCACCCCCACCCCCTTTTGTCTTTACAGCCTGAGCTTCCATTCTCTGGAGCGGCTGGCTGGGGCTCCTGTTTGCTGAAGGGAAGTGCCAGACAGTTTTATGGAGCTTCTCCTGGTTTTTCCCCTCATCTGGAACGGTGTTTCAGCTGGAACAGGAATAACGTGGAGCACTGGCCAGGAGCTCCACACACACACACACAGTGCTGCTATGGGGGAATCCCTCTTGGCTGGGCTTGGGATGGCAGGAACAACGTCAGCCTTTGGCCCCCAGCCTGAGTGCAAGGATGTGGAGATGGATTGGCAAGAGCTGGTGAGATACCTGGAGCTGCTGGCCCCAGCTGCCCTGGGATGAGCTCTGAGCCTCACTGCCACTGGGCCTTGCCTCAGCCCCTGGGCAAGGAGTGATGAGCAGCCCTGTCACAGCTCTGCCCGGCTGGCAGGACCTGCCTGCCTGTCCAGCACCACCTGGGCTCTCCTCTGCCAGCAGGAGTTTTGCTTAGTAAAGACATTTTCATGAGCTTAGACATTCTTTCTTATATGGCCCATGCTTAAATTGTGGGGGAAGCATCATCCTTCAAGGCCACTGTGGCTCATCCTGGTTCCACCTGGCATCTTTCTGCTGTCTTTCCTTTGGTGGGAGAAAAGTGCAGTACCTCTGCTGTGCTGCCCAGAGAGCTTAGCCTTCAGATCCCTGTGGCTCCTGCCAGCAGCACACATCAGGTGTTTGTAAGGAAAGCAGGGAATTGCTCAAGGGCTCAGAGCAAGCCTGGCAGAGTTGGTTGCCAAGAGTGGTGGGTGCAGCAAGTCTGTCAGTGGCGCTGAGTCGCCCTTGAAACATTTTCGGTGTTTCTCACTGGGACTTGGCAGTGCAGCTGGCAATGTCTGCTCAGGAGCTTTGGGCTGATGCCCCATAAAAGAGGTTTTCATTGAGCCAGCAGGATTCCCAGCTCCTGTGCTGGGCTTGAGGCCTCCTGTCCCACTTGTTCCTCTGTCTCTGTTTATCTGCTACAATGATGTTGGCCTGGGAGTCCCGTGCCCACCACTGCCTGTGGTGCCCAGCAAGCAGGTATGGGCCCACTCACTCAGCCAGAGCTTCCTTGTGCATGGGCCAGGGGCCAAGTGGTGCTGCCAGCTGTGCCCTGAGTGTCTGGGCAGGAGAAGCAAACGGTGATCTGGCTGCTGTCTGTGCCCTGTTTGGGCAGGAGAAGCAGTGATCTGGCTGCTGTCTGTGCCCTGTTCCTCTCCCAGCTCCACTGCAGCGCTGCACTCATGGCTTGGGCTGGTTCTCTGGGCTGGCTGCTCAGAAAGCCTACATGGACTTCACTTAGGGGCCTGGGACCACCCAGTGACCCAAAGAATGGCATTCTTTCCCTGGTGCAGTGTCCTCTGGAGGTGCCCCCTCTTGCAGCAGGTGCCAGGAGCAGGAGCTCCATGGCTCGGAGCAGTGTCAGTGTGCTCCCAGGGCAGACAGGCAGCTCCTGCAGCTCCAAGGCCAGTTGTTCTGGTTCAGCAGCCCCAGCAGTTTCAGGGAGCCAAGGAGCTTGGCTACCATGGGGAGTTCCCTCTCTTGCTCCAGTTTTTTTCTGTTTGAGATGTTGGGAGAAACTGGTGCAAAGCTCAGCTCGCAGTTCAGCCCAGACACGTTCTCCATACAGACCACTAGAAAATCCCACAGCCTTGGGGACAAACTGTGCAACGTGGTGTCTGCCCCACAAGATCAGGTCAGCCTGCAGTGGGGCTGACAGCAGTCCTGCTTGGCTTGGGAATGACTAGGAAGCTCCTGAAATGCTCCCATTGCTCTGTGGCTGCAGAGTAGCACCCCTGTTTGCTGTTCTTGTTCATTGCCAGAGTAACAGCTAGTTCTTCCTCACTCCCCACCCACTGGCCCTGCCTTCAGAGGGTATCACACATTCTGCTGCTTTGGAGGGGCTGCTGCCTGGCTTTGGGCACAGGAAGGCAGGGTCTCTGCTACCTGCTGGTGTAAAGATTATGGCAGAGTTAGGAAACTGAGCTGAGGGTGGTCTTGGAAGAGGCAAGCCTGTGGGATGTGTGCCTGGGGAGAGGACTGGGATTCAGAGGGTCTGGACTGGGGAAGTAGGAAGGGCAGCATGAGGAACAGAGGCAGGGAAGCCCCAAACTAGTTTGAACTGGGCAAGTGAGTGAGGTCAGTGCCAGGATAGCCTTGCTGTCCTGACACGTGCTGGCAGCTGTCAAGGATCTGCAGCTGGCTTCCTGGGCTCAGTGTCCTTGTGCTGAGCCTTTTTGTCAGCTTTTCTCCTGTAGCAGATGTGTGAGCAGTACCTGCCTGCCTTGGGATGGGGCTGTGTGCAGCAGAGGCTGCCCTGCTGTGAGCAGTGAGCTCTCCCAGGGCACAGCTGTACCCCAGCACATCACTGGCAGTGCTGCCTTAGCTTCTGCTCCAGCAATTGATTCAGTGGTCAAACACCAGTGGCTTTGTTCTGGTTCCTTGTGATAACTACTCAGAAACAGGACTTGGCCATTCCCACATATGGGATCCTGGAAGGGTAGGGATACCCCACAGCTTGCAGCCTCTCTGAACAGTTTTTGGGAGACTAATGGGAGTTGTGCTAAGTGGTTATTTTTTCCCTGTCCCTTTTGGTTTTTTGTTTTGTTTTGTTGTGGTTTTGGGGTTTTTTTTCCCCATTCTAAAGCTTTGTTTGAAGGGCAGAATTGGTTTCTCAATATTTGCTTGGTTGTGTTCCACACAGACAGCAGCAGAGAGAGGTGCTGTGGCTCACCTGGAGCGAGCTCAGTGGTGCTGTGCAGGCTTCATGTCTCTTGCAAATCTGGAGTGAACTGCCACAAAGGCAGAGGTTCAGTGGCCATCTGGGCAGACCCTCTCACAGCAGAGCTGCTGGATCCGGGTGTGTGATACAATTGTTGGGCAAATAGATGATGTTTTCCCAAGTTCCCAGTCATCTTGATCCACTACAGTAGGACCTGGAGCTCCTAGGTACTGGTCCAGTTTCTGCTGCCTCATGAAGCCAAAGCCACTCTAGCAGAGCATTTCTTGGAAATGCTGCTTTGTGCCTATGATTGCTTTCCTGGGTGCAGAGTGAGTTTTTGATTTTACTTTAACTGGAATGGGAAAAGATTTAGTTTTAAAAAGCTTATATGATGAGTGCCCAAAGACTTTCCAGATGTGCTGCTCGCTGTGTTCAGAGCTCCTTGCCTGACTCAAACCATTTCCATCTGGCCTGGTGGTTTATTGCAGGCCTGCCCATCTGAGAGGCTTTCTCCACTGGACCCCCTCGCATGGAGGATCGCGCTGGCTGGAAATAATTTGGAGATGCAAAATATCTCTGGGTGTTTGGCTTGGCTGCTGTTCCAGCAGTATCTGCTAAGCAGTGGAAGAGCCTGGGAGTGGAGCAGGCATGCTCCCAGCAGCTGCTTTCTGTGGCTCTAGGGGCCTGCCCAGGAGGCAGGGGGGTTGCTCACGTTACTGAGCATTCATGATTTTCCTTGCTTGCTTCTATGGCTTCAGCTGGTGCAAGTGAGCCTGCTGGCTCTGTGCTTGTGACCAGGAGGGGAGCAAAAGCTGACCCATGTGTCGTTCCCTGCTCTGGCATGCCAAAAATCTGCTTTTATATGAGCGTGTTCATAATGAGCTGTGCCAGGAAACACATGGCTTGCTGGAGACATGAACGGGAGGTCTGTATGGGGCCCTGTGCTCACTGAGAGCCTCGCAGGGACAAAGAGCAGATGCTGGTGTGCATTGCTTGCTCTGTGACACTCTGTGTCCTGGGGGCTGCACTGGATGGGGAGCAGAAGATGGGACCAAGGTACGAAGTGCTTGGCTGGTCCAGTGGTGGCAGAGAGGACAGGACAGGAGGCCAGGTGAGTGGTTTTACTGCCTGCTGCTCTTTGTGGCTCTGCTGCTCTGGAGATGTGGCTGTTTGCAGTGAAGGCTGGGTTGGAAGGAGCCCAGGCACTGCAGGCAAGCAAAGTGCTGCTAATAGCTTAGGATGACAATTGTGGATGGGGATGGGGGAGAACAGGAAAGATATGTCAAGCCCATTGGGCCCTAGGTAGCATGTGGGCAGAGGGGCTGTGCAAGCTGTGCCTGGCTGCAGCAGGAAGAAGAGGCTGTCAGGGGAGAGTTGCAGTCCTGAGCATTAGCAGCACTTTGGTTCTTGAGTGTTTCTCTCTTGTAGGAAGTGCTGCCAAGCCTGCATGGGCTGAGTGCTGCTGAGCAGTGCACACGCAGCACACGAGGAGTTAAACCTGCCTGCAGGCTGTGGAGCCTTGTTCTGACAGAGGGCTTGTCAATCCTCTGGACCAGCAAGCTCAGGATGCTCTAGCTCAGTGATTTCATTGCCCAGCCTTTGGAAGCAAGCCAGGGCTTGAACGCAGAGTTTGCTGCTCTTTGATCCAAGAGTGACTAAAAGCAAAGCCTAAGTGCTGGAGCCATTCCCGAGGACTTGGCAACTGAAGGAATTGCTGCCTGCAGACAGTGATGTTTAGGTTGCTCCTAAAGACAAGACCTGTTTGATAATGCTTTCTGGGAGTTTGATACTGAAACCTGTGAGGGGCCAGAACCCCAAGCCCTAATACCGTCCCTGCTGTGCTTTTTGTGGCTTTGGGATGGAGCCCAGGTCATGGTCTTTTCTGAAAATGTGCCTATGGTTGCCTTTGACACCACACTTCTGCTCAATGTCTTTCTCAGAGAATAGGTGATAAATCAGTCCTGTGTTTGGGACATGGGGCCTGATTGTGAGCTTCTCAGTCTCTTCTCCTCCTTTTCCTTTGGGGACTGTCTTTCTTGTGGCCCCTAGCTCTGCCCCTGGGCTTGCAGGGAGCCAAGTCACCCTCCAGGCTGTGGTTGTGGTTTGTTGGTTTTGCTTGGGGCTAGCGGCAGCTAGACATGCTGCTGGGGGATGCAGTGGCAGCTCTGCCTGTGTCTGCATTGCCTTGTTACAGGTTTCCAGAGCTGGGAGTGAGTGCATTAGCTCATCCAAATCCTCCTTTTCCTTAGTGGTTTCTCATCAAAGAGCAATAGCCTGGGTTGCTGCTAGACAAATTGCAGGGCCTTTGTTTCTTTAGTGGTGTGAGCAGTGCAGGGGCAGAAGAATAAAGGTCACAGTGGATATGGTGGGATGGTCATGTATTGAGAATGGATTCCGAGGGGGCTAAAAGCTGTCACTGCCACCTTGCTTTGCTGAGGTCTGTTAGTTAGCTGGCACATCCAGAGTTGGTAGCTGAATTAAAAAGTGGTGAAAAGGTCTCTTAATCCTGGTCTTTCAGTCTGAATCTGCTGCAGCCTGGGGATAGATTTAAGCTACTCCTGCTGTTCACATCAAGTTAGTGGTGGGGACTAGAGCATCTCTGGCCATCTCAGCTTGCTCTCTCCCAGCTGTATCTCTGGACTCCATTCTACAGCAAAGTGCATTGTGTGCTTGCTGCAAGGGGCCCAGGGCTTCCCTTAGTGAATGCTGTGCTCCTGGGGTGCTGCACAGGGCCCTGCAGGTTTGGGGAGCCAGGGCATCCCAGCTGTGTGCTGCAGCAGTGCCTGCCCAGGGAACATGGCATCTTTGCTAGCTGTGAATGAAGATGGATAGGGAACAAATGTTTAGCAGTGTGTTACAAAGCTCTCTGCCTCCTTCAGTGCTGAGCTGGTGGTGTAAATACATTCAGCTCCTGCCTCAGGTCTGAGACTTGCACACTCATTGTGCAGCCCCAGGAGGAGCTGGTTCTGTGGTGGAGCCGGGACAGCTGTGAGCTCCTTGCTTTGTGAGGTCCACTCTGCTTTGAGAGGCCAAGCAGATGCTGGCCAGTCATGTCCTCTGCCAGAACAGCTGGCTGGGCCAGTTTTTGCAGCTGGCTGCTTCCATCACATCTTGGCACTTCTGGGTCTTAGTTTTGTTTCTTCTAAGCCAGGTTTTCCCCCTCCATAGCTGGAGTAGGTCTGAGGCCTTCTGCTGGCAGGGAAGAAAAGGAAGAGGATGGCTCCCTTTGGGGAGAAAGGATGGATGCAGTTTGGGTGCTCTGGGCTTTGCTATCCTGGGCACTGGAGATGGATTGCAGCTCCTCTGAACTGCTGTTCCAGGTGCAGAGCATTAAAGAAGTTGGCTTGCACATCTGGCTGAGCTGACCCAGGGTGAATTTTGCTGAAGTGCTCCTGGAAGCAAGTCTGCAGAATAATGCTCTTGGGGCCCGGCTGGAGAATGGGGCTGGGCTACAAGCTGCAGAAGCACCACAGTGCTGGGCTTGCTTTCCAAACCAGGAAACCTTATACTAGCACAAAGCCCTCTCCTGAATCCCATTCCCATGCTTTTAGCTCCTGGTTTGGTTGCAAGCAGCTTTGGGATTACTCATATCCTGTGGTGTCTCAGAGATTGGTAAACTCTTGGGTACGCAGTGAAATGGATCCTCTCCTTTTCCCTTTCTGTCCTTT
Source organism: Passer montanus (assembly GCF_014805655.1). Lineage (NCBI taxonomy): Eukaryota > Metazoa > Chordata > Aves > Passeriformes > Passeridae > Passer > Passer montanus. The sequence goes on along the minus strand of NW_024368485.1, from coordinate 45,575 downwards.
TCCAGAGCTCTTTTAGTTCGGAGGAGCTGGTGCCCAGGATCTGCCCACTGGGCACGCCTGGATGTGGGCATTTTGGGGTGGATGGAAGCATGGATCTCCCACAGGGCTGGGGATGTGGAGCACTGTGCTTCCAGCTGCCTTGCCTGTTGCTCCCCCAGCGGGGCTGTAGGTGAGAGAGGTGGCTGTGGACTCAGCAGGAATCTGAGGCTGTGCAGCAGCTGAAGGCTTTGTGGTTGAGGCCGCATTCCCAAGCGATGTCGTTAGGCGAGGAGACCATGATTTTCGGATTGTTTCAAGATGCAGGCAGCCTGGCCTGTCCAGCAGGGCAGGAGATGTGCTGCCTGGTCTCCTCAGCTTGCTCCTCAGCTCTGCAGCACCCAGATGGTGTTGGGCTGCTGGAGTCCCCCTAGGTGAGCCTATGGAACTGGCACTGGGGCATTGAAGCAGTGAATTCTAGTTAGCACTCCTAGCTCTGGAGAACAGTCCCAAAGACATTCCCAGTCCGTGCTGAGTCTGCTGCCACATCACTGCATTAATGCTGTGCAGCCTTCGAGGGGGTTGGCTACCATGGGGCTGGGTGTCCTTTACCAGAGGTGTGGAGAGTTCTTTGCTTCCTGGCAATCCCACAGGATGGAAAACTGACTCTGCAGAGCTTCAGACAGCAGTGACTGACTTCACAGAGTTGCTCAGAAGTCTGTCCTGGATATAGCTTTGTTGATTTTATTTGTCACCCTGAAATGCTCTGCACATGCTCAGGCTGGAGTCCAGCAATGGCTGGGTCCTGGTTTTTCCTGGGAAGCTGCTATTTGCCTTCCCAAAAAAAAATGAAATTAGTTGTGAGCAGAGGGTACTGCTGCCTGGAGGATGCTGTGTCCTGCACTCAGATCTTTGCCAGAAGGATGATCCCAGAGCCAGGATGGGATCTGAGCCTTCTCTTCTCTCCATCCTTGTGCATCCTACTAGTCTGTGTCCCTTCCCTGCAGATGATTTGCCTTGTGGTGTGTGGGAATGATACCCTGAGGACCTTTAGGTACCAATTCAACCTCCCTACACAATTCACTTAACCTTTATCTGTTACCTCAACAGGAGGGTTTTGCATTTCAATGAAGTATCCTTTGGGTAGCACACCACTGGGTGTTTTCAAGTGTGCTGCATTTCAAACATGTTTATCTAATCGGGCTGAAGATTTCCTGAAAAGCTTTCTGTAGCCACAGTTGAGACAGTTTTAGTCCAGAAACACATGTGGAGTGTTTCTTTTTCTCCCAGCCAGGGGTGGCTTGTGTCACATGCATCTGCAGAGGCCGGATGTTTGCCAGCACACACATTTGGGACTGCTCCATGCTGCTGTTGGCTTTGCAGGACCATGGCTGGCCCAGCTGTGTTGCTAGGGGAGAGCTCTGCACTGGCTCTGTCTTACTAAGCTGATGTGGCATTGCTGGATAGTTTTTGAGGTGACTCCCACTAAGGGAATCATTTTGCTTTGTTCAGCAGCTCCCAGCAATGTGTCCCAGCCCAGATGAGCTCATGAAACCACAGCAGAAGCTTTTGGGAAGGTGTCCAGTGTGAGCTGGGGTTGCCTTTGCTCTCTCCTCTGGGGTAGCCTCCAGTGGCTGAGCCACACGTGGCCATGGCTGTGCCACACAGGGGAGCTGGGAGGTCCTGCAGCTGCTGAGTGGAACAAACAAAGTCATTTTCTTCTTTATTCAGCACCAGTGGAGATTGTTGGCTTTGTACAGGTTTTACCCAAACTGTGTTATAATGGCATCCCACAGAGCAGCCCTCTCCTTAGACAGCTTCCTTGAGCCTCTATCCCAAAAGCCCAGGAGGTAGAGGGGATGCATGGACCCTGCTGACTGCAGCCTTTTCCTGGGTCAGGGCTGTGCAGCTGTTCCAGGCAGTTCCCATCTCCAAACACTGGTGCTCTGGATTGAAGTACTGTGAAAAGCTGTGTCCACCTCTGGGCTTCTGATGTCTTGCACCCCAAAACTCAAGTAGGATTCCTCTGGGCCACATCTAGCTGCTCCTGGTCTTTCCTTGCAGCCCAAATGTGATATATGGTTGGGACAATGGTTTCCAGCATGTGTAGCCACTTCACCAAGGCACCTTGGATGTTCTTGTCAAAACAAAACACAGGCTTGTGGCTCTTGCTGCACTTTAACATTTATTTATCCCAGTTTAACATTTATTTATCCCACACACCTGTGCTCATGAGGTGTTCATCACAGGCATCTTGCTTGAGCTGAAATGGTTGTGTCCATTTCCCCAGCATGGAAAACAACAACAGGAATAATTGGAATAATTCCTCCTGTTTGACTAAGGAGCTGGATCCCAGTGTTTCCTGACACCTGGTAAAATCCCTGCTTCCCATGTGGGACTTGTGCCAAGCCACCATCATGTCCTCTGTCCACAGAGCCATGTCCTCCTCCCTGAGCATGGTGAAACAGCAGGATGGTTGTGATGAGGCAGCTAAAGCTCTCAGATGATCAGTGCTGAGTCAAGTGCACTTGTGCTGTCAGTGCTGGGGTGAAAGCAGCTCTATTACATTGGTAATGCCAATGGTTTAATGCTAGAAGTGTGTGTAATTTAAAATATACCATCTGAAACCCCTAATGGTCTGCACCTTCAGAGAGAGGTGTCCCATCACAAACTGCAGCACTAGCATGATCAGTAGGCTGGCACTGCAGGAGCGGAACAAACCCATCTCCTGCAGGAGCTTTGTGTGCCCTGCCACGTCACACGTGCTTTGTACCATGCAGCTGTGGTTTGATGGACGTGTGCCTGCTGTCCTGAGGCATGTCTGGGGACAATAGCTGACCTGGGTCCTGTAGCTTCAAACCTGAGTGGATCTGACTGCTCTGTTCCCCTTTCCTCCTGCCCGTTTGATCCAGCAGCCTGTTCTGGCGCGAGCTCAGCTCCTGATGTTCTGGAGCTTTTAGGCGATGGTGCACATGGCTGTGTTTGAGTGAGCTTGGCTGGTTGCTGCCTTTCCGAGTGCTCTCGTTGGGACAGATCTGGTGTGACACATGTTCCTGCACGCTGTATCACCTTGAGGCGTGTGCTGATCTCAGGTGCGTGAGACAGCTGTCACAGACTGATGGATAGCTCCTGCCTTCAGGGGAGGTGCATGGCAGCTGCCCACGGAGACCTCACTGGACATGCTGACCCTTGAGCACAGCATCTTGATGGCACTTGGCTCAGTATGGGACCCAGGGAAACGGGACCATCAACAGGTTCCAGAGAAATGCATGGAGCTGGCTGTTCAGCTGCAGAAGTCAGGACAGCCAAATTCAGAGTTCACAGCTCTGGGACCAGAGGAAATTCAGTTGGGAATTCAGTGACAGAAGGGTCACTGCAAAATCCAGCCCCTGCTCCTGGCTGGTGTATTTGGGACATATGTGAAGCCCTGTTTGAGTGCCTGTGTCAGTGCTTTGCTGCTGCTGTGGGTGGGGAGCACAGACTAGCACTGCAGGGAATGTGTGGCTGACACTGGGTGCCCATGAGCAGCACTTCCTTGGCCCCTGTGCTGTGTAGCAGCCTCCAGAGGCTTTCCAGCATGGAAAAGCTCTTGTGGAATTCTTGGAATTTGATGGTCTTCAAAAGGTCTCTTTTGGAAAAGGATTCCTTATCCCCTCGCTCTGTCTGACTGAGATGTGTTGTCAAATCGTATCCCTTCATCAAGCTTTTGTACAAATGTCAGATAGGAGGATTGGCTGAGTGTCCAGAGAGGAGCTGCCTCTCAGCTGGACTTTGATACTGCTCATGTAACTTATCCACTTTCTGAGGCTGTTTCTCTTGCAGTGTTGGGAGCACACTGTTTTGACCATGCTCTTGTTCATCTTCATTCTGAGAAGCTCAAAATCTGCCTGGCTTGGCTTCTTTCCCTGCAGAGCATGGTGCTGCTAACAGAGTCCAAGAGCCATCCTCATGTGCTGAATTGCCTTTTGTTTGCTTCCCTTGCTTTTCCAGCTGGTAACCAGAGCAGAGCGCCTGCAGGGCTGGCTGTGGGCAGGCAGCAGCCAGATCTGGGAATGTGGCAGCGGTCCCTCAGCAGCCATGCCAGGCACTGCCCAGGGAAGCACTCTGCCCGAGCTCTTGGATGGGCATTAGTGTGTCAAGGAGGGCTCTTTGGGGTTTCCATCTCTGTAGAGAGATGCCTCCAGCCCCTCAGGCCACGACCAGACCCTGAGGACAGCTATTGCAATTTGTTGTTTCCGCTTCTACTTGCGAGTGGGCTGAGTCACCAGCACCAGTTTGTGGTGGTGTCCCTGTTGCATCCTCTTGTGCTGTGTTCCAGCAGCTGCTGTGTTTATTCCCATAGATAATCCTTGTTCCACATCAGTGTTTCTCTGGGTAATTGCTGGCAATGTGGAAGTGAGTCAGAGACATAGTCCTGAGGAGAGGAACTTTGAGGAAAACCTAGAAACAGTCTGTGTGTGTTTCTGATCAGGGGCAGTCTTGATGCAAGGCTGGAACTTAGGACTCATCCCAAAAAAACAGGACAAGAAGCACTCCAAGAAACACTGCAATTGCTGGGGAAGCTGCTTGCTCTCCAGGGCTTTGGTGACTGCCTTCCTGGCTCATACATTGCAAGACACCTTTCTGTTCAGGCTGGGACTGTGACACTCAGTAGTGGGTCATGGGAGCTCCCTCTTAATGCCCCTGTCCCCAGGGAGCAGAGGGCCCTCCTTGGCTGTGGCAAGCTCAGGCAGCCCTGTTCCAGTGATTGCCTAAAGCAGCTGTGCTGGCATCCAAGCAAGGTCTGTTAAAACTCTGAATGAGTTTGACAGATGTGCTTTGGGCTGTGTTTCTCCTAACATGGCTCTGAGTGTCTGGAGACCCTTGAGAATGAAACATGCTTACCTGAGCCATTCTTCTCCTTCTCTTGCTCTAAACATGCCCTCCCTTTTCTGTCCTGCAGCCGTGGGGACCCAGGCAAGCATTCTTTTCACAAAAGAGCCGTACTCCCAGGATGCCCTGCACGGCCGCAGCGCCATCCTCCGCTGCGAGGTGAAGGAGCCGGCGGACGTGGAGTTCCAGTGGCTGCAGAACGGCCTTCCCGTTGAGGACACGGAGCAGCGCTTCAAGGAAGGCAGCAACCTCCAGTTTGCTGCCGTGGATCGGCACCGGGATGCCGGGGTCTTCCAGTGCCTGGCGAGGAACGTGCTCACCGGGGAGGAGGCGCGCACGGCCAACGCGTCCTTCAACATCAAGTGTGAGTGTGGGGCGAAGGTGGCCGGGACACGCCACATGCCCGGTGGCCGCCCATGGTGCACGGGGAAAAGCATTCTCTTTAGGCTGGAAATAGTTTTTCCAGGCTGTCTGCTAATGCTTGTGTGGGTCAGACAGGGGTCGGATGGTTTGGGCTGCTCAAGTAGGATTGCTCTCCAGCTGCCATGTCCATCCTGGCCTGTAGTCCTCTTGTGTCTTCTGGTGTCCCTGAGGCTGTCGGAGATGCTTTCTCCTGCTGCTTTTCCTGTTTGTGCATATGAAACTGGGACATTACTGCAGCAAGTGTGTCCTGGGCACTGCAGGTCCTTTCAGAACTCATCTTAACCCTCAAAGAACAGCTACATAGGCCTAGTGGGATCTCTGCAGTGTGGGTGTTTCTTTACTCCACACTGGCTTGAGGGCATATGTATCTCTAAGCATGCTTGTACCCTTGCTGCCTCCGCTGGTTATCGGTGAGTCACCAATAACCACCGCCTGGGCTCTGTAGGTTTGGAGAGCCAGCTGTGTTGGTATTCTTTGATTCCACAGGGATTGAGACAGGCAGTGTGGTTCTGAAGCAGCCGGCCAGCGTAGCTGAGATCCAGCCCTCCTCCACAGTGGTGCTGCGGTGTCACATCGATGGCCACCCACGGTAAGGGTTGCCTCCTGAGGAGTGGACCCTGCCAGGGGCCCCTGCACCTTGGCTGTGTGGTCTCTCTCTCTCTCTCTCTCTCTCTCTCTTTATCCCCCTCCCTCCTCCCCGCTACCTTTTTCTTTCTGCTCCTCCCCCACCTCCCCTCCTCTCTCCCGCAAGAATTCAGTAGAGTCAGGGAAGGCGAAAGGCAGGATTGAGCCTGTGCTGAGCGCCGCGGGAGAAGGCAAACGGCTTCCCCAGAGCCGCGTAGCGAGGAGCACAGTAAGGATGGGCTGTCACAGTCCAGTTGCTGAGCTGCTTGGTGTGCTGCAGTCACTCTCCGTCGCTTCCCAGTCGTGTCCCGTCCACTCTGGCTGCATGTCTCATGGCTTCGTGTCTGTGTTGGGGACGGAGAGCCAGGGAATTGGGCCATCTCTGGGCTGTCTCCCCCGCACACCCGCTCTCGGGGCAGCCCTGACGGTGCCGTGCCCCTGGTCACCCACTCGCCCCTGTCTTGCAGCCCCACGTGGCAGTGGTTTCGGGATGGCAGCCCCCTCCCGGACAGCCACAGCACCTACTCTGTCAGCAACAAGGAGCGGACGCTGACCCTGCAGAGCGCCAGCCCCGATGACAACGGGCTCTACTACTGCTGCGCCCGCAGCGCCGTCGGCTCCGTCTGCAGCCACGACAACTTCACGCTCAATGTCATCGGTGAGTTGTGTCCCAGCTGTCACACTGCCCTGCTCACAGCCTCCCCTCTGCTGCAGGGGAACCTCGGGCTGGTGTGGCTTTCCTCTGTGCAAAGCCTCTGGGCAGAGACAGACCTGATGGATCCTGGCCAGGCTGGAGCCTGCCCTGTCTGTGTGTGTTAATTCGCTCCTGTGTCTTTCTGGAGCACATTTATGGTGTCTTCTTTTGTAATGGAGCACCCTGGAGGCTGTAGGTGCTTCTGGTTTTGCTAATGTCATTGCCATGGGGGTAGATGTCCTGATGGCCTTTGGAGGCAAGACCTAAGGAGGGCAGGAATTGTTGACATTAGAGGAGTATTTGGAACTGGATGGGGGAATTTTGCTGTCCAGTGTCAGCTTTGATCTGTTCACTAGGAACCAGGATGCTTAGGGCCTTGCTGGAAACAGAAGGGGTTTTCCCCTTCTGAGCAGCTCCCACCTGCAGTCCTGGGCTCTGAGTCCCTAACTCCAGCTGTGCTGGCACATTTGCCTCCTTTGGGCTTGCAGGGCACATCCAGCTCTTCCTTGAGCTTTTCCCAGAGCACTGGTGTGGGGACACCGCAGGCCCCTCTGTCCCTCTCACCCTCCTGTGGTCTCTACCGTTGCAGACGAGAGCTTTCCTCAGGCAGTGATCGTCCCGCAGGACCTCATCGTGACCAAGAATGAAGAGGCCATGTTTGACTGCCAGTTTGCAGCTGTGCCCCCTCCCACACAGGAATGGCTCTTTGAAGACAACCCTGTCACCAACAGATCCAAGTAATAGGGACCCCAGTGATGTGGGCAGGGCTGGGAGGAGAGGGGCACTGTGTTCCAGAAGAGAGAGGTCAAAGCCTGTCTGTACATGAGGGCAAGCACGCAGCATCAGAGTGGTCATGGGGATTGGTTTCTCAGCTTGTCTGGCTTGGGTTTAGCAGGGATGTGGTCCTTGTGCACGGCATTTACCTGAGCAGGACTCAGGGAGCAGTTTGTCCTTGCACAGATCTGTGGGGCTGTCAGTTCTAGATGCCCGTGTATGATGGCCCCACACTTAGGGATGGCTCTCAGCCCCAGATGTGGTGATTCTATGGAGCCAGGGAAGCTCAAGCTCCAGATGCCCATTTGGGGCAGTTCACCATCAGGGATATGTCCCAGTACTAGATGCCAATACGTGGTGATCCCCAGACTTGGGAACACCTCCCAGCCCCCAACATCTGCACAGCAATCACTGGGCCCATGGCTCTCTTGGACTTCCATATCCAAGTTCATGGTGATCCCCAGAGCCAGGAGTGTTTCTAAACCCCAGGCAGCCTAAGCATGGGGCAGTGTGCAGGGCAGGGACAGCGATCCCGGAGCTGGGATGTGTCTCTTCCAGACTCTGGAAAGCGAGCAGTGCCATCTGGGTGCTGCCTGCCCTCGGCCTGGCAGCCCCCGGGCGCCACCTTGTGTCCCCTGCCCCTGGCTCTGTGTGCTCCCACAACTGGCTGCTGCTTGGTGATGCATTTTTTGGTGGGAGCCAGCTCTTCACCAAGAACAAAACCTCTGTGAGCTCATTTCCTCCATGAAGAATGTATCCCAACCATCTCCTTGTTTACGTGTGGTGGGAAGCTTTGGCGTGGCACCCTCCTGGTTTCAGGGGCTCCTGCAGGACATCTCAGCGCTGTAGCTCTGGCCATGTCCTGCAGAGATGCCCACTGAGCCCTTCCTCTCCCCACGTGCCCAGGACCACCGTGTTTGCCAATGGCTCCCTGCTGATCACCCAGGTGAGGGCTCGCAGCACCGGTGTCTATAAGTGCGTTGGCCACGGGCAGAGGGGGAAAAATCTTGTGCTGAAGGCAACTCTGCGGCTGGCAGGTGAGCTCCTGGGGCTGGTGGCAGGGTGGGCAGTGGGTCCCAGAGCTCCAGTGCCACTCTGGAGCTATGTGACAATACAGCAGCGGGTCAGTACATGCAATGGTTCATCCTTGCTGTCTAGATGAGGGGAGCAAAGAGAGTTTGTGTGCTCTCACCTTTAAATGGTGCCTCCCCCGTGAATGATGGTGTTGGTGGGTTGGCTGCATGTTCTTGCCCTCTTTGAGCCCTGTGGTCTCTTGTTCCTCTCAGAGATCGAAGACATGGCACCCTTCTCCCCGAAGGTGTTGACAGCAAACCAGGGGCATCGCGTGTCCTGCCCTGCCCCACAAGGCGTACCCACACCCCAGGTTTGGTGGGAGAGAAACCAGGAACGAGTTCCCACTGCTGGCAGGGTGTACCAAGAGGCAGAGCAGCTCATTTTCACCAGTATCACCGAGATGGATGCAGGGATCTACACGTGCCATGCTGCCAACAAGGCTGGAGAGAAGAAACAGGAGCTGAGCATCACTGTGGCTAGTAGGAAACTTTCTGAAAAGGGTGGGAGCAGAAGAGGGGCTGGATGGGGGGTTAGGGTGAGCTGGGCAGCATGGCTCATTACCTCACTGGTACAGAGAGGCACCTCTCATGGCTGAGCTGCAGGGTCCCATGGCTGCTTGCACAGTGCCTGTGTGTTCTGCACTGCTGCTGGCCAGAGGGGTAGTGAGTGTCTCTGTGTAACCCCTTGCCTTCGTGCCCAGCGGTACCCAAATGGGTGGAGATGCCCAAGGACAGCCAGCTGGAGGAGAGCAAGCCAGGATACCTGCACTGCCTCAGCAAGGCCTCCCTGAAACCCACCGTCACCTGGTACCGCAACGGCGTCTCCATTTCTGAGGTGAGGCCACAAGGCAAGCCCCAGCCCCTCATGGGCACTCCTGCTGGGCACCTGCTCTGCTGCTGCTGTTTCTCACCTTGTTCCTAGGCCCAGCTTCCCTGTCACCCCCACTTTGGCCATATTCCTGGCACTAGCTCCATCCTCCTGATGTGTGGGTGCACAGCTGGCTGTCTCTTGCCACTTGGCTGCTAGTCAGCCTTGTGCTTTTGGGGCAGGGCTAAGAAAAAGGTCCCTGCAGCTTGTCTCCGTGTGGGTCTCAGCAGGGATGTGTTTATCTGAAGCATGGTGTGGCATGCAGAGTGTCAGCAGTGCCACAAGCGAGGGCTGATCCTAGGGCTGGGGACAGCATCATTTCTTCCCCGCTCCTTCCCCCGCTCTGGGCAGGACTCGCGGTTTGAGATCTCGGAGAACGGGACGCTGCGCATCAACAACGTGGAGGTGTACGACGGGACCATGTACAAGTGTGTGAGCAGCACCCCGGCGGGCAGCATCGAGGGATACGCGCGCGTGCACGTGCTGGGTATGCTGACAGCGCCCCGCGTCCCTCCCTGCTGTGCAGGGGTGATGCCTCCAGCTCCAGGGTCTCCTGTGGTGGGGAGGGAGCCTGAACATCTCCTCTGTCTGTTGTAGAGAAGCTGAAGTTCACCCCGCCACCTCAGCCCCTGCAGTGCATGGAGTTTGATAAGGAGGTTACAGTGTCCTGCTCAGCCACGGGCCGGGAAAAACCCACCATCCAGTGGACTAAGACAGGTCAGGGGGATTTGGTTGTGGTGTGCCTGCTTCTGACCTGAGGCCACGGGGACGTTGCCCCACCTCCAGCGTGGGTGAAGCGCAGCGTCCTGCATGACTGCTGCATCCGTCCTCTCGTGTCCTGCAGATGGGAGCAGCCTGCCATCCCACGTCAGCCACAATGCTGGCATCCTGTCCTTCCACAAGGTGAGCAGGAGCGACTCAGGGAACTACACGTGCATCGCCTCCAACAGGCCGCAGGGCGAGATCCGTGCCACCGTGCAGCTCGTGGTCGCAGGTGAGGGCTCTGTGGCAGGCAGGGGCGTTTCCTGCTGCGCTGGCTTGGCCTGGGTGGCAGAGAAAGCAGTGTCTGGCCTGACCGGAGCTGTGTCCCACGGCACTGGAGTGTCTGGTTTGTCAGCTCTTTGCACGCAGCCTGGGAGGGCAGTGCCACTGTGCCACCGTGCTGGCCGTGCTCCCTTGTGGGAGCTTAGTGCCATTCCCAGGAGCTGACAGCGCTCCTGTCGGCCTCTCTGCCTGCAGTTTATGTCACCTTTAAGCTGGAGCCAGAGCCCACGACGGTGTACCCGGGCCACACAGCCATGTTCCAGTGCCAGGCAGAGGGGGACCCCGTACCGCACATCCAGTGGAAAGGGAAGGACAAGATTTTGGATCCTGGCAAGCTCCTGCCCAGGTACACAGCCTCCATTCCAAACTGACACATGGCGCAGCAGGACATTCCCAAGTATCCCGCATCCCTGCCCAGTATGAGGGTGCCAGTGGTGCAATCCTGGGTTTGTAGCTTGGTGGGCATGTAATTGACTCCACGTGCCAGGACTTGGGCTCTCCTGGCCCCAGGGTTTCCCTTTGTGCCACAGCCTGCCAAGCTGTGATTGAGCTGCAGTCATCTGTTCTTAAGTGTTCAGCCTGGGATGGAAGCTGATGGCACTGGGGACGTGGGGCTGAGGCATTCTGGGGAGGTGGGGCTGCAGGTGCCCCAGGCCTGCCTCTGCCCTTTGGTGTTTGCAAAGAGCTCTGTGTGTGTGGTTGGCAGGATTCAGATCATGCCCAATGGCTCCTTGGTGATTTACGACGTCACCTCCGAGGACTCTGGAAAATACACCTGCATCGCTGGCAACAGCTGCAACATCAAGCACCGGGAGGCATTCCTGTATGTTGTAGGTAAGGAAGGTGCCCAGCATTGGGACATGACCTCCTGGAATCCCTGGCAGTTCTAGGCCCTGCTTCTGGCTCTGGTTGTGCCTGCCAGGTAGTCACAGCAGCATCCCCACTGGAATGCAGCAGAGTGTGCTGTGGGATGTGCCCACTGTGCTGTGGCTGGATGAAGAGGTGGTCACAGCAGCGAGTAGGGGGCTGGGGGCTTTTCACATCCCTCCAGCACGTTCCTAAGCAGGATTTGGGAAATCCCTCCACACCCTCATGTGTTGGATGCTCTCTGCCCCACAGACAAGCCAGCAGCAGAAGAAGATGAGGGACCTGCCAGCCACACACCCTACAAGATGATCCAGACCATTGGGCTCTCAGTGGGGGCAGCTGTTGCCTACATTATTATCGTGCTGGGGCTGATGTTCTACTGTAAGAAGAGGAGAAAAGCCAAGAGGCTGAAGAAGCACCCAGAGGGCGAGGAGCCTGAAATGGAGTGTCTGAACGGTGAGGCCGGTACGCCTGAGGGTGAGGGCTTCACTACTGGCTCCCTGTCCCTGTGCTGGAGAGGCTGAGGGGCAGGGAGCTCCCAGGGAACAGGACAACTCCTAACCCATGGTCTCTCGCTCTGGTTTCTGGCTGGTGGCAGAGACCTGCTGCCAGGTGAGAAATGGGCAAGGTAGTGTGAAACTGAATCCCAGCCTCACGTTGTGCCATCTCTGCCTGCTGAGTTATGTCTCACTCCTGTATCCCAGCACCTGCACGTGGGATCACATGTCCCAGGGTAGGGAAGGATCCCTGTTGCAATGTAATAAAATTGAAGTATTCTGCTGGCCTCTTCAAATCAGGGTTCAGCAGCTCCTCGTGCTGAAGGGAAGGTGTGTCACTGAACTCCTTCTGTTATCTCCAGTGAGGATTTGTAAGTGGTGGAGTGCAGTTGAGCTTGCTGTCCCTAATTCCCTGGATCTCCCCATTCATACTCCCCATAAATGCAGATGTTCCCCCTCCCAGTTCTCCAGCACATAGCTGGGCATCCTGATCACATGCAATTTGCTGTGAGGGCCTGGAAAAACATTACTGCTTGGTTTGTCTCCTGGTTTTCTCCTTGCATTGACACTTTGAGAAGAGCCAAACCTCTAGAAGAGAAGTCTGGCTGTGGGGAACCTCCTAGGAGCAGGGATGCAGGAGCATCTCAGCAGCTTTGTGCTCTGCATCTGTCACCACTAGGAAAACCTTCAGTGGAAAAGTCACAGGCAGCTCACTTGAGCCAGCAGGCTCTGGCCAGCATCCCCTTCCCGGGAAAGAATTTCTTTCAATTGTGTCTGAGATGGCCTCAGATTTTTATCTTGGCCTGTCTTTATTATATTTCTTTTCTGCTAGAGTTTGCCTCTTCTTATTCCCTTCATTTGGAACCAGGTTAACTGCCAGGTGCATTCTCATTCTTAAAAGCAGACCCAGCTTCCCAGATGTCTACACTCCTCCTTTTTGGTACTCCCATAGCCTCTCTGGAGAAGTGGTTTGTGTTTGCTGTGAGCTCTAGTGGAGTTATTCCATTCACCACAGTCTTCAAAGATCTGTTTCTTTGCCTCTTTTTGATGTGGTCCCTCATTAGCTGGGTGACCCAAAGTATTTCAGCACCTGCCTAAGTACCTACAAGTATTCCCTGGCTGACCACCAGCTGACTTTTCCAGTGCCCTCAGGATCCAGACAGATCTAACCTCTCCATGGACTTGCAGTGGATCTTTGCTATGGATTTCCTATATGGATCAGTGCACTCCTGACCACCCAGTTACTTCCCAAGGTCACGTCCTTGGTGTGCCACATCCTCTGTAAGGACAGCTTGCTCTCAGTATCCATGGCTGACTGGGCTGCTTTTTTGTTGTTGAATACAGACATAGTATTTTGGGAGGCTCATGGCTGTGGGGACTGCTTTCTGTGCTGGTGTCTCTAGGGCAGCACGGCTGTGTCTGTTTCTCCAGGAGATGCTCCCGTGTCTGTTGCAGGCAGGTGGGCAAAGCAGGCAGCTTCCTTACACTTTGTTCTTCTCTGGACTGCTGGATACATAAATAAATGAATCCTCCTGTCCCTTTGTTACCAAGTGCCTTGGCCAGGCTCTGTGAAACATGGGAATGTGTGTTCTCAAAAGTGGCTCTTGTTGCTGCCTGCTGGTGCTGTCTCTCAGTGGCAGCACGCTCACTCTGCAGCCTTCTGGATTTTTTTGGCACAGTTGCAGTGGTCGTCTTGTGTTATCCTCTTGGCTTCAGGCTTGTGGTCTTGAGACACGATTAGTCATGTGTGCAGACAGCACAGGGTCAAACAGTCCTGCTGATAATGAGTGTAAAAGCAGGGAGAGTGTAAGGAGCATCCAGCTTTGATTTATGGGATACGTGGTGGTTTTTTGCTTTTATTTTCGCAAATCTTACTCCACCATGTGAGAGCAGACAGCTGTCAGTAGCCATGGCTCTTAAGTCAGCATATGTCAGAGTTCCAGCTCTGACAGCTCCAGTCCTGCCTGTGACAAAGCCATGGTTCCTGGCAGGGTGGCCAGGCCTGCTCAGGATGTGCTGGTACCTGTCTTGCACATGTGCATTGTAAGCAGGCATGTATACACACTATGTGATGCAACAGCCTGTGATGGAAAATACAGGCAGTGGGACTTCTGTTGGGTTTACCTCATGTTGGGTTGTCTTAATTTTGTTAAAAATTTCCTATTTGTGGCTGTTTGCCTAGTGCTTATTCCAGGAGCAGCTAAAATGGAGTAGTACAGAGTGATGCTGGAGGTGTGTGAATGTGACTCTGGCTCAGGGCTGTTCCTTGCTTTAAATTCCAACTCCTGCCTTCATCTTATGGCAAGTACCACTTCCTAGTAACCAGGTCTGATCCAAGCAGTAAATACATTCAAAATCGAGGTTTGCCATCTATGCAGTCATTTCTCTATAAGCTGCCTGTAAAATGCAGGGTTTTCTGTTTTCTCAAGGTAATCACGTTTTGTCCTGTTCTTTGGCTTGTGTTTGTGCTAGGGAAATTTCTGGTGAAGTCCCTGTGCAGAAAGCTTGCTGGGGCTGATTGCAAGGACAGTGCTTCCCAGCACTGCTTTAACCCAGCCAGTTAAAATCCAGACTGGTCTGGTCTTACAGGTTCAGCACTTCCAAGGACATTCCCAAGGCTTGTTGGGAGGTGAGTAAGGAACAGGGACATCGGACTGCAGCAGCTGGTGTCAGATAGACTTGAGAGTCTCTTGGGTATCAAGAGACTGTGGTTATAGTGAGCAGTGTCCATCTGCTCCACCTCTGCCTCGCCCATCCCATCCCATCTCTGCTGCTGTCCTGCAGTTTTGTCAATGGTAGTTTGGATGTAGCCGCTGCTTGGGGATGACTGAGTGGGATGGACAAGGCCAGATGGGGCTGACTGGCTCTGGGACCAAAGCCATTGCTCAGCATCTGATTTCAAGGGTGGCTGCTGGGCTGCCAGAGATGGGGCAAAAACTGAGGCCAGGCCACTGCTGCTTGGAGTGTCGGAGCCCAGGAGGGGCTGGGCCCCAGAATAGCTTTCACTGTGGCCTGGCAGGCTGCTGAAGCTGTTTGTGCTTCCCTGGCAGGCGGTGCTTTGCTGCAGAATGGGCAGATGACAGCAGAGATTCAGGAAGAAGTGGCCTTGACCAGCCTGGGCAGCAGCTCTGGGGCCAGCAAGCGCCACAGCGCTACCGACAAGATGCACTTTCCACGTTCCAACCTGCAGACAATCACAACCCTGGGTATGCTGGGCCACCCTGGCCTTGTCCCCACTCCAGCAGGAAACCTGTGGGTGAAATCCCAGCATGTCCCAGCCAGAAAACAGGATGTGCTGGGCACAGGGAGCCCTGCAGCCCCTGCAATGTCGAGCAGACCTGCTGTCCTAATGCACGCTGCCTTCCTGTGTGCTTCTCTACACTTCCAGGCAGGGGGGAGTTTGGTGAAGTGTTCCTGGCCAAGGCCAAAGGCGCGGAAGATGGCGAGGGTGAAGCTCTGGTGCTGGTGAAGAGCCTGCAGACGAGGGATGAGCAGCTGCAGCTGGACTTCCGGCGGGAGGCAGAGATGTTTGGGAAGCTGAACCACGCCAACGTGGTGCGGCTGCTGGGGCTGTGCCGCGAGGCTGAGCCACACTACATGGTCCTGGAGTACGTGGACCTGGTAAGGGCCCTGCCAGCAGGAAAGCAGGGACGTGACACCAGTGGGAGTGGGGCCTGCGAGTGTGGCAACGGGCTGGCAGCACAGGGCAGCCAAGGTGTAAGGAGACCAGGCTGAGCTTACTGCTGTTCCCAGCCTCTGGATGGGTCTCAAGGGGAATGGGAGTCTCCTGCAAGACCTGGAAGTGACTTTGTGCTCTGCAATCTCCTGATTTCTGGTTTATGTCCTGGACTCGGCTATACAAGCTAAGTTGTGGGACTCCCTGCTGCAGAATGGCTGTGAATGCTAAGGGCTGTGAGGAGTCTGGAGTTTGTAGGAGAGAAATAAATTTGGGGCATGAAAAACCTGGAGGTTTCAGGCCTGCTTGCCCTAATCTTAGCCATTTGAGGCCCAGACACAAGATCCTGGCTTGCCCAGTAAGGCAGGGACCAGGAGGACAGGCAGGAACCATGGATCAGGAGATGAGGATCTGTGGGCCTGCCATATCCAGGCACTGCAGGGACCAGTGAGCCTGGTCAGTATGTAGAGGTGCTGACTCTGAATTGCTGTCTGTCTCCCAGGGGGACCTGAAGCAGTTTCTGAGAATCTCCAAGAGCAAAGATGAGTCTCTGAAGCCACAGCCACTCACTACCAAACATAAGGTGACCGTGCAGCTTTGGAGGTGCTCTGGGGCTGGGAACCCTAAGGAGGGCAGCCAGTGCTGACAGCTCTCTGGGGTCAGGTGTCTCTCTGCACACAGGTGGCCCTGGGCATGGAGCACCTCTCCAACGGCAGGTTCGTGCACCGGGATTTGGCAGCCAGGAATTGCTTGGTCAGTGCCCAGAGGCAGGTCAAGGTCTCGTCCCTGAGCCTCAGCAAGGACGTGTACAACAGGTCAGGGATCCTGGCAGGGGAATGGGAGGGGATGAAATGGCCCCAGTCTGACTGCCTGCCTGTCCTGCCCGCAGCGAGTACTACCATTTCCGCCAGGCCTGGATCCCGCTGCGCTGGATGCCGCCTGAGGCTGTGCTGGAGGATGAGTTCTCCACGAAGTCGGATGTGTGGTCCTTTGGGGTGCTCATGTGGGAGGTCTTCACGCATGGGGAGATGCCCTACACTCCACTGGCAGATGATGAGGTCCTAGCAGGTACGTGGAGTACCTTGTGCTGTCCCTGGAATTGCGGCCTACTGGCTTTATGCGTGCTAAAGGTGTGACAGTGCTGGTCTGGCTGCATGGAGAGCTGCTGCTCTCCTTGCATCCCCCAGAGAGGATCACACCCCTTGCCAACGACCCTTTGGACTTTTCTTTCGTGCCAGGTCTCCAGTCAGGAAAGACGAAGCTCCCGCAGCCCGAGGGCTGCCCGTCCCGCCTGGCCAAGCTGATGCAGCGCTGCTGGGCCCCCAGCCCTAAGGACCGGCCCTCCTTCAGCGAGCTCGCCACCGCCCTTGGGGACAGCCCGGCTGACAGCAAAGCCTGAGCACCCCAGCCCTGGCTGGTGAAGGATGTGGCGGGGTGGACAGGGGTCTGTACGTGCCTGGGGCGCCCCTGGCACTGCCACAGCCCCTCGCTGAGCCCGACCCCGATGCGCCAGCGAGCAGCTCAGCATCAGCAGCTGCTGGACTCAAAGCACAAGCCAGTGTACCCCAGCCCCACCCCCCTCCCCAGTGGGTCCCAAAAGACAGCCCTTGCTGCCTCCTGCCCCCTGCCTGCTCAGCCCGGTGCCCTGAGGCTGCTGGTGTGGATGGAACCGGCTGCCCCTCCCACGGGGAGAGCTTGGGCATCCCTGCTCACCACATCCATCTCTGCCGGCCTGGCCCGGCCCTCTCTCCGTCCGTCTGTGCTAGGCATGCCTGCCTGCCCCTTCCCCTGGGGACAGGCCAGCCAACAGGAGCACAAAGTGCCTGGCATATGAAGGAGCTCACTACCTTTCCCAGTTACCCTGTGCCTTTTTTTGTACTTATGACTCTGGGCAGAGCCCCCTGTCTCCCTCTTCCAGAGCGCTGACTCCTCCCTACCATAGTATTTCTGTTACTGGAATGCAGCCTAGAGTGGGTTAGTTTGTTTGCTTGAGTGGAGGGTACTGCAGCCAAGAAGGGTTGGGTTTTGTTGGGTTTTTATGTGCTGCTCTCAATAAAGAAGGCGCTTTTTTTTTTTTTGTTCTTTTTGTCTTTGTAAAATAACTGCTGTCACATAGCGGTTTTCCTCCACATGGCTCCTGGGAATGGTTTGGGGCTTGTTCCTCAGGCATCTGTCTGCTGTGTTTAACCCCTTAGCCCCCTTCTCAGGTGAATCTGGGATGCTGTTCCCAGCCCTGTGTGCCTTGAGGGAGCACTTTGCCTCAGCACTCACTGTCTCTCTGGGCAGTCATGAGTTGCTCTCCAAGAGGGACTTGTCTCAAGAGAAAATGTCCCTCCCTAGACTCCACACAAACAACCACTCATGGATGTGTTGATTGGCTGCCCCCACTTCAGGTATTGACTGGGTTTGTGCACCCACCTCTGGGGCAGCTTCACGGCCCACACTGGGTTGTGGGTTTGTACAGGAGCTTTCAGCTGCTGCTTCTTGCAGGATGCTAGCAGGGCCGGGCCTGGATGGGGACCCTGCGGGATATCCTGGTGTCACATGTGGTCTGCAGCCCTCTCCTCTGTGCTAATGGCCCAGAACAATGGCAGGGTCCTGGCAGTCTCTTCTTGGGAGGGGAAAGGTGTTCACGTGGTGTACAAGAAGCCCCAGTCCCCACAGCATGAACGTGAGCCAGGCCAGCATGGGCTTGTCCCTTGGAGCCACAGTGAGGCACTGGGACCAGCAGTTTCACTTGCCTGCACTGCCCTGGGTTGGGGGGTTATGTAGACAGATCTGAGTTTTGCAGGAGGCCTGATGGGGCTGAACTGGAGGCAATGGGCATAAGCTGCACAAGGGACATTCATTCTGGTATTAGGGGAAATGCTTCCCCTCAAGGGTAATAAAGGTATGAGTCCCAGAGAAGCTGTGGCATCTCCATCACCATCATCAGAGATACCCAGTCCTGGAGCAGGGAAGTCCTGACCTACCCAGAGTAGTGTGCTCTGCTTTAATCACGGATGGACCAGGTATGTCCAGGATCCTCTTCCCACCTCTGCTACCCAGAGAGGTGATGTCGATGCTGGAGGGGGGAAAGTGCTCATTTCTTGGAATATGCTAGCTGGCCCTGAGCTCAGATTTGGTCCAGGCTTGGAAATAGGGTGCAAGCAAGTTTGCTGGCAGTGCTCTGCCAGTTGTCAAAGGTGTTTGTCCCTCTTCCAACACTTGCAGCTGGAGATAAGGACTCTCCCCATGCCAAGGTCTCTTGGCAAGCTGAGCTGTGGCAGTGGCTGTGTGTTGGGGCCCTCTCTAGAGGAGGACAACCAGGTCTGGTTGGCTGGACCTGGTGCTCCCTGGCGTGGTAGGCTTGGCAGCAGGTGACTGCCACCCTGACCTCTGGCTGCCTCCATGACCAGAGGGCCTGGCCACAGCGTGGGGCTGGTGGCACTGTGCCTGCTGGGCAGACCTGCTGGGGACAGAGGGATCAGGATGTGCCTTTCCTTCTACCCCTTGCAGCCTCGTGTCCCTCTTACTGCTCTCCCAGTCCCTCCCAGTGTGTGTGTTGTGGCAGTGCTGCTTATGTGCTCTCCAGCTTACAAGTGACCTGTCTTGTGCATTTGCTGTTGTTTGATGTCCTTTTGTTCCACTTCTCACATCCAGTCCATTCCCGTGGACTTTCCTCTCTGCTGTCCTTCCTTCTAGGGAGGAACACTACACTCTGTGGGCTGATTCCTGCAGCCAAGCCACTTGTGGTGGCCTAGTCAAGCAGAACCTTGGCGTTGCCATGGCTAGAGACCAGAGATGCCAAGGGTTTTGGGGGTACCACCCTCGTTCTGCCAGCTCTGTGCATGCAGGCATCTCCTGTGGTGGGAGGGTCTGGCATGGCTGCAGTGAGCTGGTTCTGTGAGCAGTGTCAGGACCGAGGGCTCTGCTTTATCCCAACACATCCTGGAGGCTCCACGGCCTGTTTGCCATGCAGTCAAGACATGGTGACTACAGGGAAGCACCCAAATGAAAGTCACCAAATGTAGGACAAGCTCCAGACCCAAAGAGTCCAGAATGATGGGGGTTGGGATTATGTATTTTTGGGAGTGATGTCACTAAAAAATTCTGTATCATTGGGGAGGGGAGAGATGTTGGCCAAAGTAATTGGAAACAGCAAGCTGAGCAAATGCAGTCCCAGCTAAAGGTGGTGGAGCAGAGCAGGGAATCAGAGTCCCTGCAGGAGGTGGGAGCCAATTGCCTCAGCCCACACTGAAGGAATGCCTTACACAAGACCATGTGCAGGATCCAGGGCCAGAAAGAACCACATGGCTCCATCAGAGCCCAGGTCCACCTAGAGAGCCACCAGCTGTGACCAAAGTGGAACATTTGCTGAACAGTGTAAGGGAACAGCAAGCAGACATTGGTCCCAATGAGCAACTCCCTAAAGCATAAAGACATCCAAACCAGACAGTTCTATCAGGAAGTCCCTGATGTTTTCTCTTGCCCTGAAGTTATCCAAATTCCCCCTGCACTGCTGCATCCTTTGAGCATGCTGGTCCATGAGTGCTGTGCAGCTGGAGGAAGGGCTCCTTGGTTTGCTCGGATTTCCTCTGCTGCCCTGTGGTCAGGCTTGTGTGGAAACTAATGGGCCTTAATTGTCCTAAGCAGCCTCACCTGGGACTTCCCCACACTCCTGAGCTGCATTTAAGCTCAAGCCTGTGCTTTCAGGTTTGCTTTAAGCAAGCTTGTAGGTGTTCCTGTTTTGGCCTTGCCTCTAGCCCTGTCTTCTAGGCATCTGTGGTAGCCTTATTATCCAGTCAGGATTTTGGCTCTAGCTCACAACCAAGTGGATGCTGGATTTACTTCATGGCTTGCTCTGTGGATAGCCCCTGATAGCACCACTGGTTGCTGCTCTGCTCAGGTACTGTGTGTTTATAGCTGTTCAAGAGGCCGTGGGGTCACCCCTCAGGGAACAGCCCCATTCCTACACCTGTGTTGACCAAAAAAAAGCACATTAAGAGAGGCCATAACCTAGTTTTGCACATGTAACAGTACCTCTGTTCTAGTTGTTACTGCTCAGAGACCTGGCTGTTAAAAAGAGAGCAGCTAACTGTTCAGCAGCAGTCAGAAAAAGAAGCTGGAGTATCAATAGTAGGAAGATCAGGAACAGGATGGAAACCATCACAACCCCAGCAGCCAGCTGCAATATGGATGAAGAGCTGGAAAAGGGTGAAGAAGCACTTGCTGCAGTGGCCTAGAGGAGGATTGAAAAGGGGAGGTAGAGGACTGGGGTCATGCTACAGCAGGGGCTGTGCTCATGTGGAGCTGTCTGGAGGGAACTTTGGGGGAAATCAAGTAAGAGACTTTTGAGGCATACTGTCAAGTGCTGTGCCCTAAGCTGTGTAAGAGCAGGGCTAGAAATGGGAATTTTATTATAAGAAAATAAGAAAGTAAGTAAGAAAATCCCTGAAGGCTAGAAACTTGCTTTAAGCTGCTTTCAGCTCTTTTTGAGGCATACTGTCAAGTGCTGTGCCCTAAGCTGTGTAAGAGCAGGGCTAGAAATGGGAATTTTATGATGTGGAGGTTGTAAGTAAGAAAATCCCTGAAGGCTGGAAACTTGCTTTAAGCTGCTTTCAGCTCCCAGTGGCTGCTGGTTTGGTTGAGGGAAGACCTGCTGGTGGTGACTTGTGTCCTGGGTGATGGTGGCTTGGGGACAGGGCTTGGCTCTCCAGAGTGGGTCTGAGTGCCTTGGTGAGAGATTGGCATCCCGGGAAGCCAGGGCAGGCTGAAGCTCTGGGCCTGTTCAGAGCACAAGGACAGGCCTCTTGGAAAGCATCCACTGGATGAGGCTTGGGAAGGAAAGGACGGGAGCAGAAGCAATGAGCCAGCCCAAAACAAGCCAGGTCTTACATTTTGACACTCTTGCAGCTTGGGGAGCAAAAGGCCTTGCAAGTGGAAGGCCCAGGGAAGAGAAGGAGGAATGGAGTGTGCAGCTGTCCCATGAGCAAGGAAAAACCAAATGCTGCTACCTGCAGTGACTGCACACTTGTGCTGAGCAGGCAGAGCTGGCTGTGCCCATCAGCTCCACGTGTTCATTGATCCCAGCCAAACTGGTGTGCCCAGCCAGGCAGAGGGTCCTGCTGACCCTTCCCCAGCCTGGCAGGGCATGGCGAGGCCTCGGTCTCACCTGTGCCAGGTGTAGTTTGTGCTCAGCTCGAAGGGAGGGTGGCCAGGGCATGTGATGGGAGGCATGTGAGCTCCAGCAGCCCTGCTGGGAGCTATAAATGGCATGTGTGCTCACTGGAGGAGCACGGCTGGCGGGAGGAGGGGGAGGCGGTGGTGGCAGCGAGGGGGGTGTTGGGGTTTGCAGTTACTCCCTTGCCCTGTGGGAGGTTGGCCCTGGGCTGGGGGGACAGCTGAGAGGGCTGGTGCTGAGCGTGCGTGTCCTCTGAGGGATGAGGCAGATATGGAAAGGGCTCCTGCGAGCTGCAGAACCTTCCACGGGGTGCCCAGGCGACAAAACGGGTCTGTGGCCAGACCAAGGTGGGGTCTTGCCCTGGTTGCAGTTCCTGTTTGTAGGACAGGGTGTGGGAGACGCCCTATTCCAACTAAGAATTCTCTGTGTGTCCTCACAGCTCGGAGCTCCGGGGCTGTGCCGTCCCTCTCGCACCTTTGCTGACCCGCACACGGCGTGCCCCGCACACTTGTCCCGTGTGGGCTGTCCCTGTGCTCCGGAGCTCCTGGGTCACACCTGCACGGAGGATGTGCCCCGTGCCAAGGGCCTGGAGCCATCGGATGGGCATGAGCAGGGTGTGACAGCCCCTTCGCACCCGTGCTGTCACCACGGATGCCGTGGTACGGAGCCGCAGCCTCACCCCCGCGGGTTTGAAGGCGGCCCATCCTCATTAATGGGAGATCTTTTCCTGCTGGAAAAGATCGGCTGGAAAAGATCTTTTCCTGCTGGCGATCGGCTTCAGCAATGAGTGCTTCGGGCACACCCGCTGCGGCCCTGTCCCCGCGCACCCGCGCGGCCCCCGCGGTGCCTCTGCGGCCCCCGGGGACAGACGGCGGCACGCTGTCCCCGCAGGCAGGGACACCGGCCGGGAGCCACAGCTGCGGCATCGCGCCGGAGCCGCTCCCGCCTGCATCCCGACCGCGGCGAGGCACGCACCCTTCCAGACACGTGGTGCGTCCCTGGCGAGGGCCGTGCCCGGGGCTGGCGGCGGGAAGGGGCCCGAGGCCGGGCTGGCGGCGGGGCTGTCCCGGCGCTCGCTCGCAGCCCGGCCCGAGCGGCCGCGGCCGGCGGCGCTGGCCGTTTAAGAGCCGCCCTGCGTGTTCCAGCCCGGGCGTGACGCGAGCGCGGCCCGACCGTATGCAAATCAAACGCCAACCGGCGGCCAATGGGCGCCGGCGCTCGGCGGCTGCCAGCCAATGGCACGGCGCCTCCCGACGGGGCGCCGTCTCGCCCCATATAAGGATCGCCTTCGCCATAAAAGGCAACATTGTATCGCTTTATATGGGGGCGGCGCGGCGCGGCGGGGGCGGCGGCGGAGCGGGGCCGTGAGCGCGGAGCGCGGCGGGGACATGGCGGGGCCGGCCTGACCCGGCCCGACCCGACCCGGGCTCGGGGCTGGGCCGGTCGCCGGTGCCGCGTGGGGCGAACGGCGGCGGGGCGGCGGCGGGGGCGCCCGGGGGCTGCCTGAAGCGGGAGGCGCTGTACAGCGGCAGCGAGGGCGACTCGGAGTCGGCCGAGGAGGAGGAGCTGGGCGGCGAGCGGCGCGGCGTGAAGCGTGGCCTGGCCGAGGCGGCGGCGGCGGCAGCGGCGGCGGGGCCCGGCGGCGGCGGCCGCCTACAGCGGCGGCGGGGGCGGCGGGGCCGTGAGCGGCGCCAAGCCCGGGAAGAAGACGCGGGGCCGGGTGAAGATCAAGATGGAGTTCATCGACAACAAGCTGCGGCGCTACACCACCTTCAGCAAGAGGAAGACCGGCATCATGAAGAAGGTGCGGCCCCGCGAGTCCGGCCGGTGCGGGGGGCGGGCCGGGCCGGGCCCCTTCCGGGGGGCTGCGGGCACGGAGCTGGGCGGCCGGGAGCGGGAGTCCCGGGGGATGCCGGTGTGCTTGGGGTGACCAGGCCTGTGGTGTGCCCGGGGAGGCCCATCCCGGTGCGGCGTCCAGCCGCGGGCCGTGCTGACCGGTGCCCTCGGGGCCCCTCGCTGAGAGCCGCCGCCAAAACGCCGAGTGTTTGGTGGCACGGCTGGAGCGCCCTGCCCTGCCCCGGTAGGACCGGCTGCTTCGGCCACGGAAGGGACCAACGCCACGTCTCGGCCGGTCCAGAGTGCTATCTGTGGTTCCTGGTGTGCAAAGGCAGATTAGAAACTTGGGGGATTTTGGATGCTGCTGGCTGATCTGCATCCCTGGTGGTGCTCGCAGCATCTCCTGAACAACTGGGTAGCGCTGCATCGCAGCTCAGCTGGGTATCATGCACCTTGGGAAGGTGGGAATGGGTGTGAGGTACTGCTGGGCAGGTCCTGGAGGTATGGGACCACAGGATGTGGAATGAGTCCATCCTTTCTGTAGAAGCTTGTGTGAGATCACTGAGTGTGCAGTGGTGGCACATGAAGAATGTATTTATCCCAGTCCACACGTATTCCTCACCTGGGGCATGGTGGCCCCACTGCAGAGGTGCTTGGGTGCAGCTGTGCTCAGAGGTCTGGAGCCTGAGAGGGAAATCTGGGTTGGAGCCTGGATGGGGTGTTGGTGAGGGGAATGAGGTAGTAGAGACGTGTGCCAAGTGTGCCAACATCACTGAGAGGTGAGGTGAGGGAGGTATCCAGACTTGTGTGGAGGAGCCATTGGGATTTCCAGAATGGAGACAATCCCGCATCCCCGTGTTATCAGAATACTGTACTGAGGGGACCACTCTACGCCATGGCACATCCCCTAAGGGTGTGCTAAAGGCGATGGGAATACAGCATGGGGCAGTTCAACCTCTTAGGGAACCAGTCTTGGGTTGGTTTTAGAGGCCACAGCTCCTCTGGGGTGGCAGGGAGCTGAAGCTGGTGCGAAGAGAAGGAAAGCCATTGTGGGAACGTGCAGGGACTCTTGTCCTGCACTGTGCGTTGTCCCTGTCACCTGTGACTCCCTGTTCTTCCCTTGTCCTGCTGGCAGGCCTATGAGCTCTCCACGCTGACTGGCACTCAAGTCCTGCTGTTGGTGGCCAGCGAGACGGGCCATGTGTACACGTTTGCCACGCGGAAGCTGCAGCCCATGATCACCAGCGAGACGGGGAAGGCGTTGATCCAGACGTGCCTCAATTCCCCGGACTCGCCCCCACGCTCGGACCCCACCACTGACCAGCGCATGAGTGCCACTGGTTTTGAGGAGACGGACCTCACCTACCAGGTGTCCGAGTCGGACAGCAGCGGGGAGACCAAGGTAATGTTCCTGGGCACGCAGGGGGGTGTGGGCTGTGCTGGGAGCCCTGATCATCCCCAGCCCTCTTTAAATAGCAGCGCTGGGAGCTGAGGATGAGTCCTCTTTCGCTGCGACTGCAGCGAGCTTGTGTCATGTCATCTCGGGGCTGGCTGGCTCCTTGGCTGGTGGCAGCGGTGATTGAGAGAGGGAGGGAAGCGGGTGGCAGGTATCCTGCTCCTGGCCCTTGCAGCGTGGCTCCCCACTGGCCCAGCCCACCCCCCTGGCCAGCTTTCAGCACTGTTATCTCTCCCCAGGCGTCTCCATGCTCTCACACTCATTGATAAAAATTTGATTCTGCCTCCATGGCCTTATAAGGCCTGGTTTCCCTCGCCAGAGTCCCTGGCAGGGCCCCTCACATTCCTTATAAGCTGCAGCTGTCTCTTGCTTTGGTGCTGTTTTGGAAGGGGGCAGGGAGGACATGGGGAATGGAAACATTTGGCTGGACAGACCATTTCTGCTCCCTGCCTGTTGTCCCTGCAGACGCTGGCCCCTGCCTGTCCGTGTTACTTGTGGCCTTTTGCCCAGGGTGGCCTGGCTATGGGTGCACAGTTGGGCAGAGTCAGCTTTTCTGCTGGAAGGGCCCCATCTTGTCCCTGTACTCCCTGGCACTGTTCCTCAGAGCTGTGTCCCACTTCCCTGACGCTTCCTTTGCAGGCTGGTGCTCAGATCCACAGGTGCTTGGAGATGGGAGGCAGGAAAGTTTGTGGTGCAAGACTGGGATGCCATGCTGAATTTGGGGCTCTGCCACAGCTTCCCAGGCCTGTGTGCAGTTCTGCTGGTTGCTGGCAATTAGAGCAGCCCTGCTGTACCTGTGCTGGTGTCATGGGTACCAGGCTTGCTGCAAAAGCATTCTTCCATTGGCCTTGTCGTAGGAGCTCTCCAGCTGTCCATGCTCAAGCCACAAGGTTGCTGTTGCCTCTGAACATTAAGCAGACAGAACCTGGAGACCTCTGTGCTGTAATTGCAAAGGTAGTGGGTGCAGCACTGAGATGTGCGCAACGTGTCTGGGGCTACTGGAGTATTCAGGTGCCTGTTTTGTGACAGCGCAACAGCTCTGGTCACGGTGCTGCTGGGTACCCCTGTCCCTCAATGTCCACTTCCTCACACGTGTGCAGTGCTGCACCAAGCAAAAGCTTATTGCTGCTGAGCCCTGAGAAAAATCAGCAGCCCCAGAGATCCCTGCAGGCAGAGGAGCTGTGGTGGGCCAAAGTGTGCCTGGAATCTCTGTGCTGTAGCCCTTAACAGTCCTTGAGAATGGTTCCTGCTGATGGGATCCCAGCAGAGTCCTGGCTGTCCCAGTCTGTCATGTCTTCCCTGGCTGCCTGTGGTTGCTGCTGTAAGCTGTGCCTGCCCTATCCAGTAGGCAAAAAAGCATTCTAACACCAGCAATCTCTCCTTTGTGCAGCCTGTGTTTGTAAGGACTTGTGCCTCCTGGGCTTCTCCTGGATGAAAAGGCAAGTCCTGTGGGTATTTCATAATGAGACAAATTACCTGTCCTTGGCATGAGACTTGACCACATCATATCCCTTTGTACTCTTCCTGGAAGTGCTGCTAGTTGGCCCCAAGGGAACTGTGCCCTTGGGGTGCAGTTACTCTGCTGAGACCTTCTTAACTCAACTTCTCTATTCTCAGTGTGTGATGCAACCCTGAAAGCTCCATCCCAGTGCTCATGCTTAGTGTGGGGTGCCTTATGGCCACAGCCAGCATTTGATGAGAGGCTGGAGGAGCCCTATGGCCCTGTCTTCTGCTTGACATTCTGAATAAATCCACCCCTGGCTGGCTGAGAGTTGCTGTCATGGCAAGCCCTGGGGCTGGGGACAAAGGCTGTCCTGTTGTGCCTTCTGCGGGCCTGGAAGCGTGGTTGGT
This sequence comes from Passer montanus, assembly GCF_014805655.1. Lineage (NCBI taxonomy): Eukaryota > Metazoa > Chordata > Aves > Passeriformes > Passeridae > Passer > Passer montanus. The sequence continues at coordinate 18,881 of NW_024368485.1, read as the reverse complement.
GGTCAGGCAGAGACTAGGTCAATTCAGATAGACCAGGAAGTCTTCTGAGGCTGAAAGGAGCCTGTGGATTGGCCATGGCTGGGTGGCTGGTGCTTGCTGATGAGTGAGTGGTGCACAAGGCTGGGTAACAGGTGCTTCACTGGAGGAGGTGGCAAGAGATTCAGTGAGTGTACTGTCAGGTCCAGCCACATGAGATACCCCCAAAGACTCCCTGGCCTTCTTGTGTGACCTCTGCTTCCCAGATCTCTGTATGGACAAACCTGCTTGTGTTCAGTGCTGCAGCAAACTGGGGAGAACAACACAGCCAGGCTGTCACCTGCAGCCAGCAGCCTGCTGGTTATTCCTCTGTGTTACACCAGCAGCAGCTCTGAAATCCTCCTGCTGTGCCAGACCCAAACTCCTGCTGTGGTGCTGGGACTGGGCCTTGCTGTACTTTTGAGACAGTAGCTGTATCCTCGTGATGATACCTCTCTCATCATTTGCAGGCCCCAAAGGACACTGCCTGCATGCAGTCTCCTGGGTGTGCTTGTGTGAGAAAGGAGCTCAGAGGCTCTAGATTGGGGTGAGAGCATGGGAGTAGCCCTGACCTGGTCATCTCTCTGGAATGGGCAAACATGGGATTTTCTACCACATCTGGGACACAGACCAGGTGTTGAAAACCAGATTGGGATTTCCCATATCCCTCTGAAGCTTGTGGTTGTGCTACACCTGTGTAATAATTCTGTGTAGGGGGTCTGGGCCATGCTGAACAGCATTGCCTCAGGCAGCCCCTAGAAGCTGTGGAGTGGGATTGTTTCTGTCCCCAAGACCCTGCTGTGGTCCAGGATGGGCATCAGCTGGCCTGGTCTGTGCCCTGTGACCCACTCATGCTGCAAAGCAGTGGTGAGGGTCTGGGCAGACACCTGCTGCAGTGTGCTGCTTCTGCAGACACTGAGGTTTGCACTGAGCTGGGATGGAGGTCCAGCTGGATCAGGAAGGGAGGAGCTTTCAGGGCTGTTGTCCCTGGCCCCTTGGGTAGTATCTGCTGAAGTGACCCATGACTTGCCTCATGCATGTGGTCTGGGCTTTGCAGGGTGCTGAGAAGAGCCAAGGTGCCCAGAGGATCACTGAGAGTCATGAGGAGATGACAGTGGGTGTCCAATCCCAAAGTCTCTCCAGCTCTCTTTCTGTACTGGGAGCTGTTGCTGCAACCCAATAAAGATGGGAGGAATCTGAGTCTCAACTGGGTCCGAATAGGGAGGGCAGAGGTGGGCTGTGCATGATTCAAGTCTGTTGCTGCAGCATCTCTCCCAAGCACCTTTATTTTGTACCGAGATCTGCCCTGTGCTTCTAAGGAGCCCTGAAAATCTCCCTGCGTAGAGTGCTGTGAACTTTCTGGGATGCCTCCTCCAGGCCTGGGAGTATGGAGTGTGACTGGGTGCTGCTAAATGCCCTGGCTGGGTGGGGGTTATATCTCATGGGTATACTACTCTAGAGCTATAGCTGGCCGTGAGGAGCCCTGGCTTTTCCAACTGGGAACAGCACCCGTTCTGCCCAACTCTGCTCTGGCTCCCTAGTGGGCTGGGGAGAGCTCTGCCCTGTCACCACGTGGGGAGGGCACCCACAGCCTCCCATGTCCCATGTGGGATGGCAGGAGTTTGTGGTTGAGCTAATGGAAAGTGCCTCTGCTGGGCTTTGCTCTGTCATCACGTGCCTCTGCTAATTTGGACTTCAGGGACTGCCGTGCCAAGGCAGAGGGGTGTTGCTCTCCTCCCTCCCTGGGCTCTGGGGCACGACTGAGTGCCTGGGATTGGATCCCCCTGTCCAAAATGGGCTGCCTTCCCTTTTTTAGCTGTTCGTTGAGCTGTGAATTCCTTGCTCCTGGCAGCTTGACAAGCTGGGAACAAGGCTTAGCACGTGGGAGAGCTGGGCCCACCAGCTGCAGTGGGAGGGGTGGGAGTGTGGCAGCCTTAACTCTTCCCAGGCGTGCTGGCAGCTGTGTCAGGGCACAGGGACAGCAGGTTGCCTGTGCTCTGTGGCATGGGCTCCTGGAAGCAGTGCATTCTCAGTGTGCTCTTGGCCAGATGAGTGGGACAGGAGAGGAGTCACAGGCACCCTGGATATTCCAAAGGGATTTGGGGGATGGAAGGAAGTTAGGTGAGGTGTGACTGCCAGAGGCAGCAGGAGTCATGCTGGGCTTGGTTGGTTCTTGCAGATCCAAGGCACATCCAGCCACATGCTTTGTGGCAGTGGAAACTAAAGTGTTACTGCAGCTTGGCACACACATTCCTCCCTTTTCCCACACCTGGGATGCCAGTCTCTCTGCTGGCCCAGCACAGAGCCCTTTTCCTGGTAATCAGGTCCTCTGGCAGTGCTGTCCTTGGACAGGTGTGGAGCTCCGAGCTCCTTGCAGGACTGTGCTGGCTGTAGTGAACACGTGGGGTCCTTTGGAAGCATTTGCCTCACGCCCATCTCCTGCCAGTGGGTTGGCAGATAGGTGCTTCCTACGGTCAGGTTCTCCTGGCCTCTGCTTCAGGAGATGTGTGGAGGCATTCCCCAGGGCCTGCCACAACTGCTGTCAGGGCTGGGTTTGAGCCTCTCTAGTTTCCAGGTTTGTCTTTAGTCACCTCTCCTCTGTCACTTCCAGTCTACGGCTGCTTTTAAGAGCCAGTTCTCTGCTTGTTCTTGGTCGTGTGTTTCCTGCCTTAAGGGAAGTGGTGTGTGTTCCTGACAGGAGACTCTATGCCTTTATATTTGTCCCTGCAAGGACTGCTTTTGCCTGGTGTGTGCCAAAAAGAGGCTATTCTCTTCTCAGACATTTTGGGGACTCCTGGGGAGTGGAACGGTTGCTTTGTCCCCTGGTGTGTTGTAGGGAAGGCTCTCAGGGGACCTCTGTGGCCCTGGGCCAGCATCTAAAGTTTATGTGGAGCTCTCTCCAGCTCTCCTCATGTTTGTGCAAGCAGCTCTTCTCTGCTCCCCTGGCTCTGCTCCATGTGCTGGCAGCAGGCTGTGGGGGGTATGGTTTGAAAAGGGGATGATGCAACCTACAGAGCCTGGTTTGGTCTCATGGGCAGATGTCTCATGGGCTGCTCCGAGCTGTCACAATCTCTCCTTTTGCAGGACGCCCTGAAACCCGCGTTCACTGTCACCAACCTGCCGGGAACAACGTCCATCCAGACAGCCCCCACCACCTCGACCTCCATGCAGGTCAGCAGTGGCCCGTCATTCCCCATCACTAATTACCTGGCGCCAGTGTCTGCCAGCATCAGCCCCAATGCCGTCACCAGTGCCAACGGGACCGTGCTGAAGACTACTGGAGCCAGTGCAGTGACGTCTGGGGGCCTCATGCCGATACCCACTGGCTTCACCCTCATGTCAGGTCAGTGCCTTTAGGGACTGAGGACTGCGTCCGTCCAGCTCTGCACCTGGAGTGTGCTGCTGTCCTCTCCAGGGCAGAGGAGACCTAGTGGCACAAGGGAAGCAGAGTGGTTGCTGCTGTAAGGTGAGCCTGGCTGTGAGTCTGTGCTCAAACCCAGCCAGGCCAGTGACTGCAGAAGGGACATGTAGTGACTTTCTTTAGGGAGCTACCAGCTGGCCTTGCTGCTGGGAGGTGGCAGGGAGCTGAGCTGGGACCCCAGGGCAGCACCGAGAAGCCTGGAGGGAGTGAAAGGAGCTGCTGATGACAAAGCCTTTCTTTCTCCCTCCTCTCGGCAGGTGCTTCCCTTTCTCCAGGGACCCCTACCATTCCTCTCACTCAGTTACAGCCGCGCTCCCTGGCTCTTTCCAGCCAGCAGGGCCAGCTGGTCATGGGTACAGCTGGACAGCTGCAGCAGGCACAGCAGACAGTCTTCCACTTCCCTGCCAGAGCTGGAGGGCATATTGTGTCGCTGACAGGTCAGCACTTGCTTCTCCTCCTCTTGCTAGAGATGGGGGGATGGAGGTGTCTGTGGGGTCCTGGGCCTGGCCACAGAGCTGACCCCTGACTGTGGGAGCACAGAGGAGGCAGAGCACAGGGAACCCTGGCTGGCTGCTTGGGAGAGATGGGAAGACAGGGCAGAAAATGCTTGACAGGAGCAGCATCCTGGGGGATACAGAGCAAGGCAAGCAGTGGATTTTCAGTCTCATGCCCCCAGGCTTGGCCTGTGGCTAACAAAGGCAGTAGAGGCAGGTCCCTAGTGCAGCTGTGCTGGGGATGAGCTGTGCTGCTAGAACTGATGGAGAGATAGATAGAGCAGCTGCTCAGAGCCAAATGCCAGCACTCAAACAACCACTGGGCACCTCAGCCCCTGTACTATCTTCTGTGTTTGTATCTGCAGTCATCCACTGAAGCACAGTGCAGAGGATAGGTTAGGGGAGATGCAGAGCAGAGTAATGGTGCTGCTCTGCTGCCTTGTGTGCACTGTCCTTTGTAGGAATTTCTTCTTCTTCTGAGCTAAGGCTCTGCAGGTGTTTGTTCTTGGGCTGGACATGTTCCTGGATGGAGTAGGGCTGGACTCTCCTTTGCAGTGGCATCCATCATCTGAGGACCAGTGCTGAGTGACACAGTATTTCTGTGTCCTGTCTGTGCCTAAGTCCATGACTCTGGTAACTCCTGTGCTTTCTTGGAATGCTGAAGGCTTCTGGGGGCCTGGTCAGACAGCAGGTTCCCATTCAAGGGGACTGGATTTCCCTTGTGATCTGGAGGAGGAGAATAACTGATGTGTGTCTCTGGGGTGTGATGTGTAGGGAAATGCCAGGTCTTAGCAGGCTGGCCAGTGATGCTTGCTCTCTGGCATCCCTTGCTCTTCCCTCTGGAGGCAGGATCTCAGCCTTAGAAGACTTTTCTGTGCCAAGCTGTGTTTCTGGATCTAAAGTGCTTTGCAGGGAGTGGTCTGGGACAGAGGCTGTGTGTCCTGCAGCTCTGGGATGCACACCTTGACACCAGCTGTTCTCTAATGCCTCTGTGGGACACTGTAATGTTCTTAAGGTCACAAGAGGGGTGAGAGCTGCACCCTGAGTGCCCTGTGGAGGATGGAGCTGGGCTCCAGAGTGTGAAGGCAGCAGAGCCCAGCTAGTGTGAGCATTTGGGCTCTTGTGGTTTCACTTAGTGCAGCAAGGTGATCTTTGCAGAGCTGGCTCCTCTCCAGGGAGGAAAGGCTGGGCCCTCTCCTCCCAACATCTCTTCTGTGTCTTGGTGGAACCAGGAATGGCAAGAGGCGTCCTGGATGTTCTTGAACCACGGCTGGGAGTTGGGCAAAAGCTGTTGTGGCCTTTTCTTCACTCTTGGAGCTTTGTAGGCCAGTTAACCCCTTCTTGGCCCACGTGCCAGGAAAGAGCAGGTTTTGGTCTCCGTTTCTGCCACACACTGCTGCTGTGTATCCTCCCCCAGTGCAGCACAGAGCGGTGCTGTGGAGCTGTGTGCAGCCAGAGAAGGACTGGGGGCTTTCACCTGGCCCAGAGTGCCTTTATCCCTGTGGAGCCCAGGCTGACAGGCTCCTCTCTCTCCCCAGGTGGTACCATGGCTCAGCAGGTTCCAGTCCAGGCAATCCAGGTGCACCAGGCACCGCAGCAAACGTCTCCCTCTAGTGACAGCAGCACTGACCTTACCCAGACCTCTTCCAGCGGAACAGGTATTGGTAACCACCTTCTGTCTGCCTTCCTAACCACTGCTGAAAACAACTCACACCAACAGAACCCACGCCTGCTCCATGGCCAGTTTCCTCCTTCAGGCCAACGCTATCCAAGGCTGACAGTTTCCCAGGTGTATTGATCCCTGTTCCCAGGTCCTGTGCTACACTATATCCTATGCTAGGTATAGGGCACCTTACAGGGGATTTCAGAGCCTCTCCAGATACATCAGCTGCTCTCACTTGCAGCATGGAGCAGGGTTCTCAGCAGGTTGCTGAGTTCTCAGGGGGTTTCTTAGTGAGCCAGCATTGCCTCTAGCACAAGGCATCAGCTCACATCTGCTTGAGACTTTTACTGTCTATGCAGAAGACATCTCTTTGTCAGCAAAATCTGAGTTCAGGTGCCTGGATGCAGGCTGAATCTACTTGAACAGCTCTGTTAAATTTTCATTGGGGAATTGAGATATAAGTTGAATTTAGTCCTGGGATGTTTGGCTACTGCGTTTTCCTGCCCCTTCATACTCATGAAAAGAGAGGTTTGAGCTCTCAAACCTCTGAGCTCTGAGTGGGGTGGAAGACAGAGGTGGGCATCTCCATGCACCGTGCTTCACACAGCATGCAGGGGTGGGGGTGCTGGGCAGGCAGGTGAGCGTGGCAGGTTCCCTTTGTGTGCTCACGTGTGCGGTCTGTCCCGCTGGCAGTGACCCTCCCAGCGACCATCATGACATCGTCTGTGCCAACCACCGTGGGCGGCCACATGATGTACCCCAGCCCGCACGCGGTGATGTACGCGCCCACCTCCGGCCTGGCCGACGGCGGGCTCGCGGTGCTCAACGCTTTCCCACAGGCGCCCTCAGCCATGCAGGTGTCCCACGGCCAGGTCCAGGATCAGGGTAAGGCAGCTGTCCGCGTCGGTGCTCCCTGAGAGTGCACTGACAGCCTGGTTTCTCTCGTCCCACGTGTGTTTATGCTGGATGTTAATCACAAAGGGTTTTCTTCCCAGCAGTCGTGGTGGCCGCATAAAGGCCTGGCAAGGGCGATGCTCGATGAGTGTTTTTAGGTCTTGTCATTCTCTTGTGCAAAGGATTGCACGAGCTGTTGATGGGTAAAAAGGAGGGCGAGGGTTTCTGGGATGGGCAGCGTGTGGGGCAGGCAGCACAGGGAGCCAGGAGGCTCTGGAGAGGAAATGTGCTTGCGTGAGGGGGCAAAGTAGCATGAAGGCACACAGGCAAGACTTGGATTGAGGCCTTGTGCCTGCTTCTCCCAGCATTTGGAAAACTAGTGCATGTGGCTTTCTTCTGGAATGTCTCCATCTGTGCAAATAGGCAGCTCTGTCCTTGAGTAGCCCCACGGAGCTTGGAGAAAGGATCCGTGGGGGGAGCACTTCTTAAGGGACAGTGTCATTTGTGCTTCTCTCTGTGGCAGGTGGCGTCCCCCAAGTGTTCCTGACAGCCCCATCAGGCACGGTTCAGATCCCAGTCTCAGCTGTCCAGCTTCACCAGGTAGGCACAGAGTAGTACTTGCAGGTGTTCAGGGCTTATTCTTGCTCTTCTGCCTGCACATCCTTGGTGTGTCTGGGCAGACCTGGCTGGGTAGGATCAGTCCTCAGGTCTGGGAATGCGCTCTGTGCTACCCACCCTTGGGTGAGGGAGTCTTGTCCTCCTTGGATGGGTGCCCGGGAAGGACAGTGCCCTCTGGCTGCTGGCACACATGGTCTCAGGGCGTGCTGTCCCCCAGTGGTTCCTCCTCCCTTCTCTCTCTAGATGGCTGTCATCGGGCAGCAGAGCAGCAGTGGCAGCAGCCTGACGGAGCTGCAGGTGGTCAACTTGGACACCTCACACAGCGTCAAGAGTGACTGAGAGGCCTCTGCTGCCGGCCTTCTGTTTCTGGCTTGTCATGCCAGTGTCGGGGCTGGCAGCGACTCCTTCTCGTACAGACTGCACCAGTTATTTATTGTTGCCTTTTCACGTTTCCTTCATCCACACATGCACACACACACACGCACTCACCCACCCCCACACACACAGGCATGCGCGTGGGGCTGCAGGACCCACCCCGGGTGGAGCCGTGCTGGGGCCGTGCAGGGCTTGGGGCATTTGGATGCTGCAATAGCCGTGCTTGTCTCACGCCAGCCAAAGAAATTTGTCTTTTGAGGGGAGGATTGCTCTGCACTGTAAATAAATACTGCAGGCCATTCCCAGCTGGAGGCTCTGGCTCCTTCTGGGCACTCTGAGTCACCTTGCCCATGAGTATTTACTCTGCGTGGGGCTCAGCTTAGACCCGGAGCCATCGTGCAGGTGCAGCTTGGAGCAGAGTGGGTTGTGGCTGTGCTGCTGGCCTCAGCAATGTGCCTTTGTGGGGGTGACAGGTCCTGGCCGCAGCACCTCACCCTGGGCTCTGGACAGGAGACAAGGGCCAGCTTGCATGTGCATCTCTGGGCCTGCATGCCCTCTCCCCGGAGGGCAGGGCACAGCCGGGGGCGCGTGGCCCTGTCCTCCTCGTATGCACTACAGTGAGCCCTCTGCCCTCAGTGCCTCCTCGCTGGGCTGCCTGGCAGATTTTCAGCCTGACTGGCCCTGCCCCGGCGGCTGCCCTTGCACAGGTGAGGTGGTCAGAGAGATGCCCAGGAACACAAAGATGCCCTGGAGAGCTCCTCAGGGGTCCTGTGCTCTGCTCAGCCCCACACTCTCGGCCCTCGCACTGCTTCTGGACTCCATACACCCAGGGGAACGTGGCTGGGTCTTTCCTACATCCCCCTGCAGCTCCAGCCAGCGCTTTCTAAATTTCTGTGTCTGATGCAAGGTGGAGAAACAACTCAAATGTCAAAGGGAAGAGCCCATGGGGCACTGAGCTGCTGGGCAGGTGGCAGGCTCTTCCTCTGAGCACCAGGGTGACCTGCAGGCAATCCTGGGCTGCAGGGGAGCAGCTGTGATGCCTGCACAGGCTCAGCAAGGCTGGGGGAGAAGGGCTGGGGCATGCTTGGTCCTGCATGGGAATTGCTGTGAATGGCTCTGCTACCTAGCCCTGTCCCTGGAGGGAGAGTGAGCAAGTGAGAGAAGCTGCTGAATCCATAGGGGAAGAAGCAGCTACTGTAACTTTTTTTTTTTTTTTAAGTTAAAGACAAAAGAAGCCTTGGAGAGAAAAAAAAAAAAAGAAAAAAAAGAAAATTACTTTATTTTTCTAAGTGTTAAACTCAGTATTTATGTAATTCTTTAAGGAATAAAAGTTTGGCTCCTGTACAGTTTTAATGGGGTTTGTACCAGGGGGATGGGAGAGGGGTGGGTGGGCGGGCATGGAGGCAGGAAAGGGGCCTTGCTTTTGAGTTTGTATTGTAACCTTGGACATGTTCCCTCAGCATTAGCGTTTAAGCTGCACTCTCCATCCACCAGCATGTGCCAGGGATCAAGCTGAACCGAGTGGGATGCTTGTTTCCTACCTACTTGTAACGAGGACTTCATGCCCATAATTTTGGGCTTAACGGGCAGAAGTCAAGTGAAGACCAGCAGTGGCTGGCCTCTGGAAGTGGTAAACCCATTCCTCAGAAGCAGGCAGTTTGCAGTGTGCCCAGGAGCCAGAGGTGGGCTGGGTTTTCTGATGCCCTCCCTGTTCACTTCTGGTCCAGGGACCTACAGCTGTTCTGTCACTGTCACTCTTAGCACGGAGCAGTGGTGCCTGTGACTGCCTAAGGGATATGGGCGTCCCCACTCCTCCCTGTGGTGAGTGACCAGCAGTGGCTAATCCCTGTTCTCCTGCTTGCTGTGCAGGCAGCCTCTCCTGAACTCCTGGGTGACAATCTGAGCTGTACCTCCCCCTCTACAGCCATTCTGCAGCGCACAGATGGGGATAGGTCTCCTCCAAGCTCCCTGTGCAAAGAATTCCCAGAAGAGCCTTTCAGCCCTTGATCTGTTAGCAGCCTGGGAAGGGCTTGTTGGGGAGTGGCCCATCTGGTGAGGGTGATGTTGCATGCTGCCTCCCCTTAGAATTCTTGTTCTAAGAGTGATGCAAACCCTGCAGCTCAGAGCATGTGGGAGTGCTGAGCCATGTCCCATGGCTCGCTGTAGGAAAACTGCTCCGTGATGCTTCCAAAACCACATAGGTACCTAGGAGTTCATCCAGGGAGAAGTGTGGGATCAGAGTTTGCATTGTCCTTTGCCCCAGCACATCACTGTGGCCTGGCTTTGCTCTGCTTTGCTTCTGCTGGCACTATAGAGCAGAGCTGTTGGGCCAGAAGAGCAGGAGAGCCCCTGCTGCTGCAGGGTGTGTGACTGCATTCCCTCCCTGGCTCCCCAAAGGCAACTGCTGGTTAAACGCTAATGGTGTATTTTATTTAAGTGCAGACTTGTAAGAACACTTGTGTATCAGGGATGAAATGGCATTTATTGTGTGGTGACATTTTTAGTTCATTTTACTGGTTTGAGGGGTGTGTGTGTGCGCGCGTGTGTGTGTGTGTACGCATAAGTGTGTGTGGGATTATTTTTTTTTCCCTCCAGTTTCCAGGGTTGTGTTTCTGGAAGGATGTGGAAGTAATCACAGTACTATGTACAGAGCTTTCTTTTGTATTAAAAAAAAATTTACTCTTTCAATAAATGTTATCATTTTGTGCACAGATTTGGGATCTTGACCATGCTTTGCGGGAGGGGATGACGCACACCTTGGGGCCAGCAGATGGGGATCAGGGGCAGATTCCTGCACCTCCTTGTGTGCTGAGGAGGATGGGGAGCTATCTGAGCATGACGTGGCAAAGAGGGGCTCTTCACAAAAGTTTCTATCCCTACTGCCCCCTGCACAGGTTATTCCTGACCACCTGGACTATCCTCTGGAGTCTCAGCCTAATCTGTGGGCCAGAGAGGGCCAGTGCCTGACAGAAGTGCTGTGAGGGCTCTTTCCTGAAAGCTCTGGAACAACGTCCCTGGTGAGCAGGGCATTGTGTCAGTCAAGAGAAATAAAAACCAGCAATGAGGAGGAACGGGGGATTTTGGAAAAGAATTGTTCTAATGCATGGGTGTTAATAGGGAGGAACAGGGAGACTTAAATTCCCTGCAGAAAACTGCTATGAGAAGACATGGCAATATTCAAAATCCAGTCTGGACAGACATTAAAGTCAGATCAAGGACACTAGGAGGCTCAGTAAAGTGTCCAAAGGTGTGAATAAACCCAGAGGGAGAAGGGCTCATTGCAATCATCAGGGCTGCTGGGGCCAGAGTATGCCAGCTCAAAATGCAACTGCCAGCCACTCCACAGCATCAGGTCCTGGAGCAGATGCCAGTATAGTGTGAGGAAAGCTGAGCACTGATAAAAGTGCAGTTTGGAAAAAACCCCTACCTCAGGAGGGAAGAGGATTGTACAGAAAGTGCTTAGGAGCACAAGACAGCTGAAATGGCTCTTTCCCCTCACTTCTAGCCCTGTGCCTACACAGCTGTGGCTCGTGGTTCAGCACTACAAATGCCCTTTCAGCACAAGCAATCCCACATCACCTGTGCACCATGGAGCAAGATACCACAGATACATATCTTCATTTTCAGGGAAAAAGACTTACTAAGTGTGGAGACCATCAGAGCAAAGACATAAGCAGGCCGTGTGAATACCATAGAAAAACTCTCCTTGTCACAAACAAGTTGTCTTGGTAGTGAACGGGGAAGGAAAATGACATATCAATTGAAAACAGAGATTTCAAGAGCATCCATGGCATTCTGGAAAGAAAGTATCAATAGCAACAACAGAGATCACGTGTACAAACAGAGAAATTAAGAGTGTGGCTTGGAAACACAAACCTTTACAATCCACCATTGGTGCCACGGGTTTAGAGGATGGTGTCCACAAACTGATGCAGCACTGCACTGTTTTATCCAGCCTATAATTAATTGCAATTATATTGTTTGGATTAATTGCTGATTGCTACTGCAAAACATGGAAATTGTCTAATCCATTTCATTAGTAGTGAGGGTAGAAATTAGGTTGGGCACATACAAGTTGCTCCAGGATCAAATAAGAAAGCAAAGTTTCATCCAGTTAGCTGATGATTTAATGATTGTTTATAATTTAAAACAAATCTTATCAGACTGATAGGAACCTGCACCCCAAGGAAGGGCAGTATGGGCACAGGATAAGAATTTAGATTTTATAGTATGGGCATTTCAGATCAGTGTGACACCAGAGCTGGAAAGGAGCTGGAAGCAGGCCAAACTTGTGTGCAGCTGGCTTCAACTGGCTCTCCAGCAACACTGAGAACAGGGCAGTCTCAGAGCCCCAAACCTGCCTGGAGCCAGCGCAGCTGTCACTGAAGCCAGCAGGGTGGATGGAGGGTGGGTGCAGGGCTGGAACCACCCCAGGGCCAGAGGCTGGCACTGCTGCACTGTAATTCTTGATCAACGGTGCATTTGCAGTAATAATATTAGTGCTGACATGACATGCTTTTAGCCTTCCTGCCACCCATGCTGCCACTGCCCTTGATGAAGACAGCTGATCACCAGAGCAATGGTGCCAACACACAGCACAGCGTTACCACCTTACCGAAAAGCAGCTCACTCTAGCAGATGCCTTCTTCAGCTTGCAACTTCCATTTCTGACATTAGCCAGGGAAATCAGAAGATATTCCAATCTTTCACCTTTTTCCACCGCTCACCGCCGTTCCTGGTGTGGGGGAACAGCAGCTTTGGGACCCACGGCCCCAGACAGGCTCAGGGGCCAGCTCAGGCCTGGAACGCCTTTGGGAGCCATGAGCTGTCCTGAGGGAGCCTGGGGGGCAGCCAGCAGTGCTCTCGTGGCACATTCCCAATGGAATCCCGGGCTGCATTAGGAGCTGCACTGCCAGCAGGTCAGGGAGGTGATCCTGCCCCTCTGCTCAGCCCTGGGGAGGCCACTCTGGAGTGCTGTGCCCAGTTCTGGGATCCTCAGGACAAGAGAGACGTGGAGCTCCTGGAGTGGGTCCAGCAGAGGGTGCCAGAGATGATGGAGGGACCGGAGCACCTCAGCTCTGAGGAGAGTTTGGGGGAGCTGGGCCTGCTCGGAGACACCGAGAGGAACCTCATCCATGTCTGCCAGGGCCTGCAGGGAGGGGCCGGGGCACGGACCAGGCTCTGCTCAATGGCAGTGGGACAGGAGGCAACGGGCAGGAGCTGAGGCTCAGGAGGTTCCACTGAACGTGAGGAAGAACTTCCCTGTGCAGTGCCCGAGCACCGGGACAGATTGCCCAGAGGGGCTGTGGGGTCTCCCTCACTGGGGACAGTCAAGAACCATCTGGATGCAACCCTGTGTCAAGTGCTCTGGGATGACCTTGTTTGAGCAGGGAGGCTGGAGCAGATGACCCACGGCGGTCTCTTCCAACCTGACCCATCCTGGGATTCTGAGGGACGGCGGGGACACGGCGGAAGGCGCAGCTCCCGCCACTCCCGTGTCCCTCGCCGCCTCCCGTAGGGGGCGCGGAAGCTGCGCGCTGTTTCCGGCGGCTCCCGGTGGCGCCGGGGCCGCTCCGGGGCTCGGGCCGGGTCGGAGCGGCGCCTCCAGGGCCGCTTCCTTCCTCCCGCCTCGGCGGTGAGTCGGCTCCCTGTGGTGGGGCATCTAAGCACTGTGACAAAGCACGGGAGAACAAGTTGGTGTTTTTATTACAGAGGCTGCAAGAAGATTCCCGTCTGGCATGCTGCAAATTCCAAGGAAGGCAGCACAGTCGAAGGTGAGCGTGTGTGTCCTGGGAGTTCGGGCTGCTTCTCTCTGCACCTGGAAAATGTTTTTAATGTGCCTGTCATAGTCTTTGATGGTTAGTGTCTTCTTTGGTTAAACACAGATTGTTTTTCTGGTGTCTTGCTTCACTGCTTCTCTTGCCAGTGTGTGTGAGTGGCAGGAGCGTTTCCCAGTGCCACCTGGCTGAGCTCCTCCCTGTCAGCCTGCTCTGGAATCCTGTGTGAGCTCGGTCCCTGGTTGTGTCTGCAGCTGGCTTGCTGGTTGCTGGCACTCGGTCTTGGACAGCAAATTATTTCCATGCTGCTTTTTGCATGGGTGAAAGCAGAGAAGCACTGTGTGTTCTGTGTGGTCCCAAGATGCAGAACAGTCAGGTAACTGAGAGTAGAACTCTTTTAGTTCTGTGGAATTTGTCCGTTGATGAAACATTGTAAGGGCAAGGAATTCTGAGAAGAGGGCAAGGAGGAAACACTGAGAGACTTTCGGGTAGTGAACCTTATATGATGTGTGTGAACTAGATCTGAGAAACTGCTCATTATTTTCTTCAGGGCTGGTGATGTGAAGGTCCCTATGCACGGTGAGAATACCGTGAGCTCTAGGTAAACTCACACTCTGAACAATTATAAATGGTAAAAAGCAAGAGGGAGAAGTGCAAAAGCAGCAACTTGTGAGGGGCGTGTTGTGGACAGTGGCAGGGATGCAAGCAGGACTAAAATGTCTCGTCATTATTTGCTGTCTTAGAAAAGGGCCTATTTTGCCTTCATGTTTTTTGTTAGTTTCCTTATTGAGGAGAATCTGCTATGTGTGCCAGTAACGCTTGGAACTGGTTTTGTTTATGAAAAAACATCTTATTTTCTTGGAAGGGGAGTGTGAGCCTCTGCAGAGTGGGTTTTCCTTTAGAGCTTTATCCTGGCTGTAGGACCTCAGGATCAAAAGCTGTGCCACTTCTGCTGTCAGCGCTGGCTCACACTTTCCCCAGCGTGCAGCTCAGAAATAAAAGCTTGACCCTGCTTCCCCTCTGTCTCTGCAGACACACCTGCTGCCATGGTGAATGAGCAGCACCATGGCACCCTGCTTGTGCAGCTGGGGCCCACGCTGCAGGCCCGCCCAGAGAAGCTGCTGCGGCAGCGGCGAGGCCGCGACGAGCGGCCGGAATACCTGGTGCGGTGGAGCGTCCTCGGCTCGGAAGAGAGAGCGGCGGGAGGCAGCAGCGCCTGCCCTGCAGAGAGCAGGGCCGAGAGCATCTCCCTGTGGATGTCTGCAGAAGAGGTGCGCGCCAGCTGCCCGGCGCTGCTGGGCCAGAGGAGGCCGGAGGGGCCGAGGCAGGAGAAGGCGGCCGGTCCCTGCTCCGCGGCCGTCCCGCGGGACGAAGCCGCGCTGGACGAAGCCTCGCTGCTGGAGATGAAGGCCGACGTCAGGAGCCTGGTGCGGCGAGCCGGGCGCCAGCTGGCCGAGGCCGGGACCCCCGCGTGCTCCATCCTGGGCACGGTGCGCGTGCTGGGCGCCTACGCCGGCATCGGCTCCCTGGCGGGCGCCTTCAGGGAGGCGGGAGCCCTGGAGCTGCTGACGGCCATGCTGTGCCACCGGGAGGAGCGGATCCGCCGCGGTGCCGGCGAGATGCTGCGCGCTCTGGGCGCTCAGGACGCAGGTGGGGGCTGCTCCTGCTCGGTGCCACTCAGGGGTGCTGGGCACTGAGGGGTGCCAGGCCTTTGGGAGGGGTGCCTGGGAAGCAGCATGGCTCGGGGCTTCTTGGCAAAAGGGGAAAATCAGTCAGGATCTTCCGGACTTCCGTGGCTGCAGTTGTCTGGACTGCTCTTGGAGTTTGAAACTCTGTTCCCTGCCAGGTTTCTGAGCTGGGATGCTGATTAACTCTTAGGAGGACTTAGGCCAAGGAGATTGGCAGAGTGTGGGGTGACTCTGCTCCAAGCTGTCAGTTGGAAAGTCTCTGGCCTATTCTTGGCAGGGAGCCTTTCCTCAGGCCCTGGATAGAGGCTGGTCCTCATTAAAGAGGAGCTGTCATGGCTTGGAATTGCCTGATGAGTTTTGGGTGCACCTGGAAGGTTGCTGGCTGTGGTGTATCCCACAGGAATTCTGGCTTTCCCTGTCCTAGTGCCCAAGTTCATGCAGCTCTGAAGTGGGGCAGATGAGGGGCTGATTCAGGTTAAAACTTGACTTCTCTTCTTCCCTGGGACCCTGTTCTGGAATCAGTTATTTGGGGTTGCTGCTTTGTGAGAATCTCTCAGGTTTAGGGGTAGAAAAAATACACCATGGAGCAAAATGTTGCCAGTCCAGAGGAAGGGACAGAAGGTGGATCAGGTGACACTGAGCAGCAAAGCTGTTCCTTCCCTGCAGCTCTGTGTGTCACAGGGAGGTGGGGTGAGGGTTGTCTTTCTGGGGCCTGAAGAGTTTTTGTTGTTGTTGTTGCAGGAATCTGGTGCCATGTGCTGCTGTCCCTGAGCCAGCAGGATGGCATTGAGCAGCACATGGACTTTGACAGCCGCTGCACCTTGCTGGAGCTGTTTGCTGAGATCACGTCCTCTGCAGAGCACTGCATGTCCTTCGAGGGGATTCACCTCCCGCAGGTGGTGCCAGAGCCACAGCCCTGGGGCACGAGGGGCCAGGAGGGCTGGGAGTGGGGGGCCAGGGCTGGTCTGGGACAAGAAGGGGCTTGAAGGTGGGCAGGTGAGCAGGACTGGCTGTTGGCAGAGCTGGCTCAGGGCCTGGGCCTGGTGAGGGGCTGGGGATGGTGCAGAGGCAGCTGCAGAGCCCGGCCTGCCAGCAGGGAGGGGAGGGTGGGCTGAGAGGTCTCTGCTGCTGCCAGCTGCTCCGGAGCTCTCCCAGGAGCCGGCCTGGGAATGAGCTGTTGGCTGAGAGAGAGCTGGGGGCTGTGCAGGCTGAGTGTGAGAGCTGTGCTTGTTGCAGATCCCTGGGAAGCAGCTGTTTGTGCTGGTGAAGCGCTACCTGTGCGTGACTTCTCTGCTGGACAAGCTGAGCAGTGGCGTGGAGCAGGGAGAGGAGCAGCAGGGCTGCGCTGTGCCCAGCCCCGTCCCTGAGGAGAGGAGCCGTGTGAAGCAGGAGTTTGAGTTCAGCATGGCCATGGCAAACCTCATCTCGGAGCTGGTGCACGTGATGGGCTGGAGCCACAGGCACAAGGCAGAGCCGCTGCGCCAGCGGGCCCCGCGGCCTCGCCCTGCCCGCTCCATCTTCCAGCACAAGACCCCGGCCAGCGCTGCTGTCCAAAAGCCTGTGTTGCCTTCAAATCCTGATCCTCAGAAAAAGCAGGGCTGTACCTTCCTGACTGCATCAGACTTCGCAGACAGCGGTGACTACACGGAGTACTTGCGGGCAAACCTGGTGCACGGCATGAGGGTGCGCCTGCTGGAGGACTCTGGTGACATTAGAGCTGGGGAGGAAGGCGAGTTTCTCCAGAGCACAAACAACATGCACACAGTACAGGTAGGTCATGGGGAGACTTCTTCTGGCTGGAATGGCAGAGGGGAGTGACCGGGGTGACTGCTGGATTCCTAATGATGCCTTTCTGTGCAGGAAGTTGAACAATAGCCGTGGCTTATTGTGTATCACTGTCTGCATCTGTCCTAGCAAAACACTCACCTTTCAGAGCTGGAGGGGTGCATTGCAGGGAAGGCTAGTCTGGTTTTGTATGAGTTGTGCCACTAAGATTTCTTAGCCTCTAAAACAGGCCTTACTAAAAAAGCCTGTCCCCATCTTTCTTACAAGCCCCTCTAAGTATTGAAAGGCCACTGTAAGGTTTCCTTGGAGCCTTCTTTTCCCCAGGCTGAACAACCCAAACTCTCTCAGCGCTTCCTCATAGCAGAGGTGTTCCATCCCTCTTACTGTTTTTGTGGCCTTCCTCTTTACCTGCTCCAACAGGTCCATGTACTGGTCTTCAGAGTTGGATGCAGTTCTCCAGGTGGGGTCTCACCAGAGCAGGGCAGAGGGGCAGAATTACCTCTCTTCACCTGCTGGCCACACTGCTTCTGATGCAGCCCAGGATATGGTTATCTCTTTGGTCTCTTGAGTGCACATTGCCAGGTCATGCCCAGATTTTCATCCACCAGTTCTGCATACTTTATATACAGCTCTTCGAGGTAGTGTTGATTATGCCCTTTGTCTGCTTTTCCCAAGGCACCTGCAGCTTGGCACTTTTGGAACAGGTGTGATTAACTGGATGCACTCATGCCTCTGCTGCTGAGATCTGTAGTAGTTGTTGGCAAAGTTAGTGTTTTTTTTAAAAATAAAGGTCCAGGTGTAACCAAGGCAAGAAGTTAGTAAAGATGGTATGCTTCAAAACTGGACAATGTGAGTGCTGAAATCTGTACAAAAATTGTGTGGTCTTCTACTTCTTTGGGAAATGGGAGGACAAATGTAGCAAGAGGATAGAAGAAGTGAGCAGATGTGAATGTCTGGATTTGTTTCACCCCCAGGTTTTACGGCAGTCAACGGGTCGGACCTACTGGGTGCGTTGGCACATTCTGGAGATTATTGGCTTTGGGGATGAGTGGGAAGATCCTGCTGCTCAGGAAAAGGAATACAGTGTGAGAAAGAGCTTCAGTCAAGACACAGGTGAGATTGTGATGCGTGTGCATATCATCTCTTCCTTTCTGATTATCCTGTGGGATAGGAGTGGTGACCTTTTACATGGCCAAACACACAGCAAGTAGCAGGCTGGGTTCAGAAAGCACTATTAGTTTGTGTGACTTTGTAAAGCTAGTTAAGGAATTGCATGGCTTGTGATTTAATGCAGTATTTTTGAACCCTAGACTTCTGACAAGATGTATAATGAAAGTAATGATATAAAGAGCATAAAATTTGATTTAAACTGCAACTGTCAAAACTTTGTGTTTGAATTAACTGACCGAACTGCTAAAACATGAATTTCTCTGAGAAATTCTTAGAATTTCCCCGAGAAAATCTTAGAATTTCTCTGAGATGAAGATGTTTGGGGGCACTCAAGTCCCCTTAAGTAAGTGATAAGGATTTTTAAAAGCATGAACATAGCAACAATTTGTTTAACTTCATACTGTTGAGCTTTTAACAAGTTGTTAAAGTATTAAAGAACTGTTTTTGTAAGACATCTGCAGCATCTCCTAGAACATTTAACATTGCCCTTGTACTGGGAGAAAATGAAAAGCAGAATCCAGACTTCAAGTACCCCTTTCTTGTTCAGCATATGACATGATTCTAGCCAGGGAGACCTATTAAAGTAACTCTTTTATCACAGCTGTGGCCTTCTAGAATATCTTTTGTGTAGAGTGGTGTGGATTTACTGGCTGCAAGAGAGAATGTTGATGAGATCAGCAACTAATTGCACACTTTGAAACTATTCTTATTGCCAGTTGAAAAGATGGTTTCTTAAATGGCTTCTACCTCTTGTATTTAAAGCCTTAACTTCATGTCAGTGTGCAGTGTCTAAGTTAAAAGAAATTTAGTTAGATTTCTCCTTTTCATGGTCATTTTGATTTTGGGAGAAGCAGGAGCTCTGTTTTACTTCTGTGTGTAACTCTTTCCAGGCAAGATATCCCACTTAGGATATGAGTTGGAATGTGGGGTGTGCAGCAGAGGATGGGGGAGTTGGCAGAGCTGACAGTGCCCTTCCTTGCT